>NC_134865.1:17722500-18407500 GCF_049852395.1 Peromyscus maniculatus bairdii
GCTTTATATATGGTATCCGTCTTCTAAGTATCCAAAATTTAACGCGAGGCATGGAGCCATAAGGATGGTGGAGACCGACCGCCAACTTCCCATTGTCTTTTCTTTTTAAAATAGTACATTAATAGTTTCCCAACACTTCAGGTTCTGTGTGTTGCTTGTAGCTCTGGAGACTGGACTAGGAGGCTGCCCGTTCTAGAAAAGTGCTCCACGATTCCCCAGCTGTCTCTTCACTGCCTTTGTGTTCCTGGTCCTGGCCTCGAACTTCCACCGCAACCGCCAGGCTTTAACTTTCCATCTTTCTGCTGTAGCCTCCTGAAGAGCTAGCATTACAGACCTAAACTGCCAGGCTTGTCTTCATAAGCATTTAAAAAAAAACAAAAACAAAAACAAAAACAAAACAAAACTAAAACCTTAAGTAAAAAGCACAATCCTGATGAAGAAAGTAACATGGAAGTCAAATCTCCATGAACCTCTGGGGGTTTTGTTTTGTTTGTTTATGTTATGACTCTGGCACCCACCACAGTGGCTAAGTCAAGAACTATTTTAAGTAGAATAATAATTAAGTGTATTAATCCAGTCATGTTAAATAGTCACAAATCTCAGGAAAGTAAACTACTAAGCTTTGTTATGTTTTCTAAAAACATAACAGAGATTGCTTAAGACCAGTTTCTATCTGGCCCCACCTTTTAAAGTTATACACAGAGAAAATTAGGGACTGTTCAAACCTCATCGCCTCTGCCCCTCTCCTCTTCTGCATCATCCCCCTGCCCCCGCTGCTCCCAACACTGCGTGTTAATTGCTAACTGCCCTTCTTGCTAGTATCTATGATTCCAAGTCCAATAGGAGTTGAAATTCTTCCACACTAATAACAGCACTGTAAGTATGGCTTGCTCTTTAATTGTGTAATTGAGGTCTGTGTCGCATTGCTAATGTAGTTTCTATGTCGTATGATGATGTAGGATACAAACTGGATCCTGCTTACCGAGCCGAAGGACAGCCTGGTCCAGGCCCATTGCACAGGAAGAAAAGAGGGTGGAGGTGATCCCTGTTCTCTCAGCAAGGGGACTGGAGTGAAGACCCTCACACCAGACCCCCATCTAACTGCTAGACCAGATGTCCCTTCAGCCAGGTCATCCCGAGACCTGACCTCCTCATGACTTACACAGGGTTTTATTATTCGAGTGTCCATTTTGTCTCTGGAGTGTTCTCTCCCTTCAGTTATTCCCCTTGTCTCTGTCTCCCAGTCCCAACACTTACTCCACAATATCCAGATAAGCCAGATAATCATAGTCAACAACCTTTCCTACGCCCGGGCTTCCTCATTCCAAAGTGGGGACGGAGATGGGCATGGCTGGTTCCTATGATCGCTTCTTCATGTAACCCTGACCACTGTCTTCTGAGATCTGCACTATTGTCCTTGTTTATGTTACATCAGAAAGAAGAAAATAAGTCACTATGCCCTCACGACTAAGGACCAGCCTAGGCCGTGGACTAAGTAAGCCTCTCTGACGTGAAGCCAAATTCTGACCTTGACTATTGCTTTAAACTGACATGCCTGCTAGCTTGTGTCCCATGCTGCCAGCACAGGGGACTTCATAAGCTACAAATCTGTGCTGTTAAGTCTCTGCTTAGCACTGTTAGTAACTTCCTCTGACGGGTAGATTAAAAACCCAGACCAAAATCCCAGTGCCAGGGATCCCCAGCCCCTCCCCCAAGTCCAAACTGTTTGAACCTAAGACATGAGTAGGTCTCGGTCTCTCGGTCTCTCGGTCTCTCGGTCTCTCTCTCTCTCTCTCTCCTTCTCCCTCATACCATCACCCCTGACCCGTAGCAGCCCACCACAGTGTCTCCTTTCCAGTTTCTGAACATACCAGGTTCCCCCCTCCCTCAGAACTTTGCACTCCCATCTTTCTTAGAAAGCTTTCTACAATTTTATCTCAACTATCACACTCTACCTTGCCTCTTAGATATCAGCTAAAGTTTTTACTTCTTCAAGATTCTAGCCTCTTACCTTGGTCAGAATCATTCATAGAAAGCTTTCAAATCCATGCTAACTCTTATCTATATATCTCAAGGGGAATGGTAACTAATTAGTGTTGTGATTATTCATCTCACTTATTTCTCCCTCTGTATGTAAGCATCGTAAGACTATCAGTCACACAAAACTGTGTTTTCTGACTAGTGTCCCTGCGTTGCTTAGAGCTATGTACATGGTAAGCACTGAAAGATAAACCCGCTGAAAGAATAATACGGCGAGATTTTGCAGGAACACAAGCTAGGAGGCACGCCAGTTTAGAGCAATACTCAAGGTCAGAATTTGCCTGTATGTAGTGTCTTCCTTTGATTATGTGCTTAGACCTGGCACAAATGAGCAAGCTCACTAACTGTCAGAGTCCGATTCCAGCTCTAACACTAATGAGCTCTCTGAGTACAGGCCAGCAGCTTGATGTTGTTCATTCTCATTTCCTGCATCTATAAACGGAAATGATGGGCAGTGAGAGGACTCAGTGTGTAAATATGCTCGCCACCAAAGCTGACAACTTGAGTGTGATCCCCAGAGGACACCCAGAAGAAGGAGAAAACCAAACACTGAAGGAGTCCTCTGACCACCACAGGCATGCTATGGCACATATGCAAACACCGCGCGTGCGCGCGCACACACACACACACACACACACTCACACACACACACACAAAGTTTAAAAGAAAAGAAATGACTAGGCGGTGGTGGGCATACATTTTTAATCCCAGCACTTGGGAGGCAGAGGCAGGTGGATCTCTGTGAGTTTGAGGCCAGCCTGGTCTACAGAGCGAGTTCTAGGATAGCCAGGAATGTTACACAAAGAAACCCTGTCTCGAAGAGAGAGAGAGAGAGAGAGAGAGAGAGAGAGAGAGAGAGAGAGAGAGAGAGAGAGAGAGAGAGAGAGAGAGAGAGAGAGAGAAAGCCATGTCACAAAGACACTGAGAGGCTTAAAGTGGGCAGAACCCACGGCACCAAAGTCTGGCCCATGACTGAGTATTCGGCGGCTGCTCACTATATTATTCCTTCTAGTAATGAAGTCTACTGAGGAGGAAGCCAGCGTAAGTTACCTCTAATACCAAAGTACCCTGAACAAGGGATGAAGATTAACCTCCAACCTCAGCAAAAACGAGTTAAGTGCAGTTGTGTGACTTAGAGGCTTCCTGCGTGAAACCCAAACCACCCAGGGAAGAGTCAGACAAATAAAAGTTACGGTTTGCAACTTTCAAGAGAATAATAGTGAGATTCCCAATTTAAAAGGAGATTTTACTTTTTTAATGGTTTGATTTGGCTGGCCATTACTTAGGAGTTTCTCCTTTATAAAGATACTATTTATATTTTCATATAAAAGAGTTTAATTGGAGCTACCCTACATAGGGGTAAGGCTCCTCTAAGGAACAATAGTTTGCCGAATAAAAAGCCCAGTGCCAGATATGGGATACCTCCACCCAAGTTGTTGGTCAGAAGTGTCCTGACCCCAGAACACCACAAATGGGACATCTGTATCACCCTCTCGCTGAGGTTCCGGGACCATTGCAGAAGAGAAGGGCAGAAGGATTGAAAGAGCCAGAGGTCAGGGGAGACTGGAGGAAAACACATTCTTACAGACATGCCAGGACCACTGCATTCATGAACCCACAACAGCTGAGAATCTCTGCACAACACCCACACATCTGTGCATCCCTGCACAACATCCGCACATCTGTGCATCCCTGCACAACACCCACACATCTGTGCATCCCTGTTCAACACCCACACATCTGTGCATCCCTGTACAACACTCACACATCTGTGCATCCCTGTACAACACCCACACATCTGTGCATCCCTGCACAACACCCGCACATCTGTGCATCCATGTACAACACCCACACATCTGTGCATCCCTGTACAACCTCTGCACATCTGTGCATCCCTGCACAACACCCACACATCTGTGCATCCCTGCACAACACCCACACATCTGTGCATCCCTGCACAACATCTGCACATCTGTGCATCCCTGCACAACACCCACACATCTGTGCATCCCTGCATAGCATCCTCACATCTGTGCATCCCTGCACAACATCTGCACATCTGTGCATCCCTGCACAACATCTGTACATCTGTGTATCCCTGTACAACATCTGCACAAGATCAGTCAATATTCTAGCAAGGAGTGGGGTGGACTCATAGGTCCTCAGCCCTAGCTAAGGTACTATTGACAGTTGGTGGTTTCTGGGAAAGGAAAAAAATCATTTTTCTTCAAGGGTATGGCCTCCAGTATGCTGACCATGCCCGAGTGGATGGCCCCACACCCAGGAGCATACAGTCAGCACAAATTGGACTTGATAGATTTATTTTTAGAGAGACAGAACAAGAAGTTGAAGGGATAAGGAGAGTGAATCTGGTAAGAGTTAAGGGGGAAATGGGGGTTGAATATGTTCAAAATATAGTGTATGTAATTCTCAAATAATTAATACAATATTATATTAAAAAACTATTAAAATTATGGTTATGTTCCTAAGCCATTCCATAAGGTTTTCTAAATATCAACTAGTAGAAATTTGGAATATTAATTTCTATTGTTTTTATCATAGTTACTGTCCTGTAAGTCTTACGTGAGTTTAAAGAGTACTAAAGAAAGGTATTGTTATGATGAATAAATTTCAGAATTCAGGCAATAACTAGATATTGAAAGTGTCAGCCACCTGCATTTGCACAAACAGGGAAGGCCAGGACTATATTCAGTCTTCAAAATCTTGAGCAGTAGATGATCAACAAATAATTGGATGTGAATATGTTAAAAAAAATATATAAAATAAATAAATAAAATAAAATAAATGGCTGCATCTCAGAGAACAGAGTATGAAATCTTTATAAAACTTCGGGGATCACCAGCCAGTTGCTGGTTTGATTTAAAAAGTATTCAAAAGCATTCATATTATTATTACTATTATTATTGAATTTTTAAATGTGAAAAAAATTCATCCCTCCAAAAAGCAAAAACAATCAACAAGCAGAGAAGGGATAGGGAACATAATCCAGTGGTAGGATGCTAGCTAGAATGCTTGAAGCCCTGGACTTAATCCCCAGCCCTGGAGGCAGGGCGAGGGAGCTTGAACAACAGAACAATAAAACCAGTGTAGGTTTTCACTATGCAGTGGCTTTTTGGTGGAGAGGGTTGGTCAAGTTGGGGATTGAACCAATGGCCTGGTACCTGTTTGGCCATTGCTAGGTGTATTGCTCCATACTGTTGACCCTGCAGAGACTATTTCAAGAGAAAAGAAGGTTCCCGAAGTTTCTCCTAGCAGATGACTGGTGAGTTCCATTATTTAAAACACTGCTTAGGAATAGTCACACATTTAGTCCTGCTGGCTTCTTCCACACCACCTCCCAGACATTTTGCTGCCATATGTAAGCAGCAAGTCTCGCGCAGCTATGAAACCAAGGGATGGTGAGGATGTGATGGTTTTCCCACCGTTAGACCCCAGAAGTATCACATATACTGTTGGTCCTGAGGGCTGTGTCAGCACTGCCTAGCAATGTCTCTCCTTAGAGACACCCTCACATTAGGAGGCTGCTCTTGAATGAAGGATGCATTGTATGTAGGTGGTAATTTATTTGCTTTATTACTGGCTTCAGTCTTATCAACTTCAAGGAAAGCTGCCTTGCTTCTTTTCTAATTTGAACAGAGATCATGCTTTGTTCCTTATCTGTGATTAAGTTAACTGAGGCCCAAAGGCTCTGACATCTTTTTTTTTTTCAGTACTATATTATAGTTCATCAGCAACTGGAGATGGAACAGTCATAACTTAGAAGCTCTTGCCCTGTTAAAATGTGTCACTGGTATATCAGCATCCTTGGCTGCCCAGCGCCCATTACTTTTGTCCTCAATTCAAAAGAGACGCTGCCACACCTCTCTTCCCCAGATCCTATAATCTTGCTACACAATGTTCCATATGTTTGTATCACTATCATACAAAGTCATGGTTCTCTTACCAACATGCCACCTACCTATCCCCACCCCCGCCCTCAGACCGATGGAATGAACTCTTTCAGAACCTTTCGTCTTTACCACTGGGGACTCCAGTTCGGAATGAGTTCTAGAGAGCGGCAGCAGACTACAAAGAGTGGGTATGATAAGGAAAAATTAAGCAATCTTCATTCTGATGGATGGTGGGAAGATACACAAAAATCTTTCAACATTATTCGACTCCATAATAATTCTTAAGAATTTTCGTTTTCTGTAGGCTGAAATTATAAATCAAATAATCACTATGATTAACTCCCAGTTAACCTACTTAAAGTAAAACCCCCTTGTTCTACACCCAAAGCAGTGGTTATCTGCTTTGTCTTAAGTTGTTGAATTTAATTCTGCAGATATTTACATACAGTGGTACGACCTGCATGCCGTGGGTGGGAGAGCTGGGCCTTAGCCAGCTCACAGGCGAGTAGAGCTTTGTCTTGATAGAAGCTAGCTGGTGACAGGTGACAGGTGCCGGTGCAGGCACAAATACACAAATGTCATGCTGTGAATGTTCTGGAAGAAGGCGTCTCACAGTGAAGGAAGTATCCTATAAAGTACTTACTACGTCATCTGGCACATATGAACTTCTCACTCATGTTTACTGTAGCATTGGCATTACTACGAACGATTAATCACGACTTACATAAAACTACCTCTTCCAGCTTGAGCCCTCTCACCCCTAAGATGGATAGAATGATAACACCTCTAAAATGAAGACAATGGTGCTCACCCTGGCTACCATCTAAAACTATGCAGATCAACAACATTATGAAGGTGGCTGCTAATGTTTACTCATAATTCTATGCCTGGTGCCTTTTACATACTAGGAAATGAATAAATGCTGGAAGAATGTGGAGGAAGAGGGAGAGATGAAGGGATCATTAAGCTAGAAATCAGTTGAAAACTGGTTTGGTTTAATTCAGTTTAATTTTTCCTAGGCTTGTACTTAAGCAGCCACTTAGCTTTTTTTCAGTTCCATTTTCTTATCTATAAAATGAAACTACTTGCCCCTTGCCTTCCTTGCTGAATGGAATAATCAAGCACTTGTCTTAGAATCTAGAGTACAGAACATTCTGTGTGTTCCATTGTATAATTTGAGCTCTGTTTCAAAGTGTTTTGGGTTTTTTTATGCATTTGTTGGGTTCTTGGTTTGTTTTATTTTAGTCACATACCTGCCATTGTGTGTGTGTGTGCGTGTGTGTGTGTGTATGTGTAGTCTACTCAATATTTAAATAAAGGATAAAACTCATATACTTTGCATTGTCAAGAAGAGAAATTAGTAGAACTTGCCACTTTCTCATGTTCCGAACTCACTCTTCCACGTGGCTCTGAAATTCAAATGAATTCTGAAAACGAATCCCCTTCTATGAATGGGCATATGCTGTTCTAGTGTATCAGTGCTTCATTTCATTGTGTATAGTTTTACGATTTCATTTTCATTCTGCAAATCTCCCACCACTGAATGCATTCTGCAAATGAGATCTGAATTCCTGACCCTTTTCCCAGTTCTGGCGTGCTGGCAAAAACAGAAACATCTCTGGGTTCTCTGCAGTAATGCTAGAGTCCGGAACAAACAGGATCAGAAAGGGTTCCCGCAGGGCGAGAGCAGCCAGAACCTGACCCACAGCAGACACCCACAAAGCAGTGCTGGAAGGCCACCGTTCCTCTGCCCTTCGCACAGTGTATTTTTCTCTCTCTGCAATAATTCTAAAACTAGCCTCAAAAATAAAAATGCACCAAGCTGCTTCCAATGAAATGTAGAAATACATTTTTAGTTCTTCTTGTAAGAATCACAATGGACACTAATTGATACGACATTGCCAGGAAAACATTAGTGATTATCAATTACCTTCATTGGCTTTCTCCCATTTTTTTTTGTGTGTTTCCATTTCATGAATGTTATAAGATCAAAAGCAAAATAGAATCCATAAAACAATAGGAAGAAAATCCCAGAGCACTGCTGTATCTTCAAATTCCTATCACAAAAATCTGGAGATCAACTAACTCATAGTTAATAAATCAATATATAAAATGAGTTTCTTTGAGTCAATTTTCATGTTCCTTCCAGCAGCAGACAGAGGCAGATCTGAAGAAAGATCTCTTTAGAATGTAGACAAGTATCCCTCATCCCTGATTTCCGTCAGCATGTATGTTCAGAGGCGGTCATTTATAGGAAAGATGGTCCACTGGAGCTTGTAGTCTCTCTCACAGCCACGAGAGTGGCACCCGAGAGCCTCTGGGGCTTGGGAAGCAATGGCCTCTGAAAGCCAACAGAGACCCCACTTTCACACCAGGGTTCCATCCACAACAGCAAGCAGTGCTAACTGCAGGTGGAGCCTGGCAGGCTTAGAGGAGAAGAAAGCAGATTTTGACTCCCACAGACTTCTATACCGGCCCCAATTTTCTACAATGGCGCCTTTATTTTGAATACACAAAATCAGTAGAAGCGCAGCGTGTATAAAAATGGGTGCAGATTTGTTTCGTGGTGTTGATAATTCAACAGCCACTGAAACACTAATAAGTTAGTGAATTCTACAACACTTGCTATGAAGCTCCTTAATCTTACAAGAGCCTTATAAACTTGAAAAATGTTTTCCAAAAAAAAGTAATAGCAAAGTACTAAACTAGGTATCAAGGGCAGGGCCATAGAACTAAAAAGACAACAAACACCACCTATCAGTCCATGGTTTCTACATCTGTGTCTATCACTGTAGAAATACTCCTTGAATACATATGAGTTATATTTGAGAATGATAGAGTTAATTTGCATTAAATCAGGTGCCACTGCGGGGAATTTGTTGTTGCTGTTTTTCTGTTTCAGCAATGGGGACTAAACTCGGGGTCTTGGGCACGATGGATAAGCACCAACTACTACCCAGCCTATGTCCCCTCTTAAGTTGTTCATAGCGAATAACAATGAACTATTTAAAGGACTCACAAAATGTAGCAGAAAAATAAAGCGAGCTGATTGGATAGCATCCTTATAGCACCTGTTTGATTTGCTACAGCCAGATTGGTTTTCTACAGCAGGAAGCTAACCATGGAGGCTCCCTCAGCAAACAATGTTTTTGTCCACAAACTAAGATCCAGTTCTCTTACCTCGGTCTTAGAAGTTTATTTTTATAACCCGACCCCTGCCTTTTCTGTTGGACTCTTTACAAATCCCACTTTTGGTCCCCCAGCCTTTTGCTCTTTTGCTTCCAGGTTTGGCCCTTCTAACCCCTCTGTCTTGGACAGTTTCTGTCTATTTACCTGTCTAACCCTGCCTCACCTCCGGGGCATGGGTTAGACTCACTTCTAGAAAACCTTTCTTATGTAAATTGGATGCTTCTTTCTCTGACATCCTACTGTGTCCCATAGACTTATCACAGTTTGGCCTTAGCATCTGCCCATTTTTCTCCATCCCTTACTAGATTCAAATCTCCTCAGAAGCAGAGATGGTTTATTTGGGGAGTGGGGGTATTTTATGTATGTGGGTGTTTTGCCTGAGTGGACATCTATATACTCTATGGATGACTGGTACCCATTAGGGCCACAAGAAGGTGTCCGGTCACCAGGAACTGGAGTTATAGATAGTTGTGAGCTACCATGAGAGGGTTGGAAATTGAACCTTCCTCTGGAAGAGCAATCAGTACTCTTAACTGCTGAGCCATTTTCCAGCCCCTTGAAATGCTGTTTTGATCATATTCTTAGTTCTAGTACATGAATATAGTTACGTGTTAAACAAATACATATTAAATAATTGAAGAGGAGGCAGGAGTCAGAAAGTGCTAACACATCCATGGATGTCATCTGCACAAAATATTTTGTATGTCAAAAGCCCCCTTCATATTACAAGTGTCTTAGCTTCTCGTCACTCCACCCAGACCCTAGTTAAAGACCTGCTTACGCATCTATAAAAATCTCACACTCACACCTCTACACTGAAAATATTTTCAAACAGGAACACCTGACAGAGCATCGCTTGCTGCCCCGGGCCACTCACCTCCTCTGTCTCTTCGGAGAACGCCTGCAGAATGTCCGTCTGTCTGGTGTAGTTACCATTGGCATCCTGCAGACCTTGCAGGATGCGCTCGCGCAGGACCAGCACGGATACTCGGAGCTGGTGCCAGAGCAGCTGCACTGCGTGGATGTCTACGATGACATTGACGGAGTAAGACAGCAGCTTGAGGGAGAACTCCGTCTCAAGGAGGGCATGGATCTGCTCCACGTGGTCAGAAATATCTTCACAAATGTCCTGCAGCAAAGAAAAGCAAGTACGTGAGGGCCACTCAATCTTACCCTGGGAGGAGGGGTTACAGGAGGTCACTCACCACATCCACAGCATGTTTTAGATACCTGGCCTCCTTTGTTCAAATTCTATCACACAGTTGCAGACGTATTCCTCTCTACTGGCCCATCTACACACAGAGGAAGGTTGGGGTCTTTCATACTGTCCCTTCGGGTATTCAAACTGAAGGGTCAGCTGAGAGCTTAGTTCTGACATTCTCTGTCCCTTTTAGATTCCTTTGGGTTCTAGAGAAGGAAGTGGCAGCTGGTGACATTGAGCTATACTGAGCACACAATGTTTCAGAATAGACGTGCCAATCTGATGTCTAGGAATAGAGAAAGGCTAGAATGTGTTTCATAGGAATCCCCAGCCATTCGAAATTAGCTATGGAATTTTCAGTGTAAGGGGCAATGGTCACTCTCCAAAGCACAACATGATTTAATACTTAAAGTCACAGTGAAAATCTAAATTGCCAGCCCTCATTTAGCAAGCAGAATTACTTTTGAGATGCAAAGATTTTTTTAAAAAGAATCAAAAATCTTAAACAAAAACATCACTAACTCAATCACCGTCACATACACTATTACAAGGGCAGATTTCATATCTGATGTGATTCACAAGTTCTCCAGAGTCCTTTGCCATCAGAGGACAGATCTACGAAATGAGGCCCATGAACAAGCATGTGTTGGTCAGTGTAAGGGGCTATTAAGGATCAAAATAACAAATACGTGGCATACAGGTGGAGGCCTGTTACTTTTGTTGTATCACTGATTTTTAAAACTGCGGATTTCAGTTAAGGCAAAATTTTCAGAGAAGCATTTGAGTCCTGAGCCCTGTTTTCAATGTCAAAACATTCTTTCTATGCCAGGAGGATAACCTTCTGATTTCATGTATATGTATTTCAGTTGGATATATATTTTTTTAAGAACTTAAACGTTATTACATTGACAGATACATCTGGTTCACATTTTCCTCTCTTCATACCAACCATACCTTCATCTAAAGCAATCCTCATATTCACTCTGATGAGCCTCAGACGCCCTCTACTCTGGAACATCTAGGCCTCCAGCCTGTCCCACTGGCACACCTCTGCCCCAGCTCTGTTCTGGACCCTGTCATCACTCCATCCGGGTAACAGTATCAGCGGGTCTCGCATCCCACCAACCCCTCTTTTGACGGTTTGGTTATTCCCACTTCAGACATCACCTCCTAGCTAGCATTCCAGCCACTCTCTTGACAGTCTGTCCAACTTCTCACACTCCTGGTTTTTATTTATCAACCTCGCTCGGCCTCTTTGAGCCTAAAGATGCAGAACACTTCAAATATCTAGAGGAGAAAATGGCTTTGTTACCAGCCTAGACCACAAAATGACTGACAGCCCCCTTCCTCTCAAGCATGGCTGCTTCTAGACGCCAAGTTCAATAGATGCCTATGGGCACATGCCACCCAATCATATCACTTGTGGAGAGGAACACCAAGCCAGCTAGACCAGGCAGCATGCTGACACACCAGAGGACTTTGGTCTCATTATAATATCATTATAATCATATAAAACACATCTATCATGCTGATATCAGGCTGGGCTCTGCTCTGTTACTCCATAATATATAAAACAGTCAACATTTGGCTTTGAGTGAAAAAAATGTAGGACAGCTCTGCCCCTTGTGCACAAAGATACCACCACCTGTTCAGCACGTTCCACAAAGCACAGGCCCAATCCTAAAGGCAAGAGGATGCCAACTATAAACTTACCAAACTACACTGGGACCAGACGAATCCATGGGCACATTAAAATCCTATTAGAACATAACAGACCAAGGAAGGGTGCAACATCTTCCCATGGACCCCCTAAAGAGAAGGACACTGTCATGACCTTCACCAATCCATCATCTGACTACTCCCTGTGCGCATGACGGGACCAAACATGTAGAGACCTCCTGCGTACCTGGGGCTTCAGCTTAGCTCAGCCCCTGCTGCCAATGACAATTCAAACTGCCACTTCCGTTCACCCGTTTGTTCAATGCACAGCGCCACCTCTCAGGCATCTATGGTCCTGTACCTCACCTTTGGGGCCTGACTCAGTCCTGAGGTGTCCTGGCTTGCCTCTGGGGTATCATCTAACAAACCCACACTTGCCTGCACAGCGACTCTCTTTGCATCTCTCTCTCAGCTCTGCCTCCTTCCTCTAAAGGCCTTGAACTCCGCTGTGGCCTCCTCAACCCTTTTGTAGCCTACATGATGTAGATGAAATTACCATGTCATGGGTAACATGTGACCTAAAAGTGAGTACCTGTAATTAAGATTGTGAGAAAAGAACCTGCGCTTGTCAATGGCCAACTATCAAAGAAAAGGGGACTACCTGATAAAGTTCAGCCTATGGAACTGCTGTAGCCAGTTTATTATTATTCAGTGAATTCTGACATATGGAAACACAGAAACATGTCTCCATCTGCTTTCTAATGCACTGCACTCACGACACACCAGAATTGTGACAGATCTGGCCAAGACCAAATTAGGTCCCCAAAGAGGTGGCACCCTGATTCCTATAACCCTTTTCTCCCTTCATGAAGGCACAGATGACAACATGCATATCAGACCTCCCCAGAACTCACAACTCACTTCTGGGAAACTCTAAAGCCCACACTCGCTCCAGGGTAAGGGGCTTTCAAGCCACGAGCTCCTCTCACGATGTGCTGGTCAGGAAACGGTTTCCTGGCTTTCTGGGAGCGCCTGGTTATTTACCAGTAGTACAGAGGGGGAAAAAGAACCTCCAGACTCAATTAGGAACCGCTTGAATAATCTTTATGCCACTTGCTCAGAATAGACTAAAAGGAATGTCTCACCCATCCCCAGCACCCAGCACAATAGGTTATATATAGCCATGGCACCACATGCCAACATCCATGCCACCCATTCCTCTGACACATGATTTGACTCCTTCATGGTGAATGTAAGAATGTAGTCAATCAGGTGATGGCTCAAGATTCCCAGGCAACTATCCAGAAGAAACTACCCTTAAAGGGTACCAAGGATTCACTGGTACCAGTCAAACATCTTCCTGCACATCTAGAAAAGGAAAGGTATGTTGGTACAGTCCCCAGAGAAACTAATGGACTCTAAAGATGAAAAACATCACTCTCTCCACAAGCGACCACCTCCCTTGATGAATATTCTGGCAATGTGCATCTGCAGCCCTTATTAAAATTCTAAAACTAAATAATGCATAGCATGATGCAACTTCCTGGAATCTATAAATTATTTCATGCCTGCTACCAATTGTTTGGCCTGACCAAAACCATATGAACACAGATTGTAGAATAAAAGTGTGTGTGTGTGTGTGTGTGTGTGTGTGTGTGTGTGTGTGTGTGTGTACACTGAGATGTATCTGCATATATATGTGTGTGTACCCACTATCCCAAACATGGACTTTGTTTTGAACACCTGATATAAGATTGTCATGATAGAATTCTCATCCAGTGACTGGTGGAAGAAGATGTAGAGATCCACGGCCAAACCCCAGATGGAGCTCCAGGAGTTCAGTCGGCAAGAGAGAGGAGGGATTATATGAGCAAGAGATATTGAGACCATGATTGGAAAAAGCACAGGGACAAATAGCCAAAATAGCGGAAACGCATGAACTGTGAACCGATAGCTGAGGAGCCCCCATGAAACTGGACCAGGCCCTCTGGATAAGTGAGACAGTTGATGAGATTGAACTGTTTAGGAGGCCCCCAGGCAGTGGAACCAGGACCTGTCCTTGGTGCATAAGCTGGCTTTTTGGAACCTAGGGCCTGAGACACTTTGCTCAGCCTTGGTGCAGGGAGGAGGGGACTGGACCTACCTCAACTGAATCTACCAGGCTGGGCTGACTCCCCAGGGGAGATCTTGCCTTGGAAGAGGTGGGAATGGGGGGTGGATTGGGGGGGGAAGGCTGGGAGGGTTGGGAGGAGGGAGGACAGGAATCCGTGGCTGATATGTAAAATTAAATTAATTATAAAATAAAAATTTTATAAAAAAAGATTTGATTAGAGAAAAATACTAAGTAATTCTGAACTATTTGCTTTCTAATGACAGAAAAATATACTTTCCTCTGTTACTGTACATAAATATTGAACAACTATTTATAGAATCATTAGTTCAGAGATCTAATATTTAGCTTCTTAACAATTGCCAGTTTGTTGGACATTTATATAACAGAATCCAAAGATTATGGGTAACCTACTCATTTAATCTAGGGATTAGAGGCTTCAATAAATAATTAGTTAAATGCTTGCTTCCCAGCAAGAATTGTTTGGAATTTGAAAGTTCCAGGAGATCTGACTGGTTGGCAGTCCTGCAGGTACTTCCCTAGCACAGCGAATTGGAAGCGCAGGGTGGGGCGCTGAGCCAGCCTAACTGATCCATGTAGGAAATGGTTCTTGTCAAGACTCAGCTGCACCTGTGACTTGAGCAGACGCAATTGGAAACTGGTCTCCTGACTAATCCTCTTGGTAGATACACATTTGCTACCTAGAGAAAATTAAATAATAAATAAGAAAATCCTTTTTTAGGAAGATAAATAATCTCTTCATGATCAGATATCTATCATCTATCTATCTATCTATCTATCTATCTATCTATCTATCTATCTATCTACCTATCTACCTACCTATCTATCTATGTATCCACCCATCCATCTTAAGAACATGTACACAAAATATTTTTATCTGCCACTGAGAGTATTAAAGGGAGACACAATATTTTGCTCCACAAGTAGAATTTTTTAAGCATTTAGCATGAAGATGATTAAGCTGATATAGAGCTGAAAATCATAAGAAATTATAATAAGACAACAGATACTGTTTAATTTCAAGTTATTTTCAGTTTTGATAGAGCAAAGATTCCTGGTGAGGAGGAATGAGAATCTAGAGGGGGATAGGTCAGAAGATGGGTGAAGACACTGAAGAAAATATCAGTAACAGACCAGACATAGATCCCATTCCATCACCTGTGAAAGAAACATAAAGCACACCAGCCATCCTTCAACAGGGAAGGCTAATTTGGAAACATCCTTCACGGCTTACTCTGAAATTACCCCATATTTCCTGTTAGTGTCTGATTCTTACTTGGATTCCTGATAGTTTCAGCCTTTTCTTTGATGTAGACATTTGATATCTGACTTACAGATTCCTCTCTTATATTCTCACCTGGAATGATGGGACCTTGGAATGAATGGTCATCAGAAATGAAGGGCCCACCAGATGATCTACCAACTCACTCAGGCTCACAATTTCAGATTCAGACATTGCCTCTAAAGCAGCTCCTACCCCTTGCTAGTCATGTCTAGGAACAGAGAGGACCTTGGGGTTGTAAAAGCAGAAGAAAGGCAGAAAAGAGAGAACTCATTGAAGTGATCAAGACAAACTTTGCTAACCTTTAGACATTTGCCTAAACTCTTATCATGTGCCACTATCTTATATGTGCAGATAAATTAAAGTTACTGCACCTAACTTCCTATGATATTATTTGACAGCAGGACACTATTTCATATGTCTTGATGATTTTACCACCAACAGAATGCAGCTAACTTCATTGTTAGAAGATTTACTTCTGTTCATGAATGTTCTTCTTAACTAGGTGGTAGATCCCATGGCTCCCTTTACACTTAGTGGCTACCAATTACTTTGTGACTGAAAGCATTAATGAACCTCACTTTAACAGACTGTCAATTAAAAAATTAATTCTAGGCTGGGCGGTGGTGGTGCACGCCTTTAATCCCAGCACTCGGGAGGCAGAGGCAGGCAGATCTCTGTGAGTTCGAGGCCAGCCTGGTCTACAAAGCGAGTTCCAGGAAAGGCGCAAAGCTACACAGAGAAACCCTGTCTTGAAAAACCAAAAAAAAAAAAAAAATTAATTAAATTAAAAAATAAATAAAAAAAATTAATTCTAGTAGACAAAACAAAACAGGTTTCTTTTTCAATATTACCAGTTGCTTTCTCTGTTTCAAATCTCCCAGGATTCTGTATGGATTTCATTCATTTATACCTTCCCCTCTGAGAAAAGTTGTTGTCCAGCAAGCTCCTGGAGACGATTAGATTAACAGACGACTCTAAAAATAACAAACTGAGGATAGTTTAAAAATATCCTTTGAACAACAATGTTTTAAAAAGATACTCAAATTGTCCCAAGTTCAACCCATAATTATTAGACAGTCCAAAAATTTCAGGACTATAAACCAAGAAAGTAAATTCTACTATCTAATCAGTTAAAAATAGTAAAAGGTCATTGTCACAATAAAATGAACATAGAAGTTTGTTTTGGTTCACACATCCTTTCGGTTCTTGGCAAAAACAAAAAGCAGCGCACTTAAGGTCATAACACTGTGAGCATCGGCAGCGATGTCATGGGGGAGTTTATACAGAGCTCCTACACTATTTTCTGGAGCGTAGAGAAGAAAAATAGGGTCATCTCAAAAATGAACAAAAGTGATGGACAGCGTATGTTCAAACTTGTTGATACACTAGGTATTTTCCCTCAGAAGTTTTTGCTGGGGGAAAGTGATGCTCTCCACTGCCTCGTTTAACTCACCCACCACACAGCAGTCCCTGTGACATTCAGAATCACGACAGGACAAAAGACACTAAGTCCATTACATTTCTGTTGCTCACTGCTCACTTCACTAATCTTCTAGATAGCTTGTGACCCTAGAGACGCAGCTGTCTAAAAAAACACAAACTACATCACTTCCTTTTTCCTCCAGCAGACACACTTTTCTAGTGTCTACTTTGTTCTTAGTCACTGAGAACAGCTATAATGTATAGCAATAAAAGGGGTGTAAAGGGGCATTTGTGGTTAATACTGTAGAAATCTGCATATGATGGCTATCCTTTCCTGCTGGTAAAGTATTGTGAACCTGCTGGCTGCAATGAGATTTCCCCCGGAAATGATTTTGCTGTTATAATCAGTGCTAACTCACACAGTTCTCTGACTAGTCTGTCTCCCCAGAGGCAGGAAACATGCCCTCTTTCTGTCTTTGTGTCTATAAGAGCACACCAGCAGGACCCTGCTACCCATATGAACAGTGTCCAAAGGAAGTTTGCACAATTTAATTCAGCTGAAGAAAATATGATACTTCACAAACCAGAGGGAGCGCCCTCAAGAATAGGTATGAGTTTATCTACTCTCTGAGCTACATCCTCACTGATCAGCTTTGGGTCAATAGAGATAACGGACATGGAATCCTCTCTTGTTTTTGATGAGAAAGGGTACTGTAAAGGAAGAAGGCGGCCCTACGTTTTCATGACCACTGGCAGCCATAATGCTGGTATTCTCTGTGCCACTCTCGGGAAAGCACGGAGCCAGAGATGAGCCATGTATCTTGACTCACTGATGTCGAAGCAGGAACTGTGTGCAAGCCTGCTGCTCAGGCTGTATAAACAAAGACCTGTAGCACTGGGGAAAATAACCCACTATACAGATGTACGTAGAGAAGAATTCACATTCTTTGCTTTTGTGCCCCAGAAAACAATTGGCCAGAATTACATTTGCCCAGTACTGAGAATGTTGTGATCATTTCTAGAACAATATGAGGTCTGTAGGTTTTTCTAACACACCTTCTCTTTTTCTTTCTGTTTGTTTTTACATGCATCACTCAGCAACAGAGATGTATGCTGAGCAATGTATGTGTCACCAGGCAATTTTATCAGGGCTTTGAAGTTAAGTAACTTACACTGTAGTATCACAGTTTACATATAGTTTAATAAAAGTTTCAAGGTTAGGGCCGGGCAGTAGTGGCGCACGCCTTTAATCCCAGCACTCGGGAGGCAGAGCCAGGTGGATCTCTGTGAGTTCGAGGCCAGCCTGGTCTACAGAGGGAGTTCCAGGAAAGGCACAAAGCTACACAGAGAAACCCTGTCTCAAAAAAAAAAAAAAAAAAAGTTTCAAGGTTCATAAGTTTCTTTACTATCTTCAAAATCCTCCTTAAAGCAAAAAAAAATACTCATAATGAAAATGTGACAAGAACCACATGATCAACAATTATCCGGGAAAGGAAAAGTCATTTGTCTAGAAGGCATACATACCCTGTGCAGCTTCCTGCCTCAGTAGTTCCTTTTAGCTTTCATAGACTGTCATAGACTAAGCAAGAGGACAAAAGCCAGTGAGAACGGTAATCAACAACACGTCAAGGAGCTGGCACTCTAGTTTTGAGTGTCCCAGGCGAGATGCTCTTCCATTCTCACCAACACAAGTCCATGGGATTGTGATAACTTAACTACCTTCGGGTTATCCAATGAAGAACGTGCATCTTCTCTCTAAGAAACATACTGTGGAAGCCCCTTCAGCAGCTCCCACGACTGGAGCTGAGCAAAGTGCATATTTGCTTTGTTTGTCCAATGATCTGTATGTCCTTCCTGTCTATTTCTGTGAGTTCTGTCTGCCTTAGCAGACTCCTGTAGGGCAAGTACTGCGTGTGTCTGTTTTGCGGTTTAGCACAATAGTACACACACACACACACACACACACACACACACAATAATAATAATAATAATAATAATAATAATAATAATAATAATACATGATGTTGTCACTGGTACTGATTTTATGAACCGTGAAATAAAGAGGGATTTGGATTAGGACAACAGGGGAATTGGGGTGGGGGACTTTATTTGGGGAAAGTAGGTCAGTATAAAATGAGAGAGAAGAGGAAAATCAAACGGCAGTAAGCAGGTCTGACAAAGCCATGAAGGATCATATTGTTATATATTTACCTAAATTACATCCAAAGCATGTAAGTCTCCTCAAGAGCCATACACCATCTAACATAGACACCCACACAAGGCCTGAGGAAACCCCTTCCAAGTGATGGGTCAGGGGAGTCCAAGCGACTCCCAAAATAGCACAGTCTATGGCTGTTGCCCTTGGCTGCCTCCCGGAGGCTAAACATAAGTCCCTACTGCTGAAGACACTGTGCACGTTGGACACAAGACCAGAGGAACTGTGCTGTGTCTGACCTGATTGCTTCCTCCCTGAGGACTAGCTTTCAAAGTACTGGGAGGTGATATACAAGTGTCCAAGGGAGAGAAGCAACCAATGGTCCAACCCAGCTGCAATGTCTACAAACCACAACAACCAGCATGGCACAATAGCCCCAAAGGTCGCAATAGTGGCACTCCTATCTTGGTGTCGACCAACAGCTCTCTTGGATTTAAGGTCTCCTCAGTAGGAGGGAAATCATGCAATCATGCCTGGTACTGGAAATCTAGCCAACAATAGGTGCTAATGAGGTCATGAATCTTAGAGAAGACCCTCCTCCTCCTGCCACTTTAGTAAGCCAGCATAATCCCTGCCCACCTTCTAAGTAGCTGTCCCTATACACACAGACATGTGTAGCTCTTGTCCCTTATCAAAGAAACTTCTCTTCACAATAGGAGACTTTATAGAAGACCACATCTGGCAAAAAATGCCGAGAACAAGTGGTTGCGGGGTACCCAGCGCTGACAGATACATCTGCAAATCAACGCCTTCACCTGTGACTCAGAGATTATCATGGAAGAGGACTTGTAAAGACTGTCAGAGCCAGAGTCAAGAAAGCTGCTGTGAGGCTGTGTCTCCTGGAAATGACAGGAAAACCCCACCCACGATACCTCAAGAGTGTGGCTGCCTAAACAAGACCTGAAAAGATCACCATCACCACGCTCGCAGGGAAGAGGAATCTCATGGGGCCCCCATCCCTAGACAAAGAATTATGGGTAAGTAAGGATTTCTGAGAGCAGGGGTGATGGTCTTCCCCAGGGACGAGCCCACTAATTGGTGATCCAAAACCCTGAACTCATATTCAAATGCTGAATTAGTGTGCAAACAAATTACACTAAGGACACTGGGCAAGCTGTATTTATATATTTATATACTTAGGCATTGTGTGTGTGTGTGTGTGTGTGTGTGTGTGTGTGTGTGTGTGTGTGTGTGTGTGCGCGCGCGCGCGTGTGCATGCCAACTAAAGAAAAAGAGGCTATGAGATTTTGAGAGGGAGCAAGGGATGGGTTTGGGGGTATCTGGGAGGGGCTGGAGGGAAGAAAGGGAAAGGAGAAAATGATTTAACTATGCTTTAATTAAAAAAAATAATGATGAGAAAGAATAGATGAATGACAAAATATATCTAGTTTGCTCTGCCTCAGGATGAGTTCAAAAAGACTGATTTCTGGCCCTCCCCATGGACTGCTGAGCCTCATGACCTCATCTATAGAGACAGTGGAAGTTCGGGGTTCGCTCAAATTCTAATGCTTTGTTTATTTCATTTTGTATGTTCTTCCTATAATAGCTTGAGTTTTAATTCCCCAGAATCCTTTGTGTCTCTCTGAAAACTCATAAAATAACTGCTATTTTATGACAACAGTAGATTGACTCCTGGATGTGGGGGGAGTCAGAGGATCTGATATAGGTTTGAAGACACTGAAAAGGATCTCTCTGACTCATGCAGGTGGTCTGCACCAGGATCTGGGTAACGGTGTAGCCTCAGAACTCCAGATGAATGGGAAGGATTGACAGTTCTTTCAGAATAATGGCCCAAACTGCCATGCACCACCCCAGGGCTAGTGTTCCATTTTGGTTGCTTTTCTTTGGCTAGCATGGTGGGTCTAGCCATTCCTCTTCCCTCCTCCAGTTCTCCCCACAAGCAACATGAACACACATATTATTTTGATGCTATGTCTGCATGACTATATCACTCACCCTCACTGTAGTCATTTAAGAGGTCCCCTTGTTGGGAGGGGGACTATCAATACCTACTATTTATTTATATTTGTTTTGTTCGACTTGGAAATTTTCTATTAGCTCTCTTGAAAGGCTCTTAGGAGTACTTCTATAGTTACAAGGATTCTTACTGGTTCATTTATAAATGCTATCTCTGGACTTAATCATAAATATCTCTCTAAAAAAAGAAATGAAAGAGATGAAAATTCTGCTTGGAACTTCATTGCTGACTCATGTTGACCTCGGGCAGGCCAACCTCATTTTAGATGTACTTTATATATTTAGACCACTAAGACCATGGCACAGCTTCTAAGGATGCGTTTCTGTGTCTTCCTCCTCCACACAGACATCCATCCACAGCAACTAGCTGTGCTCTTGATTTCTATACACCCACGACACGCCTGCTGCGAACTGATATAATAGACACGGGATCATAAAAGATTGTTCTGAGAGCCTAGGACAGGAAATGAGCCCTTGGTGGACCAGAGAGCTATAAGAAGCTAATTTTAGAGGCCATGGTTAGGACCTTGCAAGTGAGATAACAGTCATTCCAGACTCTACACCAATGTCAGTCACCTTTTCTTGTAGGAACAGTTGGAAAACAAGTCTCAGCTTTCTGGAAAATTCCCATCATCTCGAATGATCTAATAATTCATTCCTGGGAATTTCCTCTAAGGCACTGGTTCTCAACCTGTGGGTCTCAACCCCACAGAGTCGCATATCAGATGTCCTGTATAACAGGTATTTACCTTAAAATTCATAGCAGTAGCAAAATTACAGACATGAAGTAGCAACAAAATCATGTCATGGTTGGGGGTCACGAGGAACTGTATTCAAGGGTCTGTGTTTCCCAGTGGTCTTAGGTGACCCCTGTGAAAGGGCTGTTCGACCCCCCAAGAGGGTCGAGACCCACAGGTTGAGAACCGCTGATATCGACCCTAAATATGGACAGTGTGACAAAGTACATTTAATGGCATCCGGTGGTCAAGATATATATTTTAACAGAAAAAAGCAAGTTACAAGAGTTCCATTAAAGGTGTGTTTCTGCACACTCAGAGAGGGTGCTGGAAAAGCATTCAGCTATTCATAATGCTTTCTCTAGGTGGCAGCATACAAACGTTTTTTTATTGTACTGTCAATTGCTAAGTTTTAAATTTCTCCACTAGAAAATTCTTCTGTGAGGGAGGAGAAGGAAGAGAAAGGGAGGAGGGGAGGGGAGAGGAGAGGAAGAGAGGAGAGGGGGGAAAGGGAAGGAGGGGAGGGGAGAGGAGGGGACAGGAAGGGAGGAAAGTTTAACAATGAAGAAGTCAAGTCGGCTCCATACAAAGGATCGACAATTAAGGAATGCATGCTGAGAAGATGCCTGGTGATACGTGTGTGTGGAGGAGGCTGCGGACATCTGTGGATCTGAGGTATTCTCTCCATGGGAGAAGACACTACTGACTCTCTTATGGTCACCCTGTCACTATTTGCTGAGGACCCATGTCAGGTAACCAGGGCCTCACCATCTGTATAACATAAACAACTCGTCACTAAAACTGCTTCTGAAGACTTAACTGTGCTTGTTCGGTTCCTTTTTGCTCTCAGGACAGCAGGTTAAATAAAGAAGGACTGGAAAAGATGTATCCATCCGAAGAAACAGTGGGAATGGAAACAGGACTCATCCCTCTGAGTACTGCTGATCAGATAACCAAGCTTCTTTCCCATTTTCATATAAACCCTAAGAGAAGACACTTCCCTGAGGGTGGTTCCAAGACTTGACAGAATGAGTGAGACAACCCTGGGATTCGAACTCTTCCCCTCCAACTTTTGTGAGATCACAGGTCTTAGAACAGATGTTGTTGAGATCTCAGGGTTCCTTCAGAGGTTTGCTTCACATGACTAAAATTTTAGTTCCTCATAATTTCTCATGAATTAGTACATTTATATTTTATAGTTGATTTATATATATTTTTATTTATTTTCATTAGCCTAAATCATCTCTGCATGGGTGGATTTTTGTCCACTCCTTCACCCACAAGAAGCAAAATGATCAATTACATAAACAGACATTCAGAACATTTTCTGGGAATTTTAGGGTTGGTCACTGAAGGCCTGAATTAAACCATGGGATCCAGCTTATGTCTTACTTAAGAAAATCCATTTTGGTAGTTTGCCTGGCCCATGCTTGGCTGACTCTCCCTATGAGTGCCAGTCTTCAGCAAGCCCTAGACATACAAAACAAGATGAAAGGTATTGAATTCCAATAATGTGGTTTTAAATCTACCCTCTTTGCCCTTTTCCAGAGGCTCCTCTGGGAAATAAAAATGGATAAGAATAACATATCTGACCGCAAGCACAGCAACCATCCATTATTAATACCCCAGTGACCTGCCAAAATGGAGGATGAAGGGTCTATTCAAATAACCCTGTAACAGTGATTCAAGCCCCTCAAAGGACGTTATATTTTGCTTCTGAAATCTGTTACAAGCTAAGAAACAAATTCAATTGCAATGCTCCTTTACATATCTAGATTATTTTCTATCTAAAAAGTCATTTTAAAACTCATCATTTATTTAGATTGATCATAAACTTAGTGATGGACTTCCTTCTGCCTGGTTATACACAGAGAACTCTGTTCCTTTCAAACAAGGGTGGGGTTTCAGAATACATACAAAAGAAATGGCGGGATCGATAAATGAGCTCTGAGCTAGCAGAGACGACATCTGAACCTGGGTACATTCAATATTTCATCCAAGATTAATGAACTCTGCCCCATGTGCCCTAAGCCACGTGTTTGGGCCCACTCTTAATTCGCTGCAGACAGAAAGCATCGTGTGATAGACTAGTGAAAATTTAGATGTGTACACGCAGATTGAGATGATGAAACATACAAAATAAAGTGAAAGACACAAAATAAAGGGGGTAGGTAACAGAGCAACGAGATGCTGGGACTATGAGGAAGAAAGCAATAACCTCCATATACTCCCTTTCCCAGTGAATATACTGGTGTAAATAGCGGAGAGATACGCACGGTGAAATGGCTTACCTTATTTCTCCACAAGCTAGACTTCACCTAATACAAAGTGGGCTATTCTGGATGGCTCACGACTGACATGTTTAAAGCAGAGGGAACATGAGGGCGAAGAACAGAGATGGGAAGGCGCTGTCTAAACCAAGCTGGCCACTACAAGCGGGCGCTCGCTTTGGCGCTGTGAAAGTTGAGAGGAAAGGTAGAGGAATTAGACACACAGGGCCATCAATAGTCACGTAAGGAGACGGCACTTCAATAATCTCTGCGCACAGAGCGCCACAAACAGCTCTAGAAGACCGGGCAGAGAAGACCGCTTCTTCAGAATTGCATGGCATCTTCGCGGAAATGATCCAGACTGCCCGGAAGGCAGAGGCGACGCCTGAGAGAAAGCTTAGGAGTAGGAAGATCTAGTCTGGAAAGCCTGGATAACGGGAGAAAGCAGTGAACACTGCAAGAGAAGTCGGACAGAAGACCTAGGTTTTGCTGGTAAAAAGGGAACTCTCTATGATGCTGCTTGTCTGGCGGCTTACACTGTACCAAAGAGGTGTGCTTCTGTAAAGATCAAACAAAGGTCAAGGGCCATCTCGCTCCCAGGCTAATGGAAAGGACAGCTTAGAGCAATTTGGTCTCGAGGGACCCCTTCTTCTTCTTCCTCCCACAGGCTGCTACAAATGTCAAAACCATCAATGACCCCAGGAGCCCGCTGTACTGAAATGGCTCTTGGGATTCATCCATTGACAATTGTATTGGCCATTTGATCAGCAATTTCCCTCAGCAGGAGCTGACCGATGCTTTCCTGAAACTGGCATTCTGACCTTACATGATGTTAGAAAAAGTAAAGTAATTATGATCATATTTGTTCTTCATAGCTTAACAGGATCGGCACAGGTAGAGTTTGAGATTTATAAGCAGGCTATATAAATGTTAGAAGAAAAGCTGAGACAATCCTGTGTGCCAAAAAGACAAAGAGAGAAAATACACCAGTATATTCACTGGGAAAGGGAGTATATAGAGGTTATTTTGTGGTTTCAGTTTGGGTTTTGTATTGGTATATACTTATTTTTATCTTTTAATTTGTAAGAAATATGGACTATTTATTCAAAGAATTAGAAATTGTTGGATTTTGCCTGCTTGTTTGTTCTTCGGTGTATACACAAAGATCCAGCCTTTAAAGGCCAGGAGAGGATAATGAATACATTATCACAAAGACTGATCACGTGATCAGAAACAGAGCCGGAAAACAACACCAAGGCTTTGTGTAAGCCCCTCCCCTTTAAACTATCTGTGGGAAAAGATCAGTGGAGCCAAATCCTCGGCCCGGGAACTCGCCCCCAAACTTGCTTTCAATGTAACCAGAACACATTCTGTTTGTGAAACTGCAGGAGGTCAGCTGTGATGAGAGGCGGCCCTCGGAGTTCATGGAATGACAGAGATTTCCGGGAGAGGCAACTTCAACAGGAACATAAAAAGCATCAAGTGGCGTACAGCAAGTGTAAACCAACACCAGGCGACAATGACCCACCTCTTTGAAACACTATAAACAGCCCAGGATATAAGATCTCTGCAGCAGGAGTCTACTTGCTTTGGTGCCAGACAGGATCCAGTTCTGGCCGCTTTGGAAAGCTGCTGTCCTGGGGCTACCTCCTCTCTTACGTAAGACCTGGACTGGACATAGGACAAGACAGCCATTTTTAACTATGTCCCTCTTTCCATGTGTACGGTCAACGAGGATGCAGAAAACAAATTTGTATCACACAAAAGGCGCAGGGTGGATGGATTTCTTAAACTTTAATAAATTGTTTTTCAACAGAAATAGCATCAAGATCATTGCAAAAAGAAATAGTTTGGAAAGGTCAGACCAAAACAACAAATTAATCATGGGGCAGAGACGGTTGAGTGGTTAAGAGCACTGGCCGTTCTTGCAGAGGACCCAGATTCAGTTCCCGGCACCCACATGGCAGCTCACAGGCATCTGTGACTCAAGTTCCAGGGGACCCAGAGCCCATTTCTGGCACATACCAGGCACATATGTGTTACACAGACCAGACATACATGTAGGCAAAACACTAATACACATAAGTAAAATTTAAAGAAAATCAGAGATCCTGCCTATCTTTTGTTACCACCAATCAAAGCCGCCTGGTATAGACATGGCACTTGACGATCGCTGAATGAGGAGTAATTAGGTTTTCTCCTTCATACAGAATATCTCTGTACTGTATTCCACATTTGTGTTGTTTTTATCTATAGCATATCACTGCTGTGGATACCACTCTATATAAATAAAACACTGATGGCCAGTGACCAGGCAGGAAGTATAGGCGGGACAAGGAGAGAGGAGAATTGGGGAAACAGGAAGAAGGAGGAGAGACACTGCAGCCACCGCCAGGACAAGCAGCATGTGAAGACGCTGGTAAGCCACCAGCCACGTGGCAAGGTATAGATTTATAGAAATGGGTTAATTTAAGATAAAAGAACAGTTAACAAGAAGCCTGCCATGGCCATACAGTTTATAAGTGATATAAGCGTCTGAGTGATTATTTTATACGTGGATTGTGGGACTGCGGGGCTTGGGGAACCTGGAGAGAAGCTCTCCAGCAACAAATGGCGCCCAATGGCTCGAGTTTCCACCTTAAACCTGAGAATATTTAATAACCAATTCTAAACAGAGCCAAAACCAGGTTCCTGCTTCTTGTCTCATATGAGCAGCTAGACGCCGCAAAATGCAGGTTTGAACACTGGCGGGTTCCTGGCATGTGCGTTTGACCGGCAGTATGGCGGGAATGAGGGGTCTGCCAGATGCACATTATGCTGTGTAGTAGATTTAGTCTTTACTAGTATTTTTAAAAAGAAAGGTTTCTGGGCTACATGCTGCTTTGATAAAAGCTTAGACCCACTATTTCTGAGACTTGATGACTCCCAGAGCTGGCAGAAAACGTACCACTGCCATGTTGGGAAGCTGAAGTGGGCTGAGCCAGCAGCCACAGCGCTGTTTCAGGCTTAGAAGGATACAGTTTAAAGCAATAGGCTCACAAAAAGACTGATTCAGATAACATCGTTTACAATGTGTGTAAAATATACGTAGGCTTGAAAGAGACAAAAAAAATAATGTAAAAAGCCACGTAAAGATAAATATTACACAGACAATCTGGATTGTGTTGTCTTTGGGATTTTTAACTGCAAAAAAACAGTTGATCAAAAAAGATGCTGAATTAAACCAATATGTATATTTTAAAGGTAACTTGACTTCAAAATTTGGATTTAAGGATATGTTGCTTTGGAAAGGAGGCTCTGCTTTTGTTTCCACAGAAAGCCAGAGGCTATGGATTTGTTCCATATTAAGATACATCAGGTTTGACCAGCCAAGACCCCCTGAAAGATATCCAATGACACCATGGCCCAGATGATCCAACATCCAGAACGGTTTCAAGGCAACTGGCTCCCACAATACAGCCTCAAGGACTACCCCATAGGCCTAAAATTTTCTTTTGCGTCCCCATAAGATACAGTGCCCCCCCCCTCCAGCAGGAAGTAAGAGATGCTACGCCCAAATTCCCAAATATACCAAGCTGGCTTTAGAGGTGGAATTGGCTCATCCCCCTCTAAACCCAGACATATTGCTTAAAAAAAAAATGGTTAAGAGATTCTTGTGTCCCAAATCAGAAGAGCCCTCTGGTGTGGGACAGAGAAAAACCAATATTTTTATTTAAAACAGGTTGATTATAAATGTGATCTCTTTCTAAAAAAGAAAAAGGGGATATGATTAGATATATAGGAGGATATGGAGATGATAAGATAAAAGGGTAGATTAATGAACCTACTTTTTTTTTTTTTTTTTTTTTTTTTTTGTTTTGTTTTGTTTTTTCGAGACAGGGTTTCTCTGTGTAGCTTTGCGCCTTTCCTGGAACTCACTTGGTAGCCCAGGCTGGCCTCGAACTCACAAAGATCCGCCTGCCTCTGCCTCCTGAGTGCTGGGATTAAAGGCGTGCGCCACCACCGCCCGGCCCAATGAACCTACTTTTAAAGAACAACTTGTTTAAAATGTTTTACATTGGTATAGATCTTAGTTTATGTTTAAAATGTTTTACATTGGTATAAATTTTAGTTTATTGATACAAACTTGAAGTTAATTTTGTTATACTGTATATATATATTTCTATTCTTGTTTGAGATATTATGTTCATGTAACTCATTTAAAATTGTAATGGATAATTAAAAATAGATTAATAATTAGTCATCTATGATAATCATATTTGTAGCCATGTTAGTTAAGTCTTCTAGGTATACATAGATATATTTCAGATAGATAGGTAATCTTCAAACACTTCATAGACCTAGAGAATATGGCATTTAAATAACTTAAAATTCTGTTGATGTGAGACACAATTGCTCCTGGCTGCACCAATTGATCCCGAGAGAATGTTGGGCTTCTAAGACATTTCCATTTGGAAGTTTGTCTTTTTGGCACAAAATGGCCTACTGGGCAAAGAACTGCCCTTGCCTTGATGGCTGACAGTACAAATGCAATGCTGTCCTTTCTGGACAAGCGAGACACAAGGAAAGCGACCACTGTACTCTGCCAAGACAGGGTAAGATGGTCTTTCAGAATTCCTGCTTCTGAAAATGGTCTGTCAGATACTCTAGGCCTGTAGCCAATTTGAATGCACCAACAATGCTGAGAAACATTAGGTGACTGTCCAGGCTGCCAGCTGTCTTGGTCTACTCTTGCAAGATTCCCGAAAGTTGCTTGCATCCATCTACCATTTCTTAGGTACCATTATGTTCCTTCTCAGGTCTTTGATGTGGTTAAAGACTAGATAGTTGTAATTTCCTCAGTTATGATAAAAGATAAGTTAGATATAAAACCTTAAACTCACAAATATAAGATAGATAGGACATCTTTAAAATTGTAACTGTAATTCTTGCTCAATAATTGTTTTATTATATGTAATATTACCATGTTAAAGTTAAAACCTTCCTTTTAAAAAAAAAAAGAAAAGGGAAGTGCTGTGGATACCACTCTATATAAATAAAACACTGATGGCCAGTGACCAGGCAGGAAGTATAGGCGGGACAAAGAGAGAGGAGAATTGGGGAAACAGGAAGAAGGAGGAGAGACACAGCAGCCACCGCCAGGACAAGCGGCATGTGAAGACTCTGGTAAGCTACGCGCCACGTGGCAAGGTATAGATTTATAGAAATGGGTTAATTTAAGATAAAAGAACAGTTAGCAAGAAGCCTGCCACGGCCATACAGTTTATAAGTGATATAAGCGTCTGAGTGATTATTTTATACATGGATTGTGGGACTGCGGGGCTTGGGGAACCTGGAGAGAAGCTCTCCAGCAACATATCACAATATTCCTTCATGTCAATCAACATGTTTCATAATTCCTAGGACTAACATACAATATATATGTAGCCAATTCCTTGTTGCTGGACATTGGCCTTTGGTGCTCTTTTTGAGAATTTTTAAGACTTTGTTATTATTACTGTGTGTGTACAGGGAGTGGCACACACCATGACATGTATGTACAGGGGGTGGCACCACACCACAACATGCGTGTGGGGTCAAAGGACAACTTGGTGACTCAGCTCTCTCCTTCTCCCTTTATGCGGTTTCCAGGAGTTGAACTCAGATCACCAGGCTTGTGAAGCAAGCCTCTTTACGGATGGAACCACTGTGCTGGTTCTCGCCATAATTTCTGTGCTGTGTGTGTGTGTGTGTGTGTGTGTGTGTGTGTGTACATGTAAAAGTCAGAGGACAACTCTGATGTCATGTCTCAAGTGCTAGTCATTTCCTCCCCCACCCCTCCCCCCACCCCACCCCACCCCCGAGACAAGGTTATATGTTGCAAAGTAGAAGCCTCAGGGATCCGCCTGGCTCTGCCTCCTCGGTGTTAGGATTACAAGTGCATGCTGGCCTGTTAACTCGGTTCTAGGGATCAAAATCAGGTCCTCATGCTTACGAGGCAGGCACTTTACCTGCCATCGCTTTATCCCTCTTTCCATTCTCTTAAAGCATTGGTAAATCATTTTATCTCAGGTCAAATTCTGCTTTTTCCTTTGGTTAGAATATAAGTTCTCTAAAATAGGAGCCTTTTCTGCCCGTCTTGCTTTTTACTAGGTCCCTAGAACCCAGTACAGTTCTTGATGGTTGATAAAGAAGAAACAAAACATAATTTGAGTGCTTGCCCCTTTCTTTTAACTTCAGCTGCCGGGCTTCCATCTGAAAGAGAGCGCAACCCAGGCTGGTTCCTTTTCCCAGTTTGCCTGAGCCGCTTTTCCAGGTGTCCTAGTTAGGGTCTCGATTGCTGTGAGGAAACACCGTGACCAAAACAACTTTGGGTGGAAAGGGTTTGTTCTGCTTACATTTCCACATCATAGTCCATCAGTGAAGGAAGTCAGGACAGGAACTCACGCAGGGAAGGTACCTGGAGGCAGGAGCTGATGCAGAGGCCATGGAGGGGAGCTGCTTACTGGCTTGCTTCCCATGGCTTGCTCAGCCTGTTTTCTTATAGAACCCAGGACCCAGCCCAGGCTGCGCCCTCCCCCATCAATTACTAATTAAGAAAATGCTCTACAGCTGGGTCTTATGGAGGCGTTTCCTCAGTTGATGTTTCCTCTTTTCAGATGACTCTAGTCTGTGTCAACATACTTTTAACATATTTTAAGTGCAGTGTAAGGATGGAGTCATAAGACCTTATTCTAGTTTATCAAGGACCACCGTAAAAGAATCATATAAAATAAGAAGATACCTTTCAGCTTATTCTAAAAGTGCCATTTCATCTCAGGTCATTATTGCTCAGTATGTTTAATGTCTTCTCGTGGACATTAAGCTGGGGAGTGGCAGAAGCCAGATCTTTGAGCCTTGCAGGCCAGGTCTGCCCATTGACCTCACTGGGTACTTCCTACCCACCTTCTACCCAGGTCCCCAACTCAGGGAAAACAGTCTTCATACTGTCCTAGAGACAAGTGTGACTCACTCTCGTCCTTCCTTTTGCTCACAGAATTGCGGTCACCTAAGTCATCCTCCATGCCACTGGGCTTGATTACCTTTCTCTTTTATTAAAAATAGATTTTTTTCACATAATATATCCTGATCATGATTTTTCTCTCCATGTATGCCTCCCAGTTCTTCCTCAACTCCCCTTCCATCCACCCTTTTCTGTCTTTCATTAGAAAACAAACAAAAGATAATACTATGATATAATATACTAAAACAAAAACTAACACATTGAAATAAGACAAAAAACAGAAAAAAAAGAAGGAAAGGAGCCCAAGAAAGGGCACATGAAACAGATACAGATACACACTCATGCACACACTCAGGAATTTCATAAAAACAAAACCAGAAGCCTATATGCAAAGGACCTGTAGGGGAAGGAAGGAAGGAAGGAAGGAAGGAAGGAAGGAAGGAAGGAAGGAAGGAAGGAAGGAAGGAAGGAAGGAAGGAAGGAAGGAAAAGAAAGAGAGAGAGAGAGAAAGAGAGAAAAAACTGAAAATAAGAGGAAGTAAAAGGAAAAGCCCTAGCACGACATTATGAGACAAGGAACCTCTCTCTACCGGCCATCTACTGCTAAGCATGCAGCCCACCCTTAAGAATAGTTTGTTTCCCCAGTGAGATTCCCTTGAGGATAACTGAATTTTTATTTGCAAGTGGCTATCAATTCTGCTGGATTAGTGACAAGGTTATGTGTCCACTTTCTTCAGAGCTGGGACTCCACCTCTGCCAGCCCTGAGGAGGCTGCCTCAGTCTCTCTGTATTCATATGTGCATCAGTCCTGTTGTGTTTAGAAGGCCATGTTTCCTTCGTGTCTTCCATCCATCCCCTCTGGCTCTTACACTTTTTCTGCTTCTTCCTCCACAGGGTTCCCTGAGCCCTAAAAGGAGGGATTTGATGGAAACATCCCATTTAGGACCGAGTGTTCCAAGGTCTCTCACTCTTTGCATAATACCTGGTTGTAGGTCTCTGTATTTGCTCCCATCTGCTGTGGAAGGAAGTTTCTCTGTTGATGGCTGAGCTAGGCACAATCTCTGAGCACAGTGGGATGTCATCGGGAGTCATTTTACTGTGTCGCTCTTTTAGTATTTGTTTTACCCTAGGTCCCTGGGCTATCTCGTTCAGGTTCTTGATCACCCAAGCAGAGTCAGGTATGTGCTCCATCTTGTGGAGTGAGCCTAAGTCAAATCAGAATTTGGTTGATTACTCTCATAAGCTTTACACCACTATTGCACTAGCATATCTTATAGGCAGGAAACCACTGTAGATCAAAGGGTTTGGGGCAGGGTTGGTGATTACATTCCTCATTTGGTAGTGTTCTTAGCACTTTCTTGTACCAAGAGCATTACCCTATGGGGGTGAAGGTTCTGGGTGGGTACCAGCTCCACTTCTTTATATTCAGTGAGTTGTGTAGGTGTTGTCTTTAGCAATGAGACCTTGCCATCAGTTAGTGGAGAGTAATCTATAGCCTTGGCAACACCTGGGTTGTTTGGGAGTTCCCATGGGACTCCCTTGGTTGACAAGTCAACTAAATGTGACCTGGTACTGGATGCTTCATTTGGTAACAAGAGATAGTCCAGCTGAAACTCTGTCCTCTCCATTCTTGGATCATGTCATTTAAATCATGTTCATATATGTATGTATTTTAGAAAGTTTCTACAGTGTTTTACAGGTTTTTTTTTTTTTTTTTTTTTTTTTTTTTGGTTTTTTCGAGACAGGGTTTCTCTGTGTAGTTTTGCGCCTTTCCTGGAGCTCACTTGGTAGCCCAGGCTGGCCTCGAACTCACAGCGATCCGCCTGCCTCTGCCTCCCGAGTGCTGGGATTAAAGGCGTGCGCCACCACCGCCCGGCAATTTACAGGTTTTACAGTTCAAGCCCTCTCTTCACAAAGCCTGGCCTGAGCCACACTGAATTCATGATACCCAAACCACACAAAGATGAAACAAAGAAAGAGAATTACAGACCAATCTCCCTCATGAACATTGATGCAAAAATACTCAATAAAATACTGGCAAATTGAATACAAGAACACATCAAAGAATCATCATTCTTATACAGTGGGAGCCTTCACCTTCTCCCATGTAAGAGCAGCTACTATGGCTGTACTAACTTTTAATTTATTGTGATAGTTAATCTTGATTGAGACTTGATTGGATTAAGAAACAACTAGGTTTCTTAAACAGCTATGAAGACTTTTCAGGCATCATTCATTATGAGAATAATGAGATCAACAATTAATGGGACCTCCTGAAACTGAAAAGTTTCTGTAAGGCAAAGGACAATAAGACAAAACAGCAGCCTACAGAATGGGAAAAGATTTTCACCAACCCCACATCTGACAGAGGGCTGATCTCCAAAATATATAAAGAACTCAAGAAACTAGACATCAAAATACCAAACAATCCAATTAAAAAATGGGCTACAGATGAAAACAGAGAATTCTCAACAGAAGAATCTCAAGTGCCTGAAAGACATTTAAGGAATTACTCAACACCCTTAGTCATCAGGGAAGTGCAAATCAAAATGACTCTGAGATACCACCTTACACATGTCAGAATGACTAAGATCAAAAACACTGGTGACAGCTTATTTCAGAGAGGATGTGGAGCAAGGGGAACACTCCTCCACTGTTGGTGGGAGTGCAAACTTGTACAACCACTTTGGAAATCAGTATGACAACTTCTCAGAAAACTGGGAATCAATCTACCTCAAGACCCAATGATACCACTCTTGGGCATATACCCAAGAAATGCTCAATCATACAACAAGGACAATTGCTCAACCATGTTCATAGCAGCATTATTCGTAATAGCCAGAACCTGGAAACAGCCTAGATGCCCCTCAACTGAGGAATGGATAAAGAAAATGTGGTTCATATACACAATGGAGTATTACTCAGCAGTGAGAAGCAATGACATCATGAAATTCACAAATAAATGGATGGAACTAGAAAATGTCATTCTTAGCGAGGTAACCCAGACTCAGAAAGACAAATATGGTATGTACTCACTCATAAGTGGATACTAGATGTAAAGCAAAGGATAATCAGACTGCAACCCACAGCTTCAGAGAAGCTAGGAAAAAAGGAGGATCCTAAGAGGGATGCATGGATTGCCCTGGGAAGGGGAAATAGGTGAGATCTCCATGCCGGGGGGGGGGGGGGGGGGGTACAGAGGAGAGGGGATGGGGGAATGAAACCATGAGGAAATGGGATGGTCAAGTTGGGGGAGGGAAGGAGTGGGAGAGCAGTGAAAGAGAAATCTTGATAGAGGGAGATATTATGGGGTAAGGGGTGCTAGGGAAGTTCCCAGGAATCCACAAGGATGACCCCAGCTTAGACTACTAGCAATAGTGGAGAGGGTGCCTGAACTGGCCTACCCCGGTAATCAGGTTTGGTGAATATCCTAACTGTCACCATAGAGCCGTCATGCAGTAACTGATGGAAGCAGATGTAGAGATCACAACCAAGCACTAGGCTGAGCTCTGGGAGTCCAGTCAAAAAGAGGGAAGAGGGATTATATGAGCAAGGGGGATCAAGATCACGATGGGGAAATCTACAAAGACAAATGTACCAAGCTGGTAGGAACTTAGGAACTTTAGACCAACAGCTGTGGAACCTGCATGGGACTGGACTAGGCCCTCTGTATATGGGAGACAGTTGTGTAGCTTGGTCTGTTTGAGGGGCCCCTGGCAGTGGGATCAGGATCCATCCCTGGTGCATGAGCTGGCTTTTTGGAGCCCATTCCCTATGGTGGGATGCCTTGCTCAGCCTTGATACAGGAGGGAGGGGCTTGGTCCTTCCTCAACTGAATGTACCAGGCTTTGCTGACTCCCCGTGGGAGGCCTTATCCTTTTGGAGGAGGGGATGTGGGTGGGGAGGCTAGGAAGGAGTGAGAGGAGGAATGGGGGGGGGGGTCTGTGGTTGGTATGTAAAATGAATAAAAAAATTTTTAATTAAAAAAATGATGTGATTCTATAGCTGGGCTGGGAAAACTTAGGAATCAACTTAAAAATTCTAGCAAACAAAACAATACTGCTAGATAGTAGAACAAAAAAATAGCATCTAGAAATTAAGTTGTCACAAATACATAACAATCTTCTAGAAAAAAAATGTGGAGACTCTCCTAGCAACATGGTAGCAAACTAAAATGCTGTGGTCTTACAAACAAAAGAAGCACCAAGAGCCAATGGCAGGAAACGTTACTGAAGAATTTCCTAAAAGCAAGCCTTACACAGCAAAATTCTGCATCTTTGAAACAGCAGCTTTCCCTAAGCAATGCCATAAATATAACATGGCTTTAACTCAAATAACAGCAAGTTTGCCTTTTGATAGACTGTAAGGGTGAGACATTGTTTGATTTTGATATAAAATGGACAATAAAGAGCAGCCAGTGAAAACCGAAACAGAAGAAGCCAGTAAGAGTGAGGAAGGCAGCTTATCAAATACTAGAATAAGCTTTAGGGATCCAGACTGATACTGAAACATGCACAGAATGAGTCTAGGGGTCTATTCAGACACACACTGGGATTTGCAAGTCAGTGGAGGAAATGTCACAACTGATAAATTAAGGTGGATTTGATATACACCTTGCAAAGTCCCAGTGGGCCAAAAAATTTAAAGTAAAAAAATAAAAAGTATGTGAATATTAATTAGAAAAAAATACATAGGAAAGATTATTTAGACTCAAAATCCAGAGCCATTAGAAGAAAGATATTTGACTATCCTGGAAATTATTGGAAAAGGTACAGAAAATGGGCATGGATCAGCGCTTCTAGTTAGACAGCAAACTAATTTAACTATGGTATACAACTATTTCTATTAAATATCAAATTCATACATATATCAAATAGCAATCTTACTTCTGAGAATTTAAGTGTTCAATATATTTATACTTTCTGTGAAATTTCTTACAAGTAAATCTATTATGGGACTATAGGTTTATAATGTTCAAATATTAGAAATATTGTCCATTAATATATTTATTCATTTAAATATCATATAGATAAGAAATGATAAGAAAACCTTCTAATTTATAAAATAGAAACATCCTCAAGATAAGTTTAAAAGGCAAAGTGTGTCATATTTAGGAATATGTATGTATAAACATAAATATGTATATATTTTATATATAACTATATATCCAAAAATAGATGGATATACATGCTTATCCATATATAACAACAATTAATGAAAAAGATGCCATGAATCAGAAAAGAGCAAAGAGGGGTATATGGCAGGGTTTGGAAGGAGGAAAGGAAAGAGGGATATGAAGCAATTTTATTATAATCTCAAAAAGTTAAAAAATAATTATACAAAGCTTTCTTTCCTAATATGTGTTTAATAATACAAATTTTCTCTTTGTATTTGTGTTTTACAAAACACTTCTGATATATAAATATTACTTTTTTATATCTCTTAGAGCAATGATTCTCAACCTGTGGATTGTATATCAAATATCTTGCATATCAGATATTTATATTACGATTCATAACAGTAGCAAAATTACAGTTATGAAGTAGCAACAAAAGAATTTTATGGTTGGAGGTCACCACAATATGAACTGTATTAAAGGGTTGTAGTATTAGGAAGATTGAGAACCACTGTCATAGAGGGAGATATAAAAAGGTGTTTCTCAAACTCAGTTTGTAGAATTGCATTCTACAAGAAGCACAAAACTATAGGCTTAATTTTAGGAATTCATATATTTCTAGAAATACTTTTAAACTTCCATTTTTATAATACAAGTCCATATTTTAAAATTATAACAAACCAGTATATAATAGGAAAAAATAAAAGGAAAAGTATGATACAAGAGTTTAAAATAATTTAACCTATGGTTATTAGACATGGGCTACTTTTAATCACAGAAAAGCCTCCTATGTTATTATATGATTAAGCAATGGTTTTAGCTGTATGAATATATAACAGTCACACTGCAAACACTGGGCAACCTTCTTGGTGTTGAAATTATGTTCAGTTGGCTTTGATATTCAATAAAACCAGTTTAAGTGAGGAGAGAAGTCGGTTCTAAAGCAGTACACACAGAATAAAGCAAGAGGGGGAAAAAAAGGAGAATCTATATTACTATGTGCTTATGAAGGCCTACACAAACTCTAGACGGATTCTCAAGAAGCAAGACCAAATACCACCGAACCGGTGTTCACTAGGAAGAAAATGGCTCAAGGCCCAACTGGTACTCTGGTGGGTACAAGGGGGTCCTGGCACGCTTTATTTTTCCATATTTAAGTATTTTACTTTTATAAACATATTTCAAGTCCAAAAACATTAGACAACAACAAAATACCAAACCAATTGTGCTACAGGCAAAATTACAGCTAAAGAGTGGTGGTATATAATTCCATTTCCTTCAGTCAAATCAGTCCTTGACGGTTTCTTGTGTTATAATCAGTAACCCTCGAGGCTCCAAACAGGCTTTGCCACTCGCTTCCTTTAAGGAGTATTACTTCATTTCTCCGACTAAAACATCTCCTTCAACCCAGGAAATAAAGCGGCTCACCCAGGCACTTCAATAACGTCATCACTAAAAACACTCTTGTCGGTAGTCTTTGAAAAAGCAAAAACTCCAACTGAACAGACCGATCACTGAACAGTGCGATTTATCCATTGGTTGAGACGGCTTGATGGGGACCTTAATAGTCATTTCTGTGAATGAGGAGTTTCAGCACCGAGAAGGCGGCCCACTGAAAATGATAATGCCGTGCTTACAATGGCTGTGGTAGCTGAACCACTTACCGACGAAGCACATTTGCTTCCTTGTACTGGGCTGCCTGTCCTTTGCTAAAGCAGCAGTAATGGGATACGGTCATTAAGTGAGAGCTAAAGCCATAAAATATTGAAGACATTGGGTTTACTGCAGGAACTGCATCTACTTGGGAAGAATTAAGATGGAGGGGGCAGGGTCGAGGAAGAAACCAGGGACAGGAGAGGAGAGGCTGCTTCGTGGGGGAAACGCCACCCTAAAGAGGGAGGATCTATAGTCTGCCTACATTATCCCATTAGCTAGCCCATCATTTATTCTGCTTGTTCCTGAATTGTAAGATGTGGCAACTGTTGTGGTGGATGCTTTGCTATGCACTCAACAAGCCTACTTTCTCCTGGGCTCATCTGCATTTCCCAAGTGCCCCGGATGCTTAGGTGGGGTATTATGGCTGAGTACTGGCCATCAGAATGTGCACAAAAGTGGTATACTTTGGTAGCAGACCTAGTCCCTGAAGAGCAGTTTGGAATGCTCAATGAACTGTCTTCCTGATGTGTTGCCTCAGAAAATCCAGAGAATCCTGAGGCTTAGAAATGAGCCTCCAGCTTGGCATAGTCCAATATGTATGCACTTGAAACGTGCCTAGTCCGAGGTGTGTAGACTGTGCGTGTAAAACACACACCAGACTTAAGATTTCACATGAACAAAGGAACTTACAATAGCTTAGCGATAATTTTACATTTTTATTTTATGTGTATGGGTGTTTTACCTGCATGTATGTCTGGGTGCCCTATGAGTGCCTAGTGCACATGGAAGCCAGAAGAGGGCATCAAAATCCCTAGACCTGGAGTTATAGTGGTTATGAGACATCATGTGGCTGCTAGAATCCAACCTGGGTCCTCTAGAAGAGTAGCCAGTTCTTGTAACCTCTGAGCCATTTTTCCATCTCCCCTTGATTGCATATTGAAATAACAGTATTTTGGGGGAAATGAGTAAACAAAATAAATTGTTAAAATCCATTTCCCTATTTATTTTTATTCTTTAATATGTTGGGTTAGAATTTAGAATCGCATACTGGGTTTACTCTTTTGGCTCATCAGCTTGTATAGCTCTGCTCAGCATGGAAACCTCAGTCCTTGAGTAGCCATGTAAAGTGGAGCTTGTCCTGTGCCGTCCAATGCCACGCCAAGGTCTACTTGCAGGATGAGGCTGCAGGCTCAATCCTCACTCCTTCAGGAGTCCACTCAAAGTCCCCTGTGTGCATGGCTGCCCTTTAAGATAAAGGATTGGAGTGAGGAGATAAGGGAAGCATATGTGATGACAGAATTGTGGCCATACTCATTATGCCTTCAGAAACCTCTAACAAAACTAGCAAAGGAAAGAAGAAAATAAAGAGACATGAAGACCAGCTGAGAGCACTCAGCCTTCCTGATGGAGTATTCTTCCAGAATATACTGAAGTCCAGCTCAGGGGAGGTCAATGACAGGATCTTCACCATTCTACACATCAACCCTGAGTAGATATGTTGGGTGGACACCTCTATACCCTCTGGCCCTGTGCATCCAGATGGCAAATTCTGGATTCTCCCAAACAAGCACTCTGGGGAAGGATACTCAGTGTAGAGTGGTACCAATCTAAGGAGCAGGAGATGACTTCAATACATTATTGTATTTCCCTCTGTCTTTGCAAGAAGAATCCTGCAGATGCACTATTATATTCATTTTCATATAAATATCATCTTACCAAGTATTTTCTGCATAACCATCTGCCAAATGAACAAGTCATGCATGGGATTGTTTATGAAGCTCACTGGAGTCTTCTGCCAACAAGATCACTGCTAACAATTATTGCTTCTATTTCCTGTTAACAGTTCCATGGAGCAAGCAAATAAAACATACTAGTTAGTTTTTTTTTCTTCCTTCTTCTCATCTCCTTTCTTAAAAATAAAGACTTAGTCTAAGGGAGTCAAACATATGAAACCCTTAAAAATAGAAAGAAGAAATAATCTGAGCATCTAATTTTTTTTGTACATATCAATTAAACTTTTAAAAATATTAACTAAGTAGATAATGTTTTATAAAAAACATTTTCTGTTTCTTACTCAGGTACACAAGTACTTACTAAGCAAAGTTTACATTTAATTATAGAAATTTGGTATGAGTCAACTACTATGGTGGAAACATCACATATTACAGACCATGTAACATGAATATTGTGTCTAATCTCCCTTTCTGTTGTGAAGTGATTAATGCTCGAAAGAAATTAAACAGGAGAGAGAACTGCATAATAGTGTTATTTTTGTTATCTATAATGATAGTAAAATATGATAAGCTTGACAGTAAATATCATCTAATGGTATCTCAATGTGGCATAATGTATTATTATCTCTCATTCCATTACTAATAGCATGTCAGTTTTGTTATAAAAATGCTTCTGTAACATCAGTATCGAAGCTTTTATTTTCCACCATATATTCACCTTCTGAACAGGTGGAATTTATAATAAGGTTGAAGTCAAATAAATATTTAGTCACCTAAGCACTGGAGCAAGAGATGGACAGGAGCTCAGCGAGGTAGTGCTACCTAGCATGCGCGAGGCCCTAGATTTGATCCCCGTCACCACAAAATAAACCGCCTGAAGCAAGGAGCAGTTTCCTAATTGTATGAACAACGGCAACACCAGCAAGAGAACGCACACCACACTTCCCTCCTTCCCTTTGCTGTTCTAACTTTTTTCTCACGTGCTCTAAACGTTTGTGTTTTAAAATATGGATTGCAGATCTAGAAGTTTATAAATCAGAAATTCACATCACAACACATAACTATTGAGTGAACAAATGAGGAGCCCACCACTCCGCTGAAGAACTTGAACCCTGCTGATAGACAACGAGCTCCGACAAGCCCCTCTGCCTGGAGGAGCACAAGACTATTAACGGTAACAATCATTCCTTCCTTCTTGGTAGTCATGTTAGTTACTTGGTATCTACTCCTAGATAAAATGATGCTAGCTTTCTGTCTTGGTCTTTTTGGAAATGCGACCACACAGAATAGAGCTCTTTATACAGCTTCTTCTGCCACATATTATTTCTGAGGAATCTTCCCATATCCTGGGTTGTTCTATATTCAGACTAGTCCAGAACTAAATAGAAGATAGCCTAGTGGATCCTAAACTTGCAGCAATCTTTCTGCCTCAGCCTCCAAAATTCTGGGGATACTGGAAGCGCCACCATGCCCCGCTAGACCAATGCTTTGGTATACAAGTGAATACATAATCTACACATAGAGCATGAGAGGCCATAAAGTGAACAGTTTTGGAAATCTCTCTCCATTCTAAACTGTGTTTACTTGATATTTTCCAAAATGCTATGATAAGGGAAAGACAAAAAATAAAGAAGAAAGAGGTGTAAAAATGGTTTAACTAGCAACTACCTCCTCTATGGCATTAGGATTCACATTAACCACTGGTACAATCACACAAGTCTGGACTGCCAGCCCTGGCCTCTCATTGCTATCCCTGTCAACATGGCAACTGCAGCCGAGTCCCCACTGAGGTCAAGTTTCTGAGGCTACTTGTGTGAGACAAAGTCGGCCTGAGAGGCTAGGCATCGCTTTGCTCTGAAGCACTTGGACCATCCTCGGTAGGCAGAAGGTGAAATCACTGGTGCTGTCGTCTTGTAGGCACATCTCTACAGCTACCTCCTGGGGCCTGAGAGAGCTTCCCTGAGTGCTGTGGGAGGTCTGTCAGCTGATGGCGTTCAGTGTCTTTGATTGACAGCTAGCTCACTATAGAGCTGAACCACAGTGCTAGCTTACCCCCCTATTTTCCAGGTTTTCTCAAAGGCAAACATTCATTCATACAACCAGTCTATCATTCAAACGTATTCAGTGTGTGTCCATGGTGAGTAAAGTATCCATCTCTCTTCTAGGTAGAATTGCTAAGTAGAGCACAAAAGCAGAGTCCAGGCTCCAGTCAAACCCAGGCTTGTATCCCCACAGATACTGGATGGTGGTGCATTGGTTACATTGGAAATAAAATATCTGAACTAAGAAACAAAGTATTTATAGAATTTGCCACCTTTTGGAGAGAAGTGAGCTAAATTCCTTTTTTCTTGCACCCTGGGAGATCCTGTGAGGCAGAGGATGTCTTCTCATGCTTCTCCACCTCACATCCCTCTGCCCTTCCACATCCCGGATGTGCTGGACCTACTCTAACAGTTCTCTCTTTGGTGCTACAGTAGCTTCTTAAGGATGAGACGGGGTAGTTCTTCATCAGAATCCCAATGGCTGGCATACAGATGGGCCTCAATAAACTAGGAATGAATGGGCCTAGAACATCAATGAACAGCCAAAATCTAACATGAAGCTTTAAAAACTGCTTGTGGAATTTTCCTTTAACATAAAGCTGTTGTAAGACCCTGGCATGCCTGGTACCTGGATTCCTGAGGCGCTCTAAGGACGCTGAGTGTTGAGATTCTTTCTCTTCATTCTTTCTGTATGTGGGAGAACTATATACAGAAGACTGAAAGCAGTTCCCGCCCCTAACTCGGAGATCAGCAGTTGTTACACAGTCAAGCCTGCGTGCACCTGTTTTTAACAGTTGACAGTCATTCTGATTGGCCAATGCTCACTGCAGGCTAAACATTAAATATACGAATTCATGTATGACGTGTAAGGAAGGCTGCCTCCGATAAAATAGATGATGAGGGGGAAGCACAGCTACAGGAACTCTAGCACTGTAAATACAAAATTATAGGACACGTGAAAGCTACCAGTGAGTTGTGTTTACACCTTAATAATCAGTGTATTAATAAATGAAACAGGTGCACCATTTGCTTTTCCAGGAGTAGCCTTTATCCAAGCTCCCTTAAAAAAAACTTGAAGAAAAGGCTGGAATGGTGATATAATATCAGAAAAAGATTCAGAGAAAAGAATATTACCAGAGATAAAAAAGGCTCACTTCATATTGATAAAATGACAAATTCATTCAGAACACTGAATATCACTAAGTATTCATGCTCTGACGTAAGAGCTTCAAAATAAAGCAGCAACAATGGAGCTCCAAGGAGGGACAGACAGATTGACAGTTATAATGGTCAGTTTCAATGTACCTCCTTCAATAAGGCATGAGACAAACATACTCATAAAGATACAAGTAAAGAAACTATTGGAAGAATACTAGCAACTAATTAGACATTTTGTTAGCCAACAGCACAGTTTGTATATTTTTTCAAGTGAAACATTCTACAAAACACCTCATAATCACAAACAAGTCTTAGAATATTTAAAAGATTTAAGCTACAATAAATATGCCATCTTAATGCAATATAATTCAATTAGAATAGTAGAACAGTAGAAATAATAGCAGAAAGACCCCTGGAAATCCCCAAATGTTTAGAAAATAAATAATAAATAATACTTTAAAGATGACCCACATGTCAAAGAAAAAAGCTAAATTGTAAACGAGAGAGCATTTCTAAATGAATAAATAAAACATTCTTTCATACTACTGCTAAAAGTGTACTCTGTGCTACACTCACACGGTAAACACACAAACCTTCGGAAAGATATCCTAAGCTCTACTCAACTTCAACCTAGCCATCAAGGATGATCACTGAGTCTGATAAATGCCAGAGGGGGAAAAATAATTTCTTTTAAAGGTCCAAACAAAGAAGTTGAGGCATGAAAGAGAAACAGAACCCAGGGCTGGGAAGACAGCTCAGCCGTAACCAGCTCTTGCTCCTCTTATGGAAGACTGGAGCAATGACTGCTGACCACATCAGGCAGCCCCCAGCTGCCTGCAACTTCTGCTCAGGAATCCAACACCCTCTACTGACTTCTGCAGGTACTGGCACATGTGCGTGCATCCATCACACACACACACACACACACACACACACAGACACACACACACACACAGACACACACACACACACACATACACACACGCGCATGCTCATATGCATATATATATTTTTAACTATATATTTTTTAAAAAAAAAATATATATATATATATATATACATATATATATTAACTAAAGCAAAGGTAACACCCCTTCACAAGCAATTTGCTTACAGGCCCCACTTTTAATTAGTGACCCCCACACTTTAATTCCAAGAATAGTTCACTCTTGCTGTGAAGTATTAAGGCTAGCTTAAGTCTAGCCCCTCACTAACATGAATTACTGTCTATTGAACTATTAGTCTGAACCACACAAAAGGATAAGGAGTTCAAGGTCATCATCAACTACAGAAGCAGTCTGAGGCCAATTTGGGCTACATGAAACCCTATCTCAAACGAACAAAGTTTCATTGAGCTAAGTGTTGACTCCTATTCATTTTGCACAGATTCCAGCAAAATGATCAGCTGTACACTCCACACATATGCTAAATCACTCTAGTTGTAAAACCTGCTTTTGCGTATTTTCAGTAATATAGATACCATCTGATATGAGGTAAATGTATAAATCTAAATAAATGCTGGGTTAAATAGCTTGATCAAAAGTTTCACGGTATCACTGACAGCATTTGTATACTTGTATTCATGCCAGATACTTGGGAGTTAAAGCAAACCTGACTTTATCAGCAGCTCAGCTCAGCACAGGGTAAGAAGAGCAGCTTATATGTCACACCGATGGGACAAACACCAGGGTCGGGTCGTATAGAAAGCACGGTGCTTACATTCATCCGTCTGGAAATACAAGGCAGACCCCATCTCACTGTACAAAAGCCATTTGCTCTGAAATGAAGAGGATTAACCTTGTCCCATTGTTCCCCACAGATGTCAAAGCCCGTCTTTTGCAACTGGAATAAGGGAAATGAAACGGAAGAGAGGAAGGCCAGGCTTCAAAAAGGCGTTTATCACAAGCTGTATAAACCACTCGGCCTCCCTCACCTCCTGGAATCTGAACGTACCTGCTTAACAATATGAAGACTGACTTTCTTTCAGCATACTGCCTAGCTAGACAGTGACACACAGAGCCCACCAATACAGGGGTGCGTGTGTGTGTGTGTGTGTGTGTGTGTGTGTGTGTGTGTGTGTGTGTGTGTGTGTGTGTGTGTGTGAAAGAGAGAGAGACAGAGGCAGAAACAGAGAGAGACAGAGACATAGAGAGACTTGAGACTCTAGTGCTGTGCTCTGGACCTCTGTCCATTATAAAGAGTTCCCCACGACCAACAGCCTACCTGAAGGAAGAGGTCCCGAGTGTGGCAGCGTCCTAAATGGGCTACTGCAGTTTCATGTCCCTTGGCCAAGCCATCCACTTCTGTCAATTACACCACCATCCAACAGGTTGGAAGCAGCACAGAGAAAGCCCAGATCTTGTAACTCAAGTCGATTTGGTTTTCAACCACCTGGCACCGGCTGACCAATTCTACAAAGAATCTAAGACACACGCACGACTTTCTCTCCTTACTTGAACACGTCGAGAGCCGTGGGCCTAACTCCTGAGAGGCTTGGAGCGAACTGTCATGACACTAAGGTTTCAGATGCTCAGTCACTCCGCTCCCAGACTGCGAACTGGAATTTCATTCCACATGTGCCCCTCACAATTAGCAGGGTTATTTTCGGCACTGACCTAAGTTCCCTGAGAATGCAGGCCGATGGCAGAGGCTGTCTAATGTGTCAGTTGCTTGGTGACACTAGACACTTGTGTGTGAAGCTTAGCGTGTGTGTGGTGTTTCTTCTGCACAACCCTGCGTGCGCTCCTCAGCTCAGGAGAAGCACTAAGATTATCCACATCGCTAAAGACACACAGGGAGTTTAGCCCACGAGGCAGACCGCAGTTACTGGTTTGTTCATGGCCTGGACTGTCAGAACGCAGAATCCAAGAGAAGCATGTGAGTGTCTCGGACAGCTGTTTGAAGGAACGGTCTTAAACTCTGGCTGTCAGTATCCCTCACACAGTGCTCTGCTGCAAGAGGAGTCCCAGCACAGGGAAACCGTCCAGAATCTTATCAAGATCTCTCCCGCCCTCCAGAAACAGCTAGAAATACAAACGTACTGTAAATATGTTTCACAATCGTGAAAGTTAGCTGCTACATTTTGACAGTTACTCGGTAAGATAGGCTCTCTGTAATAAACTACCCCACCTACTGGCAAGTATGACTGTGTTCTAAATGTGGATCTTAGGAAAGAAAGAACCGAAAGACAGTGGAAGGAAATGTAAGGTGCCCCTTACCAGTGCCCGTCCATGGTAGCAAAGCTTCCAGCTTCCTTATAAGCACCCTGTTCATGGCTTCCACAAACCCCAGAGTCCAGGAGAGGGTGTGAATGTTCCAGAGGAGAAAGCAGAAGTTAGAATCTCCTGACTAGAGATCTGCTGAGACCCAGTCATCCTCATTGTCACAGAAGCTCACATAAAAGCTGATCCTGATTCATCCCAGTCTCCCCACAAAAGAGAGAACATTCTTCCCTAGCTCCTGCTCGGTCAGGCACCCCAACAGTTACCTCCCATGCCTGCCAGAATGCCTAGTCTTCTGTGTGCCCAGTCTCTTCTGCTGACCTCAGGGGTCTCCTCTCCTCGTGGCCTACACTCGGGACAGACAACTCTGGCTGGCATTTGATATGTCCAGTTGGTTTGTGCAGGGCCGCTTTTAAGTGGCACTGGGTCCTTAGCAGGTGATGACAGAATGAGTTCTGGCATGCTACAGAATTGCTGGGGAAAGAGTCTACTTTGAGGTTAGAACGCAAATTCCATCTACTCTTATTTCAGGGTGACCAGTGGTCCTGAGGGGGCACAACGGATGCTGTGGAAAGTGTGCTATAAAATAAGTTATAAATTCAAAGAATACTTTTTGCAGAAGCAAGTAAGTTCAGTGCGTGGCAAAGATTCAGGACAAATATAACTCACTTAGAGCCTATTCCCAGGTCGCCTGTCCAGACTGGCTATGGTCTGTCAGGCCTGAGGATAAGATTTTTTCAGTTTTTATATCAGAAAGAAATATAGCATATTTTAAGATACTTTTATCATAGATGAACCTTTAAATATGCATAATTCCATGTTCTGAAATAACATAGACACCTTCCTGGCCAGATGCACTTTCAGGCTTGTGCGGATGGTTTTGGGAGATGAGGGAGAGAAAGAAGGTCCACCTGAGCGGACTGAGTGACAGCACATTGAGCTCAGTTGTTGCAAGTGTGTCCTCTAGCTGCTTACACACCAAAACCTCTCTATCACAGTGCAATCTAAACTCAAACTGATGATGAGAGAGAGGGAGGAAAAGAGGGGAGAGAGAGAGAGAGAGAGAGAGAGAGAGAGAGAGAGAGAGAGAGAGAGAGAGAGAGAGAGAGCGAGCGCTAGCTCACAACATCAGAACTTTGGTTCTGTGGTCATGGTCACTAACATCTTGGCAGGAACAAGCAGGACATGTACTATTTTTAATTTGTATTTAAATGGCTGTCAGCTCTTGCTAGCTCAAAAGAAGAAAAAGATGGCCAAGTCAAGACAGGATTTTTCTAACCAGAACCAAGTATTAACATCAGTCTGGAAAAGGCTCTGCATAGTTGAGAAGTTACATATTCCTTTTGGAATCTAAGAAACATCTAAATATAATTTCCTGTAAGTCTTCCATACCCAAAATATTTATGGAGATTGAGGTTTTATTACCCAAGATGTTTTAGACTAGAAGTAGGCTGGTTTGCAGTATCTTGGGGGTTTTAGAATATTTATATGTGCACAGTAAGATAGCTTAGGGAAGGGACACAAGTCTAAACACAAAACTCAACTATGTTTCACTTTGTATGCATAGCTCAAAGGCAATCATATATGTGATTTTTACTGTACCTGTGTTTTTATTGCAAACAACTCATGAGGTCAGGTGTAGGATTTTCCACTTCTGACATAATATTGGCATTCAAAATGTTTCAGTTTTTGGAATAGTTCATATTTTAAAGTTCAAATTAAGGATACTGTGTGTGTGTGTGTGTGTGTGTGTGCAAGTGCACACACACATGCATGCATGCATCTGTCTAAAAGCAGGTACTTGGTGATGTAGATACAAGGCTAATATTTTCAAGATCTCTATAAGAGAATTCAATTTCTTGACTAACATTTAATATAAAGCATGCATTCGTTTAAATATAAATTAATAAGTTCAATGTTCACTATATTCATCTATAAGCTCTAATGTCATCTCTCAGCATTTTAAAAATAAAAAGAACATTTTCCCAATCTTCCCAGACCTTAGAGATGAGCAGATGAATAAGTGCAATGCAGTTTGAGGAACACAATGCTACTTGCTGAGATCCAAGACCAGGAAGTCGAAACTGCACTATGTAACTCAGAAGGCAGAGATGCCAGTTCATAGAGGAATTGAGGTCAAGTTCCAAAACCTAAGGTGTCCCCTTGGCAAAGTGACAGTATGTCAACCTCATAAAGAATAAGAGAGAGCCACGTGGGCTGGTAGAAAAGCACTCAAGAGAGAAGCTGCACACCATGAGACCTGTAAGTTGGAGACAAGAAAGAGCAGCCCCGGTCCAGCAGGCAGTCCTGAACTGTGTAAGAAATTCTACTTTGTGGGCTGTGAAATGAGGTCCTTGGTTGGAGATAATGCTGTATGGAATAGCAAGAATGCCTGCCTTGGAGTTCCTGCCCTGACTTCGCACAATGTTGGACCCTAATCTGAATTGTGAGTGTAAATAAGGCCCTTCCCTCCCTAAGCTCCTTTTGATTAGAGGGTTTTATCACAGCAACAGAAATAAAACCAGAACACTTTCACTCTATATGATGCTTACAATCTAGTATGGGTGTTGGTGTAGATACAAGCTTGGTTCTTACAAGGATGCACAATATGTTTTAAGCCAATGGCTCAGAATCCCAAAGTCCCTGGAACTGGAAATCTTCTGAATCAATTTCCTCTTAATACAGAAGAAACAAATCTAAACAGGTCACCTTTTGCTAGAGTCACAAGCCAGAAAGAGGCAGCCCCTGAGCAAAAGAGATCTCTTAATACCCATAGCAAAAATTGCCTGGCTGCAGTATGTGCCACAAGAGGCTATGTACAACATGCACGACTCTACACAGTGGGTTACAAAGAGCTGTTGCTGGATTTAAACACACTGATAAAGACTTAGGTCAGACTCACATTTTAGAAGGACCTTTCCTTGTTTTTGTAGGGAGGAGAAGAGGGAGTCTTTTCAACAGTTATGACAACTGGATCTAAGCAAAAGCCACTGGGACTGAAACAAAGTGAATAAATTTATTTTAAAAAAACAAATAAAATCCAACCAGGGAACGACAAAAGGCATGATTCAGGAACTGATAACAGAGATGCTGTGAATGTAGTTCCTCATTTCCTGCCATGAGTAACTGGGTGACCCCAGAAGGAAGGATCTGGCTGGAGGCATGAAGCAATTAGGGAAGGATGCTTTCTAGAAGCACATCAGCAAGATGGATCATAGGATTTGAGGTCATTTGCTCCTCCCAGAGGCATGGACATTAAGTAACACTGACTGTCTGTCAATACAAATGTCTATGGCATCCTAACAGTCTGCTAGCTTTCCATTATGTTACTTTTTAGTTTTATTCCATAAGACTAGCTCATAGACACCAACTACCACACTAAGGATAACTAAACAAGCTAGGGAAAAAATCAGTCTGAAGGCATCAGAGAGTTTCCAAAGCAGTGGGGATTCCAGAATTCAATATCCTACATAGAAAAGGAATTCAGAGGGGCAAGGCACCGTTACTATTTTTCCTTACAAATTTGTAAGCACAGCTGAGAGGTGGGAATGTTGAGACAAACTTCAAATAGACTTCAATACTAGAGGAACAAAGATAAAAAGCTCAGATCCCACAAAGAAGAAGGAATAGTGGAGAAAATCTAGGTTTTCAGGGGGAAAAAAAGGACCAGAGGTGTAGGAATAAATCAGAAATAGATCACTCTTCACAAAGTGAATTCAGTAGCGTGCGCGCGCGCACACACACACAGAGAGAGAGAGAGAGAGAGAGAGAGAGAGAGAGAGAGAGAGAGAGAGAGAGAGAGAGAGAGAGAGACATACAAACTGGATAGATTGATTCTTGGAACAAATATTTGGAAAAATGATTAATCATATGGCCTCAAGATGTTCAGGGGAAGAGGCTTATAAATCATAAGCATTTGAGCAAAATAAGCCAGATACACAAAGATACACACATCTTACATGACTATAATTATTTTAAGCACTAAAACAGATGGACTGAAGGACGAGACAATCCTCAGAGATGATGAATCTTTCAGTATGGAGTGGACACGGATTCAGCAAGACCATCAGATGTTGAAGAACCAGAGGCAGTGGCTAGAGGCTCTTCTGCTGGGACAATTGCCATAAGAGGACAAGGAGACTTTCCATGAGGAAACTTGCTCCTCCTGAGGGCTCAGCCATGCTGCGGCGTGCTTCTGTGCTGAGGGCCTGGCGCTAGATGGATTCACTCTCGGGGAAGACTGATAGTCATATTTGCTCCTGGAGAGGGGACTGTGGGTTAGGAGAAATGGGCAGGGCACCATGTCATACTTGCCCTTTCTGCTTACCTCCTTAAAGAAATCTGACTTCTTGAATGTGTTACCTAATAATCAATCAAAAAAAATTGAACATAAAAACTAAATCTTCTTATGTTGACTCCAAGATATTATGTGGGGTAAGATAGTTGGCTATGGAATAGTGATCAACATTTTTAAAGGTTATATCAATAAGAATGTGAACACAGACCAAAGACTGAATGACTAGACACTAAACGGTCAATAGAAGTTCTCACTACAGAATATGGAAAAAAGAACAATGCTGCTTGACTGTTGAGTTTTACAAATTTTAGGTCAAAAAGAAATATAGCATATTTGAAGAAACTTTTATCACAGATGAACCTTTAAATATGCATAATTCCCTGTTCTGAAATAACTGGAAACCACATAGACACCTTCCCGGTCAGGCGCACTTTCAGGCTTGTGCAGATGGTTTTGGGAGATGAGGGAAAATAAGAAGGGTCCACCTGAGCCAACTGAGTGAGAGCACATTGAGCTCAGTTGCTGTGAGTGTGTCCTCTAGCTGCTTAAACACCAAAACCTCTCTATCACAGTGCGATCTAAATTCAAACTAACGACGAGCGAAAGACACTTTTAAAAGGCTTCCTTTGGCCGGGCGGTGGTGGCGCACGCCTTTAATCCCAGCACTCGGGAGGCAGAGGCAGGCGGATCTCTGTGAGTTCGAGGCCAGTCTGGTCTCCATAGCGAGTTCCAGGAAAGGCGCAAAGCTACACAGAGAAACCCTGTCTCGAAAAACCAAAAAAAAAAAAAAAAAAAAAAAAAAAGGCTTCCTTTGGCATCGACAAACCTTTTGGCTCCACTTGGATTAGTATTAAATCTCAAAACTGCTTTCTTCCCTCAGAATAGCTGTGTGAGTCACTTTACACTAATGTCTCCAAACCACGGAAAGAGACTCATCAGGCAGTGTGACTGTGAACGGGCACCTTCACCGTGACTAGGCACGGATGCTGAAGAAAACAGACCCCGAGAGGCCACATACTGTACTGATGTTTCAGTCATAAGTCTTCAGGGCTTAACACAGATCCTTCATTAGTGCAATGTACCTATATAGGAGAATTTATCATCTACATCAGTTATGAACCTTTTCCTCTTCAACGGAGACCCAAACTTTCTCTTATTTGGAGCAATGATTTTTCACTGCTCTCTGAAGGATAATTAGCTTTGTCTTCTTAGATATCTGATATAGCACCATATTTCTCCCTTAGACAAGAAGCTCCTTATTATTTCTTTAACTTAGAAAACAAAATAGCGAGGCTGGAGCTATGGCTCAGTGGCTGAGGGCAGCATCACTGTCCGCTCTTCTGGAGGACCTGGGTTTGATTCCCAGCACCCACACGATGGCTCACAACCATCTGTAACCCAGTTCCAGGGAATCCAGTGCCTTCTGTTGATCCCCAGGAGCACTAGGCATGCATATGTGCAGGCAAGACCTATAAAATGGATAAATAAATCTCTAGAAATGGAAAAGAAAATAGATAAAAAAAATTTATCAGACATATCCAAAGCAAAACTATTAAGAGCTACAACCCTAATTCCAAGGCCCAGCTCCCCTGAAATCGCAGAAATACTGTTTCATCCCCCCAAAATTCAAGATGCTTTATAAAATGCTTTATAACTCTTCAGCTTGCCTCAAAGGCCTAAACCATCTCAACTCCAGGGAAGTAAAGACTACAGAGGCTGTCTTCATCTGGGTGGGCTACTGTAGCAAAATGCCATTGCTAAGTAGCTTGTAAATGACAGAAATGCATTTCCCTCAGTTTTGGAGGTTACAAATCCTGGGTAGGATTGCTAACATCCAGTTGCCTTGAGTAGCATTTGGCATCTCCTTAAATAGCCTATCCATATTAACGTCCTTATCAAATGGCTACTTGACCATTCTTGTCCTCTCCTAAACAGGTCTTCTTACTGTTTTGCAGTTTAAAATTTTAAGTTACACTTTCCTTTTTATTATTAATTTCGTCTTTAAATCAGTTCTTTGTTCCAGCATTTTACTAGCCAGGCTCTTCCAGTATTTTTTAAAGGCTCTGGGTTCATTACTTACATGTTCCACTTTCCATAGAATGCCAGGACACAATGCATTCAGCCAAGAGCCATATTGCTGGTCTTTCCTCTGCCACCCAGGGGCTTCTTTCTCGTGTATTTCTCAGATTTTATTAAGATGGCCTACACCACCTACATGTCCACCAATCCTCTATGCCAAGCAAAACAAAAACTACATTGGCTGCAGAGGGAGAGGCGGTTCCAGCAGGACACGGAAGTCCCACTGGACATCAGCCTGAGCAGCGGGGAAGGGGTTGCAGAGCTACAGTCGGTAGCTGACACAGCAGTAGATTCAGGGGCAGCTGCCGTGCTGACCATAAAACACTCTCTCGCTTTGCCTGCTTGCTCTCACTCTTGCTAGCAAGACCATCCCTTCTACTTCTTCATGATTCCAACATGTGCTAAAGACCCACTGAGTCATCCAGCCTTGTGGACTGAACAGCTGGACTCTTGGACCTTCCATTCATAGGCAGCCAATGTTGGATTAGCTGGACCACAGCCTGTAAGCTATTCCAATAAACATTCTAATTATCTCCTCTCTCTCTCTCTCTCTCTATATATATATATATGTGTGTGTGTGTGTGTGTGTGTGTGTGTGTGTGTGTGTATAAGAACTTACTATATATGTGGGCTTTATATATGTATATATGTATGTACACATATATTTTTCATATATGTATATGTTGTGTGTGGACTTGATATATATTATATATTATATACAGTCCATATATATATATACAGCAATTCTATATGTATATATGTGTATGTGTATATATAGACTTGCTATATATATGGAGCTTATATATAGTCCACATATATATATACATATATATATATAGAGAGAGAGATTCATTCATTCTATAAATTCCATTCCTCCTGAGAACCCTGACTAATACATACCCTAACAATCAATGCCCCTAACTACCATTCTATGTTGCCTCTCAGTTGTAACAAGATCTCTAAAACAAAAATGCTTGAAAAGATCTGGCTGAATCTGGTGTGGGGAGTACCAAATCAGTAAATATGACACAGCACTTTTGCAAGTTTGTGACACAACACGAGTTTTGGAATTGTGGCATTGAAGAGTTTGTCAGGTGGACGTTCGTATATGTAAGGAAGCCACGTCACCTCAGAGCTGAGCTTCAATCCTCCAGTCTCAGCCTACTTCTTGAGAGAACTGTGAATGCTGCTCTTGGTTTTTATCTTCATCTGCTTCCACTTACGGATTTTTATCTCTTATCTTTAACTCTGGTGATTTAGCAAGATCTTCAGCTTGGGGCCCAGTATATAAGGATTTTAATCTTCCTCTGCAAAAAGTGGAATACAGTGAGATAAAAGTGTGGGGGGGAAATGAGGCTAACATTCAGCGTTGGGATTGCTTGTCAAGTCAATACATCTTCAAGAGTAGATCATACAAGGGAAGTGACTTAGGCATTGTCTAGCCTTCACTTTGCCATTTGCTCTTTTCTAAGCAGTGTGGCTTTGAGGGCACCTGAATAAAGGGCCCTGTGCATTGCTCTCCTGCCTCTCAACCCCGAGGGAATGCTTCTGGGCAGCCACTCTCCTGCCCTGGAGATAATCTTCTGGAGATAATCCTTTGAATGACTGACTGCTATGGGAACAGTAAACACATGGGTCAGAATTTTCATCAGTGTTTTTCACTACAAACATAGTGAAAGACACAGCCTAGAAATGCACCGAAGGGTAACGTACTGTACACTTGTTTCTGGATAAAAGCAGGAAATGTACAGGATGCATTAGAAGGTATAAGCGTTGTTAGTTGTGAGCATAAAACAATTTCATGGATGTTAGAAAGGTGTGAGGGGGATGGAGAGAGGGCTCAGTCATTCAGAGCCCTTGCTGCTCTTGCACAGGACCTGGGTTTAGTTTGCAGCATCCACACGGTGGCTCACAATCATCTGTCACTTCAGTTCCAGGGGATGGAGCGTGTCTTCTAGTCTCCGATGGTACCAGGCACACACACAGTGCACATGCATACACACAGGTGAAGCACTTCTAAAATAAAAACAAATATTTTTTTTAAAAAGTAAAAGCCAGAGATCAGGGACTGGAGATCGTTTGTGGGTAAAGGTGCTTGACAGAGGCTGAGTTTCAGATTCCCAGCGCCCATGGAAAAAGCTGGGCACGGCCATATGTATGTATAGCCTTGGATCTGGGGGCTGGGGACATGGAAATGGGAGGATTTCTGGGGCTTGCTGGTCAGCTTCAGGTTCAGTAAGAGTTCCTGTCTGACAACAGGAAGACACTAGAAGAAAGACCTCCTTTGACTCCCGGGAACGTGCACACAGATGCACGTATCTACATACTTGTACACAGCATACAACACACACGAACGCTCGCACACACCCCAAATTTTATTTTTAAGAAAGAGCTGAAGATGGCTTGTGCCTGAAATTCTGTCCCCTCAGCAGGCGGAGACATGAGCGTGCAGACGAGTGGACTGGCCACACACGGGCGGAAGGCAGTGGTGCTGGGCCCTTCACTGAAAAGGTCATGGGAAGCTGCTTCTGCTCTTCACTGAACTGCACACATGCCCATCCCCAGTCCTTCAGAACACCCCGCCCCAGTGCCGCCTTCAAATAAGAAATGACCACAAGACACTCAGTGACCATGATGAACCACAGGATGCCTGGATCAAATGTAGTCTATATGAAGGCTGAACAAAACAGGAATTAAGAAGACAGACTCTGATGACAACTGGAAGTTCAGTTAACATTGACTACCTTGGTTCTGTGGGAGAACAGTTCCTCCATTTGTTAAGTGAGTTAGAAAGAGCACCCACATCATGGAGGATGAACCGCCATAGTGCAGCCCAGGCCCTTTCCCCATGGTAAGTGTTGAGTAAAGATTTACTATGACTGTTACAAATCCATAGGCCAAGTATAAAGTACAAACTACCCCATGGTGTCCAATCCTTTGAAATAAGCTCCATGTCTTCACCTCCAGATAGAAATGTTAAAGAAATATACTTTCTGTGTCTTAAACAAAAACAGTTAAGAATGAATGTGAGTGGTCTGTGGAAATTATCAAAGGTATACCTCTTTCCCAAATGAATTAAAAGTTTGTTTTCACCTGCTTTGCCATAATTGGTGTATTCCTATTCTTCACAGCAAAGATTCTGAATCAGAACCATTTTTGAAAAATAGGGGGAGTAGAATGTCAAAGAGAATTTTAAAAATAAACGCAAGATGCAATGAACTGGAAGTAATCTACAAAGGATGTTTAAATCCTCGTCCTCTGGAAGATACACTTGTGTTTGGCAAGATGCCGCCCTTGTTTCTTTTGTCTGTGAACTGGAAGGTAGACACACCTTGGATTTAGTTCGGTTGCAAAACAGCCCCTCACTCTGGTTACCTTGGAGCCTTGAAACCTTCTCTTCTCAGAGAACCCTAAAGGCAGCATTCATAGTGAGGTGTTTTCCCATCAGAGGACTTGTTTTTCTGTACAGAAAGAGTTAAACCACAGGTAACCAACCACGGGTAACCAACCACAGGTAATCAACGTGCAGCTGTTTCTAACCTACAGAAACAGCGATTTCACATGTCTCCACTTCATCTGTTGTGAGCTGGATGGATGTGGTCATTGCAGGGCTGGGATACAAAACAGTGGATGTTTAAAAAGATTTATTTTTGTTAATAAGTTCTTAACTTCACCTCATTGAAGTTGTATCCCAAAACCAAATGTTAAACCATTTAGGGGAAGGAGTCAACCATTTTAGCACTGTTGAAACAGATAGGAGCGTTCCATTGTCTGCATTGGATCCATGACCAACTGTACAAGATTGTGCCAAGGAAGTCCAAGTACCAACAAGACGAGGAAGCCAGGGCATCCTGCCCACTGCGCCAGCAGGAAAGCCATATGTGTGGAAGGTGAACAAGTGATCCCGAGAACAAAACCAGGCAGCTACCTGTCATGCCAAACACTGGATTTCCAGTCCCCTTGGCTGTAGTTCACATCCCTTCAAATGCTTCTTGTCCAGGCAGGTTTACTAAACAGCTGCAGAAATGCCTGGATTATGAATCGACAGGAACACAAAAAGCAATGGGAGGTGTCATGCCCTTCTCCCCCATCCCTCTCTCCCTTCCTCCCTTCCTGCTTTGGAATTTTCATTAGATTATGACAACTTGACTCATTCCAGAAACAAACATTATATTTTTCTGGCTTTTCTCGTTTGAAAACCAGATGGCCTCTGCACTGGGCCCAGGGAAAGGGGAAAATAACTCGTTATCAAGAATTTCCTTTGGCTTCTACTTTCCCACCATGCAGTTCCTTGACGGGCTGTTGTACGTGGGCCCTGGAGACAGCCTGAGCATCCCGGAAGCAGATCTCCAGCCCCTTGCTGTCTCCAAGATCCATGCTCATCCCCCACCCCACCCCCATCCTCCTCCCTGGTCCCTGTGCCCAATGCCCAGAAAAGTCAGAAAGATATAATAATCCTAACCGGTCATCTGTGTTACTCTGAAAGCATTCTTGCAAAACTTGATGTAAAAAAAAGCTGTGATTCAACCTCAGAGAAAATTAACACAGAGTAAACTACTTTCTCAGACTGCAGTTCCAAAACCCCTTAGGGATTTTGTTTTGAGCAAAAATCTATGTGTTTGAAGGAGCTTCTTGGCCTTACTTTAATCACTCTGGGTGAGACAGAGTCCAGTTTGAACTAGATTTTCCTTTGTAATCTCTGTGGCATTCCAAACATTTCTACACATTAAGATTACATCATTTTTTTCCCTTTTCCCCCCTTCAACACAAACAGCCATTATATCCCATTTTCGTGACCTTCAAATTCCCAGTATCAAATTACCCAGCTGGTAATTTCTATCTCTCTCGTTGCTAAGAGATGGAGATGGTGGCAGACCAGACCAATAGTCTTGAACGCCGAATCTCAAGTTGCCATAGGAGTGGAACTAAATTCAGCCAAAGGACAAGAGAGCCCACCATTTGGCAGCCAGGCTCTGTGTCTGTCACAGCTGCAGGAGACAGTTGGTTCCAAGAACCTTGCTGCCTTCTCCCGGCCAAGCCACTGCCACATTCTTGTGCATTCTACACAATGCCTCTCAGGCAAGAACTGCCATTTGCATTACAGAGATCAGTCTGCAGTCACACTGGCTCTTCTGAATTAAGTTCCAGAGATAAAGACTTTTTTTTTTCTGATACAAACCCCCCTTTAATAATAAGAGTAACAAAGAATGTACTTGTAGGAAATGCTAGTGCATTTATGCTACTTGCTGCCTAGGTGTCTGCTCAGAGCACGTACCCCCCAGTCTTTAAGAGCTGATTGCTGGGACCTCTCGGCTGAGCCCTTCCTGGGATTATCCTCAGCTGCCTCATCCGTGGCCACATCTTCCCTGAGAGCTTTCCACACCCAACTGCTGCTCCTCTGGAGAGAGTACAAAGTTGCAGGGAGACTCTTCAGGGCTCCTGGGAAGAGCCTGGGTCTCCACTGGAGCTGCTCCGGTTTCTGGGCTCTCAAAGACATCCTCTCAGCCCTAGCAAAACCTTCAGAATGCAGAATTCAGAACCTCAGAACTGGCTGCCTAGGGACCCGCGGCAAACATCAAATCTCAAATGTAGCATTTCTTGTAAGAACAAAAGCTAATGAGTTTTACATATTGAAGGACGATTTTTCAAGTTAGCGCTGATAATTTGTTAGCCCAAGTCATAAGCCAGGATTCTTAACACACTGCAATATCTGCACTTCCAACCAGAGTCCTGTAACAGCATGTCCAAGGGGCACAGCCTTAGTCAGTCAAGTTGGGTAGCAATGTCAGTAGATTCTATAGAACGGAGAGGAGAGAGAGAGAGAGAGGGAGAGAGAGAGGGAGAGAGAGAGAGGGAGAGGGAGAGAGAGAGAGAGAGAGAGAGAGAGAGAGAGAGAGAGAGAGAGAGAGAGAGAGAGAGAGAATGAAAGAAACTATGAAGACACTTGCTGCCCTGGCCAGAGGTGCCTGTGCCAATTAACACTAATTATGCAATGAAGACGGTTGCCCTAGTGGGAAGCACAGAATTCCTTCCACCCACGTTAAGCAAGTGGGTGCTGAAGGGTTTTTAGCTAAAGCAAAGGAAGGCAGAGCACACTCAGAAGACAAGGGACGCTGGGTTGGGAATCAGTCTCAGCTCAGAGCTGTGAACTGGGATTTCTCTGCTAACATGGAAGACAACCCAAAGATGGTTTAGCATGATAATCTGCAGCTTAGACAGTCTGAGTTCTGCTGCAGAGTGTGTTAAGTGTGTTACCATACACCTTCACCAGCAGATTACAGGGCCAGTCTTGGGTCAAATAACTTCTGCTTTCTTTAAGCCCGGGGATAGTTAGAACCACAGAGATAATGGGATCCACCTAGCTTGTGGAACTGTGTGCTAATTGCAGTAGTAATTTTCATGACTATGGAAACAATCCATTTATTATTTTTAATTTTTGAAAATTTTGTAAGAACTGACAGTATATATTACATTGGAGTTTTAATTTGAAATGTTTAATGACTATTAGCCCAAATTTTAGAAAAGGGTAGAATTTTGTGATATGTAAGAACCTGGCTTTTCATAATTACACATTTAAAATACTCTCTAAACTGGCCTCAGTCTGTAAAAAGATTGCCTTGCATTTTGAAGTCTATCCTCTTATCTGAAATCATTAGATGATTAACTGTCTTAGGAAATCTGACAAAATTTGGAGTGGAGTGGTATGAGATTATGAACCAATTGAACACCAGCCAAAAAAAGAAACAAATGGCTGTGAATAGTATGATTTTCATAGGAAACTTGCTAGATTAAAAGTGGAAGAGGGGAGGAGAGCAGGATGAAATTAAGATGCAAGGAAATCCATGCTTTAAAATCTCCGTTCTAACACCAATGAAGTACTAAGTGTTCCTGTGTGCTTTGGGTGTGAGGATTTAAGCTTTACCTTCTACCGTGAGGTCAAATGGTGATTCTGTCACAGCAGACTTAAAATATTTTTTGTTAGTGGTTGCGTGCCCTGAAATTTCACAGCTGGCAATTTCTCTCCACTTCCTGATTCTGCAGAGATGAAGTAGACAGATCGGACAGAAAAGGGTTCTCCTGGCTTTTGTTCATTGCTGCTATGAGTCTCAACAACAACCACAATACAACGAAATGAGCCGAGCTGTGAGTCAGACAGAAAAGTTACATAACGTTCTCCAAGGATAAAATACTGTAAATCCAAAATTGTAAGGAAAGTCCTCAGTCTTGGTTGAGTGTGAAGGGAAGAAATTTCCAGAACAGCTCTTCTCAAGTTTTAATGTATCACTGGGGTATCTCAAGTGAGAAGTGTGAATTGGTAGGCAGGGTGGGGTACAGAGACCCCCACAACCCTAACACCTGCCAAGGGCTGCCTAAGCTTCCGGTATGGGAACCACACTTAGGGTAGCAAAGCTCTGAATGTCAGGGCCCAGCTGAGGTGTGGTGGCTTTTGCTAGCGGTGAAGAGTCTGTTGGGTGTTGCAGAAGTTATGTGAACCCAGCCCTGGACCCAATAGGACATTTGTACTATGGTATATGTTATATTATGTCATAAATATTACAATAATATTCAGGAGAATTCATGTTTTGCTACTGAAAAATGTTTGTTGCAACAGCAAGTAACATTAAAGTAAACCAGTAAATCCCACCATCTCTGGGCTATTTTATTGGGAACTGAAAATATTAGTCTTATTATATTAGTCACATATGCATATTACTGCATATACTAATTCTTCTCACTAGGTAATAGAATGCATAATACTTCACTGTGAAAATTAGTATAAGATGATGTAAGTTGGAAGTGTTTCTGAACAGCATTGGCTGGCAGGTGAGGGTAATAATCTGCTGAGATAATTCTCAGTCAGCAAGATGAGGCTTAAAAGTGCGTTTCTCTATGAACACTAGATGGCGCTGCAGAACAAGTAAATGGTAATTGTTCAGCAGTTTCCTTTATAGTTTCAATCTTTATTATAGATAGATTGAAACTATATTGGGTTTACATTAGACTTCTGGACTTATTTAAAAGCTTACTGCTGCAGAATGTTATTAATCTATTGATAGTTGAAGCATCACATAATCTATTAATGTTTTCAACGTGTACATGTATGTTTTTCATTCTTCATAAATTACTTGGATAATATTATTTATCACAAAGTCCCTTAAACGTTGTCACACAAAGGAGGCTGTAAAAATCACCATTGGAGATTAAGAGCCACATAAAACCCTCTGCTGCATTCAGGGGCCTCCTTCAGAGCAAGTTGATGAACTTTATCAGGCAATGCCTAAAAATTATTTCCTGGCCTCAAGAGCTCATGGCAGAACAGCAGAGCCCCGCCCAGAGAGCAGCAGAGCCCCGCCCAGAGAACAGCAGAGCCCCGCCCAGAGAGCAGCAGAGCCCCTCCCAGAGAACAGCAGAGCCCCGCCCAGTGAACAGCAGAGCCCCTCCCAGAGAACAGCAGAGCCCCTCCCAGAGAACAGCAGAGCCCCTCCCACAGAACAGCAGAGCCCCGCCCAGAGAGCAGCAGAGCCCCTCCCACAGAACAGCAGAGCCCCGCCCAGAGAGCAGCGGAGCCCCGCCCAGAGAGCAGCAGAGCCCCTCCCAGAGAACAGCAAAGCCCCTCCCAGAGAACAGCAGAGCCCCTCCCCAGAGAACAGCAGAGCCCCGCCCAGAGAACAGCAAAGCACCTCCCCAGAGAACAGCAGAGCCCCGCCCAGAGAACAGCCTAGCACCTCCCCAGAGAACAGCCTAGCACCTCCCAGAGAACAGCAGAGCCCCGCCCAGAGAACAGCAGAGCCCCGCCCAGAGAACAGCCTAGCACCTCCCCAGAGAACAGCCTAGCACCTCCCAGAGAACAGCCTAGCACCTCCCCAGAGAACAGCCTAGCACCTCCCAGAGAACAGCCTAGCACCTCCCAGAGAACAGCAAAGCACCTCCCCAGAGAACAGCCTAGCACCTCCCCAGAGAACAGCCTAGCACCTCCCAGAGAACAGCAAAGCACCTCCCCAGAGAACAGCCTAGCACCTCCCCAGAGAACAGCCTAGCACCTCCCCAGAGAACAGCCTAGCACCTCCCCAGAGAACAGCAAAGCACCTCCCCAGAGAACAGCAAGTACCTCCCCAAAGCTGCATTAGCTCTCACAGTAAAGCCCATGAGTCAGGGAGGATTAGCAAAATAGAGGGATTAGCAAGTTTGCTAGTGGAATGCCTACTTAACAACTCTTCCAGTAACATCATCATCACAGAGTTTAAAACAATCAGTTCTACACAGTCCCCTAAGTAGAGAATAATCTAGACTAATTCTGCCGTGTGTGTGTGTGTGTGTGTGTGTGTGTGTGTGTGTGTGTGTGTGTGTGTGTGTACACATACCACAGCATGTGTGAGATCAGAGGACTTTGGGGGAGTTGGTCCTCCTCCAGCTTTTTATTTTGGTGTTGTTTTGGTTTGGAGTCAGGATCTTTCTTGGTGTTTCCATCACTGCTCTGTGCATATGAGCTCTTGTCCATCTTTCCTGTCAGTGTTCCCATCTCCCCACAGGAGTGCTGGGATTACAGATGCTCACCACATCTGCCTTCTTCTGACTAGGGTTCTGGGAATGGAACTTTGGTCATAAGGCTTGCAAGGCAAGCCATCTCCCTAGTCCCATCCTCTTCTTTCTTTTTGTGAAGACTTATTTATTTATTTATTTATTTATTTATTTATTTATTTATTTATTTATTTATTTGTACATGCATGTCAGCACGTAAGTATGCCCTGCCCATGGAGGCCAGAGGCTTCAGACTCTCATGCTGAAGTCACAAGCAGTTGTGTGTTGCCCTATGTGCATGCTGAGATCCAAACTCAAGTTCTCTGCAAGAGTAGGCTTTTCTCTGAGCCAGCCCTCCAACTCTAGCCCTCCACCTCCAGCTCCCCATCTCCATTTCCAGCTCTCCATCTCCATCTCCATCTCTCCATCTCCATCTCTCCATCTCCATCTCTCCATCTCCATCTCTCCATCTCCATCTCTCCATCTCCATCTCTCCATCTCCATCTCTCCATCTCCAGCTCTCCATCTCCAGCTCTCCATCTCCAGCTCTCCATCTCCATCTCCATCTCCAGCTCTCCATCTCCAGCTCTCCATCTCCAGCTCTCCATCTCCATCTCCATCTCTCCATCTCCATCTCTCCATCTCCATCTCTCCATCTCCATCTCTCCATCTCCATCTCTCCATCTCCATCTCTCCATCTCCATCTCTCCATCTCCAGCTCTCCATCTCCAGCTCTCCATCTCCAGCTCTCCATCTCCATCTCCATCTCCAGCTCTCCATCTCCAGCTCTCCATCTCCAGCTCTCCATCTCCATCTCCATCTCCATTTCCAGCTCTCCAGCTCTCCATCTCCAGCTCTCCAGCTCCAGCCCTCCATCTCCAGCTCTCCAGCCATATATCTCCATCTCCAGCTCTCCATCTCCAGCCCTCCATCTCCAGCCCTCCATCTCCAGCCCTCCATCTCCAGCTCTCCATTTCCAGCCCTCCCTCTCCAGCCCTCCATCATCTCCAGCCCTCCATCTCCAGCCCTCCATCTCCAGCCCTTCAGCCCTCCAGCTCTCCCTCCCCATTCCTACTTTATACCATTTACAACCGATGATCTGAGATCAATAACTAGAAATATTAACTTTGATGAAAGTGATGTGAAAATTTTAGTGCAAAGGGTTTTGCCTAACTACAGTGCAGGGCACTCAGGGACTGGAGAGTCCTTTGGGATTGGTACATTGATGGTAGGACTTGGATAAAAAGAAAACATGAGGGTACACGTACAGTACCTGGGAAAGAGAGGGATGGGAAGTGGGAAAACAGCAAAGGACACCAAAAGCAAGAAGTACTGCTGCACATTGCCCTCTGTCGTGGCGGCATTACAGATGGGTGACCCAGCAAAGACCCTATTCACTGGACCCAAACCAAAGTGTTAACATCCACAACAGCTTGCAACCACAGCACAGTTCTACACAGAGGCCTAAACATGGATCAGCAAGGTCCCTGCCCACAAGGATCTTCCGATCTAACACTTTGTGCCTCGAAAGAGGTGGGTTAACCGTCACTGCACTAAACAGTAATGTTTAAGTATTGTCTCTGAAGGTTTCAACGTACTCATTTCCTGGATAGAAAGCAGGGCATATAGGGATGAAAACCAAAACTGCTCTGTGAGTATAGAGTATTTGGGGCATAAAACTAGCTCTTTTGATATCATTTCTTCTTGAGGTCCTTAGCATTCAAAGTGCCAGGATTGTCCTCCCAACAGTTTTCAAGTAGAAAAGGACACGATTGTGAGTGTTTCTATCTGCACACACCCAGGGAAAGTCTCATTTGCTGAATTCAATGCTTTGAAAGGTCCATAGATCATTAGAACAAGAAAGGGAAAGGAGACTGGTGTCCAGAGCACAGCCAGCAGGTGAGAAGTGACTGTGGTTAAGGGAGGAAGACTGTGGAAAATGGCAACAGGGAGGAAGAAAGTCAAAGGTGGAAGTGGGGGAATGAGAAGCCAATGAAACCAGCGCATGTTAGTCTGTGATGACAGAGGAAAGAACTGAGACGTGAGTCGGAAGTGTGAGCACAGGAAGAGTGGGGTGCTGGTAAAAAGGGGTGCTGCTGTTACACGGGTCACAGCTGGAAATCTGAGCACTGGGAAGGGCTAACCAACCCACGAGAAGCCCAGCTCTGATCTCAAGATAACGTGACTCAACAAGCCGGGCGATAAGACACGGCATCTGAGGATGGGCTGGACTCTTGATTCCGACTGCCTACTTACATGCCCTGGGGCAAATGATCACCTCTTGAATGCCACTTCCTCTCTATGTTGATAATATTCGTGCTATAGGGGTGGGAGAAATCTTGATAAATGCTGTTTTAGGAACTTTTTTGATTATGGGGATATTCAAAGATATAAAAGCAGGGTAAGAAAGAATAACAAGCTCCCATATATCCATCACTGAGCAACAACAGATGTTTGTTGATTTCATTTCATCTGAGTTCCTGTGATCTCAACTATTAGCAAGCCTATTAATGAGTGCACCCAGACATACTGGCATTTCAGTGAAGACTACTAAAATACAAAGCCCTGAGTTGTGAATATCACCATAATGCATCATTAGATTCCATTTAAAATTGACTCCTCAGTGTTATCAAATATAGATCACTGCCTGCATTCCCTCAATTGTGCCCTATATGTCTTGTTCTTAAACCCAGAAAAGGAGCAGATGCTAAGTGCCATGCATTTCTTGCTATCTCTATTGGAGTTTTACTCTCGTTTCCACTCTCTTTACGGGAAGTTTTGTTGGAGGAATCGGCTTGTTTGCCCCGCAGAGTTTCACAGCCTCCGCTGAGCTTACTGTAGCCACACTGTATTGTTGAGCAGTCTCCTCTCAAAACTGGCAGATCTGGAGCTTGCTCGTGTTTCGGCTTCTTTTTCTTCATTCTTGTCTCCCCCGCCCTTCTCAGAATGATTAATACGTGGTAGTGTGTGGTGTGTGGTTTTGGCAAGATAGTTGCATATAATGTCTTTATTTTGGGTGTGTTAGTAAGTCGTATTCACTGCCAGCTGTCCTTTATGGATGCTTCTCCAGTCATTCTGATGACAAAAGATCCCTCCCAAACCACTCATGGGAGCACCATACCCTAATTCCTTTCCCATGTGACTGTGCTCTTCACCCTGGAAGAGCTGGATCATTGGCTCCCATCTAAATCACTTACAGTTCTGTCTGAGGAACTTTTCATGAAGCTGGGATGGCGACCATGATGCTGCAGCTTCCTCCCCAAGGTGCTTATTACACATGTGTTCCATCTTCCTGCCAAACTGCCTGTAGAGATCACTTTTTTCTCAAATTCTTTTTTAAAACTGAGATAGAGTTTACATTCAGTATAATCCATCATTTAAATGCAGAGTTTGGCAAACATTGTTGAAGATAAACAGCAGTAAGACCAAGATACACACCACAATTTTCAGCCCCTAGATTTTTGCCATTTTTAGAATATCATTTAAATGGAATCACACAGCATGCAGTGTCTATTGTGCCCAATTTAATTCATGCAGCATAATGCTTTGGGGGTATGTGTGTGATGCTACTGCACACACAAGCAGTTCATGTGGTATGCTTTCCGTAGGTCCTCTATGGGTGACGTTTTCTTTTTTTCATCAGTGGACGGTTGTTTGGGCTGTTTCCAGGTTGGGGCTATTACGAGTGTGCCTTTCCACTGATCAATATTCCTCCATTGATCAATAGTTCTATTGATCATATGCTCTCTGTTCTTTCCTTCTATCTTAGTCTCCTTTCCTAAAATTTTCTTTCTTTCTTTCTTTCTTTCTTTCTTTCTTTCTTTCTTTCTTTCTTTCTTTCTTTCTTTCTTTCTTTCTTTCTTTCTTTCTTATACTGTCTGACTATACAGCCCCATCTGGTCTGGAACCTGCTGTGTAGAACAGGCTGGCCTTAAGCTCAGGGATCTGTTTCTGCCTCCTGAGTGCTGGAATTAAAGACGGGCATCACCTCGCCCAGTTTACTTCTAATTTTCACTGAGATTTTTCCACCTGTTGTTAAAGCTCTTGCTTCTCTTCAGTACTGATGCTGGAGTTTTCTAGATTCAAATGTGTGTATACATGAGAGTTCATGTCCATGTCTGTGAATAAACTCTCAGAAGCCGGAAGTTGACACTGGGTCTTGGTCCTCTCTCATTTTCTATCTTATTTTCTGAAGCTCCTCTGCTGATCCTAGAGTTCACTGGTTGGCCAAGCTGGCTGGCCAGTGAGGCCCCTGGGGCTGTCTGTCCCTGGTTCATGTGCTGGGATCCCAGGCACGTGCTTGGCTTTCTACACAGATGCTAAGGATCTGGTCCTTATACTTACAGAGCAAGAAGTTTACCCCAAGCTGGCTTCCTAGCCTGAGCTTTTCCAATTCTTATTCCTGCTTTGATTTCATCATTTCAACCATGTCTTAGTAACCGTTGGCACAACCAGAGGAATTTCACATCATTTTCATGACTGTGGGTATGTCTTCCTGGTATACTTTATCTGCAAATGCATTATTATGCTGCTTCTCTTTATAAAATGTAACTTTGTTTGGTAACTGACATCTTCTCTTGCTCTTTTTGTTGTTGTTATTGTTGTTTTTACTCTCATTGGAGTTACTAATAACACTTTTAAAAGTATTTGCATTTACAAATAATATTTTTAAAAACTTTCCTCAGAAAAGATGATATAAGTGGCTGGAGAGGTAGATCAGTGGTTAAACACAGTTATTGCTCTTCCAGGGGACACAGGTTTGGCCCCCAGCATCCATGTCAAGCAGCTCACAACTATAACTCCAGCTCCAGGGGACTGGAGGCCTCTGACCTGCATGGGCACCTGCACCCATGTGCATTGATTTCCCATACACACATACACACAATTTAAAGTAACAGAAATAAATTCTTTAGAAAATAACATACAGAGCCAAGTATAACAAACAATTCATGTTGATGCTTTCTGTAGAAAGCAGTAACATTTTTTTCTGTCCACAAATTTTACAAAGCCAGATTTATCCTTGCTTTATTGAAGGAACAGATGCACCAAAATTTAAGTTTCTTCAAGTTTACAGCAAGGCACTATTACAACTGAGTTCCCATATAAGTGCACACAGATGACTGTCTTAACATAAGCACAGTCTTTTTGAAGTGTTTCTCCACTTTTAGTTTCTACTTATGTAGTGTGTGTGTGTGTGTGTGAGAAAGAGAGAGAGAGAGAGAGAGCGAGAGAGAGAGAGCGAGAGAGAGAGAGAGAGAGAGAGAGAGAGAGAGAGAGAGAGAGAGAGAGAATGTGTGTACATGTGTACATCACAGTATGTATAGAAGTGAAAGGATAATTTGTGGGAGTCAATTCTTGCCTTCCAACTGTATGGGACCCAGGGATCAAATTCAGGTTGTCAGGCTTGTTAGCACATGTCATTACCACTGAGCCCATTTCTCAGCCTTGGTTACTTTTATTTGATTTCATTTTTATCTGTCTGTCTGTCCGTCTATCTATCTATCTATCATCTATCTATCTATCTATCTATCTATCTATCTATCTATCTATCTATCTATCTATCCACCATCTACCTGACACTGTCTCACTGGGTGGCATTGTCTGGCCTGGCATTTGCTTACTATGCAAACCAGGCTGGTCTTGAACTTACAGAAGTTCACCTGCTCCTGCCTCCTGATCGCTGGAATTAAAGACATGGGCCACCATGCCTGGCTCCTAGCTCTTTGCTTTATGGGTGCAGGGGGTGAGGGAAGGAGGAGGAGGGAGGGAGGGAGGGAGGGAGGGAGGGAGGGAGGGAGGGAGGGAGGGAGGGAGGGAGGAAGGCAGACTCCTGATGGTAATGGAGTCCGGTGGTAGAGTGCTTGTCTAAATCATGCAAGTACTGGGATTGATCCTAAACACCATCAGGAAGGAGTCAAGGCAAAGGAGGAATATTTCTGAATACTGATATTATTTCAAGAGCTTTTGAAATATCATCCTGAACAAGTAAATTTTATATATTTGTACTTATTTTCCAATAATTTTCATTTACAACAATGTACTCTCCATCAGGCAGATAAAGTGAAATGTATCTTTTGGTCACTCAAAAATAACCGTAGCAAAGCTGACGGAATCCCTAAATGGCAAAATAAGTAACTAAGTTGCTGAGATGGCAGTTCAGAGTCCCCGGATTGGGGAGAGGTGATCTCAAGAGGTCTTAGGAGGTCTCAGGCAGCAAATGGAGAGAGAGTTATGTTTTTCACTTGGCATCATGCCAGTCGATTCCCAGTTAGATCATTAGAGCTCGTGGCCTCTGAACAGAGATGCAAATGTTGACAGAAACACTTGAGAAATGCCATGGTTACCACATAAACAGCCTGTGATCCAGAGACCAGAGCCTGTCTGTGCAGCTTCATCAGCAGGTGTCTGTTGTCCTGACGCCCACAGAGAAGCAGGTCCAGGGTATTCACCACACAGGCATTGTTCCTGCTTCGTCTTCCATGCTGTGTGGAAGCCCCAAAGCTGGTCCTAAATTCATAGACAGCTTGAGGATTTGCTTAGTCTTACCTATTCCAGTGCACGGCAGACCACACTGTGGTAGGGGATGCTCCTACCAGATTTAGTGAAGTAAGAATGTCCAACTCTTGAAGAAAGTTGAATGTGAGCGGCCTCTACTCCACGGTGGAGCTGTCCAAGTTTAAACAGTGGGCCAGCTCTGGTAGGAGACAGAATCTTTGCGGCCCAACCAGACACTGCTAAAAATGGCATTACCAGAGGAGCTCGGCGACCTTCCAACCCCAAGCTGCACTGAAGCCCAACTCTTCTAGACGACATTTCCCCAGCCACACTCCGGAGATGATAATTTTCTGTTAATGACACTAATCCAGTGGTTCTCCAATCTGGTGCCCACAGAGAAACTTCCTTGGTGAGCTTTCCCATTAAGATCAGCCTTTTCCTACAACAAAATGATTGGTTTAAAAGACAGTGCCTGAGGGGTAAACTGAATTGATTCAAAAACTATTCCTATTTTTCATTTAATCCATGAAAATTATAATGCTGCTCAGAGTTCCTGTGTGAGTTACTTCAATGATAACATAGGTCTAGAAAATAATAAGAAAAAGTCAGCCTGTGAGGCCATGTCAACGATAAACAAATGTTTCTATTAGGCATTTGAAACGTCTAAAAGTAGTTGGAAAGCCAGTATTTATTTTAGTATCTCCAATTGAAGATCATTCATTATTTTTATTAGTGCATGTTATCCCCCTCTCTTGGGTAAGATAATTATTTGATTAAAACATTTATAATTATTAGTATTAAAGAAGTTGCAAGTCCATTAAGAGTTACTTTTGAAGTTTATGGACACAATCCAATTCTCCAGCTCTGGTCAAGACCAATCCTGTTTTTCACCCACAGACAAATTCAAGCACCTTGTTTGAGACAGGCATTTTGTTCCAGCTATTGAACAAAAATGTTTTTAATTAGTATTTGAGTTGACATGAGTATCACTGGACATCTTCATACATATATATCTTACTTTTCTGCAGCTTATAAAAGAAAACATTTCATTTGGGGCTCACAGTTCCAGAGGGTGGGAGAGCCCATGATGCCATGCCCAGTGAGGGGTTCTGCTTATCTCATGGAATGAACAGCCTTGGTAGCCCGGCCCTTCACCCCATTGTTTCCTTCCCTGGCCGAGCTTTCTAGTTGATGCAATCCTGCTTGTCCGTGCATTGGCATCTGCTCAGCGATCAGAAAGGTCTTGCTTACACCTACATCCTGGAGTGCTTTTCCCAATGTTTCCAAGTTTATGTCCTGCTAAGGTCTTTGGCTTATTTTGCGTTGATTTTTCCTGGAGTGTGAAGTGGGGAGTTTATTTTCTTCATGCTGATTTCCAAAGTCCCCAGCATCTGACAGAGACTGTCTTTTTTCCAGGGTCCCCAGCATCACTTCTGACAGAGACTGTCTTTTTTCCCACATGGGTTTTTGTCATCTTTGTTGAAAATCAGATGATGATAGAGGCATGTGTTTATTTTGGGGTCCTCTATGATTTCTATGTTGTTTGTTTTTGGGGTTATAATTGGGCTGCGTTTCTCTGTGGCATAAAGACAATAGTTTCACTTATTCTTTCCTGTTGAAATATTTGTCAAATAAATATGATAGCACCAACAAAACTAAAAGCACTATAGGACCAATCAGAATTGAACTGTGCCAAATACGGTCTTTTCATGTAAGATACCCCTATCATATTCAGACAGATTTCCACGGGTCCTGCTGATATCAACCCTCTGTACTAAATACAGGCATGCATTTGTCAAATCTTAAGCATTTCTATCATTCTGAAATACATATGAATCTGCCATTCCCTGTGTGTGACTACCACTTAAAACAAAAACAAGGTTGGGGATTTAGCTCAGTGGTAGAGCGCTTGCCTAGCAAGCGCAAGGCCCTGGGTTCGGTCCTCAGCTCTGGAAAAAAAAAAAAAAAACAGGAACAATGAAACAAACAACAACAACAAAAATAAAACACCTTTGCCTCTGGAAAAAAAAAACTAAGTAAATGTAACAACAGAAAGAAATCCCTTTTCTGCCACTCACTCTCAGCAGTGCGGCCCTCTGGCGTCAGCCACCTTCTGCCCCAGCCCATGTGGCCCTCTGGCGTCAGCCACCTTCTGCCCCAGCCCATTTCCTCCGAGCAGATGAACGGTCAGCAAGGCCATTTGTTTAGGGTTTACATTGTATACAGTTTAAAAATGAGTTTGGGACAGGTTGTAAGTGTTGTACAATTTGAAAATAGGGCAGAAGTGATAAATCAGAGCAGATCAAAGGGAGAGAAAGGGGGTAAAAACTGTAAGGTTGTAATGGGCTGTCCTCCCAGGTTAGCATCACAGAGGGAAAAAGGTTGTGAGGTGATCTGGTTTTACTTAAGGAAGAGAAAAATGACGGAGAGAGCACATGAACTGACTTCTGGGTTAATTTTCAATGGGGAGCTTTAGGGTTTCGGAACAACTCATGATTGATGGCTCTTGGGTAAAGCCACCAAGGTAGAATTTCAGGGGAGCCTTTCTTCAAACTGTCCAATGGCTGAATGTTCTGGAAAACACTCCGTTTTTGAATGAACAGAAGGAAACAATTTAATGGGAAAAAGGCACTGATAGTGGGGAAAATATAGCCATTCCAATAATTATGTGAGTTTTTAAAATACTGTATGTGTGTGTGCACGAATGTATGTACACGCACACACACATGCACGCACGCACACGCATGCACACACACACACACACACACACGCACACGCACACGCATGCACACACGCATGCACATGCACCAGCACCTATGTGAGAGCCGGAGCAAAGCCTGTGGGAATCAGTTCTCTCCTTCTACCATGTGGGTCTCATGAATAAAGACGGTCAGGCTTGGCAGTCGGGCTTGGCAGTCTTTGCCTTTACTCTCAGAGACATCGCACCAACTATAACTATGCATTTTTAAAACTCTACAGAAAAAGCTAAATCTGAAATGAAGAACAACCTACTAAATTAAATGCCCCCAAAATGTGTTATTTTCATCTTTTCACTTCATATAAAAATCAAATGTCCACTGTGACACATTTTCACTTTGGTCCGGTAGAAAAACCATTAGCCTATTACTTCATTTTCTGCTGCTTTATAGTTTAAAATATTAGCAAGCTCAAGATCAAGTATTGTCGTGCAAATAAAGCCTTGAGCTTTAGGGTCAACGCTGCCCACTTTTGGTTTTCAGCATGTAATTCTCCAGAGGGGTTCCGACAGTTCTAAAGTTAAGAGCTCAGCTACTTCTTAGGCGACCCAGATGCTAAATAAATGAATAAATACAATAGGAGAGACCAATTTCTAGGAGCTACTGGACCCTTAAGAAATTCTCACAACTGGTCAAAATGCAGAGAACAAATGTCTCTGTCAGGCTCAGTGACATCCGGGACATCCCGATCATACCCCACATCCCTCAAAGCTCAGGGACCATTGAGGAAGTGGAGTAGAGAGGTTGTAAGAGCTAGCAGTTGAGGGGGACTGGAGTGAAACCCTGTCTTCTGAACATGACAAGACCATTGGCACTCATGAAATCACAGTAGCTGTGGTTGCCTGCACAAGATCTGCATAAGGTCAAGCCAGTCGACACTCCAGCACAGTTGGAAAGGAGCTCACAACCCCCTATTTGTAGTGAAGTCCTGAGTGAATGTGCATTGTTGACATGGACACAGCCATGTCAAGGACCCCCAAGGACCCATGGGAATGGCAAAGCCTCCCCTGGCTGAGCTTCAGAGGAATGGCAAAAATCCCTCTGGTCTGAGTGTAGATGTTGATAATACCTACAGAAAATGCCCGCCTATAGCTCCCCGACTCATGATTATGGCCTGAAGACTGTTCCACTGCAGAGCCTGTTCCTACCAAGATCAGCTGAACCTTTCCCCCCTAGTTCATCTGTATTCCACAGACCCCCGCCTCCCTGTTCAGCCATGCGCAACAACCCAGTCCCCCTGTTTAATGCCTGCCTCCCTTACAAAAATAAGCACACTGAGCTTGTAGGGTGCTGCAGCTTCTCCATCAGAGAGCACAGACCACCCCCTCCCAGCTTTCCTGTGTCCATGTGTTCATCATTTCTTCATTCTCTTGCCTCTCCAGTTAGGTCAGTCCCTGGAGCTGTGTAGAGTGTGGTACCTACCTCTAGCTGAGGCACTGTTTTATTGTTGTTGTTGTTGTTGTTGTTGTTGTTGTTGTTTGAGACAGGGTTTCTCTATGTAGCTTAGAAGCCTGTCCTGGAACTCGCTCTGTAGACCAGGCTGGCCTCAAACTCACAGACATCCACCTGCCTCTGCCTCCCAAATGCTGGGATTAAAGGTTCGCGCCACCACTGCCTGGCTTTGTGTTTTTATTATTTATTTGGTTGGATGGTTGGTTTGGTTTAGCTGAGGCACTATTGACAGATGATGGCTTCTGTGGGAAAAGAGACTCCGTTTTCTCTAAGGGTGTGGCTCCTAGTACGTCAACCACACATCAGTGGAAGGCCCCACACCCGTGTGTACATGAGCAGCACAAATTAGACCAGATGAGTTATTTAAGAAAGAAAGAAAGAAAGAAAGAAAGAAAGAAAGAAAGAAAGAAAGAAAGAAAGAAAGAAAGAAAGAAAGGAAGGAAGGAAAAAAGAAAGGAAGGAAGGAAGGAAGGAAGGAAGGAAGAAAGAAAGAAAGAAAGAAAGAAAGAAAGAAAGAAAGAAAGAAAGAAAGAAAGAAAGAAAGAAAGGAAGAAAGAAAGAAAGAAAGAAAGAGAAAATGAGGCCACAGTTTGGGATGGGGTGAGGAGTGAGGGTGGCTGTGGCCGGAGTTATGGGGGAGCAGGGGAAGAAAATAATCAAATGCATTGTGTCCGTGTATGAAATTCTCAAAGAACAAATAGAAAGTGCTTTTAAAAGTAAAACATCTCCAGTGCTTGAAGAGGGCTGGTAGTTACAGTCACCCAGGAAAGGATTTTGAAGCTCATTCAGAGAGAGCTGGTGGGCCTGGCCATCTGACTGGTTTTATAGGCTAATCAGAGTCTTCTGCATAACTTGAGGCTGCCTACTCTCATGGGCTCCTATTTTTAAAGTGAACTAAAATTCAGAGATGAACTAAAAACAGAGCATCCCAGGGCATCGCCAAATAATCTGTTTCTAAGAACATTGCGTAACTGCCATTTGTAAGGAGATTAGATTTGCAACTTGGCCTGGAGAGTCAGTATGAAAAATTCCAGGATTGCTGCAACAATTTCGAGTGACTGATTAAGAATTTTGTGGCCTGACTTCCAAGGGCCCAGCTAGCCTTTACAAGTACTTATTCCAAGAATAAACTAAATAAATGTCAGTTATCAAACACAGGCCTAACTTTTATGTTCGAGATGGCAGGATCAACTCCTGGCCGCATCCTTCAGAACCTTGGGGTGGAGAGAAAGGAGACACTGGGTAGAGAGTGAGAAGCCTATGGTATCAGATTCCACAGACCTGATGAATTCATTTTATTCTCAATCCTCCCCTTCTTGTTTGTAGAAAGAGCAGAATTGGATGGATTTGGATGGTCTGTCACCCATTTTCTCTCATAGTAACACCAAAACCAAAACCTACCACTTCTCTGTGTCCTTGGAGAATTCTCCCTTCATAATAGCATGCCTGTGCCTACAATCACAAGTGATGATTCCGAAGCCATGGGTTCTCTGCCCCATAGGGAGTCTCAAAGGCTGTTTCTACCCAATCTCCACAACCATTCTTTCTTTTGTATTAAACTAGATAACAGAATATTCATGGTTCCCGACTTCTATGCTTACAACCATCAGACAAGTTAATATAAATACCATACATAGCAGCAGCACTTCATTTTAAATTTTAAAGTATTAATAGGTTTGTAATACTTGTAGCTCATGTTAACCCAGTAAGGAACATGGTTAAGTACTCTGATTGCTACATTAAATTGAAAAGTTCAGTGACTTACAGCAAGCCAAAGGAGTGGATTGTCATTTGATACAGGTGCTAAGGGGCAGCTTGGCAATATGAAGCAAAATATGCCAATATATACCAATTCCAATTTTAGACATGTAGAAGAAGTATACAAAGACAGATGTGCAAAAACAATTACAATTGTTTCTGTAACAGGGAAAATAGAAGCAATCTATGTCTCAATCAGTAGATTAGCAAGATAAATCAAGGATTATCCAAGTGGTGGAATGCAATGAGCCCTGACAGTGAGAACAAAGGACCCTAGATGATAACGTAGAACTGGGCCATACTTAATCCTTGTCTAGGAGCAAAGGGGTGGAGAAAAGAGCTAAGACATTAGCCAGCTCTACACAAGGAGACTCTGCATGTACAGAAATGCTTCTCTGTGCTTTCCAGTCCACTCGGATACTCGCGACACTTAAATTGTGCGTAGTATGATGAAGGAACTGAGTTTTTGATTAGTTTAAGTCCACTTCAACAATTCAATTCAAATAATCACATGTGGCCAGAGGTGGTGAGGATGGGAGGTGAGGTAGACATCGCTATTTCGTGTGTTACTTTATAATCAGAAAAAAATGTAAAAAAGTCAACACAAGCATGAATAACAAAAAATAATTGGCCCGCATCTTGAGGATGGCCAGAAGATGTTGAGTCAGCAGGAACCTTAGTAGAGAAGCTGCTGTGCAGAGACCAGGGGGTGGCTCACTCATGGGGCTTATGCATGTGGCTTCCATACCGTGCATGACTGTGCTCCTTGGAAAGTTTCCTAGATACCAGTCCCCACGCCCACAAATAGACCTTGTGCATGCCAAGAAAGCGGCGTCTTCTGTTAGCTCCTCCGGAACAGGCCAGGGAGAGAGAAGAGCATAATGGAAGGAAGCTGGAGGCTGAAAGCAGGGTCCTATTTCCTGAAAGGGTGATTAATTATTCAACTCCTGGAATGGAGTCCTAGGAATGAGAAAGCTTGTGTTTTCTACTTACCAGCTTTGATAATATCAAAAGGGATGAAGCAACAAAATACCACATCTTCTCACATAGCAGCCAGCCTCAAATCCAGTCTTGAGAAGCCAAGCACACCAGCTAACAGCTAATGTGGTTTTAGACCTGCATAAAATGAGGGCGGAGGGCGGGGGTCGGTCCGTTACAGCGTTTCCCAACTCCGGTCTGTTTGAGACTAGGAAGTCCTTCCCCAGTCAAATGGGGTTTTCATCACCAGATTATTAGACAGGTGAGAAAAAAAGCTATCGCCTTCCTCACTGGTGGTTTTCCCAGTGTGGCCTCTTAGTAATGAAGCACAGGAAATACTTTATTAAAGTTCAGGATTTAAAGGAGCTTTCTTGGGCTGGGAGCATAGCTCAGTTAATGCAGCCCTTGTCTGGCATGCACATGGCTCCAAGTTCAATCCCCGGTATCTGGGGAAGGGAGAGCATGTATGGAGGAGGGACAGAGGGAAAGGGAAGAAAGAAGAAAAAATGAGCTGGAGAGATGGGCCAGTCAGTAAAATGTTTGCCTTACAAGCATGAGGATCTGAGTACAAATCCCCAGAACCTACAAAAAAACGCCAGGCGTGGTGGCTCATGCTGGTAACCCCAATGCTGAGGAGGCTATGCGGGTGCAACCCTGGGACCTCTGGGGGCTACTAGGGGGTCACTGGCCAGCCAGGTCAGCCTACTTAGTGAGCACAAAGCCAATGAGAGACGTTGTCTAAGGTGGACAGCACACAGCATCTGAGTAAAGACACCTGAGAGTGTTCTCTGCCCTCCTACAGGCCTGCGCGCGTGCGCGCGCGTGCGCGCGCACACACACACACACACACACACACACACATGCATGCATACTACATGCATGTGCACTGCACAGGCACACACACCTCCCCATGCACATATCAAGAAGCATTCTTAAAGACTGGATTGGCCCAAATCATATCAGCAAGTAAGTGCACAACCAGAGTCCAGAGAAGGCTATTGGGTGTCCTGCTCTAGGATGCTCTGCCTTGCTCTCTGGAGGCAGGGTCTCCCAGTGAATCTGGAGCTAGGCTGGGCCAGCCAGCCCTCCCCAATGACTCCCCCACCCCCATACACACATTCACTGATGAAATCATAGGTGTACACAAATGGCCATATCTAGCTTTTCCCATGGGTTCTGGGAATTTGAGCTTAAGTCCTCAATACTTATATAGTCAAACATTCTTACCTCCTAGGCTATCTCACTACCTCAAACCATATCATTCTTAATTAAAAAAAAAACATAAAGGAATTCCTCAGTTTCACCATTTAGCGGGGGTGGGGTGGAGGGGAAGCTCTCACGGAGAGATTACGAAAGAGAAAGATGCTGGTATAGTTCCACTTGGTTACAGGAAAATGATGTCCTAGGTGGTAACATTAAAAAATTTCATTATCATTAATGCTGAGGAAGATTTAGAGACATCAGTACCATGTACGGGAATCTGGGTGAGACTGTACACTAACAAGATAGGAGCATTTTTATCGTGATGGGAAATCAGGTTTGTTTTCATCATACTCTATTGAGTACAATTTCAAACAGCATGCAGCCTGCTCCTTTTAAGCTTGGCTAAGGCTAATTTTATTGCATTTTAGTATCTAATGGTAAATTATGTAAGATTCTAATTATGACTGGTAGTATATTGCCACACATGTAACACACACACACACACACACACACACACACACTCACCTATTCACTAAAGTCACAAAAGTGGTGGGCAGCGTTTTGGCTGGGAAACTATCATAATTAGATTTACTAAGATTTATGTCATCTCTGAGGAATTTCAGAGTTCTACACAATGGTCCGCCTTGGTTTTAGCAACAGCCTCTCCAAATAGATATTTACAGCTAAGGAAATTAAGACTTACAGAGGTTACTGTACTGCTTGTTCTCTAATTTCTAGCAAGTAACAGAGACAGGCCCAGAAGAGCCAGGCCTGCATCCACACACCCAGGCACTTTGCACTCAGCCTTGCTCTTGGCCCTGGTCACCTGACACACAGAGGGCAGGAATGATAACTCACTGCCTGGAGAGTGCCCATCTCAGTACTGTGAGCCGGTTGATATTGGCCAAATAGTGAGTTTGCTTTGCTCCCAGGGTGCTTCTGAAAGCTCTGGGGCAGCTTGCACTCAATGAGCCATCATCTAGGAAGCAGGCGGGGACATCCCAATAGACACTGTACACTCCCGAAGACAGCTATCAGCTCGGAGATCACTCTTCATCGCCATGGCAGTCACACTTGGGACCGGGTGTTTAGTGCTGAGGATGTAGCTCGGTTGCTCATATGCTTGCTTAGCATTTACAAACCCACGTTCTGTCTACAGCACTGCATAAAGAGGGGGTAACAGTGCATGTGTGTGACCCTACCACTTGGGGGAAGGATGGTGGCAACAGCATTGAAGGTTTGGGGTCATCCAAAGCTACTTAACCAACTCAAGGTCAGCTAGGGAGACGGCAGGGGGGAGAGGGAGAGAGAGGAGAGAGAGGAGAGGAGAGAGGGAGAGGGAGAGAGAAAAGAGAGAGAGAGAGAAGTGTAATCTTACAGGCAAAGTCTCTTGGTCTCTTTCAGATCCTACTAAGCTGTTTCCATCTACCTACCTTTTTTGGGCAGTAGGATGCTCAGCTGGTCGAGGCACTTGCTACCTATTATATGACAGCTTGAGTTCCGACCCTGTGAGCCACAGGCTAGGAGGAGAGGACCAACCCCCATGAGTGGTCCTCCGGTTCCCATACGCACACACAAAATAAATAAATAAATAAATAAATAAATAAATAAATAAATAAATAAATAAATAAATAAACAAACAAGTAAAAGTTCAAAGATCTCTCTTTAAATGGCCTCTGCCATTAATGCCTGATGTGAATGCAAGCCAATGCATTGCCTGTCCTTAGTCGTGTACTTTTAAGACTATCTCTAAGTATAGAAAGGGAGTCTCTGTAGAGGGCAAGGGAGATTCAGACATCAATCAGCAGACTAAGAAGTTAAAGCTTTTTGTTTGTTTTGAGAGAGGATCTCCCCATGTCAGCCAGGCTGGCCTCACATCGAGTCCTCCTGCCCCAGTCTCCAGGGTGTGGAGTTCTTCTTCCAAGGCGAGGCTCTTGCTTGTAATCTCACTTTGCAGCTAGGAATGGGGCCTTTCTCCAAACCCCTGATGCTCAAGTAAAATAAGAAACATAGTGCAAAGACCCCTGTTGTCTGTATTCCACCAAACATAAAACAGTGCAACCAAGTCTTCTTCCCACACCTCTAAGTCCCCCACTGGGGCATGCTGGTGTTCACCTGAAGTCCCCCATAAAATGAACATAAGATAAGAATATCAGCAAGCATGCATGTGAGATGGTTTATGGTTTGAATCACATTATCAAAAGTATTACTAATATGAAAAAGATTAATACAGACTAGGATTAGAAAGACTTTCTCTGTCTCAATACATGTCATGGTCCTGGGGCAGAACTGAACAGCTGTTCTTCTGCTAAATGGGTATAGTATTAAAATGACTCTAATAACTTATTATTACTCCTAATAACTTAGTATTATCTACAGATGAGAGCATTTCTCAGCCCTCATCAAGAACCTTCTCCTTGCAGTAGATGGTAAATAACACATATACCCTTAACTGCTCAACATGCCGAGAACAAGACACATGGCATGCTAAGCCCTAAATGAGATATTCATATCATCCCCCATGATATATCGTTCCCATCATATCACCCCCATGACCTCATCCCCCATGATATCATCCCCCATGATATCATCCCCATATCACCCCGTCATATTATCCCCCATCATATCACCCCATCATATCATCCCCATATCATACCCACCATATCATCCCCTCATCATACCATCCTCATCATATCATCCCCCATCATATTATCCCCCATCATATTATCGCCCATTTTATCACCTCCTATCATATCATCCCCCATCATATCATCCCCTATCATATCATCCCCCATCATATCATCCCCCATCATATCATCCCCCATCATATCATCCCCTCATCATACCATCTCCATCATATTATCCCCCATCATATCACCCCCATTATATCATCTCCCCATCATGTCACCTCCCATATCATCCCCCATCATATCATCCCCTCATTATACCATCCCCCATCATATCATCCCCTCATTATACCATCCCCTCATTATACCATCCCCCATCATATCATCCCCCATCATATCATCCCCCATCATATCATCCCCCATCATATCATCCCCCATCATATCATCCCCCATCATATCATCCCCCATCATATCATCCCTCATCATATCACCTCCCCATATCATCCCCTATCATATCCCCCATCATATCACCCCCATCGTATCATCCCCCATCATATCATCCCCTTATTATACCATCCCCCATTATATTATCCCCCATGATATTATCCCACATCATATCACCCCCATCATATCATCCCCTATCATATCATCCCTCCCCCCGTCATATCATCCCCCATCATATCATTCCCCATCATATCATCCCCCCATCAGACCATGCCCCCATCATACCATGCCCCCCACAAGGCTCAGGATTCTTGCAGAAGAGGAAGAAGAGAGACTGTGAGAGCCATGGTGGTGGACAATACAAAGGAACTGGTGTTTTCCAGACACACCAAGGCAGTTGCACTCATGAACTCACAACAATGGTGACAACCTGTATAAAGCTCCAGCCACACGAATGCCAGCATGGAGTGTGGACGTGACGACTCCAATGGACTCCATTGTCTTTAACATTGTAGGTCAACCACACACCCCATCAGGGCCCAAGGCTAGCTGGGCAACACACACTGGACTTGACGGGGCAAGAAGAAATGTCAAAGCTGGGTGAGAAGGGATGGGAGGGTGAAAGGGTGTGAATATATTCAAAATGCATTGTATGAAATGCTTGAATGATTAATAAAGATGTTGTTTAAAAACCGCCTGCTTTTTACTCCTAGCTCTACCACTTTCTAGCTGTGCACTTTAGGAAAACCAATAAACCTCTCTGTGCCTTGTCTCTCACCAGAGAGCTGGTATTGTTATAAGGATTTTAAAAATTAATCATTGAAAAGTGCTTTGAGGCAAATGAAGCATATGTGATCAATAGCTCATTAGTGTTCATACTTGGATAGCAAAAACTTGGGAACCCTGAGAGGAACCCTCAAACAGATGAAGAAAAAAGAGAACAAACCAGTTACAGAAATCACCAAACTGTTCATTTTGCTTAGGATATGTTTAGTCCTCTTCACGTATCCCCAGTGGAAGGTCCCTGTACTTTCCTCATGTTATTAACAGTTAAGACAGGATCTAAAGAGGGAAGCTTTGTCACAACATCAAATCAGTGGCAAAAGTTGGACACTGGATTTTTGGTTCCAGTCCAGGCAGGAAGACGAAAGAAGGGAGGAGAAAGAAGGGAGGGGGAGGAGGAGGAAGAGGAAGAGAGAGAAGAGAGAATGAAGAGGAAGAAGAAGAGAGAAGGAGGAAGAAGATAAAAATGAAGACGAAGAGGCTGCAGAAGCTGCAGAAGCCGCAGCTAGTCATGATACTGCTGTTGGCTAACCACTCAATCTGCTCTATAGACATTTTCCTCCATTGGTAGATGGCCTTTGGTCCTGGACTTCATTAGTTAAACTGTAAGTGTGTTTCCCACCACTTCTCCTCTGTGTTCCCCATTCTGCAGAAGGCAGAGTGTGTGCCTAGTGACTCTGGGCACCTGCTGTAACCTCTGAAGCCACCGTGGTAGTTTCTGGAAAACAGCCTGAGTTAACATCATTTCACACTGCCTTGGTCTACAGAGAATGGGAAGAAGTGAGTATTAAGGCTGCTGACTGGTTTAGGGCGGTACTGGAGTCAGAAACCTACCTCCGTTCCAACATGAAGTTCTCAGTTCATGAACTGAACCAATAAGGACTTTCAGACAGATTTAACTCAGCCCAGACTTTGGGTTACATTAACCGGGACTTAAGTCTGGGGATACAGATCTGTGGGAGAGTATTTACCTACCATGTACGAGGCCCTGGGTTTGTTTGAACCCCAGGACTACAAAAAAGCTACAAAACCAAAACCACAAACAACAAGAAGAAACGTCAGTCTGTTGCCTATGATGAAATTTAATTAAAATAGTAACACTGCGTTATTTTAAAAATGTCAAATTTTGCTCTGAGTTCATACCACCAAAATTGAGTTTGCTCTGGCCAACTTCTAGCGCCTACATTTCTGTGACTAATGTTGTGCTAATGCTGCTCATGAATGTATTTTATTATTTCTCTGAAGTATGACTTAGAAGTCATGGTTCCCCTGTTTATGCTAATGTCATTTGTAGAAAGAGAAGAAGGAAACTTTGAAGATGATGATAATGTGAGATCTCAGCTATTCGGAGTACCAAAAAGAAGGATTTGCAATTTTACACAAAAAAATAGGAGGGCTTATTTGGCCCTAAAAAGCTTCGAGAGTTTCATGGAAAGATCAGAAAATGGTATAGGAAAAAGGAAGTGAAGGATCTGGGTCATCACGCTGGTCCTAAGACACAGGTGGAGAGGACTGTGAGCAGTGTGGACGGAGGCAGAGAGGCTTCCTGTGGAGCTGCAGCCTCCTCGGTGTGGCTACCGGCTTAGAGTCAGATGTGAGGAATGTCTCTGTGACTGTGCAATCCATTCTGCAGTATCTAGCTGCTGACATTATATAAGAAATAGGAACATCTTAAAAATGCTTCTGCTTGAAATAGGATTCTTCTGGGCCATCTTTGGCTAACCTATAAAAATGTTAATAAAGTGTCACATCAAATAAAAGAATTTAGGTCTGATGAAGAATAAAATATACCACACACTGGCTTTTTAAAATTAAAGCAGAAGCCATAAAATTCTATTACATAAATGCACAGTAAGTACACAGTCTTTATAAATGTTTGTACTCTAAGCTTTAATAAATTTCTTCTAGAAACCTGCAACACATTCACAAACTTGCACTTTAAAAGATGTATTGAATTTTAGGAAACCCACATTAAATAAGTTATAAAATATTTATTCTTACTTATGGTCTTGTGAAAGACAAAAATATGTAGCTACCCACACAACTGTAGGAGAAGCTAAGCCCAGTGTTTTTGAAAGCCCCCCAAAAAACCAATGGCAAAACAGATGTCTACCAGCTTTGAGAAGAAATTTTTTTCAAACACTTTAGAAATCTACAATGTAATTTATGAAAATTGAATAATAAGCCGGGCGGTGGTGGCGCACGCCTTTAATCCCAGCACTCGGGAGGCAGAGCCAGGAGGATCTCTGTGAGTTCGAGGCCAGCCTGGGCTATCAAGTGAGTCCCAGGAAAGGCGCAAAGCTACGCAGAGAAACCCTGCCTCGAAAAACCAAAAAAAAAAAAAAAAAAAAAAAATTGAATAATAAAGAGTATTATTAAAGCTATAGACACTTCATGTTTATACCTTAAGAGATGCAAATAGACTACTAGAAAAACAAAAATGAGAAAAGAAAAAGAAAATGCACAGTCACACACACAAGAACAGCGTCTCTGCACACAGTCACACACAGAAGAACAGCGTCTCTGCACACAGTCACACACAGAAGAACAGCGTCTCTGCACTATGGTCACATACACAAGAACAGCGTCTCTGCACTATGGTCACACACAGAAGAACAGCGTCTCTGCACTATGGTCACACACACAAGAACAGTGTCTCTGCACTATGGTCACACACAGAAGAACAGCGTCTCTGCACTATGGTCACACACAGAAGAACAGCGTCTCTGCACTATGGTCACACACAGAAGAACAGCGTCTCTGACCTACAGTCACACACAGGACAGCGTCTCTGACCTACAGTCACACACACAAGAACAGCGTCTCTGACCTACAGTCACACACAGAACAGCGTCTCTGCACTATGGTCACACACAGAAGAACAGCGTCTCTGACCTACAGTCACACACAGAACAGTGTCTCTGCACTATGGTCACACACACAAGAACAGTGTCTCTGCACTATGGTCACACACAGAAGAACAGCGTCTCTGCACTATGGTCACACACATAGAACAGCGTCTCTGCACTATGGTCACACACACAAGAACAGCGTCTCTGCACACAGTCACACACAGAAGAACAGCGTCTCTGCACACAGTCACACACAGAAGAACAGCGTCTCTGCACTATGGTCACACACAGAAGAACAGCGTCTCTGCACTATGGTCACACACACAGAACAGCGTCTCTGCACTCATCTAGCAGAGATTAGATGCATCTTGACCCCTCTACTTTACTGTAAAAGACCACAATCCAGTAGATTTACATCTTCAGGGGTCAACTATCAGAATTCACATATTTATAGAGAATGCAGGAAATCAGGGAATCCACAAGGACATTTAACAAGCTAGTCTCTCCATGGCAATGGAAGATGTGTGTATCTGCATGTACAAACCCTGCATCTGTCTGTATGAAACACAGCAAAGGGAACCTTGAAAACTATTCCTTAATGATACAAAAAAATGATTTACCTCTAAATATTCACAACTTTAAAACTGCGCACAGAACTTTGAGGGCTAGGACTTCTCCTCCAAGTCATACTCCTTGAGTGCAAAGTGTACAGGAGGTTTTCTCTAGAACAAAGTGAGAAAATACTAACACTCGAATTTCCAGGAGTGGGAACTAACTCCAGCTCAGGAAAGTTCTCTCAGCCATCACACGTGTAGGAATATTGGTTTGTTGTCAATGAAGAAAATAACCAGAGGAAACTAGTTAGTGTTGATTGTTTCTCCCATTCTATTTCAGAGCCAGGCAATGTGTAGAGAGAGTTACACAACTACAGAAAGGAAAAAGACCTTGCTACAGCAGACAACTCAAGAGAACATGGGGGAACCCCCCCAGAAAGCAAGAACTGTCATCTAGAGGATGTGGAGCATAAGGAGCATGATGATGATTCCACAGGGACAGAGAAACCTGTTCTAAGGCATGGATTGCTGAAGGGGCCTGGCTTGTGAGAGGTTACTGGAAGTAAAATGTGACAAGGAGAACCAGGCCAGCTGGGTCTAGATTTTGAAGACATTTCAGAGATCATGTGTATGCATCTCTACTTTATGTGGGAGGGGTGGCCTTCTAAATGGCCTCTACATCAGCTCCTGCCTCCCAGGTTGGGGGAAATCTGAGTTTGGAAAAATAAATTTTTTTAGTTTCCATCGTTAGTCAAGTCCTATTTCAAACTCCTGAGACATGAAATACTCCTTTGATGGTGGCAACTTAATGAACATTCCACTAAGTTTTAACCCCAGAACAAAGAATAAGGTCATATTGCACAAAACAGTACCAGATTAAGTTTATATGCATTGTATCTTCTAAAATTTGAGTTTATATAAAAAATATTGAGGTAACTTGAGATTGGTCTAGATCAGTAAGTGAATATTAAACCCTCCTAGCATTGGCTCAGAAAAAGACATGAATTTACACCATGACAAAGTATGTGTACATGTATATAACTATAACCGAGTCTTACAAAACAGCATTCACCCTTACAATTCTTCTCTGCTTCATTGCTTTAGTTATCTCACTAAATCTAGTTCTCAACCTGCTAAATGGACTGAAATGTTAGTTCTGGGAAAATAGTGGTTGAAAAGACAAAAAGGAAAATGTCTATTTTTTACAGAAAAAAAAAGTCATTCTCTCCTATCTCATTTAAGATCTGCTGTGTTTTCTCAGAGGTGGATTTAATGCCCTGGACTCCCCAGCTGTCACCTCCAGGCCACTGCCGTCATCTTGATTAAAGCTGTCTTGTTACGCTTCTGTGACAGCAGATGGAGAATGTTCTTCCCTCTGTACCTCAGCCACTCAGGAAGTCACCTGAACCCTGCGCTTGGCTTCTTTCTCTCACTAGTTACGGCTCCCACTGCTCTGTTCCAGGACTGGGAACACTGTTAATAGTCTGATCCCGCCCCTTGGCATCACCCTATGCCCTGACGTAAAGCCTACTCTTAAGGGAAAACTCTGCCCCTTTTTACCTCCCTTCTGCTTTCCTCCAAGGAGGTGCCCACCTCTCGAACCCCTCACCCTTCTATCTCTCTCTTTCCCTCTCTCTCTCCCTCTCCTCCACCTCCAAATAAAACTCTTCACTGAGTGCTGTCTGCATGGCATCTTTGTCTCTCACCCACAGTGGGGGCACCTTGGCTCTATCCGCCTGAACCTCCTGCTTAGCAAACAATATCATAACAAACACTGGGTGCCATAACCCGCACTGCTCTTCCTCTCTGTCACATTGGCACACCCTTTAGCTCCACGATGGCCATGAGTCCTCTCCTGGGAGCTCCTCCCTTACCCCTACATTTCCACCATCTTTAGACCATCAGGCACATCTGTGCAAACTCCAGCTGTGGAGAGAATACAAGCCTTTTCCCAGCAGCCCCCACCCCAGACCCCATGTGAGCTCGTGGGTGTCTGGATTAACTCCCAGATGTCACAGACATCCCAGTCAGAACATCTTGTAAACAGAGATGTTATCCAGTGTTCTAGCTTTGAAAATCACAGAGACACAAATCATACGGGGTGGGGTTTCAAGAAGAATTTAAAGCCAGGAATTAATTCCAATTAAGTCACTTCCCGAGTTCTGTTTACTTATATGCTCCGTCACTTATTCCAGCTAGTCCAGGTCTTGCCTGTCCCCGCTATCATGTCTCCTGGAACACAGACAGCCTTCTCCCTGGGAAGGTGCCCACTTGGCCTGTTTAGCTCCCAAACCGTGCATGCAGCCGAGGGCTCAGCTAAGATGGGCATGCTTTAAGGTTCTCGGTCTGCTTCTCTTGAGTAGCACTGCCTCCCACTGTGCGGCAGGCAGGGCGAGTTTGCAAAACTGGTCCAGCTGCTTCTCATACTTCTTCCTAGGGACTATCTGGAGCGTAGAACGTAAAATATGCCGAGGGTGTGTTCGGTTTTAAAAATAATGGAGAAAGGATTTAGTTTAAGTCCGTTTTCCTGAGACTTTTCTTTAATCTTAAGGTTGCTTTTGTTTTGTTTTCAATTGCAGCAGCCATCACTCCCCTGTGGAAACTTTGTAGTAATAATCAGCTCACTCTGGAGCTTATAGTCAAATGTCCCCTAGAACTTGGAAATAAGGGAGGTAAGAGTGGAGTGTTGGTCTGAATAAGAATGGCCCTCGTGGGGTCATAGATTTGAATGCTTGGTCAATAGGGATGGTGCTACTTGAGAAGGATTAGGTGTGGCCTTGTGGGAGGAAGTGTGTCATTGGGAGTGGGCTTTGGGGTTTCAAATGCTCAAGCCAGACCCACTCTCCTTCTCTTTCTCTCTCTGTCTCTCTCTCTGTCTTTCTCTCCCTCTCTCCCTCCCTCCCTCCCTGCTGCCTGCAGATCAGAATGTACCTCTCAACTGCCTCTCCAGCACCACGCCTGCCTGCCATGCTCTCTGCCGTGATGACAATGGACTGAACCTCTGAACTAAGCCAGCCCCAATTTAATGTTGTCATTCATAACAATTGCCACGGTTGTGGTGTCTATTCCCAGCAATAGGACAAGGACTGAGACAAGTGGAGTCTGAGAGAGAAACTTTAAGATCAACACAGTGACCACAGACCAAGTCACCTTTAGAGAATAAGAGGAGGGCTGGGGATGGATGCAAAGAACCTGCGGGCCTGTGTTTGTTCTGAGACCACAAGAGCAGGGGGAGGGGAAGGGGCAAGGGAGGGGGAGGGAGAAGAAAGTGAGTGTCAGAGTAAAAGATTTGAACATTACTTTGTGTGTATGTATGCATTCATATGTGTGCACATGTTCCTGTGTATGCATGCACATGGAAGCTAGTGTTCAGCCATGGGTGTTGTTCCTTAGAAGCCACCCACCTTATTCATTGAGGCAGGGTCTCTAACAAAGACCTCAGGCTCACAGATTAGGCGAGGCTGACTGACCAGCAAGACCCAGGGAATCTGCTGTCTCTGTCCTGTGTCCCAGCACTGGGGTTACAAGTGCATGCTACTGTGCTAAGATTTTCACATGGGTTCTGGGGATGGAACACAGGTCCTCATGTGTTTCATGACAAGCACTTTACTGACTGGGTTATCTCTTCAGCTCCTGAAAGTGTATTTACTGATCAAAATAATTGCCAATTAATCAGTCAAACAGAAGGGGATTGCAAGCATAGGCACCTACCAGAGAATCTCTGGGCACATTCCCCAGGCCATCCATTTCCCTGAGACTTCAGATACACCCACACATTCTCTCTGATGGGAGAACAATACCCCAAACAGACTTGGGCCTTGATTTGCCCGATGTTTTTGTCTGCATTCAGTCTTTATAGAACAAGCACATTTCCCATACGCTTTTCAAAACATGAGGAGGCACTGGACGTAAAGACTTGGACTCACCAATCTAGCCCCGGTCCCATACTTACTGCCCTGGCCTGTCCTAAGCAACAGGGATAATAGAAAGCCAGACATTTGGTACAAAAAGCAAATAAGTGGTATAATTGCATAAAATAAAAAAAAAATTTTTAAATGAGATAGTGGCTAGATAATATCTAGGAGAAGGAGGTAGTTGTTTTAAGAATAGGCATCAGGAATTGCTGGTCTAAGAATTTAATATATAACCATTGGTAAAGGCTACTGTGAACATTTTCCAAAACCATTTTTTCAATGAAGTTTTTCAAAAGTGTGCATTAAGATAATAGCAGAGAAGACCATGTAGAAATGACTTAAAACAAGAACTGTAAAGGCAGTGCAAGGTTAGTAGACAATGAGATGCTTAGGTGTCTATTTCCTTCTCCAAGCACAAGAGTAGGCCTCACCTCCTGGTTCCCAACCTCTGCCCCTTCCTCTCCCATAGAAATGTTAGAACTTGGCGGTACCTCTGGCCAACAGCTTGATGAGGATCAAGTCAGCCATGCAATGATGGGGAAAGAGTCTCTAGGAGAAAGGAACAAGGAAAGCGACGAGGCAAGAACTAGCTTGACATGTCTTCCGGTGTATCTGGAGCCTTAAAGATAAGCGTAAAGTGGGAAGCATCATGCCAGAGATCTAGGCAGTGATGAGTCAAAGGAAGAGCTCTGAAGCAAGAGAATGGCGTATCCTGATGGATATCTTTCAAAACGTAGCTCCCAAGTGGGAAATGAGCTGCTAGGGCGGTGAAATTAAGAGGAAGCATGATTAGTTAAGAGGCTCTCAGTATCCAGGCAAGCAAGGGCATGGCCTGGTAGGCTGGCTGCAGGCAGCAGTGACTGAGCCAAGGGCTCGTCTGGGGAATGGGTTCCCTGTCGATAGAGATGCGTGTGTGGGTAGAAAGTCTTGCTTTCACTAGGCAAAAAATGGCCCCTTTACCATAACTGGAACAACGAGGGGAGGATTAAGAGTGATTGAGTGGATATCTCCACCTTGAGACGCCTGCAAGTAGAGAAGGTAGGTAAGAAGCTGGGGTCTGCAGCATTGGGGAACATTGGTGTTCGGTTGGAACCTCCAGCTCACTCCTGCAGCTCCTGCGTGGTCTGAGAAGCCCCACTCCTCGCTCTCCAAATCCCACCCTCTCAGAGAACCTCCAACAAAGACAAGACACCAAAAGGCCCAGTTCCACATTCTTGGTGGCTGTAGCAGCTCTTCCCCTGAAGCTGCCAGCAGCCCAAGTCCCCATCTAAAGCCTTCAGCTTTTGACCACACTTGGGCACAAACCCAGCTTGTGGCAGACACGTCATCACTCCTTGCCTACAGGCTGTATAAGCTCCCTGCTTTTAGTTCAGGCGCGTGACTTCTCCAGCCTGGATCTCTGGGACTGGGGAACTCACCAGGGAATTGCTTTGCTCAAATAAACCTGTTTTTTTTTTTTTTGTTTGTTTATTTATTTATTTATTTATTTATTTATTTTAAATTCAGCTTGATCTGGCTTACTGCATCAGTGGAGATACACAGCACTGGAATTTCTCTGCACCCAGGTGGTCGCTAAGCATTCCCAGCCCATGATGATGGCTTTGCACTGTAAATTGATAAATTGAGTGACTAACTAAAGCAGTGAATGTGAAGCAGGGACAACTCACCCAAGTTGGACCTGTCCCTCTGCTTTGCCACAAATCTCATCTGGGAGCTGCTTTACAAAACTGACCTCTTAAATTTCTGCTAAGGCACCGTGCTAAGCTCCCTTTATTATTTTGAATTAATGCAGAGTGCAAAAAGATGACACGTTTTAATTTTTAAACGCAACAAAATTTCACAGAAAGAAGAAATGTTATGTCATCAAGGAGGAAATTGTATAAGCGCATTGAGATTCAAAAGGAAGCCCTTTGTACGGACCGGACTGAAGTCGAGGCCACACACACTGACTGCAGCTGACACTGGGCTTCACTGGGGAAGGTCCCCACTGTCACACAAACTTGAGAACATGACAGGGAATTAGCTAAGTAACCAGAAACGAGCGCTCAGAGAAGCGCTAGCAGAAATCATAGAACAAAATCAAGGCTGGCGATTCCAGTCCATCACTGAACAGTCACTGACTGATATCAGATGCCCATTGTGAGGACCTTACACATCCTGCAGCTCTTTTCTCAGCAGAGAAGACAACCCACACCCTGGGGTAGAGCAGAGACAGATAAGAGAAGCCTGCTGATTCAAGCACAGTGAGAAGAGCGGATCTCCCTAGGTTCTTCAAACAGTAAATACAACTAGACATTCACGGCACAAAAATTTACATTCCTGTTCTGAGTTAAAAATGTAGGCTTCCATTGATCTAAGTAAATGAAGTTGGTGGCAAATGAGTATTTTAAGACCATTTAAACGTAAATAGTGCTTTTAGCTGAGTCTTCTAAAGGTATGTCCACCCCCTCCCATTCTCTTGCAGCATTTACCAACGTCCCGTGTAAATGCGAAGGATTTAAGAGGTAACAGCTGGCTCTGTACAAGCTCAACCCTGCATTAACTTATGGAAGCCACACACTGGCTCAGCACCGGAGGGAGCAGGGTGGAGGAGTGTCCCCTAACTTCTAGTTTACTCTGACCCCAAGATGCCCAGGGACTACTCCTCTGAATAAACTATTTCTGAACCCAGTCACAATAACTCGCAATTGCCACTGGAGGAAGCTAGCAGGGCCAGGCATCTTGCTGAAGCTGCTTCCAGCCAAATCCCTGCCACCCTGGTGAGCTCTTCCCATGAAACTGTGGAAGGAAGGAGAAAGATCCCAGGCCTATACCACCCTTGGGGAGCGGCTACCAATGCATCATGGTTATCCTGCTTACACTTGTTCACTCACATGCTCCCCTCTCTCCCTTTTCTCACTCCTTCCCCTGTCCTGTCTCACACCTCTTTCTCCTTCTGAACTCGTCTTAACACTAATGCAGCAATCTGGTCTCTGGTCACAAGCTTGACACAAGCTAGAGTTATGTGAATAAAGAGGGAATCACAATTGAGAAAATACCTCCATAAGATCTGACTGTAGGCAAGCCTGTAGGACATTCTCTTAATTAGTGATTGATGATGGGGAAGCACCCAGCTCATTGAGGGTGGTGCCATCCCTCAGCTGGTTGTCCTGGGTTCTATAAGAGAGCAGGCTGAACAGGTCATGGGGAGCAAGTCAGTAAGCAGCATCCCTCTCTGGCATCTTGACCAGCTCCTGCCTCCAGGTTCCTGCCTTGAGTTCTTGCCCTGACTTCCTTCAGTGACAGACTGTGACCTGAGAGTTGTAAGCTGAAATAAATCCCCTCTTCCCCATAGTGCTTTTGGTCACAGTGCTTTATCACAACAGTAGGAATGTAACCATGATTTCAGGCACAGGATCTATGGCACCAATCTGAAAAGTCTAAGCCAGATCCACTCTGAGCATTGAGAAACATGCTCTCTCTCAACTGTGCATCTTTCTTCTATGGTGGTTAGAGCCTGTAAATCATTTCAGGGTTAAGATCTAAGAATCTGTTTAGCCTTTTATTATGTCATTTAAGATGAACCAGCCTTTGGTAAAAGAATCTTCCTTAGGACCCCATCTAACGTGAAGTTTATACAAGGCGAATATGCTATGTACTTTTCCCCTCAGGGACCTGGGAGAGAGAAGAGGCTGTTGCAGGGTAGAAGTCACGGTCTATATTTTTGGAGTCCCTTGTTTAATTGTACTCTCGCTAGCACCTCCAATCCTCTGTGCTGTGACACTCTCAAGAGGTCACCAGAAGCCGCAGACGTTTTCAAACGCCTGACATTAGATGGGCTGCTATAAAAAGCTCCTTTCTCCTGCATGGTGCAGTGTCTTCGGGTGAAAGATCACTCTACAAGGAGAACATTGCCCTTCCCACCAGGGTAGAAACCACTGCTGGCCTCAAAGACCGCATCAGCTTCAGTCAAAGGTACTAATCACGTGACCCGCTCACTGGCACAGCGTGACAGTCTACCACGAGTCTTTCATTAAGCCTTTGTACTCGTCTATAAGAGCCTTTCACTCTCCACAGCTGATTCCTGTGAAACTGAACAAAAGGGCCCTCCCTTCCCCTTTGTCTCTGCTCTGTCCCCGAAGGCCTGTTTTGCTCTCGATGACTGGCCTATGTAGTAAAATTAGAAGAGAAACGATTTGTGTTGACCATCAAGAATAAAGGCTTCAAACCTGTCACCTTGTTTTCCCCTTGGACTCCTCCTCATTGGCCATTACAGAACTGAGTCATAAGGTACCAGGGGCGCTTCTAGATTTCTTTCCAGAGAGCTTGCCTTACCTTTAGCTGCACCAGATGCACATCCACGTGCTTGCTGTCTGCATCCTGCTGGACTGAGTAGGTCAGGTCCCGGACCCTCTCCGAGGTCATCCGGAGCCAGGTCTCAATCTCAGGCAAGTGTAGGACAATCTTCCAGTCCGCTGCCGTGTGGAGTGGGGGTGGCTTTCCATACTGCTGCTCAACCTCGATGTCCTTCATGGCCTCTTCTGCCTCTCCTTCTTCCTGCTCCGCCGTAGGCATCATGTTGATGGCCATGGGGGAGGCATCAGTCGCCATGGGATCCGGGTCCTGTGACCTCAGTGGGGACAGTGTCACGCTCATGGTTAACATGGAGAAATCTAAGCCTTACTTCTTTCCAAAACAGCTGAAAGGCAGAAAGAAATAGGAAAGCAAAGTCAGACAAGATTGCCAAATAAAGCCACAATACTTCCCAGAAGAAACAGGGTTTCTAAATAAAGGCAGATTTCTAAATTAAGAAACCATTGCTCATAACAAAAACAGAAAAGAGGTGCTTTGATTTTCTACATTGTAGCCCCAAGACCCAGTATGTGACACAAAACCATGGTGGTACCATCTCCCCAAATACCCATTTCCCCCCATTCCTTAGTAGCAAAATCCTGAGATTTAGCTGTGAATATTCCTGCCCAGAATTCAGAACTACAGTCCTCCTTTCCTTTGTAGCTAGCTATGGCCTTCCCTGCAGTCAAGTTCTGGCCAATGAGAAGTGGAAGAGCTTTGTAGACACTCTGAGAGCCGTTTAGAGGAACTGACGGAACTAGAAGACGCCTCCCTCCTGCCCTTCTGTTTCCTCTATTGTTCCCGTCTGTGTGGTGGACTCCAGGGCTGGGGGTCCAGCTCCAGGTCAGCCCAGAAGATGTTCTGGGGTGCAGCTAGGGGATGATGGTGAAGCACAGGGTTAGGGACATGGATGCAGCTGGACACCACTGCCACTCGGCCAGCATTGCTGATGTGATAGAGAAGGACAGGATCCAGCCGGACACCACGGCCACATCGGCCAGCTTTGCTGATGTGATAGAGAAGGGCAAATTTCTGTTTTGTTGAAACAGTGACTGAGGGGCTTTCCTAATGTATACATCCTAACACTATTTTGACTAAAGCCAACACACTCAATACATGAATAACTAGAGAAGAGAGTCCTAATTATGAAACACACACACTGTCCTGGTCTCAGATATTGTTCATTTTGAAGATTACATACATACATACATACATACATACATACATACATACATACATACATGCATAGATGATAGACAGACAAACATGTAGCAATTCTAAAATGTCAGTTTCCTGAAAAATAGGTTATACCAAATTGGTCTAATTAATGCTGATTAGTTAATGCTAAACCCAAGCTACATTAATATAAAATGTGGTTCTGTTGAAAATTTCAGAGGCTTTTAGAATTTGAAGAGCGATGAACTGTCCTGACAGGTACTAGTAAAAGTTACCAGAGAGTTGAGGATAACAAGTGTATATCATGGTGAACTAAGTCTGCTTTTGAGGATAAAGGTTCGTTACTAACAATGATCCTGCTGTAAATCCTTCTGGCAGTGGTCTAGTGTGAAGTACCCTGTGCTCTTACGTTTATAACAAACGGATGTTATTTCAGTCTCAGGAGCAGCTTCTACTCAAGGCTAGTGGATTTCTGTGTATTTGACAAGGTTGAGAGTTTGAGGGTTTTGTTTTTAATTAAACACATTCAAGTTATATTTTCATTACTATAAAGTAACTGATCACAACTTCAGAAATTTAATGTGATTATCAGAAAATAGCTCACACTTCTTCAGATTCATAATATTCACTTAGTGGCTGGCTTTGCTTCCTATTGCTCTAACAAAGGCTATGACCAAAGCACCTTGGGGAGGGAAGGGCAGGAAAGACCTACTTCACCTCCTAGGTGATAGTCCTTCATGAAGGGACATTAGGGCAGGAACTCAGTCAATACTGGAATCAGAGGCCATGGAGGGATGCTGTTTACTGGCTTGCTCCCCAAGGCTTACTCAGCCTGCTTTCTTAAGGAACCCAGGACCACCAGCCCAGGGGCAGTGAGCCCTCCCACATCGATCATTCATCAAGAAAAAGACTTGCCCACAGGCCAGTCTGATAGAGGCATTTTCTCAGTCAAGGTTCTGTCTTCCCAGAGGACTCTAGCTTGCTTCAAGTTGACAAAAAAAAAAAAAACCACCAACCAACCAACACATTAACCAAAGCAAAGTTATTCCTACTAACCAATATAGATGGAAAATTAAATCAAGACAGCTCCCAGTTTGACCAACAACATCTAACTGTCCACACTGGGATGAGCATGGGGAATAGCTAGACCTGCTGAATTGACAAAAATGCTTAAGAGTCCTTTACTCCTGTATTCCTTAAGTAGCCTTCCAGGACTGCAGAATATGTAGCATAATCCTCTCTGTTGACTCCCTCCCTTCCTTTCTTCCTTTCTCCCTCCTCTAATTTTCCTTCTTCCTTCTCCTCCCCCCCACCCAACTCTCTTTCTTACAAGATCCCATGCAGTGCAGACTGGTGTCAGACTTATGTACCCCAAACTTCCTTTAAAATTCTGATCATCTTGCCTCCAAGTGCTGGGATCACTAGCAGGTACCACAGTGTCTAGCTCCCCTTTCCTAATTTCAACATCTAAATGTTGAGTTAAGTAAAGTTTATCAGTGGATTTTCTGAAGCAAAGCTATTTGTAAAAGGCAAAACACATGTCTAAAGTTGGTTGACCCCTTTGATGCCTGCCTTATAGAGACATCTTTCAAGTTAACTTGACAGCTTTCTCCGATTGGGTGTAGGAGGGAGAAATACACTCCTCATATTTTTTTAGCATCCTTGTGTCCAATTTTTAAAATAATAATCACACTAGACTTGGCTAATAAAAAATTCAAAGATATCAGAATTTCACTGAAGGAATCCAACCCCAGGAAGATTGAACTATCCCAGTCCTTCACAAGCCACACCCCAGCCTCACAGGGCTCTGATTCTGACTTCTCAAAACACATCTAAAATATTAATCAGTTCTCTGCCTTCTACAGGACCAATATCAAATCTCAGGAACCTGATAACAAAGGTTAATAAAGCTTGCCTATTCAAGGGCACAGATCTGTTTCCAAATAGAGAACACACTGATGTTACAGTGATTGTTTAAGAAACTAGACTGAGCCAAAGTGACAACTAAGAGTCAGAGGGTGTGCACAGAACTGCTTCAGATACACATACAGTTACCCACTTGACCAAGATTCATGTACAACTAATGGGTGGCACCTACTGACTGCCAGGTTTTTGTTTTGTTTTTCAAGACAGGGTTTCTCTGTGTAGCCCTGACTGTCCTGGAACTCGCTGTATAGACCAGGATGACCTTGAACTCAGAAATCCACCTGCCTCTCTGACTTCCCATTTTGTGAGATTCCTAAACCAAGTGATACATACCCTACCTTAGACTAGAGAATGTATTAAAGCATCAGCCCACCCACGTGCCATAGAATTGTCTCCACCCACACTTCCACACATGCTGACAGGCTACATACAAGTGCGGTGCATTTATTCAATATCTCTCAGCCTTAGATATTTCATCTGCAGAAATAAAGGACCTGAACAAGACAAACAGCAGTATCTCATCTAGCTGGAAGAATGTGAGACTGCTTACAGTAGGAGATCTGGGGAGTTCACAGTTGTTACGGCTTCCTGTCCCTACTGAGGGCTGTGTAACAATGACAATATGCTCTCCATGATACCGAAGCACACAAATAGACCAACTGACTTTTCCTAATAGAAAAACTCAATGAGCACCAAGAAAAGTACTTTATGGAGCATAGTGGTGTTGCTAATTCTTCCCAGAAGAACAAACATGTCAGGGACTCCCTCTCTAGGCACCTTCTACTTGAGATGAACAGCACAGATGTGGTTATATGTGTAGAGGGGACACACAGGACAGGAAAACTAAACAGAAAGGTGTCTGGGGAGGACAGAGTGTGCATTTCCCAGGACGAGAGGGCAGGAGACCTGAAAGCCAAACTTCAAAGCAAGATTTTCCTGTGACAAATGTCCAGCCAATCAGACTGCAAGCAAGAAACATTCTTGCATGACCCAGAGGACTTAGACAAAGCCTTGTTTTACTAGCTCACACTTCAGCTTAAAGCATTTGCTTGCCTTTACATATACTTCCACCACTGAGAAATAAATACATGTGTCATATGCTTAGCAAGCTGGGGAAGCAGCATAAATGAATTAATTACATGTTTTCATGGCAAGCAATTGCTATAAACATTTGAGTTTCAATTTGAAGAGTTCACATTGCAACATAGTACCAGGGAGATGACTCTATTTCCTGGTTTTCACAAAAATCACACCAGATATAAAGGACAAATTTGCAGCCTAATTCAAAGAAACAGCTTCAACCATGCAGAGACTATGGTAATGCTCTTCATGCAGAATTTCCTGCCCTTATGGTTACGCATTCTTGCTTTTGAAACAAATTAATTACTCCACTTAAATGAACTAATAGGAGAGTCAGCAGAAGCCTCTACTTCTCTATGCTGTGAGTTCTCCATTTCTCCTTTATAAGACATTTCACAAAGGAAGAGATGCCTTCTAGTCATAAAGATATTAGAAAAGAAAGAGCCACTAGACAATAGCTCAGGACAGTGCAGGTGACACCTTAGGCCAAGGGCATGCAGGTACCCACCAGAGTTGTCACTGACACCAAGAAGACAGAGGATTGATCAATCAGCATTTGAAATCCAAGGGCTCCCCCGCCTCCCATTATCAAATGCTTGTCTGTGGTCACCTTCCTAGCATTAGAGATAATACCCCCTTTATCCCTGCTCCTGTTAAAAATAGCATCCATCAAATCCTTCCCTTTCACACACCTAAAGAAGAGGCCATATACAAAGTACAAAGGCTGAAAGCGGCGATGGTCTTAAAGCTTTCCTCGGTAGTTTGTGGGAGAGGTTTTCCTACCTTACTCTACTCATTATCCTGTGGGAACAGAAGAAACCCCCCCCCACGGATTGCTCACTAAGGACCGGTACAGGTATCTCTCTAGCAATCGAAAGTTTCCAGCTGAAGCCTGAGGCTACCAGGATGCATTTGACTTGATTAAACATATGTGTTTAAAGAGAACCGCCTTCTTAGGACAAATCAAAAGGCAGAGATCCCAGCTCCACCGCCTTCACAATCACCCATCTCTCCTTTCTCCTGTGATTTCCTATCTTAAATAAAGGAGCAGAAAAACCAAGACCTACCAACTGTACTCACTGCAAATGCTCCTGCTCCTCAGGATTAAGCCTCTGGCTCCTCCTCCTCCTTCTCCCCACCCTGGCTTTCTGCTCGTGGCCAGTGTCAGCTGCTCCAGGCCAGCGGTGCAGCGGCTCTGGTGCTCTTTAGTGGTCTGACTCTCAAGTGAGGGCTGCACACAGCCCCTATTTGGAAGCTAATGCATGCATTACAGACTGCAGCCATGGGCAGGCCTTTTACAAACAAGCAGTGAAAGTGATGAGTGAGCTGAGAAAAGGCAGGAGTTGCCAAGACAAGGACGCCTAAGGAGATGAGTGCTCGGACAGAGCGCTCCCAGCCACGGCTCAGAAGAACCGCACGATATTTCCCACAGACGAAGCGCCCCTAAGCAGGATAAATAAGAGGAGTGTGCTGGCTGTCAGAACAGTCTGACTGAATGGGCTTGCGCGTTCCCTCTTCTCTCGAGAAACTGTTTCTTTCATGTGACGATCCCATGATGTGGACAATGTGAGAGTCGGTCTTGTCGTCATGTAAACCAACCCTAAGTCTAAGTCCACGCTTGCTCCATGGGACTAATTTTAGCCACATTAACAGATCTGCCTGCTGCATGTTACATGTTACAAAACAGAAGTAGAGGCGATTATGTTAGGCATAATTCCATCAATCCCAACCCAACAAAATGTCTCCTTTCCTCCCTTTTTATTTCCTCCTTTTCCATTCTGATAGCCACTCATCTTGGAGCCTATTCATACTGACACTTGGAAATAAAAAAAAAAATCAAATCTTCTGGACTGTTTCTGTTTTTGCTTCATGATCTGATTGCATTAAGGAAAAACCAATGAACTCAAGAAGTATATACCCTGTACCCAAGTCCAGGGAAGCAGGATTAGGATCTTCTGAGATAACACAAGAGCATGTCCGTAGAGTGCTTAATGAAATAACATCACCTACCTGGATGAATGAGAGTCTAATTCATCTCCTAGATTTAACTCATGCTACCTGCCTACCTCTCTGGCTCTTGTGGGGTCCACAGATAGGAAATGGAGGAAATGGAATGACTTTAAGCCAAAGAACCGCTGCTAAGTTGAAAGTCAAGTTTGAACTTGGGGAAGAAAGAGAAAGTGGCTTTGGTTGGAAAGGAAATTTCCAGAACCATGATCTGTGCCTCTTCCTTCTGGGACTCCTGGGAGTGACACTGTCCTAACCTTCCTCCTGCATTAATAGGCCATCTCAGAGTGAAGCGGACTCCCAGTGTACCTGGGGAGGGGACATGTTGACCTGGGACAGACAGCCACACTGTAATGGAGTTATCGGTCTTTTCCCCCTTCTCCTGTTTTAATGTCCTCTCCCTCCAAGGCACATGGTTGGTGACATCAGCCACTCACTCAGATACCATGTATGGGATGTGGTTCTTCCCCAGCCACACCTCTAACTCCCTTCTGCTGAGCATGGTGTCTTCCATGAGCAATGCCACACTTCATAAATCAAATCCCTTCCTCACCCCCTCCTCCCTGATCTCCTGAGGCATGGATACTCAGTCCCACCAGCTTAGTCATCATGTTTCATGTTTTCTTTCTTCCAGGACCAAAATCAGTCCCTGTTACAGAGATTCACTGGGCTGTTGGAGGTAATCAGCCACAAAACACCCACAATCATCAGTGTGTACATGGGACGCAATGACATGCAATACTCATCTCTTTTAGCCCCATCCCAAGCTGACAAAGTCACATTTAAGCAATTGGCAGCCACATCTCTCTTGCTTGAAAAAAATGTCTTGAGAAAGACTGGATTTGTAAAACACTAATCGTCAAGACAAGCATGGTGACAGGCAGATCTCTGGTCTCTATAATGAGTACCAGTCCAGCCAGGGCTACCAAGAGGGCTACATACATACCTTGTCTCAAAAATACAAAGTAAGACATCAGTATTTGTTACTTAGTCAATGCTATTAATGTGAATAAAATGAATTAAGATTCATTTCAAATCAGCTGACATTACCGAGAATTAACTATATGTAAAACATCTTATGTTTATATGGCTCATTGTATTTAGCCTCAAAAATTATAATTTCACAGGGACAATCTCTGTCTCCCCACCCCCCACCCCAGCACTAATACTTCCTACATAGGCAAGAAATAGTCAACTACACACAGGCAAAGTAAAAGCCCCAAGAGAATGGTGTTAATCACTGGACAGAAGAAGGGTAAGAGCACCATTTGCTGGAGAAGGTGACATTTGAGATGGGCTTGTAAGAAACTGAGTTTGATTTATATAGGAAAAGATAGAAGGATGGTGAAGGGATTCTAGGTGGGGGGATTCGTGGGAGCAGGTTAAAAAAAACACCCCTACATTATGAAGTAAGAAAAATCAGCAAAGAGCTATTGAGAGAAGTGAGAAATCGGCGTGGCCCAGAAAAAGGTTACAAGGGAAACCGCAACCTCATTCCAAGGACTTCGAATGCCATCCACTGTGAGGTGTGGAAGGAGTTGCACAGGTCACAGACATCAGACAAAGGGGTTCCAAAGGAGAAAGCAGATAACATGAGACAGAATCAACGAGAGGTAGAAACAGGTAGACCCTTGTTTACCAAGGAAAGGAAATGAAACATCAAAATTAAGAGAATCAAAACACCTTATTCTAGGCAAAGCCTTCATTAACACAGAATATAACCTTAAAACTGCCTGTCATGCAAGGAGAGAGAGTGTGTGTGTGTATGAGAGAGAGGGGGTAGTGAGGGATGGAGAGAGAGAAAGGGGGAGAGGAAGGGAGGGGGAAGAGGAGAGGGAAGGAGAGAGAGAGAGAGAGAGAGAGAGAGAGAGAGAGAGAGAGAGAGAGAGAGAGAGAACTGATTTTATACCAGAGTGATTAAGAGGACTCTGTGTTCTGTCCTACCTACTCCATTAAATATAAAAGGAAGCCTCCATTTTTAGTTCTCCATTAGTATTAGTTCACAATCATAATATCACAGACTTGAAGTGGAAAATTTTTAAGTACCGTTTTATGTAATTATTTTACTTTTTTTCTTGTCCTAAAATTTCTTTCAAATTAATTTTAAAGTAATTCATATTAATTCAAACATTGTAAAAATAGAAGCATTGAGGTGAAAAGATCCTCTTCTGTCTCCATGTCCTTAAGCCCTGACAGCACATGAAGAGGCTATTCCCATCCCTCCTCAACTCCATGTGAAAAGTCAGAAAGAAGATGACCATAAGGGCAGAGTAATCTTTGACCATTCTGAATTCTACATCCATTAGTCATCTATATTAATGCAACAATTCATAAGTGTTTGCTAACTCGATGAACATTCCCCAAATACTAACAAGCATTCTACAAAAGGTTGCTAAGGAAATGTCTAGGTAGAGGCAGCCAACTGAATAGAGCCACCTAATTCTGCTCCTTCCTAAAAACCTGAAAAAACTACAAACAAAAAAGGGCCTTTTCTAGTAAGTAAACATCGAAAATAAGAGAGAAAACAATATTTTGAAAGCTATAAATTAGATAAACAAGTAATAAATGGCTTTCATTAATTTACAAAAGTTAAATCCTAAGCCACTAATTCACAAAACAAAGAAGCAACATGCCCTTTCTTTCAAGTATTTTGGAATGGGTGGACCTAGACACCTGCAGGGAGACAGCTGTTCATGGAGGAGGTAATTCTACCCAAAAGAGACCTGGTGTTTGCCCAAGCTCCTGGGAGGAAACTGCTAAATCCAAGGGGGTTTCTAAGTAGTAGGGATGACTTTTCAGGACCCTTAGATCCTATCTGATAGTTTATGCTAATGAGGTGACTCAGAATGGAGCCTGGCAGACAAATCAACCAACCCTGTAATTAAAGGGGTATGGCTTTGGGGAAACTTTTTTGATAACGATTCAACCTATCATGACTCGACTATGAAGCCTCCAATAAAAAATCATGAACCTCAAAGCTCAAGAGAGCTCCCCAAGTTGGCAGCACTCTGTGCATAACATTGGACATTGTCTACAGAAGGGCAATTCATCCCTGAGGACCTGAAAGCTTTGTCCTAGTCCCGGATTCTAGAAAACAGGCTCTGAGCTGAAGACAGAAGTATGTAAAAAAGATCACTAATTAGATGAAATTTCTCTATCTCTGTCGTGTGTGTGTGTGTGTGTGTGTGTGTGTGTGAGAGAGAGAGAGAGAGAGAGAGAGAGAGAGAGAGAGAGAATGAGAATGTATTTATTTGTTTATTCATGTCTGTGTAGGTGTGTACATATACATGTGTAAGCACACACATGGAGGCCAGAGGTCAATGTTGGGTATTTTGTTCAATTGCTTTCTATCTTGTTTTTAGACACAGGGTCTCTCACACTACTTAGAGTGCAATTATTTGACTAGATTACTAAACTGCCTGACCAGCAAGCCTTGGGGTGCTCCTGTCTTCACCTCCCCAGTACTGGGATTATAGGTATAAGCTGCTGTGCCCAGCTTTTTATGTGAATGAGATGGATCTGGACTCAGATCCTCATGTTTATGTGGCAAGATCACTGAGTGAGCCATCTCCCAATATTTGGATTTCCCAACATGGACATTAAAACAAAACAACTATTTTTCTTAAGAAGGAAAAAATAAGACCTACCTATTAATAACTAAGTAAGTAACTCTCAAAAAGAGGCATATAAGTGGCCAACAAGTGCATGAATAAATGATCTGTCTAACTAGGCATCAGGGGAATACAAATTGAGACCATGGGATACTACTTTACTCCAATAGAATGGCAAAATTAACAAAATTTGGCAGGAATATAGAGAATGGAGAGCTCTTAAAGAATGTTGGGGCAATGTATCCAGTACAGCCACATGGAAAACAGTAGAGGCTCCTCTGCAATTGGAAATAGAATGGCCATGCAATCTAGTAATTGCACTACTAAATATAATATCAAAAAGAGATAAAATAATTATATCAAACACATACTTGCATTCATAAGTTTATTTTAACCCAATTAATAATCACTAAAATATGGAATCAACCCAGATGCCTTTCAAATGAATGAATAGATAAAGATTAAGTGGCATATATAAGCAATGAGATATTATTCAGTCATTCAAAAAAAGAATGACATTCTGTCACCTACACAAATACAGATGGAACTGGAGGTCATCATGTTAATTGAAATAAGCTAGACAAAGAAAAAGCCAATTCCATATGTTCTCACTCATTGGGAAACAAACATACCAATCTCAAAGAATAGAGGGGATTACTGGTCACTAGATTAGGCAGGTCAGAGGGGAGAGGAGACAGAATGAAATCCCACAAGGTATAGCAAAGCATGGATTGGAGCAACTCCTTCTGTGTCTCGGCACAGTAGAGTACCTATTGACTAAAATGATCTATGATGGATTTTAAAATGAGTGGTAGAACATGAAATTCCCAATAAATAAAAATGATTAACAAAGAGATGGGAATGCTTATTATCCTGCTTGATTATTACACATTATACACATGTATTAAATTGCCATGCTATACCCCATAAAGACGTATAAATATTATGTCTTTAACAAAACAGAAGGAGAGAGAGAGAGAGAGAGAGAGAGAGAGAGAGAGAGAGAGAGAGAGAGAAAGTAAGGAAAAAAGGAAGAAAGAAAAAAAAAGAAAAGCAGAGGGGGGAAAGAGATGGGGGAGAAATAAGTAAATAAGTTGGTAAAATGTTGAGGAGAACTCTACCTAGACTTGCATACCAAGAATAATATAAACTAATAACCACCAATATTAAGGTAGTATAAAGACAGTTGACATCCACCCACATTCTCTAAATACATTTTGTGTTGTTTTGTTTTTTGAGACCGAGTTTCTCTGTGTAACAGCCCTGGCTGTCCTGGAACTCACTGTGTAGATCAGGTTGGCCTCAAACTCACAGAGATCCACCTACCTCTGCTTTCTGAGTGCTGGGATTAAAGGGTGCACCACCACCGCCCAGCTCTAAATACTTTTCTTAAAAGATATTAGAAGTCACTAGGCAATGGTGATGCACGTCTTTAAGCCTGAAACTAAAAGTAAATAGATAGATGAGAGAGAGAGAGAGAGAGAGAGAGAGAGAGAGAGAGAGAGAGAGAGAGAGAGAGAGAGAGAGAGAATTAGAGGCTACATTCTACTAAAACAAAAGAGGAAAGCAAGAATCAGGAGATTCAGAACACAGAACTAATTCCACAAGGTGATGGGGAGGGGGAATTCCAGAATGACAGATGAATGCTGGGTAAAGATACTATATGCTTTGAATGTAAACCCTTGACACCCTGCTGATGGCACTGTTTGGAGAGGCTGTGCAACTGTTAAGTGAATTACGGGAGGGGGGCATTTGGACTTGGTAGCCTGGTTACACTTTTTATCTGGCATCTACTTCCTGATCTGCCCAGAGAGGAGCAAGCTACCCCACAATCCTGTACCATAGCCCCAAGTATTTGGGCTGCCATGACCCCACCTCATGATGGGATGTCCTCAAACTGGGAAGCAAATAGAGCTTTCTTCCTTGAAGTGGCTTTTTGATAACAAGTAAACAGTAGCTAAGGTAGAAGACTTCCATCCAAACTGATACAGGTCAGCCGCTCCTGTAAAACGGCTCCAAACAACTCTGAGAAAAAAATCTGATGGGAGCAACATCCTGGAAGAGATGTAATACTAGAGGATTGGGGATCAAGCTGAAGATAGACATATAGAAAACTAAGCAAGTAATATCGATAAACTTCAAAAACAGGGAAAAAAAGTTGTACTAAGTAGAATTAGGCCCCAAGTAAGCACTAAAAATCACTGATATAAGAATTTGCATTTTGTGGATCTTAACCATTGCCATGAATGGCACAGCCAAGCTTGTGTGGGAAGCGGAGATAGGTAGATCTCCAGGGCTTGTTGGCCAGACACACCAGCCTACCTGGGGAGCCACACACAGTGAGAAACTGTCTCAAAACACAGGGTGAGCAGCAGCTGGGAAATGATACTCTTTAGCTTCTATATGCATGCACATGTGTGGTACACACACACACACACACACACACACACACACACACACACGTACACACACTCATACACACAAAAGTATGCCTATCTGTTCCTAAAGCACCATACTTTCACATATAAAATGTTCACTGTGATTCGATAATAAGGCTCCATTCATTTCACTCAAATAATCCCTTTAAGAAAGGCCTCTCTAAGCAAGAAGCTGTCTCCAATTGACAACCATTTGCAAAGAAAAAATGAATTTTCTCCGATGGAGTCTCACTGGGTATACAAACCACAATTAAGGGCAGGCCCCATGCCCAGCAGTAGATGGCCAATACAAAATGAGTGCAATGGTGTTTTTAGAGATATGTTGTTTTTGTTTGTTTCATATTGTTCTGTTGGGGCATTTTTTTTTTTACCTGACTGGCCTTTTGTTTATGTCTCACAGTTTCTGATTTTGTTTTTGTGGGGTTTGTTCAGTATGTGTGGGGTGTGGGGGGGGGTCTGTGGGGGGGTATGTGTCTTGTGCTGCTTCTTTTATTTTTAATTCTTATGTTTCACTGTGGTTTATTTTATTTGCCTGCCTGTTTTCTAGAGAGAGGGAAAGAAGGTATGGAGTTTGGACAGGTGGGATGTGGGGAGGATCTGGGAGGAGATGAGGGAGGGGAAGCCATGGTTAGACTATGGAAAAAAAATTATTTTCAATTAAAAATGTTAAAAACAGGAAAGAAAAAAAGGAAGAGGAAAAAGACAGACCTACCTCCTACAAATTAAGCCTCGTGTGATGTGAGAGATACAGGTGAGGACGTGGCCCAGCTGAACGCAAGGGTATTTCAGAGTTTGTCCCAACAAGGGCATACGTCGTACAGTGGGATAACTTAGTTCTGAAGACAACTGAACAGGCTACAAAGTCAATGATGAATTAAGATGAATCTTTCAGCCAATTCTGCATCTGCCCTCTGCTGCTCTGCAATACGAGCGTACCTCAAACCATTCCCACACTCTTCTGTCAGAGCCAGGGTCCTGCCAGGGTGACAACTCTCACAGAGACCGGGATTCTCAAACTCATTTGTCCTGTTCACCATGTTTCTCCACTGTGACTTCCCAGAAATGCAAACCAGGCTTCTTTAGAGATCTCGGACAGCAACCTGGAAATAGTACTGGAAGATGCCCCCGGCTCCTAGTATCCCAAGGTCTTAGGTGAACAGGAACCCTGTTCTCTGTTTCTTATTGCAGAAGTGATTTCCACTGCCTACTTTTCCAGGACCGTTTCAACAAGACAGATTCAGTTTGTTTTGAATATCCTACAGTGGTTTTATCTACATGTATCAAGTTCATGAAATAGTCGAGCATTTCAACCTAACCAGGCATCTAAATGAAAAGTTAATGTCCGATTGAATCAGAGTTGCTCCATACTGACTTGGTATTTTGAAAAAATATCCACGGAACAAATAAGGACCTTATCCAACAGAGCTGCAAAGAAAAATACCACACATATATTTAATAAGAGGTAGACAGTACAAGCTCATGAGTGCTGTGTTTATAATGGAAAATAGCTAAAGCATAAGGCGAGGACTAGTTCAGTATAAATTCTTCTTCATTAGATTTTTGTTTCTTAATAAATTATTTACTCCATGGTTTAATAAAAAATTAATAGTCATGATAGGACTGCTGAGTAGGGGCTAATGACCTCAAACCGCTACAAAAAAATCAAGTAGATCTTACATCAACCTTAGAAAACTGTAATTTCATTTTCACCAGATGCTTCGCCCGCTCTTCCATTCAGCAAAGGTAATATAAGACTTATATTTTGAATTTAGGGCGTCTCTAAATGTCGGGAACAGAAAGGACAAGATGCTGAATGCTATTCAAAAGCCAACCCACAGTCTCTCACCCATGTCGTCGGCAGGCACGCTGTGGTCCGAAAGCAAAGCCCGCTCATCAGATGCCAGCGCTTACCGCCACCCAAGCTGAGCTGCAGAGGGAAAGGAGAAGCTGCAGTTGCCACCAGAGGTCACAATCTGAGCTGCTCACCTCCTCTGCCACTCGGCTCAGCCCGCAGTCACACCCCCACACCAAAGAGCAGCTCGCAGGCATCCACCAGCAGCTTGGTGGCCCAGAGGATGACTGTGCGCTAAACGCTGTGCTTTGATTTTTTTTTTTCTATGTCTTTTCCTCGTCAGCCATAGTTCCTCGTAATTGATGTGGCATTCAGAAACAACAGGTCCTTCTCAGTAACCTCTGTCTCTCTTCAGTTCATGCCCCACAGTCATATCCATCACGTGACACAATGACTTTTGTTTTCACTTAGTCATCTGCAGCCAGCTACAAAGGGATCTCACATGAAGTCTGCTCACCATGGCTTCTGTCCATTACACACTCTGCTGTGACCCCCACCATTGCCAATAGTTCGGTATGATTCATACTCTGACTTGGTGACTGAAGGTCCTTGGAGTTTCTCCAGCAAGAAATGCAATTTTTCAGGCCCGAAAATGAGTGATACAGAATATTCCTAGTAGTCAGCTGCCTCGGTTTTTAAAAAAAGAACATTTGGGGCAGGGGTGGGGGAGTGATCTTTAATAAGCTGGTTCTGTAGGCTGTGTTTTATTTTATACTTTTAACATATAATAAAATACAAGTAGCTGGAAGACTATAGTTTTCCCCTTTCAATGTGATAATTGTTGTGGTTATTTTTTTTTGAAATTAGAATATAATTGCATCATTTTCTCTTTCCTTTCTTCTCTTCAATTCTTCCCTGGTTCTTTCTCAAATTCACTCTTTTTCTTTTATTGTAGGAGGTGTGTATGTATGTGTACTTCTCAGTATATACAGATGCAACCTACACATTCCACATAATGTTACTTGTATGCATTTGATTTCAGGACTGACCAGTTGGTATTAGATAACCAATTGGGGCTTCTTCCTTGGGGAAGACTATTTCTCCTGACCTCAGCATTCCTTAGTTGCCTTCAATTCTTTGTCTAGAGTTGGGACCCCATGGAATTTCCCTCCCTTGTTAGCATCTCTATTGATACTGTCCTTGTTCAAGTCTTGTTTAGACAGCCATGTTGATGGAGTCATAGGTATAGCTTCTCTGACGTTTCCGGGAGATGCAGCCTCACAGAACCCTTCCTGTTCTTCTTTCCTCTTCTGCTCTGATCCCTGAAACTTAGAGGCAGGAGTTGTGTTGGAGATACATCAGTTGGGGACGGGAACCACACAGTCACTTATTCTCTGCATTTGTATCGGCTGTAGTTTCCTGTAATGGCTTCCATATGCTGCAAAGGGATTTATTTCATGATGGTAAAATGTACCACTTCTCTGTGGGTATAAGGATAAATATTTATAATGTAGCTATGGATTATGCTGCTTGAGTAAAGTGGCAGTTGTATGTTTTTCTCCAAGATCCATTACTCTCCTAGCCCGAGGTAGTGGCTAGGTTTCCAGTACCAGGCATGATTCCCCTCTTGTTGAGCAGGCCTTATATCCAATTAGATAGCTGTGGGCTACTACCAAGATGTGAATGCCACCATTGCACACTTTGGAATATTGTGTCATGCTGGTTGTTACTGTGATTCATAGTGATCATAGCTGGGGAGGATTATTGGTTACTTCTTCCCTGTGGTGGTTTGAAAGAAAATGGCCCCCAAAGGAAGTGGCACTATTGGGAGGTGTGGCCTTGTTGGAGTAGGTATGGCCTTGTCAGAGCAAGCGTGTCACTGTGGAGGCGGGCTTTGAAGTCTAATATATGCTCAAGCCACACCCAGTGAGACAGTCTTCCTGTTGCCTGCATATCACCATGCAGCAGCTCCTCCAGCACCATGTCTGCCTGCATGCTGCCATGCTCCCCGCCATGATGATAATGGACTAAGCCTCTGACCTGTAAGCTGCCACTTCAATGAAATCTTTTCCTTTGTAAGAGTTGCTGTGGTCATGGTGTCTCTTCACAGCAATAGAAACCCTAACTAAGACACTCCCTTAGAGGCTTGCTTGGTGTCTTCTGGTACCATGAAAGCTAGACTACAAGAAAAAGACTTTCAAGTTAGATCTAGCTCAGATCCCCTGAATCCTGTATCCAAAGTGTATGGTGTCTTCAGCAACAGGAACCTACTTTCATCCTCTGGGAGGTAACCAAGAGCAACAGAAATAGTTCATGTTTATGATGTAACATTTTTAAAGACAAAAATTAGTCAGATTTATAAGGAAGCAGGTCTATGCTAGCGGACAGGTGTACACATGTCACAGTGTGAGGGGAGAGGGACATTACTGACTCCTTCAAGTTTGGCATTGTCCTAGGTACTCTGGCAAAAAGTGAGTCACCATGTGCTCATCCTCACCCTGAGGAACAACGGCAGCTTGTAATCTCAGTTGCTTCTCAACCTTATCATGACAGAAAGAGGCTGGAGAGCCGCCCAGCTCCAGCTGAAAGAGCAAGTCTCTGCAATTTTAAGTCAGGTTCCCCAAACGATGCTTTAAAGGAGGCCATACCTATCGCTTAACAAACTTCTATACGACTCGCAGTTAACTCTGTTACAATGTAGCAAGATGTATACATATTTAAATACAAGTCTATTATTACAGCATCTTAGTGTTCAGGAAGAGCATTGTCCTGAGCTCAGATTATAAAGCGTTCACTTGAATCAAACAGCATTGGGTTTTATTCTTCTTGGACTGAAAAAAGAAAAAAATACACAAATGGGATTTCTTGAAAATTTAAAACACTTGCCACAAAATAAATACCAGTACAACACAATAAAACAGCAAATGGCATGATGGGAGAAAAACATCAATAAATCACGTGTCTGGTAAGGGACCACTAAATGGAATATACAGAAAACTTCCAAGACACAGTAACAAAAAGACAAACAACACAATTTTAAAAATGAGCAAAGATCTTAAATATTTCTTCAAAGAAGACCTACAAATGGCCAATAAATTCATGAAGCATTATTAAGCATCAGTAACCATTAGGGGGATGCCACTCAAAGGTAGAAGAGACTAACACACACACACACACACACACACACACAGAGCCAACAAAAGTGTGGTGGCAAGGGTCTGGAAATATGGGAATCTTTAAGAATGTTAACCAATGTATGAAGTAACACAGCCTTGTAGGAAACAGGGTGGCAATTCTACAGGAATTCAAAAATAGAATCACAAGCCAGAAAAAAATAAATTCCCTTTTGAGTACAAAGCCAAAAAGGAATGAAAATGTGCTCAGAAAGAGGAAGCTGTATAATGTTCATGTTTAATGGCAGCAGTGTTCACAACAGCTAAAACATGGAAGCAACCAAGGGCCCATCCATCCGTGGATGGATGGATAAACAGAATGTAGTAAACACGTACAATGGAACATTATTCAGGCCTGAATGGGAAAGGCATTCTGACACAAGGTGAAGGCACCTTGGAGACTGGATGCTAAGTGAAGCAAGCCAATCACAAATGGACAGATACTGTGTGTGATTCCACTTAAGAAGTCAAAACCACAAAGACAGACAGACAGTAAACCATGGGTGGTGAGGGGCTGAAGAGAAGAGGAATTAGGAGTTACTGTCTGATAAAGTTTTACAAGATGAGGGTAAGGAGATGTCTGCTGGTGATGGCTGTATAACATTATGAATGTACTTAATACCAATGAATGAGTCATTTAAAAATGATTCTTACAAAAAATGCTTAAAGAAAGCTTAAGGTCCACAAAAATGTCTTTGAGTTCATTTTTATTTTAAAAATTAAAAAATAAAAAATATATTTTTACACATATGAAATTCTCAACAAATAAATATACATGTAAATAAGAGTGACTCTTATGGTAAATTCATGTTATGTATATCTTAAAGAATTGTTTAAACGGAGAAGGGCTGAGTAATAAAACAGAGGGAGTGCCATACATCATAAAAATGTTATAGAAGGATGAAACTCTGTAGATCTAAAATTTCAGCTAAATTAATATAGGGTCTCATATTTATACATGAATTGATTTCAAATACAGATCAGAACACAAGCTAAAAATCACGTAGTCAAAAGTCCTGAGATATTGGGATGGTTAGTGTTAGTTGTCAACAAGTTAGGACCTAGAACCCCCTGGGGGATGGGCTCCTGCCATCCTTGTAAGGGGTTGTCTTGGTTAGGTTGACTGAGGTAGGAAAAGCCATCTTCACTGTGGGCATCACCATTCCCCAGGCAGGGATCCTGAACTGTATAAGGGACCATAGTAATGTGGTGAGACTAGCACCTATTGCTCTCTGGTCCTAATTGTTGATTTGTTGTGAACATCTGGGTCAAGATCCTGATGCTTTGACCCCTCTGACTAGGACTGTGAGCAAGACCAAATGCTTTATCTTCTTAGTTGCTTCCGTCGGAGTATTTTGTCACAGAAACGGGAAAAGAAACAGATACCAGCAAAGGAAATTTCCAAGTACTTCCTGAGTGCTGGCTTCCTTTCAGCATCTATCCATACATAGAAAACCCTGAAGTAAGGGGTGTGCTGCCATAGAAACACTGTGGGATGACATGATCCAAGAGCTCCTGTGTGTCTCTCTCTGTGAGGCATTATATCTGTGTAGCTTTGCGCCTTTCCTGGAACTCTCTTTGTAGACCAGGCTGGCCTCGAATTCACAGAGATCTGCCTGTCTGTGCCTCTCGAGTGCTGAGATTAAAGGCGTGCGCCACCACCACCCGGTGTGGTGGTATTGTGTTCCCCAAAATATTGTGTACCCTAATAAATTTATCTGGGGTCAGAGAACAGACAGCCACTAGATACAAAGGCTAGAAAATGGTGGCACTCACACCTTTAATCCTAGCATTCCAGAGATAGAAATCCCTATGGATCTCTGTGAGTTCAAGGCCACATTGGAAATAGCCAAGCATGGTGACACACGCCTTTAATCCCAGAGAGTGGTGGTAGAAAGCAGAAAGATATATAAGGCGTGAGGACCAGAAACTAGCAGCATTTGGCTGGTTAAGCATGTGGCTGGTTAAGCATTCAGGCTTTGAAGCAGCAGTTCAGCTGAGAGCCATTGGGATGAAGACACAGAAGCTTCCAGTCTGAGGAAACAGGACTAGCTGAGGAATTGGCAAGGTGAGATAGCTGTGGCTTGTTCTGTCTCTCTGACCTTCCAGTATTCACCCTAATAACTGGCCTCGGGTTTGACTTTATTAATAAGAACTTTTAAGAATCATGCTACAGCCTGGCTATGGGGAAGGCCTTTGAGAGAGAACTAAATCTAGACTCTGTCTCTCCCAAACACAATAATCCTTTCTATTTCACATGTGTGTGTGAACACACACTTGTAAACACACACACACACACACACACACACACACACACACACACACACACACACACACACAGTGCCATTTCCTGTATTAACAGGCAGCTGGAACAGCCACTATTATAGAAAACACACTCGTGAAGAACAATGGTTGATATTTCTATAAGACGGGAGGTTAAATGCACTTGTGGGCCTCTGTTCCTTCCCAAACACAGAAATATCACTACAGGATTTTAAAAACAAACAAATGATGTAAGAGCAGCAACAGCAGCAAGACAAGGTTAGAACCCAGAAAATAAGATGGCAAGAAATAACTAAGAAGGTGTACAATAAACCATTAACTAGCAATGGAGAAAGCAGGAGGCAGGTTTATATAGGTAGATCACCCAAATGCGCAAAATCAGTGACATCTTGTCACCCTGGAGTGAGGTGAACACGGAAAAAGAATAAAATCTCTTGGAAGTATATTTATTCACTTATTTGGGTAAGTTATATTAGAAATTTTTCATTTTATTATAACTACTAACACAATAATGGTGTACATTAATGAGATTCACTTCACTATTTTCATACATGCATCAACTTGTATCGATCATGTCATCCGCCCCCCACCCCTCTTTCCTTTTCCAACCCCAACACAGTTTGCTAAAGTTCCTCTTCCACTTTCAGGTCCTTTTCTCGTTTTGTTTTTCCTTTCTTTCTTTTCCTTTCTTTCTCTTTCTTTTCTCCCTCTCCCTCTCCCTCTCCTTCTCCTTCTTCTTCTCCTTTTTTGAAGTTTCCACATTTGTTGAAACAGAACTGATATTTATATTTCTGGTTTGTTTCACTTAATATGACATTCTCCAATTTTATCCACTTTCTTGAAATAATATTTCCATCTTCTTTATGGCTGAATGAAACACACACACATTCCTCCAACAATACCATCACATTCATGGCTACGAGGGCATCTCTACAGCATGCTGCTTTGGGGGCATCTAATCTACCCATGACTGACACAGCTGGACCATACAGTATTCTATCTTTAGTTTTTAGAGAAACCTCTATGATGATTTCTGTAATATCAGGACTAATTTCCATTCTATTAACAGTATATAAGTGCTGCTTTTCCTTTACAACCTTGGTAGCATTTTGGTTTTGTTTTTATAAAAGCCATCCTAGACAGAAGATGGTGGCACACGCCTTTAATTCCAGCACTCTGGAGGCAAAGGCAGGTGAATCTCTGTGAGTTTGAGGCCAGCCTGATCTACAGAGCGAGTTCCAGGACAGCCAGGGCTGTTACACAGAGAAACTCTGTTTTGAAAAACAAAACAAAACAAAACAAACAAACAAACAAACAAAAAAAGCCGTTCTAACCAGGGTGATATGGAATCTCATTAGAGTTCGTTTGCAGTTCCCCAGTGGTGAAAGTTATATTGATCATTTAAAACATTGGCTATTTAGATTTCTAAAATGTCTGTTTAGAAGCAGATAGATGGCTCAGTGGGTTAATGTACTTGCCACCAACCCTGGCACCCTGAACAGGATCCCTGAAATCACACGGCTGGAGGAGAGAGCGGGCACACTTACATTTTTCATTATCTTAGAAAAAAAAAAACGCTTTCAGGTTTTTTTCCATTTAGTATGATGTTGGTCATAGGATGATTATATATAACTTTTACAATGTTGAGTGATGCTCTTTCTATGTCTGATTTATTTAGGACTTTTTATTAAAAAAGGGAGTCAAGTTTTATTCAAGGTTTTTTTTCTCTGTATGTTATAATCATGTGGTTTTTGTCTTTGGTTCTATTTATATGCTGTTATTGACCTGCATCTATTGAACCATCCTTGCATCCCTGGAATAAAATCTACTTTATCATGCTGTACGGCTGTTTTACTGTGATGCTGAATTGGATGTGTGGTGTATTTTGTTGCGGGTTTTTGCATCTATGTTCAGGAGTATTAATTAGTCTGTAGATGTGGAGGAGCTCCTGCTCCTGGTGGAAATAGAAATATCCCTGCCAGATTTTGTAGTAGAGCAATGGAGACTTCAGGGTTTCAAGGGTTTCCAGGGTTCCCTTTCAATTTCATGGAATAGTTTGAGAAACATCAGAGATTTTCCTTTAGAAGTTGGTAAAATTCAGCAGCTAAGCCTTCCCATTCTGGGCTTATTAGAAGATTTGCTACAGGTTTAACATCATCCTTATTATCTGTCTCCTTGGGTTTTTATATCCTCTTAGTTCATATATATCCATAAACATGTATGTTTTTTTCTAGATTTTCCCAAAGTATCTGCATATTGTTCTTTTCAAAATTGGCCTGGGAATCTAGGTTAGTAATACAGTGCTTCCCAGTACCCATTCATTCCCTTCATTTTGTTGATTTTCTTTGGATTATTTTAAATATTTATTGTTCATTTCTGGAAACAAATTTAAGTAACTTTTTATTTAAGTTTAAGAAGTTATTAAGTTTTACTTAAGTTTAGGAATTTAAGTTATTAAGAATGACATCGTCTTATTGTTTGGAATAAGTCCTTCTCTAAAAAGAATAAAATGGAGGATCTCTTGACTAAGATATAAAATATAGCTGAAGGTAAGTGTGACTTACTCTAAACTTGGGATTTGGTCAATATATGCTCATTGGATTTTTACGTTTTACCTCTCATGGTCTGTTAATAAACAGCCTGTTTTATTGAACAACAGAATTTCTCAACCTTGACGCTTAAAATTTGGGTCAAATAATTCTTTGTTATGAGGAGCGTTGCAGAGAGCTCAGTAGCTGTGGTCTTTACCTACTACGTGCAAGTAATGTTTGCCTGCCTATCCAGTCATGACAATCAGAAATGTCCCTAGATATTGGTGAATATTCCATCAGAGATAAAAATTCTCCTGATTAAGAACTCCAGCTTTACTCAGGAAGCAGAGGCAGAAGCAGGCAGATCTCTGTTAGTTCAAGGCCAGCCTGTTCTACTAAGTTCTAGGATAGCTGGGACTAGGTAGAGAGACCCTGTCTCACAACAAACAAAAACTCCAGCTTTGTATTGAGGCTTATAGACAAGTCTCCATTATAAGCAGAGTTCCAAGTCAGCTTAGATAATAATTGATACTAACTAAAGCTATGCATGGGTGAGTATAGATGTGCTTTGCATTTATACATGCATTAGCCATCTATGAAGAATATGTGATTTAGTCCTTATCATTCATATAATTTCGTTCTGTAGAAGACAAACTAACAAAATCCCAAAGAACATGGTATAAATTTAAAAGTATCTTAAAATAACTAAAAGGCAAAAAACTAACAAGATGACTATTAATGTAGTGTATCTATGAAGAATTAATTGGGCCAGCTCTCTTGTAAAATTTTAAATTTTGCTTTTTGTCACTCAAAAATGTTTTCATCATCATTTTCATAATTATTTTCTAGAAGTCTTCTTTAAAAACAAGAGACGTGAGCGAGAAACTGACATTTTGAAAACACAGAATTGTGTTTCCTTTTATACTATCAGATGCTTTTGTCTGTTAGAGGAGGACAGACTTTCAATATGTGAAATATGTTTTGCATGTAAGAAGAATCTTTTCAGAGGAATTCATTTCAAAGTGGAAAGGAACCTCTGAAGTGTTCTCTCTCTCTCTCTCACAGAGAGAGAGAGAGAGAGAGAGAGAGAGAGAGAGAGAGAGAGAGAGAGAGAGAGAGAGAGAGAGAGAGAGAGAGAGAGAAACAGTGCCTATTCCCTGGGAGTTGGTCCTTGGAGTCTTCTCTCTGCCTGATGTTCTGAAGTCTGAGTGATTAATGGTATTAACTTTGAAGTCATCTTTCTTTAGATTTCTAGAACTTAGAACATTTTATAGCCTCAGATACTGTATTTCTTTTCTTCTTTAGTCCTGTGCAGGAACTAACATGAAGCATGTAACTTGATGTGAGGTCTAACTCACAGAAAAGTAGTATGTTTACGTAAACAACTACGGAAACTGTTTCTAGGAGGCCAGGGACTCTTGGTATTCTAGATGTAAAGGAGAGAGAGGGAGAAAAAGGATGAAGGCCCAGCCAGTAGCTGTCCAACTGTGTCTGCACTTTCGTCCTTTCCCTGTGGAAGCCTCTCATGTATCTCATGGATTTGCGTTCCCAAAGATGGTCTTATTTACACAGACAATAGCCCCACCTGTTCTCAGGAACCAGCCCTTGAAGAAACTTGGTTTTCTCCCAACTGTTGGCTTCTGAGCATCGACTTGCAAGCAGTGAGCAGATGGACCTGAGTGTGTTAACAACCAGAAAGGAATCACTGGTTCTGGCAAAGGTTCGAGTATTTTTTTTTTTAAGAAGCTAGTTTAGTTGTGGATCATTCTTGAATATGAACAGATTCTTTGGCTACCAAGTTACAATTACAAGAGTTTACCATATATGAAATTATTGCCCCAAACCATCCTCTCAATTACTCTAAACACTGAAGACTAGCAAAAAATATTCTTTAATCTGAAACCTATTCCTTTTTTTTTTTTTTTTTTTTTTTTGAGCCTTGTTTAAGGCTCTAGACCAATTTAATCAATTGATGCCTACCAGGCAAATGATACAGTGGAGACTTTTACAAAGCAATGTTAACATTAGAGCGGTCCTTAAATTTTGTTTTATATCTTCCAATAGGCTTTTGTTCTTTCCCCTTCTTCCCTCTTCACTTCCACTTGCATAATCTGGGCTCACATCCAGTCAGTCTTGAAGAAAACTCTGCTCAGCCACCTACTCCCCAGTGCTCACCATGTGTGACAAACAGTCATTTTTATACACGCTGTGACAACTTCTATCTTCTATGTTCCAGTGCTGTGGAGTTATAAGGCCAATAATCGGTGCACACATAATAGGAAAATTTCTACACACACTCACACACAAACACAAACACATGCACACACACACACTCATACACAGACACCTACCCACCCACACAAACACATACACATTCACACACAGAGAGAGACAGACAAACACACACACACACACACACACACACACACACACACAGCTTTCCAGAAACAGCCCAATTTGGTACTTTTCTATGTACCATTCAGCAAGGAGGTCATGTGGAATACTAGATATTTTTGGTGCCAGAGTTCCTGTTTGATTAAAATCAAATGTTTCATCCAGATTCAGCCTACCTACTATTGGCTCCAGTTTTATATCTCCTAATACACAATGTTGGGGATTTTGTCGGTGTGTGTGTGTGCGTGTGTGTGTGCGTGTGTGTGTGTGTGTGTGTGTGCGCGCGCGCACACACACACACACGCACGCACGCACACACGCACACACGCACACACGCACACACGCACGCACACGCATGCATGGATGTATGTTATGCTAGAAGTTGGCAAAGACAGACGGGCTCTATACCATTGCTTCCAGGAGTTTAAGATCTAAAACTATTGGTTCTTACAAACTCATTAGAAAGGGCAGCAAGAATGACTGAGATATCAGAAAGGGAAACACAGAACAAAGCAAAAAACAGAGAGGATCTTAAACCTTACCGGCATGCGCTTGTTGCCAGCTTTAGGAAATGTGCGAACGTGTAGCACATCTGTTCAGGTCAGCCTCCCCGGGTGCCTCTTAGGGCCCGGCCAGATGCATGCAACCTCCCTTCACCTTCCTGCTCTGCAGAACTGAGCTCTATTCTGTGCCCGTTTGGAGAGTTCCTCGGACATAGCTGAGCCGCACGGCTGATGCTGCCCAGGCCTGAGAACAGTGGGGGCTAAATCGTTTGTTTAACTCTCCGAACATAAACTTGGCATGAGACTAAGTTACCAAGCAACTGCATTTCCGACATAAAGCCTTGTAGCAGCCTTTTCCATAGATGACTGAAAGTTCCCAGGACGAATTCATTCCTAGTCTAGTAAAGCAGAAAGAAAGAAGTGTCCAAGAAGGAGGCAAGGAGAAGAAAGCCCAAAGGGTGGAAGCCGGGCAAACAGGAAGACACATAAAGGGGGGCTCTTGAGTGAGGGGGGCAGGCGTCCTGAGAGAGTATCAGTGGAGGATAGCATTTGCTGCAAGACCTCAGACTTCTTGGTTTTCATGTAGTGTGTAGAATTGTATAGAGCTTCTCTGTGTTCCAGTTCCTCACGCTGGCCTCAGGTATATGTCTGTCACGTGATCAGGAGAGCAGGAGGCTAGCAGACAGACAAGGAGCAACTTGGAAAACTCAACATCCTGGGCAACCACCCCCTTTTCCCCCCAACTTTGTGTCTGTCATGCATACAATAAAAATATTGTTTGTGGAGAACTGTACAATGACAATAAATCAACGAAAACCCAACTTGTCGTTTTATTAACACCACAACTAAAACTCGAACGCCCAGAATCGCTGGGATTTGAGGATGCACGTCAGCCTCCAGCTCCTTTGAGCATGGCCCCGGCTCCTCTCTTTCGATCTACTTCTTAAGACATTGTATTCTACATAGAAGTCAATTCAGACAGCCTCCAGTTCCAACTTCAATCCTGACACTCCTGTGACTTGGGGTCCTGATGGATTGAAGTCTTTCCTTCCTCGGAGCATCCAGAATTCTGCTTAAGCAGTAGTTTGCCAACAACATGAAAGAATGCAGACAGGCACTCTGGCAATTGTGTTCTTGTGTGTGGATACTTGGATTTTGATGTGTAAAATGTAAAACTGTCATACACAGTGCAAGCTGTAAAGTGTAAATTTTGCTTGGCAAATGTGAAATTATAGATTAAATGTGGCATATTTCACTGAATTTAAAGGATGTTACTGTTGGAATTTAATCTTTATAAATTATATTTGTTGTCAGATTTAAAGACCAATCAAGAGAACAGTTGCCATGACTGACACAGAGAACAATTACAAGCTGGAGGAAGGTTTTAAAATGACCTGTTCTAAACCTGAACGTGGTTCAGAGATCAAGGTGCCTGCCACCAAGCCTGACGACCTGAACAATCCCCAGAACACACAGTTTTCTTACTCTTTTGGGAGCCCGACACCCAGCTCCCAAGTAAACATACACAGAGGCTTATTACTAATAAATGCCCAGTCTTAGCTTGACTTGTTTCTTGCCAGCTCTTCTTAAATTATCATGTCTACCTTTTTCCCATGCTCTTCATTCTGTAAATCTAACTCTTACTCCATGGCTAGGGCTGTGTAGCTGGGTGGCTGGGTGGCTGGCCCCTGGAGTCCTCCTCCTCTGGCTCCTTCTTTTTTCACTCCTCCATTTCTTTTCTTCTTCTATATATACTCTCTCCTGCCAGCATGCCTATCCTTTTTCCTCCCTTGCTATTGGCTGTTCAGTTCTTTATTAGATCATCAGGTGTTTTAGACAGGCACAGTAACACAGCTTCACAGAGTTAAACAAATACAACATAAACAAAAGTAACACACCTTAAAATAATATTCTACAACACACAGTGGATGGAAGGACCTGAGTCTGACAAATTGTCCACTGACCACATGCACACTGGGGCATGCACATCCCCATCTACATGTGTGTGCACACACAATCACTCACTCAATCAATCAATCAATGGCATGTACTGGTATGGGTATGGGGATCCATTGCCTGTAGTATCCTCTGGCTTGTGATGGAGCCTAGGGATACATGGCCAGAACTGAAAAAGGGAAAAGATGGGGGCCAGGATCCCACCTCTACTTCCACACAGCCTGGTTTAACATCCTCTGGCTTTGCTCAAAGTCCACAGTCCCTGCTGAAATGCTCTCCACAACGTTCTTCCCTTCCCTCTCTACTCTAAATTATGGTAATGAAGTAGAATAAGATAGAAAAACCAATTAATAGATACTGATTTATGACTGATTTAGTGACTTACTTAAAGCACTGCTTGGACTGCCTATTTGCCAAGCATGACTTCACTTGCTACCAGGAACAGAGTGACCTGGAGAAAGAGCTGAAACAACAGGGCATTGCCCTTAACAACTTGCTGACTGCCACGTATGCTTAGGGAAAATCTTGCTTGCTTGCCTGACCCACCTTGTGGTTTTAGAGTATAAAAATGAGAATACAGACTGGATCCAGCATTGGAGTCTTTTAGGAGCTGCCCTGGCGTCAGTCACCGGTGACAGCTCTCTTCGGCTCTTGCTGGTGATGGAGTGTTTAATTCCCTTCTTACCAGTTCAGCCCTGGGCTCAAAGGACCTGCCCTTAGCTCTTACAGGTCCCAGGATCCCTCACCATCCTTTATATTTTCCATGTGTCCCACCCACATCTTTATAAATACTTTAGAGTGCAACTCTAAAAATCACCCAATTTTATACACCAACTATTTTTTCCTGAGATCCTCTGCACATATATACATGCAGTTACATATATAATTACAGTTCTTACACCTCATTTTCATCATAAGTCTTTATTACCCTAACTCTCCAATGGAAAAGTCCCCCTCCTTTCCTATGCACATTCCAAGTCCACAGGCACTTTGTCTCTGTGGAGCATCTGGCATTCGTCGCTTAGTTATGATCGACTATTTAAGGAGGTGTGGGCCAATATCATAGGATGGGCATTTAAATAAATCTGCCGCAGCACAGCCTCTAGAATCCACCCTTCCTTCTTAAATCCTTACCAGACCAGGCAGGAAAATAAAATCTGAAAAACTGCCACAGTTAACACAACCCTTCCCACCTCCAAAGCCATGAGAAAAAGTGGAGCTTAAGAGTGTGCCAGCCAAACCTTGACAAATAACCTAGACATTCTGAGATTAATCAAAACCTTTGATCATTTTTAGAGGCTGAATCTCAATGCTAATGGGAAGAATTAATTCCAGGCAGTCTGAACTTCATTCCGACCCAATCCCCTGCATGTCACTTCATCCTTCTCCATGGTAACTATCTCTTCAATGATGACTAAAAGACTATATTAAAATTTTAAATAAAAGGTATTTGTTATTAATGTTTTAAAATGTAAGGCACATTCATTGAAATTCAAAGACTCTTGCTCCCCTGACCTTATATTTAAAATGACCTGAATATCTTCATAGTGTGAGAACTTGACCTCTGGCTGCCAAGCAAAGTCACCCAAGAAAACCCAGAGAGAGAAACCACATAATCTTCTACAAACAATTTATCAGTCTGACCTGACCCCGATGTGGTTGGACAAAAGAGAATTCAGTGGCAAATAGGACGCAGATGCTACAATCACCATGACTAATCTATATTGATGAAAATGGGGGCCACAGTTGAACAATAACAAAAGCAATAGCAATAATAGCTCACATCTCATGCCCGTGCTGTGTGCTAGGCAGTGATAAGTGTTTCTTATGCATTGATTCGTCGAATTCCTAGAACAATGCCCAGAGTTAGATTCTTATTGCAATCCTCAATTCACAAGTCAAGAAACTAGACTCAGAGTTCAAGTCCTTTGCCCAAGGCTACACAGCCAGTGACAGAACTGGAAACGAACATCTGACTCTATGTCTGCCTCTCCGACCTCCACAATGCCACTGATGGAACCTGGGGATACAGCACCTTTATGGTGTACGATACAATCCGCTTAATCCTAGTATGAATTCCACTTAATATCTATACCTCATTCATGAAAAACTTAAACTGAATTATCCAAGGGGAACTCTTATTGATACAATATTTGTGAGGTCAGGACAGCAGCCCCAATAACTTGGGAAACTGTGTTATCAGGAAGAAAAGTCAATTAATAAGCCATCTCATTAATTCTGAGCATTTGGAAGGGAGTTAAGCATCCCTTTATGGCTCAGCTGACAGTTTCCACTCCTCTCCTCAGAAAAGAACAACTTTGCTTTCAATTTCAGGGAGTCACAGGAACTGTGATGCTGATGCCTATGAAGACCAGCTTGATCGTACTTGAGAAAACACTCTTCTGGATGAGATTCTGCGTCTACAGAGCTATATACTTCATGGGGAAAATTATCCAAATCAACTAATATTAATTGAACACCTGCTACATATAAAACCTCTGTGGAGAATGTAAAAAAAAAGAGAGAGAGAGAGAGTCTGTATCTTAATACATATTGGTCCCTGCCTTCAAAGATCTGTATAGTCAAGTGTACAAAATAAAGAACAGAGCATTGAGAAGTTGCCTCAGTGGGTAAGGTGCTTGCCACCCAAGTGTGGGGACCTGAGTTCTAGTCCCCGAACCCATTAAAAGCTGGATGCGATAACACACATTTGTAATCTCAGTGCTCCCACAGTGAGATGGGAGGTAGAGATGAACAGAAGCTTTGGGGCCAGATACTCCGCTGCACAAAGCAGAAAACAATGAAGAAAAGGAGAAGGCGACAAGGACTGACGTCTGTCTTCTGACACAGTTCATACACATGGACATGCACACTGGAAGAGTAGATGCATCAAATTCTCTAGATGCTCAGAAGAAAGAAGTTATTACTTCCAGTGTGAGTTGTCAGGCAAAGTTTCAAAATAGGATTCAAAATGGTCTAAAGGGATGATTATTATTAAAAGGTGATGAGAGCCGGGCGGTGGTGGCGCACGCCTTTAATCCCAGCACTCGGGAGGCAGAGGCAGGCGGATCTCTGTGAGTTCGAGGCCAGCCTGGGCTACCAAGTGAGTTCCAGGAAAGCGCAAAGCTACACAGAGAAACCCTGTCTCGAAAATCCAAAAAAAAAAAAAAAATAAAAGGTGATGAGAAGAACAGTTTACATCAAGAAATGATAGAATCCTTTGTTTTAACATTTACCTGAGCTTTAGAGTTGAAAACCTTAACTCTAAAATTTTGTGTGAGGCTATGGATTTGGCACAGTTGGTAAAGTACTTGCTTAAAGCATGCACAATCCTGGGGTCAATCCGCAGCACTGAACAAATCAATATGGTGATGCACGCCTGTGATCCCAGCACTTGGGAGGAAGAGGGAAGAGGATGAGAACTCAGTGCCGTCATATACTACACAATGAGTTGGAGACCAGCCTAGGCTATGTGAGACTAAAAAACAGTGGAATAAAACTATAAGTTAACTATACTTATTAAGAATTTTATTTCCTACCAGATAGCAATGTTCACGCCACATCAGTACCAATCTGCTCACTTCAGCGCAGTGATCTGCAGGGAGAATATCACGTAACCAAAAGGCCCTGCCCATCATCACTTTCAGAAGCCAACCAGAACAAACCGTTGACCTTGATGAGGATGGATACCTGTCAGTAGAAATTGACTTGAGGCTACTAACTCATTTCCCCATGACCAGAGAAGTCAACAAATAGAAATATATTTTGATTCCAAGGTGGTTTTATATCTTCTTAGGATCCTGTGAACGTCTACCCTTTTCCTTGAACTGCCAACGCCCTTGACGTTCTGAATAAAAAAGCTCTCCAATTTGGGATTTTAAGAAAGGAAGTAGAAAAAAAGTCTCTGTTCACTTCTCAGACTAAGTGTGAAGACACTGAGCTGGGTCAGGTCCCGGAGAGCAAGTAGCCTTTCCATTTTCCTTTTAACCCTGTCACGATTCAGGATTTGGGGATTTACATCATACAGCCCTGATGGCCGCTGCAACTCTTTCCAACAAAACCACGGCACAGAAGGACAGGGCCTATTTGAAATTCTGATAGGATCAACATTGACTTGACTAGCGGACTCTGAAAATCAGAATTCAAGTCTGAAGGGAGAGAGATCAAGTCACTAATTAAGTATGGTTTCCAAAAACAGTAATGTGTGACAACATGAGGGAGAAGACATCCAGGAAAAGTGTCACCATGCATTCAACCAGAAAGGAATCCTCCTGCCTCACAGGTGCAAGCGAGAGGCAGGCTTAACACAGTTGTCTCTTTCAAGGGATTCCAAATTCTCGAGTGTTGCAGCATATTCTTGGGGACTGGGTAAGGCTGGGGGTGGATAAGAGAAAATGTCAATGGAAATTAGATGCTCAAAAAAAATGAAGGAAAAATGAAGTGAAATAAACTTACGTGTATAGGTACCTAACAGCTGGAGACAGAGCAGGGAACAAGATTGAATACACTAATGATGGCTGCATCTTCTCAAATATTTGGTCTCAACAGAAAGCCTTCACTCAAATTGTGTGTATATGTATAAATATAAATTGTATGAGGAAATACACACACACACACACACACACACGCACACATATATAAATATATATATATATATATATATATATATATATATATATATATATATATATTACCTCATACATTGAAATGACCAGATAGGACAGAGCCTGGCCAAAGAGCAGCTGGTAGTTCTACAGCCCAGGGTTCTTTCGGCTTTGCCTTCATCCTCGGAATGAAAGCAGGATGCTTGTGGTAGTCCTAGCAACATGACAACATCTAGAGGACAGCCAGAACTACTTGTCCTCTGTTCTTTCCGGGAATTGAGGAACCCTGTCTTGGAAGCTCAGAGTAGACTCCCCCTCAAGTCTCTTCTGGCCTATTTCTATCACATGCTCATTCATAAAACCAGTCACAATGGAAGACCCAGCTTTACCATGACAGCTTCAAAATGTGGGCCTCACACCGTCAGCATCCACTGAGACTCACTGCAAGAGAATCTCCTGAGGTGATCAGCAACCTGTGTTTTCACAGAAGTTCCCAGAAAAGTCAAAATCATTTAAGTCTGTAATTTATAGGTGTAAAGTAGAGTGGAATAGATTTTAGATTCTCAATCACAATGACTGGATACTGGTCATGAAATTAGCAACCAAGGTACACCACAACCATTAAGATGACTTTTTTTGTTGTTTTTTGTTTTTTGTTTTTTGTTTTTTGTTTTTTGTTTTTTGTTTTTTCGAGACAGGGTTTCTCTATGTAGCTTTGCGCCTTTCCTGGAACTCACTTGGTAGCCCAGGCTGGCCTCAAACTCACAGGGATCCACCTGGCTCTGCCTCCCGAGTGCTGGGATTAAAGGCGTGTGCCACCACCGCCCGGCTAAGATGACTTTAATGAGCATGTTTTAGTGCTTATTCTTCCCTCGCTTTTTTTATATTTCTTTCTGAAACTAGCTACATATCCTGAAATACTCCTGCTACCACACACGTGAATGTGGGTCAGCTTTAGCTCAAGTGGCTGCTTCCTCAGTTCAAAGACCTAAAAATTCTACATAATATATAATCAATAATTTTTGGAAATATATAACCAAACTCTCAGGGGCAAAACTCCCAAATGAGTAATAAAAAAAAGAAAATTTAAAAACAACTACTCCAAGTTCCGTTCATCTTGAGGTCATCACCGGTGTCAGTAACAAAGATTCTTGTATATAAATTTCTTCAATGTATTTATTTATTTTACATTCCAGCCACAGTACCCCCTTCCTCCTCTCCTCCCCATCCCTCCCCCACCCCACTCCCACTCCATTCCCACCCTTTATCCACTCCTCCTCCATTTCTGTTCAGGAAAGACCAGGTTTCTCATGGGTACCAACACAACATGGCATATCAAGTTGCCATAAGACTAAGCATCTCTCCATGTATTAAGACTGGGCAAAGCAACCCAGCATGAGGAGTAGGGCCCCAAAAGCTAGTAGAAGAGTTGGAGACAGCTCCAATTCTCACTGTTAGGAGTCCTACAAGAGGACCAAGCTACACAACTGTAACATACATGCACCATGTCTAGGTCAGTCCCATGCAGGGTCCCTGGCTGTCAGTTCAGGCTCCATAAGTCCCTGTGAGCCCAGGTTAGTTGATTCTGTGGGTTTTCGTGTGGTATTCTTGACCCCTGTGGCTCCTACAATCCTTTCTCCCCCTCTTCTGCAGGATTCCCTCTGCCTAATGTTTGGCTGTGGGTCTGTATCTGTTTCCATCAGTTGCTGGAGGAAGCCTCTCTGATGACAATTGAGCTAGGCACTGATCTATGAGTATAGCAGAACATCATTCGGCATCATTGAAAGAGACTACTGGAAGGGGGCACATTTCAGGGTCAGGAAAAAACCTGACCCAAGGGAATCTCACAGGAATCTTCAAGGATGACCCCAGCTAAGACTCCTAACCTGAACTGGCCATCTCCTGTGACTGGGTAAGACTTCAAGTGGAGGGATTAGAAAACCAACCCAACCACATAACCTTTGACCTACAGTCTGTCCTGCCTATGGTATGGCCTGGGGTAAGGGTGACCCAGAGATTGAGGGAGTAGCCAACCAATGACTGGTCTAACCTAAAACCCATACCAGGAGAGTAAGCCCATTCCTGATACTGCCTGAAGCACCGGGACCCACAGGCTGGATGACCCAGAGAACTAGGATAGAACCAAACACTATTGGAAAGAAAACAAAACAAACAAAAAACACAGAGATTCTTAAATTGATCCAGGACCCTTGAGGGCTACTCTCTTTAAGACCAGGTAGACTGGGAGCAAAATTCACTCATGAGAAGAAGCAGGGGTGGGGTGGGGATTGGAGAGAACACCCATGAGAAATCATAATACAAGCCTGCCTTCCTTTGTGGGTGTCTGGGGCAGGATCTACGCTCCATACATGGACAAGTAAGTACAGGACTTAATGCAAGAAGAACCCCTAGGTGTTACTGCTGAGGAAAACAGGATGCATCCTATAAAGACACATCACAACTCAGTCCCAACAATAAATGCACAGTGTCAGTGACTTGGAACACAGGCTAGAGAATCTAGAGAAGACTGAGGCTTCTCCTATTAGTCTGGAAAGTATTTTTATAATATTGCTGTTTAGGTGGAGAGTTCCCAGAATGCCCGGAATGTGAATCCTACCCCTAACATGACATGAAGATTTATCCCTATTCCTTGCCATAGAGGGTAAGACAATGGGCAACTGCTGAGTGCTAAATGATGCTGTCATTTTACAGTACAGGAAGAACATTTGATGAAATCTTTGTGAATGTCCTTGCTTTGAAGAGCCTCTTCGCTGTGTTTTATCATCCAGCTTAATAGTTACATCTTATGCCATTTCACAACATAGTCTAACATTTGAGTATTTTTGCTCGTCTGAATGAGTCTTCTCTATCAAACTCACAGCTTTTTTGCTGTGACTCTGTCAAGAAGGGATGATTCCTTTAAATTCATTTCTACTATCTTGTAGAAATGCCATCTACAAAGAATACCGCCACTAACTTGCACCAAATCAAAGTGTGATTCCAGTTTTGGAGAAGTGTCACTAAAATCAGCCAACAGCTTGGTAATTACTGAACTTTGAAAGAGACCTGAGGACATGGCTTGGGTAGCTGGAAATCATAACGCTATGTCAACCACGCCCATCAAATTTGCTGTCTCCATCTCCGTCCACTCCTGGCTAAGAGAAGTGCCACTCCTTCAGATTCCTGCGGGCATTCCCAGCGGTTTGAATCACTTAGTCAAACCTGCTGGCAATAGAAAGGCAAAGGGGAACTTGAAGGCCGAGAAGCCCATGTCTGACTTGACCCCAGTGAGAACTGACACCTGGTTTAGAGGGAGCTTCGGATGAGGGGCTGTGCGCTATGTTAGTTCTGGCCAGTGTGACAAAATATCTGAAGAAAAAACTTACCAAAGGAAAGATTTGAACTCAGTTCAGTGATTCTAGTCTGTGGTCAGCTGTACCAGGCTTTTTCTTTGGGGCCACCAACCAGCTCCCAAATCATAACATAGAGACTTCTTAGTAGTTTTGAATGCTTGGTCTTAACTTAGCTCTTTTCTGGCTGGCTCTTTTAACTTAAATTAACCTGTTTCTCTTTATCTACATTTTGCATCGGGGCTTTTTACTCTCTTTTTGTATATCTTACCTTCACTGTTTCTTTTGTCTGCTAGCTGGCATCTGCCTGACTTCTGGCCCCAGTGTCTCCCTTGTTTTCTCCTCTTCCTTCTCTCATTTCTCCTTTCTCTTTTGAGCCTAGAGTTGTCCTCCTATTTGTTCTCTCTGCCTGCTACCTCCGCCTGTCCTTTCTCCTGCCTAGCTATTGACCATTCGGCTTTTAATTGGACCAATCAGGTGCCTTAGGCAGGCAAGGTGAAAGAAGTGCAACACATCTTTACATAATTAAACACACATAATCTTACATTATTAAACAAATGCACCATAATCAAATTTAACACACCTTTACACAGCTCAAGTAATATTCTGCAGCATAAACAAATGGAACACACTTTTGCCTGGTTAAAATAATATTCTACAATGATCAAGCTGGGTTTTTAGGTCTGGTGCAGAACCAACAGAGCACAGCGAGAGCACAGGGCAGATGAAAACTGCTTTGGCAGAAACAGCAAAGACGGAGCCCAGGAACAAGAGAACCTGTAAAGGCACACCGCGGGGACGCTCCTTTCTCCACCACCGCCCTACCTTCTAATATCCCATCTGGTGATGAACTCATCAATTACATAAGTCTACTGATGAAGTCAGCGACCTCACGATGGATCGTTTCTATTCCCCATCGGCAGGGGACAAAATTCCAACCCAGGAGCCTTTATAGCCATGCCATAACCCAGCCACAGCAGAGAGCCTCTGGGCCAGAGGGAAATCTTGATGCTTGCTGATTCCTTGCATTTGGAGACGGCTCGCTGGATCTGGGACTACTGTTTGCTGCTTGGAAAGAAAACATGGAAGTACTCATTGTCCTTGTCTATAAATACCAATTATGTGTCTTATTTAAGAAACAGTTATTTGTCTGAAAGTAAACTAGATAAAGGAGAGGAGGTCCTCTGCCCCTGAAAAGTGATAGCTTGTTATTTACAGAAAACACGGGTGGTCTCTGTGATTATAAACTTGAAACTGATGAGGGAGAAAGGGGGGGGGGTCTTGAAGGCAAATTAACATTGGCAAGCCAGTAAAAGCTTTGGCAGAGATTTACTGTATTCTCTGCTTCCTATAAAAAAAACAGAAAGTGTACACAATGACCAGTTTTCCTATTCGGAATTCTAAGACTCCAAAGAGGACTTCAGTGCTGCGTTTTTCTTAACAGAAATGTTGCTGGAGTTTCTTAGCGATGAGGTAACTGTTATTTTTACAGTCGTCATCCTGGACGACGATCGGCATACCTGTATTCTACTGGCCCTTACCTTAAGGTCTAACCACAGAAGCCCGGCAGACAGCACTTCCCACAGGGTGACTTAACCAAGGGTCATTGAGCAATCCTGCGCATGCCTATGGTGAAGGACAGTAGGTAGCACAGTCATACCCCTCCCTCGTGGTTATACAGGTCATTTGGAAAGAAAATGAAAAGGCGTCTTGTCAGAGTTCCACTGTGTGTTCTCACCCCTCTGCTCCTGTTGCTGTGAGAAAATATCAGGGCAGAAACAGCTTAAGGGAAGGTTTACTTGGTTCTCAGTTCAAGGACATGGTCCACCGCAAGTGCATGAGACATCTGGCCATGTGGCATCCACAGGCAAGAATGAATCCATGGTGAACAATGAGTGCTTCTACCTGGTACCCCTTTACTTCACTCAGTCTAGGGCATCCACCCAGGGAAGAGTGCTGAACCTCAGTGGGTTCTTCCATCTCGGTTAATGTATAGCCAGAGGCTGACCTAATCTGGATAGTCCGTCACATTATGACTGGAGGCTTGTGTCCTAGGTGAGTCTAGAGCCTACACGGTGACAATGTTGACATCACACTCACCTAACCCTTTTGAAGGGTTCTGCTAGGAAAAAGCCGGAGCCCATTTCTTGGCACCAGCCGTGATGTCAGAACATGCCAGGCAGCCCTGTTGGGAGTTCTCTGTAGTGCTAAGAGCCACTCTGAGCAGTGGTTCCCCAAGTCTGGTCCCTGTACCAGCAGCATCAGCACCATTGGGAGCTGGTCAAAAAAGGCAAATGCTCGGGCCTCATGCCACTCTTCTAAAGCCCTGAGATTCGACCTCGGGAATTTAAGCCTTAACAAGTTCTTTGAGAAAGTCTAAGTATATTCGAGAAGCACTGTCTAGAGCAGGTACTGTTCTGCTTTCATGCCTGACCAATTTATTTCTTTGCGCTCTGTTACCACTGTCCATCTCTTCAGTTCCAGACTTGGGGTAAGCAAGGCTCCTGGAAACAGAAGATGATGTCCTGACTTGTGCTGGGATCTGCTCTACAGTGAGCGCACTGTTAGCAGACCCAGCTTTACACACACAGCTCACTTCATCCCACGATGGTTCAGAGGCTGAATGTTTTTTCTTCCTCTGCCTTTAGCTCCTAGGATGGGTACATTGTCAGTCTTTAATATAAAAATAAGCCTATAACTGCAGGCCAGTAACTGCTCCTCTAACTAAAGCTAGAACCAAATTTAGGGTAAATCTACATGTTTCAGCTGACTCAGTCAGGAACTAAAGGTCATTACAGCAAGAACAGACTCGGATAGCAAGGAGACATGACAGCCATTCAGGGATAGCTGTCAATCTATGTGTATGTATTTGTAAAAAAGAAAAAAAATCAACGATAATGCTTATGTGGTGTGAACATAAATTTCTTCAAAACCCCCTATAATCCCAGTATTTGGGAGGCTGAGGAGGAAGATCATGAGTTGGAGCCTAACCCATAGTGACCTTGATGGTGCTTGGCTCTATCTGCTGTGTGTATCAGTGACCAACCATTTCCTGAGGTCTAGCACTTACTATTTTATAATTTTTTAAGATTCTGATACAATTGTTTCAATTAATACTCTACTCCATGGACCATATTATGGGCCTTTATTATAAACACATGATCATTTCACTCCTTGGGGAGCGGAAGACATTTGCCTGAAACAGAGGCAGAATATATCCCCTATGGGCTAACGCTCAGCACACCATGGGTAGTCTGTGAATTTTATGAATGGAAATGATAGAACATGACCTTGAAAAAGAGAACACCAGAAAAACTCTTTCCAAAAAAACCACCAAATTGCTTTCAGTTCCAGGTACTACCCTACAAGTTCACTTTAGTGAACACTGCAGTACCTACCCATTGCCATACTGAAATGGCAGAATCTGTGCACTCTGACAAGTATTATAAATTTAACACGTATGTCAGTGTTTGATGGATATTATTGACTTTACATATGCAGTAACTGAAGCCCAGGAACCAGGTTGAAGGAACACATTCCCTGCATGCTCTCTGCTCTCCTCACAGAGATGATGTTTCTTTTCTCAATTCTATGTCTTGTCCTTTTATTTACTTATATATTCAACTCTCATAGTTTGAATTGAAATAATAATGTTAAATGCATGGGAAACAAGGGATTTATGACTATTTCTTTAGAGAAATATTCCTCTTTGAAAATTTCTTTGTCATATCCAGAATAATAGCTAATAAGAGAGCTAAACTTATCCTTAAATCTTGTTGCAGAGGTCTTTGTTCTTAATTTTCTTTTAAAACATCATTGCATTCAATCTGTTTTGTGTGCATGCGTGGGCACAGGTGACACCACACACAAAGGTCACAGGACAGTGGGAGTTGATTCTCTCTTCCCACCATGCCTGTCTTGGGATCAAATGCAGGTCCTCCCTCAGGCTTGAAGACCAATGCCTGTCCATGCTGGGCCATCTCCCAGGCCCCTGAATTTTAACTTTCCATTTTCCTAACAAAACAGTCCAACATAGTACAAAGGAGCCCAGTAAACTTTTCACCCAGCTTCCTCAGATGTTACCATCTTATATACCTATGTTACAATTGCCAAAAACAGAAAATAAGTGTTGAAAACAGTATCCCGAGCTTCAGATTTATTCAGATTGTGTTATTTGTCCCTCTAATGAACCTTCTCTGGACCTTTAATATTCACTCAGGTTATATATTTAACACAGTGCCTTGGATACTCCACATCTCGGACAGTACTTTTATGACCTGTTAGATAATGATTTTCAATTTTGTTTTGTTTGGTGATTTCTTATTATTAAATTAAGATTATAAATTTTTGCAAAAACATCAGAGAAGTGATAGTGCATCTTTCTCAGGTAATATCAAAAAACACGCAAAGTCAACATGTTTCATTATTGATAATATTAACTGATTTGTGTCTATCGGTTCTAGCATCCTAATGATACTTATAATTAACAGTGTGTCAAAATTATTTTTCTATTTCTATCATTTTTCTACATTTATTAATCTACTATAGAAAGATTTTCTTTTTCTCCATTTTTTGTAGATTTTAGCCCTATGTATTCATGTCTATTTATTTTATTTTATGAATCATTATGAACTCATTACTGCCATCTTTCGTTTGTCAATCAAACCTTTCAAATTGGTTAGTGATGTAATAGACATACACCTCCTATGTTCTCTTTTATTAAAAATTTTATGAAAGTATTTTATGTGTACTGGTGTTTTACCTCCAGGTATGTCTACATATCACTTGCATGTCTGGTGCCCATGGAAGCCAGAAGAGGGAACAGATCCATGGAAACTGGAGTTACAGATGGCTGTGAGCTGCCTTGTGGGTGCTGGGAATTGAACCCGGATCCTCTGGAAGAACAGCTAGTTCTCTTAACCACTGAGCCAACTCTCCAGCCCCCTTCAATAATTTTATGCTATCTCCATTGATTCTAGAGCACATCCACATTTTCTGACATAACAAGATGCTTAGATTCCTCTGACACTCTTCTTTTTAGCCTTGGTCTCAGAATCAATCATTTCTCTGAGAAGCAGAGGTTCCTTTGCTTTGGGAAAAGTGTAGAAACTGAAGTCCGGGCTGGGCACGGTGGTACACATGTGTCATCCCAGCAGTCTTGGAGGCAAGAGTAAGTTTGAGGACAGAGCAGGGTGATACAGGGAGACCCTGTTTCAAGACACACAAGTGAGAGTAAGAAAGAGGAGAGGAAGGGAGGGGAGAACATGGAAGGAACTAGAGAGAAATGGGCTGATAATGGCTACTGGGTTTTCATTGATCCCAGGCCTCCTCGGGGGTCAGAACTAGAAATGCGTGCACAGTTATGTCTATTTTGTTGTTTGCCTATACATATTGAAAACTATAAGTTCACATTGACAGCTCCAGTCCTACCTCATCACAGGAGTCACTTCAGCCCTACCTCCCTCCTTGACTGCTTCATTTCTCTGTGAGAATCTTGGTTGCTTTGTTTTGTTAGAACAGGATCTCACTCCTGGATGACCTGGAACTCTCTATACAGTCCAGGCTGGCCTCGAACTCACAAAACTACCCCTGCTTCTGAATCTGCCTCCTCAATGAGGATTGGAGGTGTGCATCACCAAGATGGTTTTTTGTTACCTGTAATCCATTTACTTGCTTGGTCTTAGACTATCCAGGAATCATTTCAAAATTGCTAACCAACACATCTTTGAAAACAAGTTGCCATTTTAAATAATGTTACTTGCATGCTGTTCTCTTCGTCTTCAGTCTGTAAAACATAATCAATACAGAGGCAACTCCAAACATTCTCAGCTTCATTTGTACTTCCTCAACTTATTGATCACAGTTATGTTGTTCAGGTACAACAGACTCATTTCTTGCTTTTTGTGTCTATTTGGGATTTCTCATTCTAGTGTTGTTTTTTGTTTTTGTTTTGTTTTTTGAGTAAGTAAAACATTGCATGCATGTTTCTAGAAGTCAGACCACATAAAGACATGCTCAGAGAATCATGTTTCCCTTTCTGTCTCCTCTACTTCTCCCCTCTTTCCTATATAGCAATCTCATCCATCCTGGTCCGTGCATTGCTGGGGGATGTCTTTCTGTATGCGTGAATATATGTTGTCCCCATTGGTTAATAAAGAAGCTGCTCTGGCCTATGGCAAGTCAGGATATAGCCAGGCAAGAAATCCAAGGGAGACCGGAAGAGAAAGGCAGAGGCAAAGGAGATGCCATCCCACCATCCAGAGAGCAGCATGTAATGGCACACAGGTAACACCACAGAACAAATGATGACATATAGATTAATAGAAATGGGCTGAGTTTAGTTATAAGAGCTAGCAAGAAGCTTGAGCCATAGGCCATACAGTTTGTAAATAATTTAAGCCTCTGTGTGTTAATTTGGGTCTGAGTGGCTGCAGGACTGAGCGGGACACAGGAAAACTTCCAGCTACAGTGCATCTGTATTTTGTGAATGTGTACTTGCTTATTTGCATATCTTTCTTACATGAAAGACACCCAATACAGTCATTTATACTTCTATTTATTTATTTGTTTGTTTGTTTGTTTGTTTGTTTGTTTTTCAAGACAGGGTTTCTCTGTGTAGCTTTGGTGCCTGTCCTGGAGCTTGCTCTGTAGACCAGGCTGGCCTCAAACTCACAGAGATCTGCCTGGCTCTGCCTGCAAGTGCTGGGATTAAGGCATATGCCACTGCTGCCCGGCCTTACACATTTTTTTTTAAACTGTAGGGCACCATATTAATTCACAGAAATTATAGTTTAAGTCTTTTGATTGGGAGAAGAAATTTTCTTCAGAAAGGTAAAAGAAAAGTATATTGAGGCCTGTTCAAATTCTAGACTATTTCAACTAATATTTCCCAGAAGGAACTGTTTCTTAAAATGTCAGGGCCACAGATAAGGATAGCAAAATGTGACAGGATTTTCCTGTATGATGAATCCTCCTTACTCATCTACAATACAGCTCTTGGCACAACATTCTAGATAGATTTTAGGGTACTCTGTCATTTCTAGTATCTCTGAGCTGCATTTGCAATGTGCAGAATTTATTAAACTATTGGGGGTATTTGTTAATCACTCTCTAAGTGATTGCAACTCTAAGACATTCAGCAGAAGAGAGGTAGATAACAAAATGGAGTTAATGATATACGCACATACCCAGGCCATATGCTGGGAAAGCAAGGGAGGTCAGTGCTGCCTAGGAGAACAGGTAGATTCTCTGGAAAGTTTGTGTTTGTTACAGATGTTACAGATGTTACAGATGAGTGATGGTGCACTGTGGATGGTAGCACTGCTACTGTTTTCCTACTGGAATGGCCTGAGTCTGAGAATCAACTAAAAGAAGAAGCCTTCATCTGTGGGGGTGTAACACAACCAATGATTTCAAGCTCTGAATTACTGTAACTCAGTGGATCCTGAGTCTGATCCCATTAATAAATACTCAATCATTATGAGAAACCCCTAAGGCATGGCCAGAAGAATCAACATGTTGAATAGATAACTAAGATCAGCAAGCCAGAATGGAAATGGAAGGGTGCAAATAACAATAACAGCTCAGCTCCCACATCATCAGCTTCCCCAGGGTCTGACGATCGTTAATGCAGAGTGCTGTGCTGGCAGAGACAGTCTTCCGAAGTCCTCAATTTAGGCCACAGCTTCACCCCAAAATTATCTTATTTCTAGACTAGTGCTTCTCTACTGTTTTCATTATTAACATTCTTCGGGTGTTCTTTTACACATACTTTTTAAAATAATCATTCCATATTCAATGTATTATCACAGATACTATAAACTACGTATTTGTGTGTGTGTGTATGTGTGTGTGTGTGTGTGTGTTACTATGCATTACCATATAGTGTATCTGTGGTATAAAATGTTTAGGTGTATTATACATGTATAAGAGTTTATATTATATATGTATATGTATAATAGTTTATATTTTACATGAACTATATAGTTTATCTATACTATATATATAAAACAGTCAGAGATTTTGACTCTCTATGGGTCAATTCCCACCCTGTTGAGGTTGTAGGTTTTAGATGTCATTTGTTTGTCCTGGTGGTTTTTGTCAACTTGACACACACGAGTGTCATTTGGGGAGAGGGACTCTCAACTGAGGAAATTCCTCCATTGTATTGGTCTGTAGGTGAGTCTGTCAGGCGTTTTCTTTATTAATGATTGATGTGGAAAGGTCCATCCCCTGTGGGCATGTGGCCCTGGGTTATAGAAGAGAGTAAACCATGAGGAACAGGCCAGTAAGAGGCACTCCTCCATGGCCCTCCATGGCCCTCCATGGCCCTCCATGGCCCTCCATGGCCTCTGCTTCAGTTCCTGCCTCCAGGTTCCTGCTTTGAGTTCCCATCCTAAATTCCTTCAGCGATGGAGTGTGACCTGAAAGTCACAAGGTAAAATAAACCCTCTCCTCTACAACTTGCTTTTTGTCATAGTTTATCACAGCCACAGAAAACCCGACTAAGACAATATTTGAATACTTTACACTCCAAAACGAAAATGAAAAAATATATGAGAAATAACCAAATGAGTGTCACATTGCTGAGAAACAAATAAGAGAAAAAGTAAAATGATAAAAAATAGGTGACAACTGAAAATTGAAAATAAACTGTAATTCAAGTATGAGGCAAGAAAGCAGAGTTTGTGTGGAAGAATCCATAGAGGTGGGAAATGGCCACGGGGTGAAGTCAGTTTTCGCCGATGCTGAACCTCATACCTCACTGTAAAAAGAAAGCATTTTCAATGACAAGCTTACTTTCGCACTCTCCAAGGGTAGAAAAGTACTGAGTGTTCCAGTTTTAAACCACAGGTTAGCTATGCCACTCATGGCCTTAAGAAAATGACCAGAGAAGCAGGACTGTTCCAAGGATTACTGAGATTGGCCCCACAGCAAATAAGTTTGGAATGAGGGACCCATTTGTCCACTGTTTGAGTGACAGTGAATGATCAGATGAGGAGCTTCCCCTTCGAGGAGCCTTGATGTGCATAGAGGAGCTGGGTATTGAGTATTGTCACCTCCACTCAGAACTGAGGAGGAAACGCTGGGCCTTTCCCTCACTAATGATCTCCTCTCCCTAGAAACAAACACCAGTAAATAACAGGCTTAGCAGCCTTGTGTGAAACCAAATGGTACAGCCAAGCAGGAATGGAAGGGACGGGACACACCGAGTGCCAGGCAATCTCTCTAAGCTAAGCTGCGGATCTCTCCAAACCACCCTCCCTACTCAGCAGTATTTCACATTAAGGAATGAGGAAACCATCGCTTGGAAAAGCACCCTGACTTCCCTGTGTGGAAATGGAGTGTACCATGTGGACTGAGATCCCCATCTAATTCTGAGACTCATATCCTTGTCTTTCATGGCTCTAAAATCTGGCCGTCATCACCTGTGGTCCTTTCTGATGTTCTCATGATACTCTGTTTTCTTCATCATGTCTTCACACTGCACTCGTGTTCAAAACCTACATATTTCACACCCCCTTAAATACCTCTGATAGGTTTTCTCCTGCTTGGGGCCCCGCTGGCACTGGATTGTTCCACAATAAGACTCCATAGAATAGTTAAAGGCATAGATAATGTCCTGCTACAAAAGGACATGTGCCGGAATGTTGTGCTTCTCACTGGCAAGTGCCTTGCACCACAGCATATAAATTTTCCTTAGTTCCCTCGCCTGTTCTCAGGCCCCACCACCTAGTCTTGTGAATGGAAGAAAAGCATCCAAATTCCTGTCTTGGCTCATGCTTTCTTTTTCTTTACTTTTCTTTTATCTTATTTTTGAGGCAGGACTCAGGTAGCCCAGGCTAGCCTTGAACTCCTTACATAACCTCGAGCTCCAGGGCAGGGATTATAGGCTATACTCCGTGCCTGGTCTATGAAGTACTGAGAAATCGAACTCAGCATTTTGGGGCAAGCACTATCTATTGAGCTACATTCCCAGTCTTTTGGGGCTGTGTTTTCTACAGAAAGGAAAGAAAACTTTTTTTTTTGTTATTTAGCTCGATAATATGTAAGATTTGCTTGCAACGTTTCATTGGAGTTTGTAAAGACTTTTGCACACAGACATCATTCTATTTTTGTTTGAGACCAGCTGAAAAACTGAGCAGAAAATACACACGCTCCTGCTGCGCTGTATGCACAACCTGCCCAATTACCCAAATCCCTCCCCGGAGTGGTCCATTTGTTATAAACAATGAGTCTACACCTTCACACCATTACACCCAAGCCCACAGTTCACACTGCAGTTCGCTCCTGTGTGTTCATCCTGCACTGCATTGTTAAGCAGCAGCATGTTTTAATCTCACACAAGTTCTCTGTGCACCACCGGTCCATCCCTCCAACCTTCCAGGCGTCTCCCACCAACAATCATCCGACAGCCGCCACCACAGTGTTGCCCCGGCTGTGTGATTTGGTTGAAATTGTACACCGTATGAATCCTTTTCTGACTGACTGGCTTCTCTTATGTTCTAATGTACATGTAAGGTTCCACACATCGCTTTATGGTTGAAGATCTTCATTCTTTTTAACACTGAATTATTGCCGGGCGGTGGTGGCGCACGCCTTTAATCCCAGCACTCGGGAAGCAGAGGCAGGCGGATCTCTGTGAGTTCGAGGCCAGCCTGGTCTCCAAAGCGAGTTCCAGGAAAGGTGTAAAGCTACACAGAGAAACCCTGTCTTGAAAAACCAAAAAAAAAAAACAAAAAAAAAAAACACTGAATTATATTCTTTAGTCTGGATGTATAGTGGCTTATTTGGCCATTCATCCACTGAAGGACGTCTTGGTTGTTTCTAAGTTTGGGCAATTATGGATAAAGCCAATATAAATATTTATGTGTTTTTTATGTGAGAGGAGCTTTCAGTCTCTTTATGTAACTGCCAAAGAGAGCTGCTGCTGAGTCACCTCAGAAGAGTATGTTTAGCTTACCAAGAAGCCGTGAAACTCTCCTCCAAAATGGTGGGAATATTGATCATTTTAACTGAAATGAGTGACAGTTCTTGTTGTTAGAGCTCCTCATCAGCATTTGGTATTGCTAGAGTTTCAGATTTTGTTCATTCTAGTGCAGATGCTGTTTCTTAACTGGTGGAATACCCCTTATTTCAATTGCTTGCACTTAGAAATGCTTCATATTTTGGATTTTTTAAATTGTTAAGCATTTGTACAAACAAATCCAAGTAACAAATCAAGAGTATACAGGAAGACCCTCTGTTCTTGTTTCTTAGTTAATAAGATACAAAGTGTATTTCTAAATGAAATGTATTTTATGTATACTCATCTATTTCATTCACAGTCCATGCATCAATGTTACAGCTAAGAAGTGGAGCATTTTAAAAAATTAGTTCTACTTTCCACAATGCATCAGCTCCACGCACATAATAGAAAGCAAGCCAACCTTCTTAAAGGGCAGTGATTATCTACACTCTCTGATGTAGAAAGAAAGCCACGGCATACTGCTGAATTACATATTCAGACAACCGAGAACGTCCGTTCCTGACAATAGAGATAAGCAGGGTACAGACTTCTCTTGAGAGTCAAAACAACAAGTAAACTGGATGACATATATTAACACATTTTCTGCAGGGCTGGAACTAAAGTGAGGCAAATAAAAGAGCAGAGGAAGATATTTGAGGGAACACTTCTGTTTAAGAACAGCCTTGTGTTTCACGGCTCTGTGAATGAGTCCTGACTTAGATACTGTCTCAGCTCTTGTCTTTAGATATTGGACCACATAACTAAGATTTCTGGAAAAGGAAAAATAAGTTTAGATCAACCCTATAGTAAATGGGCCCAGCTTTTTCCCTGATACAATTTCCAGACCGTGGAACAAAGAGGTAAGTCAAATATGGCTGCAGGCAGACAGAAATGGAAATACAATTTCAGAACCTCAGAAAAGGATGGATGTCAGAAAAAACATTTGAAAACATAATGAAAAGTTTTCTTTCACGTATAGAAAATACATATTCACAAGACAGTTAAATAAAACTCCAAGTAAGATAAACATGAAAATCTCCCAGAGAGCATAATGAAATTGCTGAAGGTGATATCAGAGACTAAAATTAAAATCACTCAGTAGAAAAAGAAGATATTCATGTAACATAAAACAAATAAAATATGATTATAGGTCTCTTGAAAGGAGCCATGCAGGAAGAAGACAACAAAATGGCAGTTTTAGCCAGCCAAGAGGAAAGTATTAATACTGTCCATTTAAAGTGTTATGTCCCCCAAAAATGCCTTTGAAAAATAAATTTGGTTTTAGGGGGGAAAAAAGCTAAGAAAAATTATTATCAGCAACCTTGTACTTTAGAAGAGTTTTAAGGAAGTTTAAGCAAAAGATAAATAATGCACAATGGCAATGCAGATCTACAGAAGATGTGAAAAGCATCAAAAATGGAATTAGGTGGCATACAGTTGTTCCTCAGCATTCATGAAGAATGGGTTACAGGATCTCTCCCCAGATACAAAATAACATGGTTGCTCAAGTCTCTTAAATGGAACAGTGTTGTCTTTGTGTGTACCTTACATACTCCTGGTGCGTGTGTGCGAGTGTGCGTGCGTGCGTGCGTGCGTGCGTGCGTGTGCGTGTGCGTGTGTGTGTGTGTGTGTGTGTGTGTAATTTTTTATTTTTTAAATATGTGGAGGGTGGTGGGCCATGCTCACATGAGTGCAGTGCCCTGTGGAGGCTGGAAGAGGGTGTCAGACCCTGGAAGTAGAGTTACAGGCAGCTATGAGCTGCCCAGTGTGGGTGCTGGAAACTGAACCCAGGTCCTGGGGAAGAGCACTACACGCTCTTACCCCCTGGACCATCTCTCCTGCCCTCCTCCTGTCTAACTGAGAAAATGTAAATGCTATAGAAATAGTCATTGTGCTGTACAGTTCGGCAAATAATGACAAGAAAAATAGTCTGTATACGTTAAATGCACATGCGGTTTCCCCAAATAATCCAGTCTAAAATTAGTTGAATCTATAAAAATCTGTAAATAATGTAAGCCTACTATTGTAAATCTAGAAGAAATTTCTCATTAAAATGTCTGTAGGAGAAAACTTGGCTACTTAAAGAGCAATATTAATGTATTTTGAGAGTTATAGCACACATAAAAATAAAACATATAAGAAAAATAACACAAAGCCTTACAAAAATGATTTGAAATTTGTTTGATTTTCATATTATATTTCAATATTATATAAACTGTATGAATACAAAGTACGAAGTTTTATATATATTTCTTTTTTTAATTAATGATTTTTTTTCATTTATTTTATGTATTGACCTCAGTTTCCCCTCCCTCTTCTCCTCCTGTTCCCTCCCCTGACTCCCATTTACCCCATTCCCCATCTACTCCTCCTCTGTCTCCACTCAGAGATGGGCAAGCTTCTCGTGGGCCCAAACAAAGCATGGCACATCATTTTATATAACTTGTTTGAACACAAGGTATGATGATATGTATGTGTTTTGTAAACTTTAGAACAAGAAAGTAGCATAGTAATCATAGAAGAGATGAGCGGATAAAAAAATTAGTACTCAAAGCTATGTGATACTTAAATACTAAATAGTCTACTCAAAGGAAATTAGAGAAATGAACAAATAGTAGCTAGAACACACAGAAAACAACTTGGAAAGTTAAACCTAATCACATTAAATATAAAGTAACTAAGCATTTCAATTAAAAGGCAAAGCTTGCCATAATTAGAAAATAAGACCCAACTACATGCTGCCTCTAAGAAATTCACTTTAAATACAAAGATACAGATAGACTGAAAGAATCATTATATAAAGATAAAAACAGTAGAAGTTGTCACCTACCTTTCAGATTCCCAGATTCAATAAAAGTAATTTTACTTTTAAGTAAAAGAGTCTATAATACAAAATGTATATAGTATTAATATAGTTGTATAATTATAATATCTATGTATGTCAGTATAATACCCATAAACAGATTACATTTTCTGTCTGAATGTTGATTCTTTATGGATCAACCTTTTGTTCTCAAGGACAGCATCTCCAATACCTTCCTGTGTGTAAGTTGCTACCCTGCCATAGATCCGCCCACCTTCTACTTGGCTGCACGCACCTGGCAGGCAAGACTGGGAAAGCCATGGAATGGATTTCAAGCATCTCCAACATTTCCTGTGCCATTTCCCCTCAAGCACTTCCACCAAGATGCCTCGTACTCCTCGGCTTGGCTCTCTGTTTCTCTCCCCTATAGACAACTTAAGACACTACTACCAGCCACGTCGTTTATCATTCCCTTAGTCACAAGGGGTGATAACCACTGTTTTCTCATTGCAAGCTAATGACCAACAGTCCATGCCTAGAAGAACACCAGCTCTTTTCTAATTTGATTCCTTGCTGGTGGCCAAGATTACTGCGTATTCCTTCCCATGCTTCCTGGAAGAGACCCTTTCCCAAATCTTTGTACCTTACTTCGAAACAAGTCAGCTGTATTCCCCTTTCTCTCAAAGTCAGTTCCAATGACTCTCTGCTCTCCAAAATCTCTCAGCAACTGTCCGTTTCTGGCACATCTGATGTCTATGAATGTGTGCCCGGAGTACAATAGAGAGCGACACAATGCAAGTGAGAAGAACTGTGTGGTCCCTACTCTGCCTCTCAATGGCTAATAATCTCTGGTGACATCACGTAACATAAGTGAACTTCAGTTTGTGTTTATGAAGAAAGGAAAGACTATTTTATTCTATTTACTTATTTAAAGATGTTAAGGAGATCTTTTTCAGTCCCATGCTAGTATTCTAGAAACAATTTGTAGTCTTTAATGATAGTCTGAAGTACAACCAAATCCCCTCCTATGATATATCTGAAAAAATATATTTCTAACTTTAAAAATGGTGTTGAAGTGTGTTGTCTCATTTGCCGGGACACTACCAAGGAACAGGCAATTCTCTGATCGCAGATGAGCATGCTCCAACGGAAGGCAGCGTGTCTTCTCCCTACTTCTGGGTGTTCTCTTTCTCAGTTCCGTCCCCTCTGCCACTCTCTGCTCCCCATCTCCTGACCCTTATCCTCCCCTCTGCTCCTGCCTCTCTCCTTCTGCCTCTCCTTCTTCTCTCTCCCAGCTTTCCAAACCCAAAGATGGCACAGGAGAAGCCTCCCAGCTGACTCTCAGAAAGCTGGTAAAACTGCGAAGCATATGATCTGCGATAAGCCGCTGCACACGGGCACTAATTTACTCTGTGTTGGCACACCCAGAAAAGGGCTGAAAAGTTATTCCCAGCCCGGAGTGGCTCCCATCAGATCCATGTGAGCACCCACTAGTAGTCTGATGATGCTGCAGATAGACTCAGGGGTGAAGGAGTGGTGTCTCTAGACCAGAACCCACTGGAAGTTACTCTCTTCCCCACCAAAGCCTGCAGACTATGGTGGTTTGAATAAGAACGGCCCCCATAGGCTCATATGTTTGAACGCTTGGTCCCCGGTTAGGAGAACATTGTGAAAATTATTAGGAGGTGTGGCCTTGTAGGAATGGGTGTGGCCTTGTTGGAGGAGGTGTGGCCTTGATGGAGGAGGTGTGTCAATGGGTTTTAAGATTTCAAAAGCCCACAGCTGGCCCAATCTCTCCTTCTCCCTCCTGCTTGCAGATCAGAATGAAAATTCCCAGCTACTGCTCTAGCACCAGGCCTGCCCACCATGCTACCTGCCATGATAGTCATAGACTAAGCTCCTGAAACTGTAAACAAGCCTCAAATCAAATACTTTCTTCTAAAAGTTGCCTTGATCATGGTGTCTCGTCACAGCAGTATAACACTGGCTAAGACACAGACCTCAAAGCTCCTCTCAAAATGCTCAGTGCTCAAGGCCCTGGCTCCATAGAACTCTGGCTTTAGAAGGAAAAAAGCCTCTTAGCAGACTGGATTCCACATGTGTATAGAGACACATAGGAACAGAGATAATTAAAGGCAAAGTTTATGAACATACAGCTGTTGCTGCTGAATACACCTTTCCCTGGTCCAAACTGAAAACCTGGCTTTTAAAGGCAAGTGGGGAGATAAACTCTCCAATGTGGAAAATGAAAGGCTGAAGACTCAAGACCAAGACGCTAAAGAAATATGAATAAAGTCAGAGCAGAGTTTCTTTGGCCAAGAAGTTCTGTCAGGTTCTGCAGCCTCTGGCACTTTAGGAACCACAGCTTACTGTGTAGTAACAGTCAGGTCCAAGATCTACAGCGCAAACAACCAGTGTAGGTTCCCTGGCCTCAGTCGGTGGCCCATACCTAGCCAGAAGGGAGGCCATGATTCCATAGTCAGCCAGGAGCTGGTTGTATTTTCAGCCAATTTTGGGAACCAGAGACCTCTTACGAACAGGACAGTACTTTGCACTCAGAAATGGCATCATGAACCCTTTACAGAGACGTGAATCTCTCACAAAGAGAAACCACAAGTTTCTTAAGAACATGCATTTGCCGAGAAGCACAGGAAGAAAGGCCTGAGAAGGTTCAATGTGAAGGCAATGGACACGCAGGCCAAGGCTGTCAAGGCCTTTGTAAAGCCTGAGAGGTGAAGTACAAGATGTCAAAGTGTCCCAACACAAGCCACACTGACTGGCTTACATTATCTGCCCCAAGCATGGAAGAGGGATTCGCCACTACATGGCCGAAGGCCACAGGCTCTGTCAGCCAAGGGCAAAGGCCTTGACAAGGCAGAGGCTGCTGCACTTGCTTGGGCGCTAGCTAGCTTCAGCTCCTGGTCCTGCTCCAACTCCAGCCCAGGCTCTCAGAGGAGTAAGGTCCCCATGATGGCCCATAGGAAAGGTTCCTATCTGCCAATGTCTGCTATGACCCCTGCCCTCCACGTTGTCTGTAAATGGCTGTTTTTATATTTTAATAAAGCAAGTTCCGTTCCTAACCAGGAGGCAGCAGAGAATTAGCAGACATCACTAACAACATTAGTGGAGAATTAGTGACATTGAGTGCTATTTGTCCATTTCTTTAAATTAATGTTTAAAATCGAAGGCCCTTCACATGCAGTAGCTGATCTGTTTTAACAAAGGTCACAGGACAGCAGAGGGGTCCTGGGTCACATCACTTCAGGCTCCAAGGACACAGTTGTAGGTCATGTTGCCAAGACAGAGACCTGGGCCCTTGTACATTGGTTCCTAAGCAAAGTTTATTTCCTCGGACAGAAGCACATGCTGTAATAGAAAATGCATGCTTAGAAACACAAAACCTGTTTCACAGCAGTTGAAGTGAAATGGGAGACGAGGCCCGGGACAGTGGAGGGCAGGAGGCTAGCATAAGATTGGTAAGATTATGACTAGGAGAGGTAAGTCCTGGTGTCCTGTAGATAATGATGAAAGTGTAAGAAAATATGGGGAATGTTTTAGCCTAAGCAAATGACAAACGTTAAAAGAGATAGATATGTTCATCCTGGTCTGAACTTTATACAATGTATATGTGTACTGAAATATCACCTTGAGGCAGACAGACATAGGGAATAGCTGAGCAACGTGGGACCACGCTTGGTCTGGGCTCTATCCACACCCCTCTCCAAGCAGCACATCCTGCAACCAGTTGGCAACCTGGGACCCCCAGTCAGTTACTTCTCTTAGTTAAGCCTTGATAATGTCGCATTCATATTCAAACACACGCTGGCCCAGACTGGTTTTGGCTGCAAGTAAAATAAGGCAAGTTATGTTCTCTGAATAAAGGAGAATGCCCTATTTACCATCTTATGCTGTGCATAGTTGGCCAGACATATGGTTGAAATCAGAGGCATCCTGGGAAGGAACAAACAGAGCGAGCAAAGGCGTACATAAGCCAGGCCTGTCAATCAAAACAGAGACCTGCCCACACCATGCCATGCCCCTTAGCAACTGTCCTGATTTGTTTGTCTGTTGCTGTGATACAAATACAGAGCAAAACCAGCTTGGAGAGGAGAGGGTTTACCTTTGCTTAAGGGCTACAGTCCATGGAGGGAAGCTGAGGCATGAACCTGGAGGCAGGAACTGAACCAGAGGCCGTGGGGGAGCTGGTGTGCTCCCACATAGGTCCAGGCTAATCTAATGTTGCCTAACTCCTCAACTGAAGCTCCCTCCTCCCAAGTGACTCTAGTTTATGTCAAGTTTGAGCAAATTTGATAATCTTCATGAAGTAGGAACTGCTGTTCAATGCGGTCAAAAGAAAGAAGGGAAGGATTCTCTTTTTACGATCTTTTGACCTAGACTCTGAGTTTCACAGCTTGAATCAGAGTTGGTGTTCAAATAAATGTGGTTTTTTTTCCCTTTCTTTTACCCCTACTCCCTGCCTCCAGAATTAGAGGTTCCTCTTTTTATATTACTAAAGAAGCCATAGTAATATTTTTAAATTTGGGGGTTCTCAAAGCCCCTCTCCCTTCAATAAATATTCTCAATCTAAATAACGGCTGCTGCTATTGTGCCCCACACAGAGAAAAAACGGTTTCCTAGGCCCAGCTTTCTTTGCAGGGTGTCATGAAGACTTCGGGGAATGTCTTGACAGGCAGGACCAGGGCAGCACCGTAACAGGTGAAGCATGAAGAGGTGGCTAGGGCTACATGCCAGGCTGATTCACTGCCTGTTGTCGCTGGGGCCAGTCACATCAAAGACTGGGTGCTCATAAACCCCCCACGAATTTTACAGGCCATCATTACCGCAAATGAGATCAATTTTCACAATTGCAGGTTTCACTGTCAGCACCAGCCACACTTCCTCATTCATCCTAACCCGCCTCGTTCTGACCCGTCCTCGTTCCCACACATACAAGCCAGACATGTTTGCAGAGCTCAGGCTTTCTGGGCCCTTTGTAGGTGACAATCACGCTCCCTGAGACCAGCCCAAGCGACAGTGGTCGACTTTGTTCGCCCTGGCTCAGGAAGCTCTTTGGAAGGTGGGGCTGTGTTACCACGAGACATGCCAAACCGGTTCCTAGCAAACCAGTTCACCAGAGACATTGTAATAACACAAGGAACAGGGCCCGAGGCCAGGAAACTGAGGTCCGTTGCCATATATTTTCAACTTAAATGAATCATTTCACACTTTGAAAATTCAGTGGAAGTCTGACGTCACATTCATCAGCAAAGTTTGTGATTCAATAACTCCAGCTAGTACAGGCTATCCTCGGCTCCTCCCCTTTGGCCATCAAACTACAGTAGTAAACCATGAGCAATCAACTTAGGAGTCCCAGATTTTACTCTCTAGTCTCTCAGGAAAATTTGCCAAGTGAAAAAAAAAAAATCCCAAGTCCTTTGCAAACAAGGGCAGCACAACACCCTGGAGCTTTTACCCACCGCTCTGGGAGGTGAGAAGGAGCCTTGTAGAGAAAGCAGGCCCTTCCCCTACTTGTCTACCAAGAAGAGAACACAACCAAATATTCTCTTGGGCTATTCCCTCCTCTCACAAATTAGTGGATTTTGTTCCTTCCTACCATTTCCCCAAAACCTACGACTTCAGTTAGGAGGTAATAAATATGCAACAGTTCTCTTAATTCTGGCACTGAGCACGTTGCCAGAGGAACCAGCCTTCACCAGCCCGTTTCTGGTGGCTCACAATGAGGAGAGAGAGAGAGAGAGAGAGAGAGAGAGAGAGAGAGAGAGAGAGAGAGAGAGAGAGAGAGAGAGAGAGAGAGAGACTGACTTGCTTGCAGAGAATGTGTGGAATGGCAGCTAAGTGGGCGTGAGAGGATCCTGCCACTAAGCTTTAGGTTCTCAAGGCAACAGGTGTGCTCAAAATCTCCTGGTGGGGATCGTTCTCAAAAAGACATCAAGAAAGCACCAGGTTACAGACGAATGCCTAGCCTCTTAGAATACTGTTTTCCCACTCTGTTGAGGCAGACAACGACTCTTTCTTAGGTTAGGTAATATGAAAAGGTTGGATGATATTCAGGCCATGTTTAAATTAGAATCGTCCTCTACCTAGAAGATGCTATGACTTAAAAAAAAACATTCCCCCTTTAAAATTTCATGTAGTCTTTCAGACTAGAGTAAAAAATGACAGATCACACACACACACACACACACACACACACACACACACACACACACACACTTCTCTTGTTTCCTTTTTTGTTTGTTTTGTTTTTCATGACAGAGTTTCTCTGTGTTGCCCTGCCTGTCCTGGAATTAGCTCTGTAGATGAGGCTGACTTTGAACTCACGGAAATCCACCTGCCTCTGCTGGGATTAAAGGCATGCGCCACCACTGCCCAGCCCCTTGTTTCCTTTTAAATAGCAGTGATCTATTCCTGTAACAAGTATGTATATAATATTTTTTACAATATTCTTTTTGTGTTCTATCTATGTGTTTTTCCTTGTTATCCTGGTGACTGGGTCCAAGGCCTCACAAACACTAGGAAACACACTACCACTGAGCTGTATTTCCCCTGCCCTTTTTTATATTTTTAATTTGAGCCAGAGTCACATACCATATGCCAAGTTATACAGGTTAGCCTCAAGCTTTTAATCCTCCTGCCTCAGCAAGAGTAGGAGGGATTACAGAGATTCTCCATATACTATGCTAACAGAAGGTCTTTTGAAATTGCTATAAGGCAGTTCTTTTATTTTAAACGGGTCTGAACATTTGGTGTATGTTTGAAAGTTTCACTTTCAACCTCTTGTTATTTTTGACTAGAAAAAAAGTGACAACCAACAAACCTGAAGTTAATCCTCCTTACAGAATCTCAAAATCTGACCTCTAACTCTAGAACAAAAGCCTGACGTTTCTGAGGTGGTGTTCTTTAAAGGCAGGGTGTAGGGCTTTGGCAGCTAGAAAGTTCTGAGCTCGGGGACGTCCAGTGAAGATGGAGGCAGCAGAAACCTTTGTCACCTACTCGGCCCAGCCATTACCTCTCTCCTGTTCCAGACAGTCAGACCAAAGTCTCTGCACCCTTCCCGAGTCTGTACTTTCCTCCTCGATTTCTCTCCATGAAAAACAAAGCTGCCACAGACTTCCACATACCCCTTCTACAACTCCCAGAAACCAAGCAAGTGCCTATCTCTAGGCAGCCATTGCAACGGACACCTGAGGCCCCCGACTTTTCTTGAAGTGGGAAAATGAATCTGGCATTGAGAAGGTTGTATCAGTAGTCATAAGACACTTAACTTTTAAGAGAATCATTGTATAATGACAGCTAATATTAATTGACCATTTATAAAATGCTGGTGTTATACTAAAATTTTCATGAAGTGGCTCATTTAATACTTACTCTAAGCCTGTGGACTAGAAATATGTATAAATAGGAAATGGGGACACAACCTGTCCAAACCTCACATAGGAAGTGCATGGTATAAACAGGACATGAGCCTGGGACGTCTGCTTCTACAGCGGGCCCAGAGATATCGTGATCTCAGGGACGTCCTCGGAAACCTTAGTTTTTTTTTTTAAATGGAATTCTATTTTATTTTATATTTTATTTTATTTTATTTTATTTTATTTTATTTTATTTTATTTTATTTTATTTTATGTATATGAGCGCTTGCCTGCTTGTGTTGTGTATTTCATAATGCAGTGCCTGAGGAGGCCAGAAGAGGGAGCTAGAACTGGAGTTTCTGACAACGTGGGTGCTGGGAACTGGATACTCTCTGCAAGAGCAGCAAATGCTTTTACCTACAGAGCCCTTGCTCCAGCCCCTGAAGCTGGAGGCCAACTCAAAGCAAACAGCTTAGTGAGTGGGCAGAATAAAACTCCTCTTAGCAGAGGTGTGGAAGGGTGTGAAGTGTGAATGGGCAGAAAGCAAAGGAGGATGGTAGAAGAAAGTGGGTGGAGAGGCCTGAAAAGACACCAATAGCTGTAGAGAGCAATAAGGACATAACCAAGGAACACAGGCTGCTGGCCTCTTCCCTGCCTCTTCACAACCAGTCTCTCTCTCTCTCTCTCTCTCTCTCTCTCTCTCTCTCTCTCTCTCTCTCTCTCTCTCTCTCTCTCTCTCTCTTGCTCTGTTGGGCCTCCAGGTTCAGTCTTATTTTTTCCTCTTTCAACAGTCCAAACAAAGGAGCCAAAGGTTATTTCTAGTTTAACTGTATTGAGTAGAGTTCGGTGTTCTCACCTGCTTTTAAGTTACATACGCAGTAAGATCATATCCCTACCACTGTCCAGAAAAGAAGCATCACTAAAGCTAGACCCAAGTCTGTCTTTACGAGGAAAAAGACCCTGTTGCTACTTGCTACATCCCTTTAAAGGCACCTACCACAGATCAGGTGTTTTGACTTCATGTTGTATCAGCCAGGTTATCATGTTTTAAAATAAGTTTTAAGGAATTTGTTTGATTTATTTATAAACCCTAGTAAAAAGTTAAGGGAAAACAACCTCTTTAGACCAGATTTTAAGGGAAATCTGAGTGATGAGGAAGCTGTGTCTGAGGCAGTCAGCGACTCTCTATCCCTGACTGAAGAGGCTTGTGTGGTAGGAAGCTGCTGTTCTGTAGCAGGGACACTAACAGCAGGTAACTCTGAAGGAACTTCTGCAGGCTGCTCACACAGTCAGGGAGCAGAACGGAAACCTGTGTTACAGAGAACGATGGCAACATGAAAGAGAGCAAGAAAAGTGAAAAATGACTAACCTCCCGCCGGAGTCATAGTGTTTAATAAGCCTGGTAGGGGAAGGCTGACTAACGTGAGGTAATTTCAAACAGGAGAATTATGATTTTCAGTTATCTGAAAAAAATCAGTTATGTAAAACATTTGTGAGAGTGTTTACATCAAGTGATAGTCCTCACTTATAAATTCTCTCTCCTCCAATCATTTAAAGCAAAAACATCCTATCCTAAAGAAAACTTTCTGGTTTGGGTCATTTTAAAGGCCTCATAATAGCAGGAACAAGTACATCACAACAGTTTGAGAATCTTTCCACGTGAAGCCAAGTGGCTCCAGTGCGTAAGGACAATCAGAAAACAGTGCATTTCTGGGGCTGGGTAAGCCAGCTGGTCATCACAGGCAGGCACCCAGTCCTCATGGCTTCCCTCTCTCCCAGGCATGAGCTCCCACCGACTTCAAAGGGAGCTTTAAAACTGGATTAAAGCGAAGACCATATATTGACTTCAAAGGGAGAGCCTCAGAAATCTCATGGGGGAGGGGACAGAGGTGGGGATTCTGCTCCTCTTAGTCCGTCACGCTTAATAAACACCATCAGCATCCCCCATGCATCCAGCTGGAAGTGCATTATCTTCCTTCAACACTTGCTTTAAGATAGGCATCATAATAGTTGTTCATTCTAGGAAATACTAATATCTGTTCTAAATACTTCAACATTACTACAATGATGTTAAATGTTAGCTTCTCCTTACATGACGATGAACTTTTGCCATGCCAAGAAAAAAAATTTCCATTTTAATTGCATACCATAATGTCACTGTGGAAAACAACAGAATTAGTCTTGATAGCATAATGTTTACACACAGCCAAATATTATTGTCAGAACTTTTTCTCCCAGATACAATTTTTCTGTTCATTTGTTTGTTTGTTATCTGAGACAGACTCTCATTATAGCCCAGACAGCCCTCAAAATTGCTGTGGAGATAAAGACAATCTTGAACTTCTGATTCTCCTGCCTCCACTCCAAAGCTGGGATTACCAACATGGGCTACTCTCTGGGAAACAGACAAGGGTTTCAGTCTAGATAAGAACTCTTACAGTTGAGCTGTATTTCAGTCATTTACTATAATAAATTTTCACTTTGAATGTCTGCTAGGCCTGGTGCCTCTATGACTATGAATATACTATCAGTACCACTTCAGCATACACAGATCCCAACAACTTACTTTCTGTGACATCAGAGACTCTGAAAACAAGAAAGTACACTCCAGATGAGGCTGGCCTTCTCCATAAAAAACTTCAGACCCATTCTAAAACAATAATTATGATTAATTAGGGGCTCTTAAACAAGTTTAGTAACTTAATAAAACTCCTACCAAGCCCTCTTACCTCACAAGGCTGCTAATGTTCTGCTCCAAAGGTAAAAAGGCTCAGGGTCTTCCTAGAGATCACCACACCCTCCTAACTCCCGCTTGCACTGGTATCTGGCCTAGCTCCCTCAGCATTGTTTATCTGTCTGTCTGTCTGTCTGTCTGTCTATCTGTCTATCTATCTGTCTGTCTATCTGTCTATCTATCTGTCTGTCTGTCTATCCTTCTCTTGTCTTCTCCCTCTCCCTCTCCCTCTCCCTGTCTCTCTCTCTCTCTCTCTCTCTCTCTCTCTCTCTCTCTCACACACACACACACACACACACACACACACACACACACACACACACTTTTACATGACATAACCATACATGAAGCCAAACCATATAACTCAGAAAACAGTACTGGAGGAGGGCACAAAAGGCTGTCTTCTCCCCACAGGGGGGAAACAGAGGTGAATGTTACACAATTCAAATAAAGAAAGATCAGACACCACGTCAGAGATGATGAAATGCCACACAGGCTCTCACCAATGAACTAAAGCGACCCATGGGATTGCCACCAATATTAAATCAGACTGTGCAAGAGAGTGGATTGTATTAAGACAGGAAGAAAGGTTCAAAAGGTCAAGGCAGGAACAAAATCCAAGCCTAACTTCAAATTATAAAACAGTATCAGAACTCAGTAATTTTTTTCAAAATACAAAACAACGTGGCCCTCCTCACCTTACCCCTCACTGAATGCAAAAGTACTCATACACCCCACCTGACACTAACCCTGAAACTACAGTCTCTTGGTTCTCAAGCTTCATCTGGGTTTGAGTACGAATTTCCATCCACATCTAGAACCACGTTAGTTGCATTAATATCATTCAGTTTAATTGAAAAGAAAAACACTACTTTCCTTTGTGTTTTGTACATTTTTCCTCATCTGTTCAGCAGACACTGACTGGACAGTAACTACATGGAAGGCACAGCACCGGGGCCTAGAAGATCTCAAGCACAGCCACATAGGAACTCCAGCCACAGGTCTGGTAGAGAGTACACGTAAGTCTATATCGAGAGGAGGGAGGCGTCTTCTGGAACCAGCAAGAGTAAGACACAGGTAACACTTGGAATGTTTCAGAACCCCAGTCCTGAGGGATGTATACAGAATTTTCTAGACAAAGGGTCAAATGGAAGGAAAGGGGTCCCCGAGTTCAAAATATGCTAAGTTTGGAGAACCCGTGTTAAACCAAGTTAGAACAAGTTCTGTATTGTAGGGCTTCTCACTATTTCTGATGCTTTATTTAGTAAGTTGCAAATTCCAGGAGAAGAGCGATAATTTCCCCCAGTCATTTGACCAAGGACCACTCTTTTTTTTTTTTTTTTTTAAGATCACAAAGCCTCTCATGAAACTCTTGAGAGTTTCACAAAATACTTTGGCCAGCTCTAACTGAGTTTGAGATTGAGTTGAAGATACTGGGGTATTTTTTAGTTCGTCAGGCTGGAGTTCATGAAAAGGAAGATACACCAGTGCAGCCGTGAACTCTTGCCTCCCTACACAGTGAGTTCTGGACCAGCCTGAGCTACATAGCAAGAGTTTGTCTCAAAACAAACAACCAAAGATAAGATTGAAAGGTAGGTTAGGGTCAAGTCGTCAAAGGCTGTGACCTACTGACATCTTCCCCTCTGGAAATGCCTGCTCTTGCCACCACGGAAAGACGAGTCTGAATGACTAGTTCCAAACTACCTCTACCACTTATTAATTGCAAGATCTTCTTGAAATTATTCGACTTTTTCTTTCTCTTATTTCCTCATCTATAAAATAGAGTTGTTAGAAGGATTCAACTAGTCTATAAATACCAACTTGAATTATGACCACAGACATTAAATACCAGCCTACCTGCTTTTAATTTTTAGCATATGAGGTATTAGATGCCACTATGGCATTTTTGATCAAAGTGTGTTTTAGTAGTCTCCTCACCCCTCCCCCGCCCCCAGCCTCTGCTACCGCCCTGCCGCCCTTGACTCCCCGACCTGTCCCCACCTGTCACTCTCCACACCTATCTATTTGAAGCCCGGCTCCTTCTCTCACTTAAATGCTCCTTTCCGCCTCCCCCACTGCAAAGCTCAGCCTTTTCTTCAGATTTCCTCGATCTGTCCTTTCCCGGGCATCCTCTAGCCCCTTTCTCTGCATGTTTCACAAGCTCTCCTTTAGTGAGTGACTCCATTTCCTCGGCGTGGCACGTGCCGTGTCTACAAACTTAGTCCTGATGGTTCTCCACAGTATGACAGAGTATGACCTGAAAATAGCCACCTGAAGTGCAGCACTTCCAAGTCTGTCCTCAGCACCTTCTCTGCCTGACCTCCCTGGCCTTGGCCACCGGCATCACGTATCAAATTACCGAGCACACGGCCGTGCAGACCAGAGAGCCTCAAATCGGCTTTTTCACCTTTAAAACTCTTCCTGCCCACACTTACCTCGTCTCCTTGGTTCCCCTTCTGGATTGCCTCCTGATGGCCAATACCTCTTCATTCCCGCTGAGGCGCTCCCAAAACCTCACTTATAAAGTCGCTTTCTAATTTGTCTCCTTCTAACTGACTGTGACATTCCTTCTTAAAACTAATAGATAAAAATTATACATTTATGGAATGCCATGGGATGCTTGGATGTGGGCGTTTCTTGTGCAATGTTCAAATAATGGTAACATGCCTGTCTCCTCAAACACTTTTTATTATTTCTGTTTGGTGAAAATATTGAAAACATTCTAGCTTTTGAAAATATACACAGTACACTGTCTTTATCTGCGGTCACTCTCTCACGCGACGGAACGCCGAATCTCCCTTCTCCTCTGTAGCACGTCTTGACCCTCACCGATAACCCATGCTTCCCCTTCCCCTCATCCGCTCTCCCCGGCCTTTGGAAGACACCACAGCGCTCTCAGCTCCTGCTATCTTCTTCCTCAGATTCAACATAGGAGAGAGAATATCCAGCACTCATCTTTCTGGTTAAGCCTGACTTACCTCACTTAACCTAGTGACCTTAGGTTCCACTTGTGTTGTCAAAAATGGCAGGATTTCCTTCTTCCTGTGCCTGGATAGTAGTCTTGTGTGTAGATGCCTCATCTCTCCGTTATTCACTTACATTGTTGGCATCTCAGGTTATTATGAACAGTGCTATAATAAACATGGGAATGCACATGTCTTTTCAACAAACTGAAATGATCTCTGGATATACACCCAGTAGTGGGATTGGTAGACCATATGGTAGCTCTATTTTTACTTTTTTTTCTCAGGAATTACCATAATGTTTTCTATACTGGCTGCAAAAAAATTGCATTCCCTCAAACAATGTACAATGTTTTCTTTTTCCTCACACCCTTGCCAACGATTGTTATGTCTTTAAAAGAATGTTTTGTTTTAGATTAACATGTGCCACCTGCACCTATTAATAGAATTCGTGGTGCCATTTCACTATAGTTGTATAACTTGCACTGAACCGATGCAGCTTGCCCGTATCTACACCTCCTCTCCCTTCTCCCATCATTTGGATGACAGCCATTCTAACAAAAGGGAAGTGATACATCACTGTTCCACACTTACAGTTCCCTAATGATTGGAATATTAAACAACTTTTCATGCTCAGGTTATCCATTTTCATTTCTTGCTTTAAAAAAAATGTTTATTTGGATGCAGTGTAAATTTTAATTTTTAATGTATTTTCATGATTTGTGTGTGTGCGTCTGCATGAGTGTGAACATATATGTATGTACAGGTGTGCATGCACAAGTGTGTGTGCATGCAGAGGTCTGAAGCTGATGCTGGGGGTCTTCCTCAATCAAGCTCCACCTTCCTCCTGAGGCAAGGCCTCTCAGCTGAACCCAGAGAGCACTAACACGGCTTGGCCAGCTAGCCAGCTTGCTCTAGAGACCCCCAGTCTTCACCTCCCACGTGCTGAAGTCACAGGGACTGCCTTGTCCACCTTGCCTTCGTGTGTGTGCTGGGTATCCCAACTCTGGCCCTCACACCTGTGTAGCAAGTGTTTATCCACTGAGTTATGGGCCCAGCCCCCCTCTCCTGCATTGTCCATTTTTAAGTTGGGTTATGCATCCCAGTTACTAACTCTATATCACATTGCGAGTATTTCCCCTCGCTGAAGCTCGTCTCTTTACTCTGTTGTTTCCTTCACCGTGCAGAATTTTGAGATTGGCGTAATCCCCGTAGCCTGCTCATGGATGATCTGTCTTTGTGCACACAGTACCCAGCACAGCACCAACACGCTTTAGTCCCATTTGGCCCTCAGTACACGCGCCTGAACTAAACTGAACTTCAGACTGAGAAGAGAGCCATTTCTCCCGAGGTTTGTGGTGTTAGTTTTGTTGTTGCTTTGTTTTATTGAGATGGAGGGATCTCACTACGTAACCTAGGGTGACCGTAACTCGGGATCCTTCACTTCAGCCTCCCAAGGACTAAGATTACAGGTGCATGCCATCTGTGGTGGTTTGAATAAAAATGGCCCCCATAGGTCTTTGGGAGTGACACTGCTAGGAGATGTGGCCTTACTGGAGTAGGTGTGACTTTGTTGGAGGAAGTGCGTCACTGGAGGCGGTTTTGAGGGCTCAGATGATCAAGCCGGGCCCAGTGTGGCATTCTCTTCTGCTACTGGATGTAGGACTCTCAGCTCTTTCTCCAGCACCACGTCTGCCTGCATGCTGCCATGCTCTCTGCCATGATGACAATGGACTAAACCTCTGAAACTGTAAGCCAGCCCCAATTAAGTGTTTTCCTTTGTTAGAGTTGCCATGGTTACAGTGTCTCCTCACAGCAATAGAAACACTAAGATACCATCATGCCTGACCTAGAAGTGTACATGTTTCTTGGGAAGTTTTAGGTTGCTCTTTTGGGGGCTTTTGAAAACAATTACCATACACAGTCTTAGATTTCATTATGGAATTTTCAAACATACTTAATTCTTGTTGACCCTCCTCCCTTCTCCCCCATCCTCCTGCATCTCACCACCTTGTATTTTTCCACCCCTCATGGACTCCTCCCCACTTGCATCTCACATTTCTTCACAGCTTTCTGTCCAAGGCCAAGAAGTGATGTAAACTAATAATTCTTAAGTCTCAAACCCCGAGTTTTAGGCCTTCCTTCCATTTTGTCTCTAGTTTGTAAAAATCAGATATTTTTACAATTATGTTCTTTTTTTAAAAAAATTCTTTATTTAAAAATAGGGAACGCTTCACGAATTTGTGTCATCCTTGCTCAGGGGCCATGCTAATCTTCTCTGTATCGTTCCAATTTTAGTTTATGTGCTGCCAAAGCAAGCACACAATTATGTTCTTTAAAAAAAAAACAAAAAACTGTTGTCGGGGTTCATTTCTCTAGCCCTGGATTTGGAATTTGGATGGCTAATACTTATCTATCATCGACACTATAGCAGAGCTCTAAGTGGATACTGTACAGGTTACACCGAAACATCTTCTCCTCTGCCTGCTGACAAGTTACTCTTTACAGAAATCTTAATGAGTCACAAAGGACTTACCAAAATAAAATGAAAAATGATAAATTAGTAAAGTTGCTGCTGGTGTAGTTATCGTGTTAATTTGTTTTGTCAGTACCTCCCTTTTTCCTAGCCTGTCAGTGACTCCTTCGTCAATCTAGCCTCCTGAAGACCCAATGCAGCCATCCAAATGGCAAGTCTGGCTCTACACAGGTGGAAACGGGCATCGTGTGTCCCCATGGCATAGTTCAATGTTAGGCCTAAAATTAGCACTCAGTGAGCATACGTGGAAAGGTTAAGAACCAGAAAGATAAAGGGAGAAGAGAGAGAACAGAAAAAGGAGAGAAATAAAAAGAGAAAAGAGATAGGCATGGGAAGAGGTACAGTCTGTTTATCTTGCAGATGAGGAGGCCACCCTTCAAATGAGGCCATCGAATCATTCAAGGGAGCTTCCCAGCACTCAGAGCTGGGTCTCTGCCCCAAGCTGGGCCTTATTGATTCTCCATACTTGAAGCATCCTCCTGCCTCTTTCTGAGTTTTTTCCCTCAGTTCAACCCTCAGAAAACCATGCAGAAGATCATATCTGTTTCATGAAACCTTCTTGACCGATTTCAACCCACTGTCATCTTCCACTCTGAAAACAATGTTTACAAAATCATTTTAATATCTAAAGAAACACAAATGGAACTTTTCATAGGTTCATTTTATGTATCTCTTCTTAGAAAAGACTTTCAGGTGAATTTTTAACACATAAAAATTCTCTCAACAACCCATGTAAATTTCTTAGGGATTATGGCTCATTTATCTCACTTATGATGTCTGTTGGGCCATTAAAAAAAAAGGAACTTTTATGATTTAGTTAATATTCACATCTCTGGAGCTCTCTTCCCACAATCTCCTATATGTCCTTCCTATGTCTCCATATTAATATTTAAGCCATCATTTAGCTTCCCTCCACAGAAACCAAACAGAACGAATTTGAACAAGGTGATTCACTCTGACTTGGTTTTCCTCCTTCAGAAACCTATCGAAACTAAAACCGGAAGTCCTGGTGAGTCACTCCTCTTTCCCTTACCCAGGAAAGAAGGCACGGGTAGGAAAGAGAAACAGAACAAGACAGGTTCTGTCAACACTAAAATCGTCCCTAGTTTCTGCGTGCCAGCAAATCTAGAAAATACAAGCCCAAAGCAGGTATCTAACACTTCCTCACATTGGTGCCCTTTATAGGAGTCATGTGTGTTAGCCATGGGAGAGCTACTCACCCTTCAATTGCACCCAGTGAAGGAGAAGAACGTATTCCAGTTACTCACCTCCCTGGTCCATTTCGCCAACACTAACAGGACCACTGGTTTCCTCCCTAACCAATCAATGTGTTATTTATAGCTGAGCCTCCAGGCTGTGCAGTTAGAGCCACCACGGAGCTCTGCTACACATTAGGAACAAAAGTTCTCGTTTGTAGGGACTCTAACTCAGTCATTATTGGGGTGCACGTGTAGTAGTTAAGCCTTTAAACCATTTGGTGAATCTAGCATTCGACAACCAGTTTCCTAAGTGTTATAAGAACCCAAACCACCAGACCAAGAGTCCCATTTTTATACGATGTAATCTGATGGCGGTGAAGGATCAAGAAAGCCTCTTCTAACTGTAGGGAACTGAAGCCGCCCTCCTGAGGGCATCAGTTTCTGATCTGAGCTGATTTGTCCACAGTCCGGCCATGTTTTACTAGATACCCACTTGACAGACAGTAGACACGTCTGAAGCCCTGACCCTGTCTTATAGGTGCAGCACATTATATGCACTGGGCCCACAGTGGAATGAAACAGACTGACTCAGAAACCACAGTCCTGCAACGGCCTGGCAGAGCTGCCTGCTCATAGACGGTAAGGCTGAAGGGAGCTACGCATTTCATTTTGCTTTGCAGTTTTAAATCATGGAGAACAAGACATAGAATGGTTACTGGTATTTGGAGTAGGTCAACCAGTAAAAGGATAAAGTCAATGTTTTAAATGGATTGTCCATGCCTTTACTTGTCTGAAAAAAAAAATTCTTAGCTCAGTTTAATAAACATAGCATGTAGTAACAGTAAGGCAGCTCTTGAAAGGAAGGGGACAGCAATCCCAGGATCAAGGGCAGTCACTGTGAAAAAGTCGCATCAGGCTAAGATCTCCATTGCTATGTTTTTGCCCAGATTTACTGAACGGTTCAGACAGTGTAACTGATGTACATACACATCATCTGGATTTTATCGAGTTTTTTTTTACTCTGCTGACCTATGGATAACAATGCAATGGGGACACTAAGGGCCCATCTTGCACTTACTGGTTAATGTGGCCTCGTCAATCTGAAAGGAGGTTTCTGTGCCTCCTGCCTCAACTATTTCTGGTCTCTTTTAGACAACAGGTCTCTCCCTTTAGGTGATGCTCCGATTCACCCACTGAGTCTTGAACCTCTCTGCACAAGCTGGTGCCACCCCAGGCTATTTTCATCCAGGTGCCTGCAATGGCCAGTCTCCGCCTCCAGTCTCCCAGGACTATTCTCAACAGTTTAAGAATACTCACCTTCCAACTTTGTCCAGTTTGTTTGCTCTCCCAGAATAATTATCAATAAAGCCCTTTTCTAAAGTTCCCTCATTATGTGAATTTTATGTCTACCTGTAAGCAGCCTGACCCTAACCACATTACTAACCCTTAATCTTTAAAGTGATTTTTCTCCTGCTTTTAAAACCCAAATTTCTGCTGGGAGGTGGTGGTGCACGCCTTTAATCCCAGCACTCGGGAGGCAGAGCCAGGTGGATCTCTGTGAGTTCGAGGCCAGCCTGGTCTACAGAGCGAGATCCAGGACAGGCACCAAAACTGCACAGAGAAACCCTGTCTCGGAAAAAAAAAAAAAAAAAAATTTTTTTTTTGGCATGGAACTTGAATTTGAACTTCTTAACATGAACTTCTCCCATGAGGCAGAGGTTTGGGGATATTGTGGTTTTAGGTATTTTTTGTCTGGTTTTGTTTGCTTCACTCAGGCTGGTTTGTCAGCTGACATAACCCAGTGCTCAACACTGTTCGCAATACATGGTTGGTGCTCAAATATGTGTTGGTAGCCCGGCAAGATGGCTCAGTGGGTAAGGCACTTGCCACCAAGTGCGATGACCTGAGTTCAATTCCCAGGAACTCCACGATGGAAGAAGAGAACCGACTCCCTCCTGAAGGCTGCCATCTGATGGTGGGACACGGACACACACACACACACACACACATACACACACACATACACACACACATACATACACATACACATACACACACACACACACACACACACACACACACACACACACACAGTATGTTGGATGATCAGCCCACAATCAGGACACCACCTCCCTCTTCTGCTGCTCCCTTCACCCTTCAGTCTGCATTCGGTTTCTTTTTCACAGCAAGGCCTTTAAATGTATCCTTCTTTTTGCCTGGTGTGCCTTCCTCACGCTGCCCCGCCCCTTCTGCCTCTCTCATCCTCCTGATTTCCCTCAGGACCCAGCTTTAAAATCGCTTCCTCTGGGAGACCTTCCTCCACCCTCCGTCTAGGAAATGGCCTTCCTCTACATTTGCTCCCGGCAGCCTGCTCTTCTCTGAGCTCATCAATCCTCACCATGCTTCATCATCAGCAGGATCTCCCCGCTCCTTTCCCTGCCAAGTCGATTGTGCTGTGATGATGTTTATACAGACTCTCAGCACCCACTCACCCCGCACATTGTCTATCCCGGACTCAATACACGACTCTTGAATTGAAAATAAAGTGGCACGGTCTTTAAAGATGAACAGAGAGATGAAATGGAAAGACAGGCCGCCTAACTCTGTGATGACTCATGCTCAGTTCTGGATACTAAGTGTTAGTGCGAACACATCCCCTTCCTGCCCAGAGAAAGGCAATCAGTAGGTTAAGAGTATAAACCGAGAAACTGAAATAGTTCAACCTAGAAAAGAGAGAAGAGTGAAGGGTAGAATGAAAGACGAACTCTTAAATTGTCTACAAGTGTATTAAACATGGGTTTGCAAGCGTTCGGTTGAATGGATGGCAGGAGATTGGAGGATGACAGATAGGGGCTTTGACAATCAGAGTTACCTGAAAATGAATGTGCTGTCTGTGGAGCACTGAGCTCCCTGTCTCCAGAGGTGTTCACAATGGACCACATTACAGCTTTGGGAGGTGTAGGTGGGCTTGACTGTTCTTAGCAGTAAACTACAGAAGACAAGTTGGAAGGATTCAAGTATCTAAATAGTTTGGTCAGATTAGAAAGGAAATCCAAAATGGTCCCAGTGTGGACTTCACTAAGCTAGCAGGGAACTCATCCCACCCACTTCACCCACCCCACCCACCCCCTGTCCTTGTCCTACAGACTGGAGGGCTGAAGCAGGACAGAAAAGCTTAGTGAGCAGGACAATAAAGACAAAGTCTCCAGTGGGAAAATTAAATTAAAAAAAATGCAACCCATGGCAATGCATTTATATTTAAAATAACAATAAAAGTTGTAAACAAATATTGGAGTCAATAATTAACCTTCCATTAAAAAGAAAGACAGACATCTAGCCACTTTAATTTCAGGTGAAGAAAGATCTTATTTTGTTTTTCAAACCAAATAATATCTGCTAATGTTTATATTCATGAACTTAACTCCTTATCAATTAATAACTTAAAAATCAACAAAACAAGGATGCAAATTAAAAATTGCATGAACATAAACACTCCCAACCACTTCATACAGGTTTTAGATGTATTTTATGTATATGACTGTTTTGCTTACATGTATGTTTGTGTATCACATGTATGCCTGCTGCTCATGGATGCCAGAAGGGTGTCAGATCTCCTGGAATCCTAAGGATGGCTGTGAGCCACCATATGGGTTCTGGAGATTGAACCCGGGTCCTCTGGAAGAGCAGTAGGCCCCCTAAAACACTGAGGCGTCTCTCCAGCCTTCCATACTCTTAACCCCCACTTCAAGTGACGGCACCCAGTGGATCTAAGACTCTCAGTGACAAACTGATGACATTGGCCTAGGCTCCTCAGTTGTTTTGCTGACTTAGGAGCGGCAGACATCCTCAGCTGCCATGTCTGATTTTGTATTTCGGCCTCTTTCATTCAGCGGGAGTTTTCCCAGGGGACTGGGACCTCAGTACCCAGGAGTAATTAATCTAAAACACCTTCTGAGTAATTCATGGTCTCACTCAGAGCAGCCCACTATGGACAAATCTCTGATGCCTTTACACCTGACTACCATGCTGGCCACTTTGAAGAACTCACTCTGGGGCCACAGGAAAGTCAGGCTGGTGGTTACAGTGTGCCCGGGTACTTCCCTCTAGTGTGCCCGGGTACTTCCCTCTCGTATGCCCGAGTATTTTTCCCCCTCAGTCTCCTGTGAGCTGTGCTGTGATCTTGCCCCTGGGGCATAAGCCTGAGATTGTAACACCTTGAATTTAATAACTAACACATTTCCCATACAGTGTAAATATACACAAAAATATGCTTTACAGCTTGGACAACCACTTTTGACCATCAGCCCCCCAACACACACACACACACACACACACACACAGAGAGAGAGAGAGAGAGAGAGAGAGAGAGAGAGAGAGAGAGAGAGAGAGAGAGAGGAGAGAGAGAGAGAGCATTTTCTAATCCAAAAACTTTTCACTTTCTAGTTAAAAAGCACAGCAAGAGATAAAATATGCAATGCGAGTGCAAGTCAACATTCTACAGTTTAAAAGGCTTAGTTTTTCAGGACAGATCATCTTGCCATCACAGTAGTTTTTAAAAACTTCGCACTGAAGTCGGAGAGCATCTGCTGAGAACCTCAGCTCTGCGCTCGCCCCACCCCTGGTCACTAGCACTCAGGGAGGTGCAGGAAGCAGGTTGTCAGTGGAATCTGATAATGCCCCATAAAGAACTAACCTTGAAGATCCACAGCACTGGATGTAGTTCAAGTGCTGCGTTCTCAGCAAAGGAGGACTTACCAGCTAGTAAAATAATGAAATCTGTCAAGCCGGCATTGAACCCCTGCAAATGGGCGAGAATAGGGTAGGCAGTGAGGGCCTGGCACATGAGCAGGCAACTCCTCGTGAAGACAGCACAGAAGAAGGGCAGGTTAAGAGACAAAATGATGCCAGGGAGGCCAAAGTCCACGGGCTGCTTGGTGTCTTTTGTTTGCTGTTTAATTGGAGAGGTTTTGAGAGCGGTCACTGTTGCAGAATATTCCTGTATGTTGTATAAAAAAGCCTCATGCTATCAGAGAACATTGCATAGTAAACTCAGGTCTAGACACCTAAGAACCTCTAAAAAGATACAATATGTTTTAAAATGTGCATAGGCTTAAAAAAGAAAAGAAAATGGGTATAGATTGTCATAGAAAAATAGTTTATAAATAATATGACAAAGTCTTTAAAGAAAATAATATAAAAAGATAAGTCATGTAAAAATGGAAAATACATAGAGACTCTGGAACTTGTATGGTGTTGCACTGACTTTAAATTTTTTGATTGCTGATAAGCAAACAATGGCTGCTGAAAGACACTGGATTATAAAAACTACTAAATTAAACCAACTTATATATTTTTTAAAATGCCCTAACTTCAAAATGAAAGTAAAAAAATATGTTACATTGGGGAAGAGGTTATGCTTTTGTTTCCACAGAAAACAAAAGGTTATGGATTTATTCAAGGTTAATAGAGATCAGATTTGATCAGGAGACCCCTGAAAATCCTGGCTATAGACATAAAGAAATAAACCTTAAAAAAAATCTAGAAGACAGGTGACATATATTTTACCTACTCAAACATGAAACAAAAAATCATCTTTAACTGATTTGTGCATACTGCACATTCCATACTTGTATTAATGCAAATATGTGTGTGTGTGTGTGTGTGTGTGTGTGTGTGTGTGTGTGTTACCTTTGAAAGTCTGTGTTTTCAGAGCAAAGGGACCAGAAACCAATGAAAATGGGTGTCCCAGGTGACCCAGCCTCTCAGAGTACCTCTGTTGCAGTTTCCTCAGAGTTCTGCATCCAGAACAGCTTCAAGGCTGTTAGCTGAGAGGGTTCATCCTCACAGACTACCAGCCAGGACTTCAGATAAGCCTTACACTTTCCCATCACACCGAGACTAGACAATAGCTAGTTCTCCCAGGACTTGAACAATATCCTAATTTTCTCAGGGTCCCCCAAAGATGCCAGCTCCCCCAAACAACAGGAAGCAGTCAATAGCACACAATGTCCACATTCCCAAGATATGGGGTGGGTGATTTTTGGTTGTTCTGTGGGGGGTTGTCATCATTTAGGGGGTTTACAAGTTGTTACTGGTCATGGTCAGAAAAAAAAATGAACAAAGGACATTAGATTCAAGGATCTCTTTCTAAAAGGAAAAGAGAGGATATAATATAGAAATGATAGGATAAAGAGTAGATTGTTGACTCTGCTTTTGAGCAACCACTTGTCTCAAATATTTTACATTGGTATGGAATTTTCTATATTGATACAAATTTAAGGTTATTTTGTCATACTGCATTATGTGTTTCTATTGCTTATTTAAGGTAGTCTACCTATGCAGCTCATTTAACAATGAAATGTAAATTTCTAGTCCTTTAAAGTTATTATTACAAACTAATTAGAATAATAAAGAAATGCAGCCGGGTGGCGGCGGCGGCAGCGGCGCACGCCTTTAATCCCAGCACTTGGGAGGCAGAGCCAGGCGGATCTCTGTGCATTCGAGACCAGCCTGGACTACCAAGTGAGTTCCAGGAAAGGTGCAAAGCTACACAGAGAAACCCTGTCTTGAAAAACCAAAAAAAAAAAAAAAGAAAGAAAGAAAGAAAGAAAGAAAGAAAGAAAGAAAGAAAGAAAGAAAGAAAGAAAGAAAAAAAGAAATGCAAGTTAGTAGTTAGTCATCTATAACAATTAAACTTATAGTCATGTTAGGTATGTTTTCAAAGTCAAACAGAGATATATTTTAGATAGACAGGTGGTCTTCAAACATTTCAGAGATCAACAAAATATGGCATGTTCTAATAAGAAAGATGTTTTAATAAGAAAATAAGGCTTTTTCATGACAATGAGACACATCTGCTCTTGGCAGCACCAATCTACCTCAGAGAAGATGATGGGCATTGAAGAATCTCCATGTAGAGTGAGTAGAAGATTTCTTAATAAAGAAAAAAGAAGAAGCTCAGGAAGTTAGAAGAGGTCAATTAGCTGAAGAGAAGACAGAGATGCCTATTCCCCAAGAAAGGAGGAAATAGTGAGTAACAGATGACAGGAAGCAGGCTTGGGGTGACGGAAGTGCAGGATTCTCACCTTATTATCTATGGGGCTTTGGTGAAGTAGAGAGTGTGACCTTCCCTTGAGAAGGGTGAGTTAAATAAAGAAGAATGGATTTCAGGTAAGAATTTGGGCTGGAAGTTGAAAGGACAGAGGACCGGCTGGGAGGCCTGTCTGGTGATCTAGATACCCCGGTAGTCTTACCACCGTGAGATGGAAAGTTTCTTGGGTGCTACAGAAGCTGTAGGAAACTGCCCACAGGTGGAAGGATTGGTGATCGTGGAAGGCACACATTACATGGTCAGTTCCAAAGGAAGGCTTAATGGGTTTAGACATTGTTCTTGGTGATAGGTTCCCCTGAGAGAACACAAAAGGGAGAGGTCTAGCTCCCCCATAAATCAGTATAGACATGTCCCTGGGCTGTGGAAAACTCTTGTCTCAAGAATCTCCCTTTCTAGTCTCCTATACAGGAATTATTAGATGAGTAGCTTCCTATCTCGAGGTGACTCACTAGACCCAGTTACTGCCAGTGTGTATCTTACAAAATCTACAGGAAGATAAGAGCAACTCCGGAAGCAATTAGGGAATGTGGCCTGTGGCTACAACTGGAGTAAACCCAAGGAGTAGACCCAGTGACAATGTCCTTGTGGGGATAGGTATGGCCTACCTCTGCCCTTGTGCTAACTTGAACACATAGGCTAGCTTCCTAACGTGTGTAGAGTCCGTCTAGAACTTAGATCACTTGGAAATGGATTGATCCCCGTTTCCATTACATTTTTATTACCATGTCATTAACTTTATGAATAAAATGAAATTCCACAGTCAAAGCATCTTAGGGAACTTGAACCTACCAACTAAAGACAAAAAGAAACCAAACATTCTGAGTAGGACCCTGACGTGACTGACATTTTTTTGTCAATATCTAAAAATGTAGTCATCTCACCAACTGTGAGAAATGATTCAAAGAGGCCCCTCTTCACTTTTTTGGGGATTGAAAAATCTTATTTCCTTTCAAATAGCTATAATTTACTGGGAGTGGGTAGAGGACAGGAACACGAATGGGTAGTCTTGAAGTGGAGAGGGAGAGTATGATCTAAATCAATATTTTGCAAAAGCTTGGGAAATGCCTCCAGTGTAAAAGAGAAAGAGAAATTATAGCTCTTTATTTTAGACAGTAAAATGCCCAGTTACTCACTTCCCTTAAATCCCCCCTTTTCAGTGGCTGGAAGGGACAATAGTGGAGGATTCTGCTGTCACAGCTACAAATCAACCAGCAGCAACCATGGTTCCCAGTCTCATCGGACTTTCTAAGATCCCTGAGATCTTAAATGTGATCATATGAGAGAAAATTCTAATTTTTTTTTCTTTTTTGAGACAGGGTTTCTCTGTATAGTTTTGCGCCTTTCCTGGAACTCACTTTGTAGACCAGGCTGGCCTTGAACTCACAAAGATCCGCCTGCCTCTGCCTCTCGAGTGCTGGGATTAAAGGCGTGCGCCACCACTACCCGGCTCCCTAATATTTTTTTTTGAGACGGGTTTCTCTGTGTAGCTTTTGGAACCTGTCCTGGAACTCACTTTGTAGAGCAGGCTGACCATGAACTCACAGAGATCCACATGCCTCTGCCTCCCAAGTGCTGGGATTAAAGGCATTTGCTACCACCACCTGGCTGAGAGAAAATTCTATATTAACGTCGAGAAGCCCAAGGAGAACCAATAGGAACTGGTTCAACTCTCTGCATCAACTTATTTCTCGAAGAATCTAGTGTCTTCTTGTTCATAGTTCCTTTTCTCACTCAGATGTTACAAAGAGTAATCTGGATTCAATGTCTCTGCCTCCCAATCCCAGGAAAAAGTAGCTTCCTTTCACACTCTGCTTTTGGTCTTTTGTTTTGTTTTCCTCCTATCACTCAGACTAGAGATATAAGGGTTAGCAAGGAAGACAATGCCCTACCCTAACTGCTCACAGGCTAATGGAGGAGACAGATGTTGCCTTTGAGGTCCCTTTCTTAGCACTGTCTGTGTGACTCCTTTTCTGTGGAATTCTCACAGCCTTCCCCGCCTCCTCAGGAGCCACACAATTCACTTTTCAACCAAGTGGTTGCTCCTCTGTGAACTCCTCGTCTACTCCCCACGGGGACTTAAATGCTTGTTTTCCATCGTCCCCCAGCGTATAAGCAGCCTGTTAGTGGTCAGGGTCTCATTAATTGTTGAGTTTGTTTTTGTCTATCTACTCACTAGAGCAACAAATTCTACAACAGAGAAAAGTGTGTTTGTTTGTCTATTTGCTTGTTTGCTTTTTCTGTAGCTCCAGTGTCCTGAATAGCACTGTTCCTACTACTGATCTAGCAAGTATGTGTTATCTAGTCCACTTCTCGGATGAAATGCTCCATCCACTAATCTGATCACACTACCACTATCAAGGCCATCTTTGTTTCATTCTGACCTCTTCCCCTATTCCATCAATGTCTGAAATACTGTCTTTCTCTTCTCTCCAACTCCATGTCACAGCCTCAGCTCTTTTTCTTTTTCTCTCTTGACCTATAACTTGCTCGTCAGTTTCAGTCCTCTCAGTACTGACTCGTCTTTCAAACTGATGGAGAAATGGTTTTCTAAAGCACAGTCCTGATTGTGTGACTTCCATATTCAGTAAGATGAAAAACTTAACTCCTAGTCGCAAGTCTACATCATTTCTTCAGTCCGTGGCCTCTATGACTGACTGCCTGATCCCGGCAGCCATTTATTTATTCACCTTACCCCTGAGTCACAAACTGGTTTAGGCCACATTTATTCATGCTTCCCTGTACACAGTCCTTGATTAACCTACGAGGAATATCACCATGAGTCTGCTCCCTCTCCTCCCAAACACATATAAAAACACTCACAGCACATAAGTATATGTGTCTTGTTCTGGTCCTTGCAAGTACTTAGTTGGGGTAGGAGCTTTCCCCAAATGTCAACGTTTTGTTGAAGTTTTCCCCAAATCTGGTAGAGTTGACTCGTTCCCTTCCCATGGTACCCATGTTATTTTGGTTTAATTCCCAAATTTTAGTTACCTATACAGACCTGAATCCCCTGTAATGTTATAAACCCATTGGTGTCTATGACATATCTTATTCATCCTTCTAATGAGCATGAATCATATCACACTGACTAAAGACAATCTTACTGGATATTTTCAGCAGTGCTAAAGATGAACATCAAGTCTCATGCCCAAAACATTCCAAAGAGAAGATATAAAACACTTAACCTGGATGCTGGGGTACTCGCTTGTCTGCAAGCAGAGGAGCAGACCAGAGCATCCCTGAAGGGCTCTCGTTTCCTCTCACAGCATTACTGTGCTTCTGTAGTCAATCAATGGACTAGGTGATGTTGGATCTATTAATCAATCATTCTATTCGCTTTCCCAACAGCCTGTAAGTTAGACAAGTCATTCTCATTTCAGTGCCGAAGAAAAGCAACTCAGGGAAAAGGCTTGCCCAGGCTCCTCCACTAAGCCAGCCCAAGAGCATCTACTGACATGATCAACCTGCACAGAAGAGGACACCAGTCTTCTTCAGGTGTGGAAGCAAGAAACACTCCGCTTCCCCTCTGTGAATGTATAATAAATGCATGTCCAGGAACAAATGGTTTCTCCTGTAGCACAAGAGAAGTCTATCTCCCCTGAGATTAAGCCTTTAGAGTGTAAAGCAACTTCACCCCAAACCAGCAAGAATCTGATCCTTCTCATAGCTGAAGCTGGAAATCCACCCTGCAGGCAGGGACAGTGACCCCAGAGACAAGGAAGAAGATTCTAATTAGTTTCTCACATTGAAAGTTGCTCTGAAGAATCTAAAATAGCATAGATGACCTCCCTTGAATGGCCCAGTGGTTCTCTAGTTATGGTGTTTGAACTAGTTGCCAACCTGGCTGGTTTATCTTCTCTGCGATGCTGGCCACACTGACCTCCTGGCCGAAGTTTGCCACCTCCTCTTACTTCCCCTCATCCTCCGCCATTTATAGCTGAGCTTAACCTGGATTCTCTCATCCCACCAGCTTCCTCCCCTACAGATCAGAGCTGACACTGTGTTCTTGGCCTGAAATTATCTTCCCCAGCTTCTCAAATCACACAGTTAATAGACAAAGGGGAGATAATTTGAACAATGTAATAAATGAACATAGTATTAGATGCTAATCCAAAACATAAAATAAGTATGTATGAGTTTATTAGTGAATCATATAGAAGAAGGAATGAATATTCCTTACATGAAAATGCAATTAATAAAGGTAGATGAATAGGGGAAATTAAAAATCACTATTATAGTATTATGGTGATAATTGTTTCAAGATAATGAAAACTGTGATCAATGGATAAAAGTTTTAAGACAAATAACATGGGTACATAGCCCCCTCAAAAATCCTCCCTCTAGATTTACCAATTAATTTGTGTATTTTAACACATGCCCACTCTAGGGGGTGGACCACTGCAGCAGAGCCCTTGACTAGCATATGCCAGGCCACAGTGTCCTCTCTATACTGTAGTAAAAATTCAATTTATAAGTGCCAAACATCCTTTGATAGATCTCCCTCCAGGAGAGGAACTCAACTCCCCTCCTTTTGAAAGCCCGACTAAACTGAATGACTTACTTCTAAGGAATGATCATGAAAGGGAGAAAATAGTAACTTTGCTGGCAAACACCAAGGGAGCCATGTGTTCAAAGTTAAATCACCAGTAACTAGCTGTATGGACATTATGAACCTTCTATTATGATGCAATGAGAAATGCACTTCTGTGATGTTCTTCCCAAATCAATAACCTCTGTCAGTTCTGGAGCAAATAACAGACAGACTCAAATTCAGAGACACACATCTTGCTGCTAGTCTGTAAAAGTATTAGCAACATAAAAGACTATGAAATATAGAGAAATCATCACAAACTAGAAGACAGTGAGGTCATATGAAAACTGAATTCAATACAGGGATCTAGGTTGTAAATAGGAAGAGAAAAGAGACACTAATGGAAACTCTGGGAAAATCTGAAAAGTCTATAAATAATAGTAATGTGTCAATATACTGTGGTTATGCTAAATTTTTTAATTACAAATTTTCTTTATTCTTGAGTGTTTCATACATGTATGCAATGAAATATGATCATGAACATAACTACCCACCCCCATTTCCCTCTCCAACTCCCCCTGTATGCCCTCAAAAATGTCCTTTACCAACTTCATGTCCTTTTGGGAAGGACATAAACCATTATATCAAATTAGTGCTGCCCACATGTGCATGGGTGTGGGACCATCCACTGGGGCGCGGGAAACCTACCAGCGGGCACACCTGCAAAAAGACCGTCTCCTTCCCCAAGAGCTATCAGCTGCCAATAGCTCTTCAATGACGGGTAGGATTGGAGACCACATCCCTGTCTATGCTAGAACCTTGACCTTGACTGGCTTGACCTTGGGTAGATATTGCGCATGTGCTGGTTATGCTGGACTCTCACAGGAGAGGAATCTGGATGAAGGAGATAGAGAGAAGATAGATAGATAGATAGATAGATAGATAGATAGATAGATAGATAGATAGATGATGGATGGGTAGATAGATATAGACAGACAGGTAGATGAATAGAAGTGAATATATTCTGTATTATCTTTGCAACTCTTCTGTAAATAAATATATTTTAAAATAAAATGCTTTTAACATCCATCTCTTCTTTTTCCATTTCTTTGATGCATCCTGTATTTTATATATTTAAAATGATCATGTTTCCTTGAAAAATCAGACTTTTTCATTTCTAAAGACTGCCTTCTTAGAGAAGTCTCTGCTCAGGAAAGGAAATAGTGTCGTATGATGAACTTCTTCGGGATTTTATCTCCCTAAACTCCACTGAGGCATTCAGTTCAGCCTACTTTATTTTGTTTGTATTTGGTACATGTCTCTCTTTTTGGCAGCTCTACAAAGGCAAAAGTCCTTTAAACCCCACCCACATTTAGAATCCAATGTTCACCAGCTGAGTTATTGTTACAAAGGAAGCCTCCATCCATCCAAGGCTAGTCCCTGAGCCAACCCTAGTTTTGAGTCCAGCCTGCCAGCTGTTGTTTCTCCAGATCTCCTCTGCACCTGGGACCTCAGCAGGTATCTGCCCTGATAGAAACTTACAGCAGAGCTCTGAGGCCAATCAGCCCCAGGATGATTTATATAGATCTTTACCAATCCTGGTAACCATTGAAAATACAGCCTGCATGATCACCGGACTTACTCAGTGGGAGTCTCTGGCTGGTCCAGGCATCTTCCACCTGCTCTACATCCCCCAGTTTTCCTCCCTTCCTGCTCTTCCCTAGGGAATCCTACATGCTGTTCTAGCTCCTAAGTAAACAAGTTCACCTACCACCAGAATTTGCTCCCTTGACCTCCCAGCTTTATGAAATCTGGGCTTTCCTCTAACCTTGAAATTTACTCCAGAACACGCCTGGAGGAAACTGCTCTTGTCTCTCTGTATTCCTAGACCTCACCCCACACATAGGTTGGAGATCAAACTTAGAGTGAAATATAAAGAAAACAAAATATACCCAAATTATTTTGGACCCCAAACTTCATCCTTGATAAGAAAACAAAGTTTCCGTTTTAACCAGGAGGCAAAGGTTCCTGCCATCCTATGCTGAACATCAATCCCAGGAATCGCGCACACACACACACAGGGATTCTGAATTCTAGATCAGGGAAGTATAAGATGTGGCAAGGATCAAATCCTGGCTGTCTGATGTACTTCTAAACTTGGTACTTGGAAATCTGTTCCAGAGTTGCGGAATGGGGCATGGAGAGCTTCTGTAGGATAGCCTCCCGTGGAAACATACCTAATGCACTGATGCTTTGGAGCTCTGGAGGCTACAGTGCTCTTAGGTGCCTGGTGTCGACGCTGTAGGGAGCACTTGTCCAAGATGTGGGTCACCTGGATGTGCTGAAAGTCACCTCCTCCAAGCCTTTACTAAAGCACGGCTGGTACTTTTGTTTAATCTGAAAACCTTTACCACCTTTCAAAAAATAACTAATCGGTCACAAAACCATATATCCATGAGAGATGCAAGTAGTGTCCTTGGCTAGGATGGCCGGCTGTGCATTATACAAAACCACCTCTAAGGTAGCATAGGTTTGCATGGTTATCAGTAAAGTTTCCCAGAAGATGGCAGGAACACGCATCATTCAGACAGATCAGTCTGCTAGGACAGTTCCTAGACAGGGTGGTGAGGCATTTTGAGGAAGGAATGTCTTTTCTTAATTTCTATGACAGTATCATATGAACCAGTAGCAGCCATATCTAATTATCCATTGTAGGGTGATTTCCCGTTCACTAGCCGGTGATTTTGTTTTTTAAAAAAAATGTTATTGAGCCGAAGTCTTGTTTTATAGCCCAGGCTAGACTCAAACTCGTAATCTTTCTGTCGAGTGCTGGAATTACAAACGTGTATCACCGAGCCTGATCTTCTAATCTCTGAATTCATGCGTATCACTCCACAGTAAGAACCCACAAATATTCTTAAACTTTTGACCATTTCCCTTAGAGTTTCTACAAATATAACCTCAATTCAAATAAACATTTATCAACTTGGAAAACTAGCAATAACACACAAAGCAATAATCTATCTAAAACAGTACATTAAAGTGTCACAGTTTATTCACACCAGTTTTAAAGAGTGTGTGGTTTCTCTCTTCCTGCACTACAGCAGCTCCGTGACCTGGTTTCTTCAGTAGAAAAGTCCAATCACATTACACAGCAATGCTAAAATGTTGCCCTCAATTTATAATGGAAGAGATTAATTTGCTCTCAGCCTCTAAAATGGATTAATTTGCATTAATTGCCTATTAGTAATTTCTCAGTAATATTAAATATGTCAACAAATATTTCTTGGAAATAATGACTATATAAATAGTCCCTACCATTTAGGAGTTAAGACATACATAAATGAATAAAATGCAACATTTTCCCATCAAGAACTTAACACTTTGGTAAGAAAAGAAAAATACACAAATATATAATGGTAATTCAGTGTAACACGGTCCTCATTAGAAGCATGTTAGGTTCAACCATAATAGGAAGGAGGGATGGAGAAGAGGAAGGAAGCAAGTCAATGACTATATGTGAAGCCTTGAAAGCCTTCCTAGGAGGAAGCACCTTGGTCCAGTCTTGAGAGATGAATAAGAATTAGCAGGTGGACAGAGCTAGGGTATAAGAAGCCTGTGTGGAGATTCAGGCTTTCAAACATCAAAAGACATGCAAGAAGGTACACATGTGTATTGACTGTCAACGCGAATTGTATCAGCAAAGGGTACAGAGAATGGAGGATTCGGAAAAGGAGGTGGTGGGAGATAGAGGCCATGCTGTTGCCTATAGATGGGCTTTTCATAACATGTCAACCTGCAGGCAAGAGGGTGATCACTGGATGACTCAGAAAAGTTCTGCCCAGAGTCAGAGCAGAACGGCTTTTCAGAATGATCATTCCAAGTTTTGCGGAAAGTGGATAGAAGAGGCCCACACTAGGAGTTGGCCATGGGACAGACAGGTGATGAGAAAGCCCTAGAGAAAGAAGTGTAGGGTGACTGCCTGAAGACATTCAGGGCATGATCTCTGGCATCCAGGCTGAGGACAAAGCTGAGTCCTGGGGATGTGGATGGCAATATTAAGCGCTGGCATCGAGGACAGCCCCATGCAGAGGTGTAGCCCAAGCCGTGGAGTTCTTGGACTCCTGATGGCATCACCGATAGAATTCAGAAGGTCACAGAACTTAAATGTGAGAAAAATTACAACCTCGTATTCACTAACTGAAATGTTCTCCAATAATTTCAATTATAAATACAGAAAACACACCCCAGAAGTATTAGCAATGCCTGTGATCACCAGAATAAATCACATCACAGTTCTTAAGCGTATTCTGAGAGCACATTTATCCTAATTACTGCTTACAATTATAGTAGTTATTAGACCTATCAAAGGATCCTGTTATTTAGTGTATTAATTTAAGAAAGAGAGATGGGGAGGAAAGAAGAGAAGGAATGAAGGAAGGAAGGAAGGAAGGAAGGAAGGAAGGAGGAGGAAGGAAGGAAGGAAGGAAGGAAGGAAGGAAGGAAGGAAGGAAGGAAGGAAGGAAGGAAGGAAGGAAGGAAGGAAGGAAGGAAGGAAGGAAACACCAAGGCGTGGTGCTAACACCATAAACCCACACTTGTGGGCGGAGGTAGAAAGGAAGAATATTTGGGGCCAGGCTGGGTTACATAGCAAGATCCTGTCTCAAAACCAAACAAACAAATAACAGTAACAAAAATAAAATCAGCAAATCATATTTTAGCCAGTCATCATGACTCAAAACAAACCTGTAATCCCAGCTCCTATGAGCCTAGCCTGGGCTCCATTATGAGTTTCAGGCCATTCTGTACCAAGATTCTGTCTAAAAATTATAGCACAAAACTAACAACAATCAAAGCATTCGCCGTTGTATCACAGTTTTCAGAACTATTTTTACAGCTACATCTCAGTATCATTCTATGTATTTTGTTAGATGTCTTTAAAAACATTATCCAGAAAAGGGACCGATGACTTCCCCCTCCCCCCAGAGGGTCTGTGCACAATTCAAAAAGCCCAGGTTAGTATGAGAACAAAAGCATCAGAACACTTGGGACTCAGAGAAAGCAGGTGAAGAGAGAGCCAGGACAGTGCCACAGCAGGATTGGCGAGAGCAGAGGTTTGTGAGGACAGACCCACAGAGTTGGAAAATAATTACACAGAGACTGGACTTTCCTCAACTTACCAGTTACGGTGTAGATCAGCCAACAGTTCTCTGTGCGCAACAGAGCTAACAGACACGAAAACACAGGCTGAAGGAGTATGAAGTAGCCCAGACTCTGAGGAAAGAATGGAAGCAGTCCATCGAAAAGAGGAGAAAAGAACCGTCAAGGGTGGGGACGAGCAGGTAGCAGGAAGTCGCTGCCCCTCACTGTCACTCCCCAGACTTTCTGGCTCGACCTGACTTTAGGCTCGCGTCCATTGCAGTTTTCCTGAAGCGAGCTGACAGGTGCATGAAGACCCACAAATGAGAAAGGCCATTCCCTAAGATACAGAGGGCCACCAGGATGCTAAGTGGGCAAAATCAAATGCCCAGTCTCTCCGGTGACTTCAGTGAGGGCAGTCTCCATGTACCCGGATCCAGATCACTCCTGTGTAGGAGACGGCTTAGCAGACAGCAGAGTGTCCTACTCTGCCAGAAAGCATGCTGTTAGAAAAGAGACCTGGGAAGATGTTCGAAAGGCAGAATCAGGGGCAGGCTTTGGTTGTTTCTAACTTAGAAGAAATCTGGGTGTGTTTCTATTTTATTTTATTTATTTATTTATTTATTTTATTATTTTTGTTTTTTGTTTTTTTGTTGTTTTTCGAGACGGGGTTTCTCTGTGTAGCTTTGCGCCTTTCCTGGAACTCACTTGGTAGCCCAGGCTGGCCTCGAACTCACAAAGATCCTCCTGGCTCTGCCTCCCGAGTGCTGGGATTAAAGGCGTGCGCCACCACCGCCCGGCTTTTTATTTTTTTATTTTTATTTTTATTTTTATTTGGTTCTGAGTGTGTTTCTAGAGGAAGGAATCAAAGCAAGAAGAAAAGCCAGGATGCAGATGAGCCTTGGGGTTACAGGCTCCATCTGAGCAGAAATAAGTTACTATTACGACTTCCCATGCCAGGCATTCACTGCACCAGACATCACTCTAAACACCCACATTACCTCTTAGTACTGGAGCATTAAAACAACGATCTCCATTTCCCACACAGGGGAAGTAAAAACCAGCACATTTTAAGCAAATTGTCTAAGTACACAAAACAAGAGTAGAAGAGTGCTGTTTGACAATGTTTTACCTCTTTGTCTAAGGCCCAGCACCAAAGAGAAGTGTTCCAAATTGTTGGTACAACAAGATGAGATGAGGTATGAGCTATGGAATAGGTCTCCATCACTTAGCTTCATTTTTTTTTCCCCTTACAGGGAATGGCCAGTCTATTGGTTGAAAAATGGGAATTGAGAAAGGCAGAGCTCTGGCCCTAAAAGTCTTTCAGGTTTGTACAGGAACCCATGTCCACAGCTGAATAACTCTTTTTTAAAAAATTATATATTCTTATAAATTGAATATTCTTCAGAATATCATACACGCATACAATGAAATAGGATCATACATAACATACACACACACACACACACACACACACACACACACACACACACACACCGGAAACTCTTTACAGCTGCTACAACAGGGCCATGGAGAAGGGGGAGGAGAGGTGAAGGAATTGGAGGACAGAATGCTGACCAGTATAAATGAGCCAAGTTCAGGTCCCAGCTGTGTTATGAAGATGAATGGCAACAAAGAAAACCAGCCAATGTGATGGCTCACCCCTGTAGTCCCAGCTCTCTGGAGGATGAGACCGGGGAATTACCAGGTGTTGAAGGCCAGGCTGTGCTACACAGTAAGTTTGAGACCTAGGCTACAAAGTGTGACTGTGTCCCAAAACATCAGAGAAGAAAAAAAGTAAACAAAATCTGCAACTACTTCAATTCATGATGTCTATGGCTCTAAGTGGAGATAAACAAAGCTTACAATTCTTATCCTACCTAAGCCAGAAGTAATGTTATTAAATACATTCAATTTCCACCAGTAACCACTTAAGCTCAGATCTATCTACAAAGTCACTTGTCAGCTTTTAACAATATTTCTACTTCCGTTTTTCTAAATCATTAATACATTCCTTCTCTTTGCTTAAGATTACACTGTTACCAAACACTATTTTTAGAGCACCAAAGATAATAATCTTGTATAAGGAAATAGAAATTTAGAAATTCTAAAGATTATTTTAGGCTTTTGGTCTGGAAGAAGAAATTAAAATATTCAATATCTATTTTTAAAAAGTCATCTAAAAGTCTTAAAATAAAGGTGCAGACTTGACAGTTCCAAGCCTCCATGGAAGCAATACTCTCTCACAAACATTTGAGGAATGTGGAAAGTCATCACTGTCTGTCTGGAAGTCAAGTCTGGGATACACTGTTTAGTAGACAAGAGGTAAATCCTAGGACAGAACAATAGTAAAGATTTATTTCATTCATGTACCTTCCATCTGTGGGTCTGTACATCATAGGAACTGTCTGGGAGAAAGCATGCCGAATTGCTAAGCTATTTGCCCATGACACTGGAAGGCAGTGACCCCCTCGCCGCCACCACCACTTGAAATGTCCATCCTTCTACTTTGTTTTGTTTTGTTTCTGGATGTTTCCTTTTTCAAATTATAAAATGGTTATGTTTAACTTGAATTTTTCTTTATACTGGCTTTATAATCAGCCATTTCTCCAAAATGCCTTTTATCTTTTCATTGAAGAGCTGTATAAAAAAATCCACAATCTAGGTAGTATATTACTTCAACTAGCTTTTAACATATGTGTTGAGGATTTAAGGGAGTGTGTATGTGGCACCTCTTAACATTGAGCTTACATAATCACTCAGCAATTAGAAGACCTTATGGTTGGTATGGCTATTGTTATACGCACTTTTAATAAATCTGTATGTTTCAAATCCTCATCCCAAATGGCCCCCCGCTGGCCACAGCATCAAACCTTGATATGTCTGCAGGATTTCTGTATTTCTGCTGCTGAAGACCACATAAATCTAAGAAATGGAATCCCTCTATCCCTAGCTCAGGAGCCTGCAGTCACTAGCCAGAAGATACTTTACATTTTCCCCAAGCTACAAAATCTAAAGACTTCTGTGAGAAAATTCTTCTCTGATTTTACAATTTTAAGTCAAAATGAAACATTTTTGAAGAGCACTAAAAAAACAAAATAAAACAAAACAAAAACCAAGCACTCATACATTCACATAAATTCACAACAAATTCAAATTCACATAAGGTCCAGACGGTGCAGCTTTGAATTTCTGCCCAAAATAGTTGTTGCTTTAAAACAGTGAGACGTCATCTTTGGGGAAGATGGGTACTGTCCTTCAGATACATAAAAACACAATCAAATCAGTCCTATTTTGTGAAACACGATGTGACTGTTCTTACAGGGCAATGGACCACAAATAGACAACCCCTTTCATGAGTGAAAATAGAAAGGAAGAGTCCTGCGAGGGTAACTTGAAAGGTCTTTCTACCTCAAACATCCTGGTTGTGAGCGTGGCTGCCAGGAATCTTCTAGAACAAGATCAGGTAAGAATCCTGGAGGATCTGTGAGAAGGATGTTGGGACCAATGTACAGGCCTCAGGAAATGAGAATGGGACTGAGTAAAGGACAGGGAGGTACTTACAGCTTTCAAAGAATTATCTGAACTTTGTCATGTTCTTGGGTAAAGGACACTGAAAAAATCCTAGTCTATGTTAGGGAGTCTTGGGACCAGATGGCTTCATATGAATGTTTTACAGCTCCTGAAAAATGTATCCCAATTTTCCTCCAAGAAAGAATTATAAGAACCTATAAGCAAAGCCACCTTGGAGGAATTTTAAGAGAGACCTCAGAATTCTGGTAGAAATGGTCCATCTTCTGGGAGAGAGGTGCAGAAGAGACCACGTCAACAGAAGGCACAGAATCAAGGCCTTAGAATAAAATTACAGGTCTTTATTTATTTTCTTGGGGATGTGCCTTGTGTGTGCTCCAGCACACACGTGTGGAAGTTGGAGGACAACCTGTGAGAGTTCGCTTTCTCCTCCCAGATAGGTTCCAGGGATCAAATTTCGGTCGATCTGGTGGCTTAGCAGTAAGTCCTTTCCCCGCTAAGCCATCTCGCCAGCCCAGGCTCCTTGACTTTTAATGTTCAAGCATTAACATTAACTAAACTTTAGAATTCATTATAATGACAATCATGGGTAGAGTGAGTTCCAAGAGGTCTGCCCTAGAAGTAGATGTGTGGCCAAATGTGTTAGTATTATGAGGATGAGAGTCATTTGGACCTATGTTGAGTTTTTATCCATCTTGTAAACCTCAGTGTCTCTCATCTGGTAAGAGGTGGGTAAGAAACTTACCCTGGTTTGATAAGATCTATAATTTACTTTAAGATAATTTGACATCGTGTGATATGTATGCCAATTAAAAAGTTTCACTTCAAGGCAAACCATCTAATAGAATAGTTTTCATTTGTTGAAATTAGATGTATCTGTGCAGGTTAGCTAAAACAGTTTAAAAATGCGGGGTTGGGGATTTAGCTCAGTGGTAGAGCACTTGCCTAGCAAGTGCAATGCCCTAGGTTCGGTCCTCAGCTCAGACAAAAAAAAAAAAAATGCTCATGAGAATAAACAATAAGAGTTCTCTGAAGTCTTCACTGATGGCACCTTTTAGTGATGTCTTTGTTTCTGTGTCTCTGAACATTGTTTTAGAAGTTCTGATGGTATGGTGTAGACTAAAGGATGCAAACCCCTACCACCAGGAAAGCTGTGGACATACAGGTGGAACCCCTAAAAGAAACTGAACAGGCACGGTGGCTAATGCCTCTATTCACAATAGTTGGGAGCTAGAGCAGCAGAACTGCTATAAGTTCAAGGCTATAGATACCCTGTAGTTAGGAAAAGAAAAGAACCAGGAGAGCTCATCAAGCCTACGGAACAGGTGGTATAGAATATGTGATGTCTGCTTTGCTAATAAATGCCAGTCTACTAAATAAATATCTCTGTGGATGACAGGCTGTAATCTCGGGCTCTCACTCATTAAGCTTGATATAAAGGCTCTGGAAGAATAACTACCACCACCTCGAATTTGGGGAGTGGCCATGGTTTCCAAAAGTAACCTGAAAACTGTGCTATCAAATTGGCTTAAAGAAATTCTCAACCCCAATTCTTCATAACCCATGGGTTCCTATGAAGTTAAATGAAAAGTTTCCCAGGCAATTTTGTGCTCTGAATATGTAGCATGACCTCTGTGTCTGTTAAATGTTCGCTATCATGTCTAAAACTGCAAGGCTAATCATACTTAAGCACACAATATACTATAGGTATTGGCCTGTGTCAAAAAATAAATGCATACTTTTAAAGGTGGGATTTCCCTTGACAATATTATGAGCTTTAATTTTGATTTTTGTTATTCACTAGGCCCCAATTTTTCTATGGAAACATTTTCTTAAAACTAGAAACAAAATATAAGGAAAACAAGATATTTATTTGTATTTTAAATAATCTTTTTAAATAGCAATGGCATGAAAAGCCTTTCCATATTCTCTTCAAGCCTCATCTCAAACACTCTGTACACTCACTCTCCTTATATACTTTTATAATCTGTTACATAACACAGTGGACACTTGTACTTAATAATATTCCACATCCAACCAAATGGAACTCAGAATCATTCCTCAAAGCTTAGGTCAAATATGACGACCCCATTAGACCCCAGACCCCAATAACTACACATCCGTGTACTTCAGCATAACACTTTATATGTAATAGAATTAATTAAATGGGTTTATAATCTTTCTGACTGTCCTGTTACTGTTTTGCTATGTGTATTGTCCACAGTCACGGTCACTAGGCAGATGTTCAATGAATGCGTGCTGAAATTCGACGGCTGTTCTATGCAGGAACTACCCAGAAGCTCTTGGCCTTATCATTCTTCACACATCCAGATAGCTCCTGAAACACGATACCCTGGATGATGACAACAGTGTGCAGGTGGATCATGGGACATTCCCTTAGGAAAGCAGGCATGAAGATGGCTGTTAGAACAGCCTTCAGGCTCCATGAGCAGCAGCAAAGACCCAGGACACAAGAGAGCTAGTCAAATTGCACCTGAGTTCCACGCAGGGCCACCTGTGAGTACCGTTGTGCCAGAATCCTTGCGGAACTCGAGAATGGGCAGGGTTTTTGTCAACAGTACTCCCAGATGTGTGTTTACAAGCTTGGCGTGAATAAGTAGTAACATACAATAAAAGAATTACTGCTTTATAAATTCACAAGTTATGAGGACAGAGTTTGAGAAATGAGCAAAGGCTTTTAAAGGGACCTGGGGCTCATGGGGTACGATGCCAGGCTCCATTCATAAGCAGAACCCCTGTTTGTCTCCCCAGTTCTTCACTGTGTTGATTGTGTGATGCATTTCCTGCCTGCTTGACAGAAAGAGCTGATGCTGGTACGATAGCCTGACCACTGATGACCCACGGGTCTGGAACTGAAATAGAAATTGTTCTAAAATGAGGACAAGGCAGCGGCAGGCTATAAATAGTTCAGTCTGTACTGATCACTGCTGAGTATTTCCTGTACTCGCCTCCTGATCCCACACTATGCTAGGTATTTCATAAACATTGTATCCAAGCTCCACAGTGTTTGACAAAGCAGCTACTATAAAGAAAAGCAGGCCCTAAGAAGGCTGGGTAGGCAGCTAGCAGGTGGGTGGCCTAACCTCTAAATTCAGAAACCTAAGCTCACCAGCAGCCCGTCCATGTTCTTTGACAGAGCCTGCCTTCTGGATCCTTAGAGAGGCATAAAAGTCGCTACTTTGCTCTGTTTTGAACAGTGCTGAGGACAGTGGCCTGTTCCCCCTTTGAGTCAGGGTATAGTAACCACACACTAACTTTAGGGACACTTTGACCAGATAGATTTTCAGTTCAAAATTGAAAATGTAACAAATCATTGTGGCTAAGATCTCATGTTTAGCACAGCCCCATCCAATGCTCATCATCTGCATTTTCTCCCTCTTCTGCACCACAGTGCACTAGCCACACCAGATCCTCAAGTTGTTCTGGATACATACTGTATCCAGGCAAGCTGGGCAAGGTTCAGAAGCATCTAGAAAGATCCTGGAGACAGGAGAGACTTCAGTGAGATACCACCTAATTGTATCCAGTCTGTGGTTTAGACAAAGGAAAGCCAAGAGATGAGCAAGCCCAACCTAGTTCACTATACATTTTTTTAAAAATGTATTATCATAAGTTCAACCTCCTCGAACCTTCAACAGTGGTCAGGTGAGGGCGGCAAAGGGACTTGGTGCTGGAAATGATTCCTAATGTCTTCCAGGAGAGACAGGGACTAGGGACAATGTTTTCTTCCACATAGAAAATTCAAAATGAGTATGTGTAGAATGGGAATGACATTGAGGTGTGCAGAATAGTCATGTCTAAAAAAAACTCAGAAAACTGGAGAAGTATAAATTTGACCCCAGGAAAAACTATCAGAGGCTAGAAATCTAAATTCATGAGTAAACATTTAACCTCACTAAGATATCTTAGCAGTTTTTATAGAACAAAACTTGAAAACTACTTGTTATAGATACACAAACTTCCTGGTGTTAATGGAATTTTATTATTTAAAAAAAAATTAAAAATTTAAAGGATAAAGATGAAGTAAATTTTGAGGTGCCAGATAAATTGCAGATTCTGCTCCCCAAATAGTCACCTGAGGATGACGCACAAGACAGCTTCTCATTCCCCACAGAACTGTCTCTAGGAACCTTGTCAGAGTGTGTTTTGTGCTAGTGGATGTGGCCCTAGCTCGTGCTAAAGGAAACACTCTTCTCAGGAACCCGCCCTTTCTTACAGAAACTCCTCCTCCAGTCTGCTGAGAGCCGCTTGCTTAAGAGCGAAGCATTTCTGTAACGTGGCTGAGGAGAACTCTGATGGCTCCTAGTCACAGCCACTTATCAAGCGTCGACGTGTGTCAGGTGCCATTCTGTCAGCCATGAACACTACGCACATGCTCGCAAGGTAGGCTTGACCATTTCCACTTTTCAAATGAGGACGTGAAGCTGGGCAAAGTTAAGCAACTTGCTACAGTCACAATGTCCGCAGCAGAAAAACCAGAAACCCGCCTTCACCGAGGCCCTTCACTATTGTGTATTACTTCCCTTGCTCATTAAGGACTGGTTTTCATCACTGACGTGTAAAATAAAAAAAATTAAAAAAATTAAAAAAAACTAATACTTTATGATAACAAATAATTTTATTAAACCACATAAAGTTGATAAATATCTGGCCATCTGATCACAAAAATGGGAATCTCATACGGTTCAAACTAACTAAAGCAGTCACTCACATTTTATATAGATGTCTGGGGCAGTGGTATGAATTTAAGAGACACCATAGCCAATGGGTAGAGCCAGGAAGCAAACACTTTATCCCAATCACTAACTGAATGCATATGTTGTGGCTAAAAAGCACAAAATGAATGGCTCCACAAGATAGGGAAGCTATGGGTGCGGACTACTGTGAGGGAAAATAATTGGTTGGTGTAAATGAAACCTTATGTGTTGACTATGGGCTAGCAACTAGGAAGTACTGGGAAATTCAAGCTAACGGCGCACACAATGTGAGAAAAAATGACATACAAACACCATAGCCTAAGTATTTGTTACAAAAACGTATATGTTGGAACCCTAACCCCCAAAGCAACAATATTAGCAAATGGAGCCAATTCGAAGCTCATTCAGATCCCAATGAACGGGGGTAGTGCCCATAATTCCCCACTGTGGATACTTACTGCACCCCAAGTCTTCGGTCCTTGATCCTGGAGGCCCGGCCTCCACAGCTGTGAGGATTGAGTTTCTGTGATAAGATACCCACTGCAGTATTACAACAGGGTTACTGGATTAAGACAACACATGTAACTGTTTTCACCTACATGACAACAACAGGCACATTTAAAACATTGGAGCATGTTATTGAAAGTCAGAAGGTTAAACAATTAAAAGTCATGGGAAACCCTGCAAGTGAGATGTAAAATATTTGAGGTAATAGGAAATAAAAAAAAATTATTCAAAGGAGACCAAGGTGCTGTGGGATGTTCTGTATGTTAAATGTGTTGCTCTGATTGGTTAATAAATAAAATACTGATTGGCCAGTAGCCAGGCAGCAAGTATAGGTGGGACAAGGAGAGAGGAGAATTTAAGGCTGAGGCAGAGAGACGCTGCCAGCGGCCACTATGGCAAGCGAGATGTAAGGTACCAGAAGGCCACAAGCCATGTGGCAACTTATAGACTAATAGACATGGGTTAATTTAAGCTATAAGAACAGTTAGCAAAAAGCCTGCCACGGCCATACAGTTTGTAAGCAATATAAGTCTCTGTGTTTACTTGGTTGGGTCTGAGTGGCTGTGGGACTGGAAGGTGAGAGAGATTTGTCCTGACCGCAGGCCAGGCAGGACTGGAGAAAACTCCAGCTACACCAAGGTTCGGAGAAGTTATCCCAACAAACACCAGCACTCTGCTTCCTCATTCCTACCAGTGTCTCCCTAATGATTCTGCCATTTGAACACGAGCGCTACGTGAACACAGTAACATCCTTGGACATGGCGGCGACTGGCCATGCCACCTGCCACAGACGAGAGGAAATTCTCAGGTGGTATAATCAGCTACCTCACGGCAGGAGACTGAGAAAAGTCAACTTAAAATACACTTAACGTTTACTTTTAAAAAGCAAACTTAAGTTTCACTTACAATCATAAAGTAAAAAGCACTTGGAGTTTTCAATTTTCCTATTCAGAGGGCTTTTCTAATGGATGCAGGATAGTCTGTCTAAAAAAAAAATGTTCTAAAATTAGTTTGCTGTTAAAACAGGTTCAATTTCAAAAAGAAAAAAAAAAACCACCTGCTCTTAAAGAAACACTTCAGAAGCATGACATTTAAAGCATGCCTTTCGAATAAAAATCATCAGTAGATATCTACTATTAAAAGACAGTCTGCCTCTAACTAAAGGTAAGAGACATAGCTGCCTTAACTAGCTGCTTCATTTGTGAGGTTGCATTGTCTGGCAAATGGCTCGCCACCGCCTTCCTGTGCTCTTCTGTTTTACCAGAGCGACCCTATTTATTTTCCTGAGGGCATTTTTAACAGGGAAGGGCCACTGCCAACCATGGCTTTCCACTCTCCCTACGGGTTGCACGTATCGAAAGTTCTTTCAAAATTCACCAACCAAAGCAGCAAGCCTATTTTTTAGCTAAGGATTCATGAATCAAAGGAAAATAAAAGACTGTGCTCCTAAAGGAACTTGAGATTCACCAAAGGCGGCGACTGCTAGTCTGTCATCTGTCTCCTCATCATGTGTGTGCGCAGGACCTCTCTGTCTTTTTACTATGTGTGTGTATGCTCCTGCCGAGTTTATATGCACCAGGTATGTTCTCAGAGGCCCAAGGGAGCATTGGATCCCCTGGGACTGGAGTTACAGGTGGTTGTGAGCCACCGTCCATTCAGTCATCTCTCCTCCTCAATGTGTCTGTCAAATGAGCTACAGCACCCCAGCTCCCTCAGTGAACCCCGTGGAGGAGGTGTGGCTGCTGCCCAGCACTATCCCTTGCCTCTTTGTGACAAATAGGTCAAAGGACATTAACAAAACAGAGGCTAGCATGACAAGACAAAAACCCACAGGGTGAAATTTATCTCTCCTTGAGATGATTCTTTCACTGTTTTCTTGGTCCTCGGTTTCCCACTTTATTCCCTTTTGGTTTGATTTAAAACACATATGCTTAAAAATCTAATTACCGGGGCTGAGGGTATAGCTGAGTGGTAGAGTGCTCCCCCAGTACATGCGAGACCCTAAGTTTGATCCCCAGGATGGCAAAAACAAGACACAGCCTTCCTTACATTCCATGCTAGAGTAAGTTTAGACTTTTTAAAAACCTGATTATCAGTTACTTTTATTTATTGCTAAGTTCCCATCTCAGTGTATGAGTCTGATTAGCTCTCAGAATAATCACCACTGCTTTATGGTTCTTTTTATTTTTACCTGTGTTTTCTGGTTTATGTCTCTTTTCTGGAGCAGCTGCCCTTCTGAAGCAGGTGTTTATAGTATCTTAAAGCTACCACTCCAAGCCAGTGCTAAAGAAACACGCATCTCCATGGCTTGCTGTGCCTACCGTCTTCTCCCTTCCCTTATCTTTATCTTTAAATGAAAACAGCAGGAAGGGCCTTTTATTGATCAGACTTGCCACACCTGAGTTCATTTTTTCATCTAGTCTTCTACCACATATGACCCTCCTGGTTTAGCTATTAATAGTAGATAGGCTGCCTTCAGTAGTGATTCAAGTTATTCCTAAGGGGACATTCTCCTAAGTCATGGAAACATGGACATCAGATTGAACACAGCAGGATTTGAACTATTAAAAGTGAAATGTGAACAGATGATCTCACAAGGGGCACAGCCGAGGAGCTGCAGCGTTGGGTTCCGCGCTGTGAGGACCATGGCTGTGTGGCTCTAAAGAGGGTCAGAGACGAGGACCTGGAGGCTGCTGACCAGACCTGCCGTGTCCAGCTTAGAACTGTCCTAACACTGACAGGACTGTGGGCGGGAAGGAAACACCACTGAGCACCAAGGATCGGGGAAACTGAGAGGACGCTAGAAAAGCGATGGTTTTGAGTGAACCAGTGATTGCAGGTAATGAGTTGGTAAAAAGGCGTTTACATCAAGAAGTTAAATGTGAGAAGATGATCAGGCACCCACGGGCATGCGAGAAGATGATGATCGGGCACCCACGGGCATGCTGGTGTTACTTCATCACCATGCATGTGCCCACTTCATCTCAGGTGTCAAAACAAAGTAATCAGGACTGTTTGCAAGGAGAGCCCTATTGGAGAAATTATTTTGGCCACTCCACGTAGTTAAAAGGATATTTATTTAATGGCGTAACTCACAAATTAAGTAATGGGTAGGTCGCAGGGTCTGGGGAAGGTGTAATGCAGTCCAGCAGTGTTCTCCGGAGCTCTGCACAGTCAATCTGCATCGGTCAGCGTTCCGGCACCGAGCGCGCGCCCAGAGCGAGCGCTGGCCCATCCAGCTCTCGGGTCCCCAGGCGCCTCCCCTCGCCCCGCCTCGTAGGCATGACAGTTGCCAGAGTCTCAATGGGGGTTGGAACTTCCAGAACCAAGCTGGAATGGCTACCCACTACAGAGCCCAGACAATGCCACAGCATTGACCCTGTGACGAGCTCTCCAGGTAATATCTATGTGTGGCCTTGTGATTGTCCTTTGCTTTTGTTTTTTTTTTTTTGTTTTTGTTTTTGTTTTTTTTTTATGTTTTTCCCCTTTGGCAGATGGTGGACATTTGATGCATTTATTTGTTGTTAACTACTGATGAAATTATCTGAATTAAGCTGCTTTTCTGACTTATACAATGGTAGCCATGGTGAATATCAAGACTGTTATGCTATGCAGTTCTTGGGTTCTTGGGCCTCAATCCTTGAGGAGAACTCTACCCTAAGGCTTCAAGAGACAACAACTCCCCTTCGTAGATCCCTCATGCTTCTATTCATTCACATACTCATGAAAAAGAGAAAAGCTATCATTGTTCAAGGTGCCATCACTCAGGTACCATCATCATTCAGGGTACCATCACTCAGGTACCATCATTCAAGGTACCATCATCATTCAGGATACCATCACTCAGGTACCATCATCATTCAAGGTACCATCACTCAGGTACCATCATCATTCAGGATGCCATCACTCAGGTACCATCACTTGCCATCACTCAGGTACCATCATCATTCAAGGTGCCATCATTCAGGTACCATCATCGTTCAAGGTGCCATCACTCAGGTACCATCATCGTTCAAGGTGCCATCACTCAGGTACCATCATCATTCAGGGTGCTGTCACTCAGATACCATCATCATTCAAGGTATCATCACTCAGGTACCATCTCTCATGCCACTGCATGAAAACTATGTGAATCTCTAGACTCACAACTGAACACAGCCCTTTCTCGTTGTCACGATGAGTGAGAATGCTTCCCTATCCTGAGGCCCAGAGCCAATCGCCAGAGTCTCATTACCACAAATAGTAACTGGATCTGGACTGTGGGACATTAGCAAGGCAGAACTGAGAAAGGTTCATTACATTGACTGTAATTCCCTTTTTAATTAAAAAAATATGAACTCTTCCTGCCGTAATACAACCTCAAATCATAGGTCCCTGGCCTCCTGAGGAGAGGGACTAAGATGATGGGGAAAGGGGAAAGGGGGAGCGGTAAAAACCATACCCAGGCAGCATAAATATGTTGTGTAATTAGTTAAATGAGAGTTAAACAAAGAAGGTGATAGAAGTCATCAAGGAGGAAACAAAGGGCGAGAGAATTGATATAAGCATTGAACCAATAGGATGCTTAATTAGCTGGCTTTGCAGAGAGGATTTGATTTCTCCCCTGGAAGCCATGGTGGTGATACATAAACCTGGCCTCCCAAACATCATCAGCTATAATGGAATGTGTCCCTGAGTGCCTGTAAAAGCAATACCACCGATTCACCGGGCACACTGCTCGTTTCCTATGGGGGCGGGGGTCTTTTGCTCTGAGTTGTTTTCACAACAGTGGTCTCTTAGCTTTAAAGTTCTAAAACCATGCCTGAACTGTCTCAGAGCTAGGGGATAAGAGAGCCTCAAACCCAAAGGCCCCCAGGGCTCAGGCAGCACTGAAAGGTATACCAAAGGGACCATAAAGAACTGACTACGGAATTTACAGAGTCCGGTATAAAATGGAAATGCAGATCCCCCTAGGCAGAGATTACTGAGTTCCAAGATCCCAACAGCGAAGTATTAAGCCACATGTAGATTTGTCCAACTGCACAGGTTATGACATAAACCGCAAGCCAGGTTCAGTTCCGGCACTAGCTGGTTTGGGAACTTGCTCTGGAAGTCCGATGCGCTTTCGGTCGTTCCACGTGACTCAAGCATACAGTTGCAAGATGGCTGAAAGAATTTGGAGCATGCTTTATGGCTGGGGACCAGAGAAAAACACAGCTGGTGGCCACAAGAGAAACGATCTCTTTTATATCCTCACCAAGTCTTAAAACCAAAACAAGGATTCAGATTCTAACAGACATATGCTTCTGGAGGAGAAAACTTATGCCTCATTAATTCAGAATATCTAACAGTCAGACCCTCTGCACCAAGTCCTATAAAAGTGATATTCCTGTGAAAAGTGTTTCTGGTTACCAGCAAAGATGAGGGAGCTCTCAATCATAAATTATTTTTGTTGGTTGGTTTGCTTTGGCCTGTTTTTCTGCTTTGAAAAAAACCAAGGTGGACACATAAATGTTGCAATGGATTTAATCTGGAATGTTCCCAAAGGTTCTTGTTTTAAGTACTTGGGACCCAACTGGTGTCCCTGTTTGGGGAGGTGAGCCATGGGCATGTCTTTGATAATTATTCTTGCCTCTGGTTCCAATCCATCACTCAACTTTCTGCTCTGCCAAGATGTGAGGAACGGCCCCCTCAATGTACACGGTCCTGTGCCATGATATCCCTGTCATGAGAGACCACAGTCTCCGAATCCCTGAGGCAAAGTAAGCCTCGGCTTTGCTCAGGTATTTTGTCACAGCAATGAGAAAGTAACTAATACAAGTGTAGACCTAGAAACATCTGTGTAAATACACGGCTTTACGTAAATCAGTGTGATATTGTACTAAGCCTTCTCATTTGAATTGCTATTTGTACAGCATGCTAGTATAAACATGTAAGGCTGGAGCCTTGCATACACATACCTCCACCAGCCAACTACCTTCCCAGAATGCTACACCTAGAGGCCTGTTCAGGAAAGGAGTTTGTCAAGGTGAGAAATATTGCAATAAAAATTTTTATATCTCTCCTTAATTGATCTTATACATTTCTTATTTTCTTAGGTCAGTTTTGTCAAATAAGACAGAAATATACTTTCTGAATTATTGCAATTATATTTCTCAGAATAGCTTATACCAATATGACAATATTGGTCTTTTTGACACATGGCAAGGTTCTAATCCATCCCAAGGAGGAAAAACTGGCTATTATTCAACGTAGTATGTTCATCTCCATATATGAACCATGTATGCATGGACAGCTATATAGTTATAGAGGTTTCTATATTAGCACATGGAATCAAAGTAAACAGAAGCAATATTTTTTCAGTCTCTAGGTGAAAGGAATCACACTAACAATTGTACCAGCTTATTATCATCCCCCCCTTCAGAATGCACTGTGTGTAGATGCTCCAACTGCTTCCTAACCAACCTCGAAACCCTATTCCTCGTGCACAATAAAACTTGGGCCTCCTTGGAGCAGACTAGGACAAAGGCTAACTTCTTCCCAGAACCTAGAAAAGGCTAATGCACCCAGTGGACTAATATTTCTAAGTAGTCACCCTTCCAGAATCAATATCAGCGCTGTCAGTGTGTGCATTAGCCTATACTTAAACAAAGAACGGCCCCTAGAGCCCCGTAATGACACTGGGAGTGGATGGCTAGGAACGGGCGAGATGATGCGGGGATGACTGTATTGGCTCTCCTCAAGCACGAGGCTTCCAGGATGTTACACAAGACTGTGAGTCTTGTGCTAGCATCATAGCCACTCAGCTTCAGCCGCTGACTCTTCCAGCCAATAAACCTTCTTTTTATTTCTTGACTCAAGAGGTGAATTCATATCAGACCTTCTAGCCTATGAGAGAGGTTTGGCTTTTATTATTTGCCTGGTATTGCCAGCAAATGCAAATATCTTAAGATTAGCAGAATACTACAGATCTGGCTAATAAGACGGGTACAACAAACTTGAATCTCCAATGACTCCGGCAAGACCCACTTTTAGGGAGACTCCGCTCATTCACGTAGCCTTTTCCATGCACAGATCCAGCTAAAGCAACGTGTCCGGCAAGGGTGGTTGGTGGCAAAGGTCTGAGCATCAGTTCCGCGTTACTTACACACCTATGGTCAGGGTAGGTATTCACAGCTGACCAAGATTCACGCTCATCCTTACAGTAAACTGATCTGCGTGGAGGGAGGTTGCATTCCACCTGGAAAGCCTGATCTTCCAATCAGAATTAGGAGGGGTGGGGCATGTGTGAGAAAGTAGAAAAGACTAAAACAGTTAAGGTGTGGTAAAACTGGAGGGGCTTAGAAAGCATGCAGAGTTTCCAGCCACGATGCTCTGGCTTGGAATCCCAGCCCAGTCATTTATAAGATATGTGACTTTTGTCCAATGCCTAACCTAAGAACTGATTCTGTAAAATATGAATACCAGCGCCCAGTCTTATGAAGTGAGACTGTTAATTTCTGCCTCATAATGTCATCTGAAGAGCTAAACAAGCTAATACACAAAGCTTAGTCCAGGAAAACTGACAAATAATGAGTTGAATAAATATTAGTTATAGTTGTTATTATGATTATTATTTTTACTAGCCCCACGATGGCCTAGTTATCTGGAAAGAATTATTAAAGTCGTCATAACTTTGTAATTCAGTAACAAAATCCATAACTAATAGCAGAGAAGAGAGGAACTACGTGAGACTTACACAGTCTAAACTTGGCCACATAGTCAACATGGTTTTGATAATATTGCAGTCATTATGCACAACAAAATACTTGAAAAAAATCTAGAAAATTTCACTGAGGCACCAATAAATCCAGCCATGGAACAGTTTCTCTCTCCCTCCCCCATACACACACACACACACACACACACACACACACACACACACACACACACACCCCATCCCTTGGGGATATATTAAAGCTACAGCAACTGAAATAGCCTTCGCTCGTAATTAAGACACAGCTAATCAGAGCGCAAGCCAGGCTGTGGCCCTCGAAGAAACAGAACACCCGGGTGACAGCTCCTGCCATCAAGGCTTTGTTCTCCTGGAGCAAAAGGCACAAAAGCATAAAGTTGAGGAACCGTAGCTGCATGCTGTGGGGGCTGGGAGGATGACAGGCTGGCCTGCCCTGGGCGGATGTTCCACCAGCAACTGTGTGTGCGGCAGCCCGCACCCGCCAGGGCCCTTCCCCACCCTCAGAGCATGACTTCACTTTTCAAACCCTGCCCTTAAGGAATCCGGCCGCTGTGACTTCCAGTAATTGTACACTTCACCCACGATGATGCAGCTGAAAGCACCGGTGCACAAAAGAGGTAAGAATTAAGCCACAAGAAAGCCCGTTAAAACACTGCCCTGAGTTATCTTATCACAACTAGCAACGTATGTCCCCAACCACGTCTCTTCTCATTGCTTGTCATTGGAAGCAATACTTCAGAGGGATTCTGATGGGTGCTGGGCATGGTGTCCAGACTTGTACTTCAGCCACCAGGCACACTTTCCCTTCCCCCATCACCAGCTCGCTCCTCCCCTTCACCTTAGCGCTTCTGGCTTGACTGTGTTCACACCCAGCAGTCCCAGCAGAGCTTTCTGCTCACACTCTGCGTCATTTAAAAAAAAAGAAAAAAAAAAGCAGGCAGTGAACATCCATGCTCCCAAGTGCTTGGGAGAAAGCCAGACTGAGTTGACCTCTTCCATTCCATACAGCTGTATGCCAGTCAGTCATATACGCCCAAAAGACTGGGGACAGCATGTGTGTGGTGTGGGATAAACAAACTAATTAAAACGCAAGCTCTCCCACTCAAGCTAGTGCCTAATGGGACTGATATGCTGAACTCCACAGGAAAAAAAAAAATCAATCCAAGCTGGCTAGAGATGTTGCTGTTCCTGCTTCTTGTGATGTATCTGTTTCCGGCTCCATCAACAATCTAACCTAAACGAAAAGGAGCGCAAGGGTGCTATTCTTTCCAGTAAGTCTCTATAAATAAAAACTGTGAACGGGACCACACTGAAACACAAGACCACTCCCTGACTGTAAGCAGGCAGACTGATCAACTGAACTGACAGGGGCCTTCTTTCCCTCCCTGAGTAGCCATCGGTTGCACCAGGGAGATCCATTTCCTTTCCCAAAACAAAAGGCGATACACTGTTCCCTACTGGCCTCTTAGACCTGCTTTTAGAAAATAAAGCAAGTGAAGATGCTTAAAGACGAGCTCTGGATTCAATGTAAACAAGGCATGTTTATTATTGAGTACTCAGGGTCCAGTTCCAGAACTGAGCTGATGTTATGAGTGCAGAGATTTGCATTCCTAACAATTATTAAGGACCCTGACATTTACGCAGCACACCAGTTTGGGGCTAAAGTTAAGCAAGAGATGGCAGTACCACCGGGCCTCCCAGAGTCTCTCCACTGGTTATCCTTGACTCTAACTGCCGCAGAGAGATGTGTTCCTCTCCCAGTAACAAACCAGCGGGCAAACAACTCTAGCTACAGCCTCTTAACTATGGAGGACATGAATTGAAGACATTCTGTACAAATCAAAGGACATAAACAATTTATTTCATCTGGTTTCAGTCTTTATGCTTTTAATAGATTCTTTCTCGAACATGCAAGAGAATCCCTTTCACATGGTGGTTATGTCAAATGCTTATTCAGCGCTCATTCCTCGCTGCGAAGAACCTGAAACCCAATGGAGGTAAATCCTGAATTCCATTCTGCAAGTCACTAAATATTTCATAAATCACAGAGGCAAATGGGACCAATTAGCCCTGTCCCATAAAAAGGAAACATATCTTTACAATGTTAAAATACACATTTTAGAGCTTATGGAGGCTTTTGCAATAGAAAATTATCCCCTGCGCTTTTTTTTTTTTTTAATCCAGGAGAACACTAAATATAACAGGCGGAGATGGCGTAAGAAATCTTTACACTTTGTTTCTTTCATGATGCTTACAGGCCTTTGTCTTAACACAGCAGCCTGAAAACAGAATTAGGCAAAACAACCCTCCTTTCTCCGATCTGTTTTAAACAGACAACATCCCCCCCATCTCTGCCTTAGCAGCCGCCCCCGACTAGCCAACAAAACAGCCATGCAATTAAGGGCCAGGCACTTAACACTCACCATCTCCTGCTCCCGGCGTCTTCTTTTGATGTTTACAGCACATCTGTAGGATGCAATACTAGGAGATGCCTTGTTTGACCTGCTGCATGATGCTGTGACATCAGTTCAGATGATGCAGCTCATTATGGGAAAGACTGCTGTTGCTATGGCAACTGGGATGTGCTAGGAATCTTTGCTGCATTTCCAGTGGAGCCTGAGACAATACGGAAGCTCTGTAAGGAACAGACAATATGCAAAATCTAGTCCAACGGAAGAGGGTTCCTCATTGGACTAAAATCTGTTGTTTAAAAAGGGCTTTCCTACAGGAATTTGGGGGAAAAAATTAAAATCACCTCTTTATTTGTTGCTCCAGATCTAGAGAATAAAGATGGGAGTGGAATGTACATTAGGCACTAAGAAAATACAAACTCATATTCATGCTTCCCTATCAGGTGATTTGATCATTTCTTCTCTCTGGCTAGTGACAATACCTCTTTAAAAGTTACTAAAAAGAGTTTTAGTTCCTGTCCAGTCAAAGACCAAAAGAACAAAGCAGGGAGTAAAAAAAAAAAAAAAAAAAAAAAAAAAAAAAAAAAAAAAAAAAAAAAAATTTAAATGTAATGAACAGCTGACCAAGTGAGTCTGATTCTCAAGAATGTAGACAAATAATTCTCAAAACATGGGCCAATCCTCAGCCAGCTGGGCCTGCCCTGATGGTGTTCCCTGATGGACAGCAACCCACAGAACTTGCAGCTGCAGAACTCAGCTGCCACCGAACCTTCAGGGGCAGTGGGAAGGGGTTCCAGTCCAGGGACTACTGTTCCCTTGTCTGACAGAGAACTTCTCTCACTCACGGGCAAGATGCAAGGATCTTTGGGGGTTTAAACACAGAACAAGTGGGAGACCTGTAGAAATCTCTTGTCAGGACCACTCCCAACACTGGGATCTGTTGTTCTCTGGAGGCAGTAAGAGTGCCTACCCTAGAGACCACTCCCTCCCCTTCCCCACTGGGCACCTTAAAAGAAGACTCAAGAAGGGATTTCTCCAGTTAGTCAAAGAAAAGGAAATCCAGACTAATTGCTTTTTTTCCACTCTGAAGCATACACAAACATCATGTTGAGACACTGAGGCGAACTAAGCATGGGACCAGCAGCCCCTCTCTGGTATATTTAATCCTTGCAGGCCACTGACAGAGAAAGGCAGGATCAAACTGACCTACAGCCGTTCTATCTTTACAACTCGGAAGAGAAGCAACATTCTGAAAACCCAGTATCTAATGAAGCAGTTGTATGGCCCCCTCCCTCGCTGAGATTTTAAACAGCCCTGTTCATCAGAAGCCTGGAGGGTGGGGCTGGGGAGACAGAAGGAACTAAGGCAGCCTCCCTGTGAAGAGAAACCCATCAAATGCAGGAGGGGTGCCAAGATCCTAGCAGGGTGCACCAGCAGCCTTGCACAGAGCAGCCCTGCCCTGGATGGGAAGCCATGATTGTTCTGGTGTTCCCTAATGAGAAAGAAGGAAGGGAAAAGCAGGAGGAGAAACTGCCGCCACCTCAGCAGTGCAGCAGAGCTTGACTGCCCGGTCTTAGACCACACAGCACACACACACACACACACACACACACTGAGAGGGTAGCATAGAGGCCCTGCAGAGCCAGGAGCACTGAGCTGGGGCTCAGCCGATCCACCCAGGATGCTATTTCCCCCTAGAGTTCCTGTGTGCTGCTGCCCAATCCAGGAACCTCTCTGGAGCTCGGGGGTCTCATCTGAGGGAGGATGGACTTAGCTAACAGTCATGGTCTGCTACTGCTACTAAAAATGCTTCTTTGATGATACGGAGCAAAGCTGGACTGCCTCTGTGGGGGTGGGGGTAGGGGTAGGGGTGGGGGTGGAGGTAGGGGTGGGGGTGGGGGTGGGGGGATAAGAGGCCCAGAGTCAAGACTCTTGGGCCCTTCTTACCACAGTTACCAACTCTACGTACTACAGAGTACTATGGGCCTCTCTGAAGAACTCTTGGGCCTCCACAAAAAAATGTGTGAAAGCCATAGAGCTAGAACCAGATTAGACTTTCCAGAGAACAAATCTCAAGGCCCCATAAAGAGGAGAGGCCAGGCCAACAAATGGACAGATAAACAATAATGTCATTTTACCCAGTCATAAGGAGAATGAAATTATGTCATTTGTAGGAAAATGGGCAGGACTACAGATCATGACGTTAAGCAAAATAAGCTAGCTAAAGATAGACAAATTCACATTTTCTTTTATTCACAGAATATATATGATATATGAACTTATCACATATATTATATATGCTATATTTATACATATGATATGTTTGTATAGGATATATATTATATATATGATATATTTATATATGTGATATATTTCACACCTGAATACATTTTCTGTCCACAGTTCCAGGTGTGGCAGGAAAGAATAGGTAGAACAATAAATCTGACACCAGGTCAGATTTTTAACATCCTAGACTAGCTGAACAGTAGCTCACAAGTTGACCCAGTTGGCTAAAAATGGTGACCATTTTTAGTAGAAGCAAGCCATAAAGTATGTCCTTGCTTTGTGAATGGGCCTATGTTAGTTCACTCTGGACTTTTGTGGCCTTTGCTCTGCTGCTCACCTCCTAGGGTTGTTTTTGAAGATCATATACGGCATATAAGGTATATAATGGTGTCTTAGTGTTCTATGGCTGTGAAGAAACACCATGACTGTGGAAGCTCTCATGAAAGAAAGCATTCAGTTGGGGCTTGCTTACAGTTTCAAGAGGGTCAGCCCATTATCATGGCAGGGAGCAGGGGAGCACATTGGCAGACATGTTGCTGGAGAAAGAGCTGACTACATCTGGCTTCGCAGTCAGCAGTGCTGTGGGATGATCTTTTTGTATGCCGTGAGGATGTGTCTTTCTTATCTCATCTGCCTAAGGCACTTTCTGATTGGTTGAATAAAGAGCTGAACTTCCAATAGCTAGGCAGGAAATGATAGATGGGACTTCCAGGGAGACAGAGGAACTCAGGGGAAGAATCTGAGAGGCGGGGATTCATCAACCAGACACAGAGGAAGTCGTAAGCAGAGGTGAAGAGCCACATGGCAGAATGTAGCTTAATATAAATGGGTTAATTTAAGTTTTAAGAGCTAGTTGGGAACAAGCCCAAGCTAAGGCCAAGCTTTCATACTTTAAAATAAGTCTCTGTGTCATCATTCAGGAGCTGGTGATCCAAAGAAAGACCCATTAACACAGTAGGAAGAGAGAGACACTAGGCCTGGCATAGGCTTTTGAAACCTCAAAGCCCACCCCCAGTGACACACTTCCTCCAACAAGGCCACACCTACTCTAACAAGCCCACACCTCCTAATCTCTCAAACAGTGCCACTCCCTGATAATCAAGCATTCAAATATATGAGTCTATGGAGACCATTCTGACTCAAACTCCCACATTCTACTCCTTGGCCCCATAGGCTTATAGCCATATCATAATGCAAAAGATACATTCAGTCCAACTTTAAAAGTCCCCATAGTTTTTCAGTCTCAAGACTGCTTCAAAGTCTTCGAAGTCTAAAGTCTCTTCTGAGACTCAAGGAAAGCTCTCAAACTGTAACCCCTGTAAAATTAAAATCTAAAACCAGATCACATACTTCCAACACACAATGGCATAGAATATACATTATCATTTCCAAAGGGAGGAAAGGGAGCATAGTGAGGAAATACTGGACCGAAACAAGACCAAAAGCCAGCTAAGCAAACTCCAAACTCTGCATCTCCATGTCTGGTGTCAAAGTGCTCTTCAGGTCTCCAACTCCTTTTGACTTTGTTGACTGCAACACACTTCTCTCCTTTGGACTGGTTCCACACCCAGTCTGCAGCTCTCCTTGGCAGGTATCCCACAACTCTGGCATCTCCATCTTGGGGTCTGCAGGGCAATCCAAGCTTCACATCCACAGCTTCATACAATAGCCACTCTGGACCTCCATGCAGGGACATCCCTGACACACACCTGAACTCAGCAGCTTTCCTTAGTCATTGAGGGAGATTTCATAACCCCTTTCTTGTTTCCTTGACTCTAAAGCCAGAACCACATGGCTTGGCTAAAACTGCCCTGTTCTTCGGCTTGCTGGGGCTGGAACTTTGTCCACTTGTTCAAAAAATATTTTCACCAGCTTTCTGTTTGCTATGATTTCCTTCACTGCTTAGCTTTGCTTTAGTTTCTTTTCACAAATTAGATGCTTAGCTCGGTGGAGTCTTGCCCTGAGTTCTCCACTCTCTTTATTCCATTTAACTTTTTATCTCCTTGAGCACTAGGCTTAGCTCCATTAGACTTCCTGGTGCTCTTTTTCTCTTCAAACTATACATTTTGTATTTTTTTTCCTCAACTTGCTCCTTTTCATAAAAGATCTGAATAAGATTGGCAGTGGCACAGGCCTTTAATCACAGTAGGGCAAAAGCAGGCAAATACCGGTGAGTTCAAGGCCAGCCTGGTCTACAGGTGGAGTTCCAGGACAGCCAAGATTACACAGAGAAACCCTGTCTGAAAAAAATTGGGGAAAAACAAGAGCTGGGTGGTGGTAGTGCACACCTTTAATCCCAGTAGAGGCATATGGAGCTCTGTGAGTTTGAGGCCAGCCTGGTCTACAGAGCGAGTCACAAGACAGGCTCCAAAGCTACACAGAGAAACCCTGTCTCAAAAAAAAAAAAAAAAGAAAGAAAGAAAGAAAAAAAGAAAAAAGTTTGGCAACTACTAAGCTGTCTTGAAATTTCCTCTGCCAATGCCATTAATCCCAAACTCTTCAATTTAGCCTATAGCGGACTTTTTGGACAAGGGAAGAAAGCAGCCACATTCTTTACCAAAATATTCCAAGAACAATCTCTAGGCCACTTTCTAATATTCTTTCCCTCTGAAGCTTCTTGAACTGGACCCCCATAGTTCCAATAACCCTTAGCACCACTGTCTTCCACGCTCCTACTAGGATGGCCCATTAAGCCCAGTTTAACACATTCAACTAATTTCCTAATCAAAGTTCCGAAGTCCACATTCTACCAGCAAACAGCATGGTCTGGATTGTCACAGCAATGCCCCACACTCCCTGGTACCAACTTCTGCTTTAGTGAGTGTTCTGTTGTTGTGAAGAAACACCAAGACCATGACAACTCTAATAAAAGGAGGCTTTTAATTGGAACTTCAGTACAGTTTCAGAGGTTTAGTCCATTATCACGGCAGGGAGCATGATGGCATGCAGGCAGACATGTTGCTGGAGAAGTAGCTGAGAGTTCTACACCTGGATCCACAGGCAGCAAGAAGAGAGACACTGGGCCTGGCTTGGGCTTTTGAAACCTTAAAGCTCACCCCCAGTGACACTTCTTCCAAGAAGGCCACACCTCCTAATCTCTCTCAAGTAGTGCCACTCCCTGATGCCCAAGCATTCAAATATATAAGCTTATGGGGGGTGCATTCTTATTCAACCACCACAAATGGAATTTTGGAAGCCAAAAATACCAGACTTTGTTTATGTCACTGTTATCAAACTTGTACCATTAATGGAGGCTCCTTAGCACTCAGATTCCAGGCTCTAGGATCAGATGGTTGGAAAACAGACACCAAGGTCTACAGAGCTACTGAAGAAAGCCAGCCAGACAACATCCACTGCAGAGATCAGGAGAGGTTGAAGTGGGGAGGGGGGTCCTCTCAGATGCCACACTACAGCTTTGGGCAACAAGGTACAGTTCAGTCACTCCTTGAGAACAGAACTAGCAGGGTCAGAGGAAAGAAGAGAAATAGGAGCCTCACGCTGAGTGCTTAGAAGATTTTCCAAATTACAGAGAGGCCTGAAAAATAATGTGTGAGTAAACACTTTTTACTGTTGATTTTATTTATTTTTATGTGTGTGAGTGCTTTGCCTGCATACACCACATGCCTGGTGCCCACAGAGACCAGAAGAGGAGATTAGATTCCCTGAATGGAGTAACAGATGGTTGTGAGCTGCCATATGGGTGTTGAGAATTGAACCTGTGTCCTCTGGAAGAGCGGCCAGTGCTCTTATTTTATGCGGAATATAAAAAGTGGCTCTACCTTGGAAATGTATTTAAAATGCAGCATGTGTTGCCATTCTGCTCTTTTTAGAGATGACTCTTTACCCTCCGGAAATACTAGATCTGGGGCTGGGAAGGGGAGCGTGAAGATAGTGGTTGCTGCCCAAATAGGAGGACATGATTTTGAATCCCCAGCACCCACCTAAAAGCCAGTGTGGGAGCCTGTGCCTGTATCCCAGGAGCTGGTATGAGGAAGATACGAGAATCCCAAGGTCTTCCTGTCCAGACAATCTAGCCAAAATGGCAAGCTCCAAGTGCAGAGAGAAACCATTTCTCTAGATAGATAGATAGATAGATAGATAGATAGATAGATAGATAGATAGATAGATAGATAGATAAATGAACCAGAATATATAAAGGAAGGTATTTGACACTGACCTCTGGCCTCCACGTGCACTCTCATGGGCAACCACATACATATATGTGCACATGCACATTATACACACATACACACACACACCACAAATATGTGTACACTTACACACATGAATTTCTGGGCTTTTAAGTGAATGCAGAGTACAGAGCATTTTAGGCAGGTTACCTGGGATGGATGTCCTTCATGGGTGTGCTCTTCATAGAGAAGGGAGAAAGAAACATTAGGAGGCCAGTAGGACAGACTGGAGTGGACAGTTCACCCACACCAACGCTCTCCTGTGTTCTAGGTGCACCCCAGTGCTGTTACCTCCAGGTAGGCCCTGAGACTGGTTCTAACCAATGGAATGGGACCCAAGGGGAAATTGTTACCTTAAAGGGAGGCTAAAATGTGTCCTCTGTTTTCCCTCCCTTGCTAGCTGGTCCAAAGAACCCAGTGGATCCCCGAAGTCCTGACAGATAGTGGAACCACACCGTGAGTGTCCCTGTGTCATGGAAGGACTACATGAGAGCAAGGCACCTTCTTCCAACTGTTCACTTTCACTGGGATGCAGTGAGCAAGAAATAAGCCGTTGTAGTGGTTAATCTTGCCTGTCAACTTGACTCAGCTGAGAGATGTCTAGGAGATTAATACAGCACACATGTATGTCTGAAGATGTTTCCAGGAAGAATTTTCTGCGAGTGGTCTGACTTAGTGAGTGGGCTGATCCACTGAACGGGCTGATCCACTGACTGCTTCAAGATCTGAATAGAGGGGCCCTAGGGATGGTTCAGTAAGTAAAGATCTTGCAGCAGAGTGTAAAGACCCAAGTTCAGATCCCTAGCACACACATAAAAGCCAGATGTGATAGCACATGTCTATAACCTGATGTAGGGTGGGGAGGGGCAGAATCCCCGGAGCTGGCTGGTCAGTCAGTCTAGTCAAAAGAGCAAGTCCAGATTAGATGAGAGACATTGCCTCAAAACAAAGAGGCTATTCAAGTCACGTGACGTCAAGACTTCTGGCCTCCATACGCACCTCCACGTACAAGCACAGTCATCCATACATATACACACAGACACACACACACACACACACAAAAAAAAAAAAAAAAAACCAGGAAGACTATGGGGAGCAGTGGAGCTGTGAAAGGAAGGTGGGCCTGAGCTGGAGGAGGCAGCGGCCATGAGGGCACACCTTGGAAGTATACGCCTTGACTTTGGCTCCTTCCTGCTCCTCATGGTTGCTTCCTGGCTGCCATGACGTAACTTTCCCTCACCACGACCTTCCCTCTGTGATGGTATTGCTTTCCCACCTGCCGGAAAACAACACAGCCAGCTGACAGGGACCTGAGCATCTGGAGCTGTGAACCCAAATCAATGCTGCCTCCTTAAGTCGTCCTTCTCAGGAATTCTGTCACAATGACAAAACAAATGAGAGCCACTGAGACTTCAGGATTTATGATGGACCAAAGTCTTTTGGTAAATAAAATTGTTATGATTTAATAAAGCATACATGATAAATAGAAATAATAGACAAAATTTGTCAGTTGTAGAGCTAAGGTACATTATTATTATTATTATTATTATTATTATTATTATTATTATTATATGACAAACCCAAGAACAGGTTCCTTTATTGAAGACCTGGGAGCCTTTAATCTACTAACATGTATTGAGATTCCCATAGGAAAAGACATAATATACAACATTTTCCTAATTTATTTACCACAGAGTTCTTTTCTTGTGGACTAACGTCTCATTGGCTGTCCCATCTACACACAACATGGGAACATGGCTGAATCCAATGGGCTTGAAAGCCCATGAGTCATATTCCAGCCTGCGGGGGGGGGGGGGGGAGATACAAGGAAAGAAAGAACGAAGCTTCTCTAATCACTAGTATAATTCAGCCTTCCTCCGATCCTTGTCTGCCATCAAACTGACAAGACAGAAATTATGTGAGAGCATTAGGAATGGTAACGTGTGTATAAATGTTTCCTCTTTGCCAGTTCTTCAACTAATAAGTAGGAGCTGTACTACAAATTCTTGTGGTTCCAGAAGAATCTTTCCCAAATCAAGAATTCATGATGAAACATTTATCTTGTGTTTGTATTATAAGATTAACATGTACATGCATACACACATATGTATTTATATGTGTATATATGACATATGTGTGTATGTGTCCATATATACATATTTATATATATTATTTATGTTATTTAATATATATGTATATATATTAAAGCTGGGCTAGAGAGATGGTACAGTGATTTCAAGCACTCACTGCTCATTGGTGAGGACCAGCATTCAGATCCTGGTATCCATTTAAGCCAGCATTGACAAATGCCTCTAACTCCAGATCCAAGAGATCTGACACTCTCTTCCGGCCTTCACATATGTGCACACACACAAAATCAATATTTAATTTTTTTTTTATCTTAAAGCCACTTCTGAAGTACATCAGGCCTTGTCTTCTCAGTGTTTAATGAGAATAGGTATGGATCTGAGAAATGTTGGGGAATCTGAGCTAACTGGGAAAGTACTAATGTATTTCAAGGTATGCCCCCAACCCACCCCACCCCAAGGCACTGTTTAATATAATAACCATGTGTCTTGCATCCACTTGATGTCTCAGTGGATACTCCCATTCACCACAGATAACTTCAAGGACTCCACGTCGGGGTTTCACCATCCTCCAGCACCCGAGTCCTTGGAATACACTGATCACGTGGAGAAGAGAGATGGGAGATGACACAGAATCAGGTCTGAAAGAACTAGTCATTTCCACCACGTTACAAAACTAAGAGGAGATTGGGAGCATTCGGGTGCCTAAGACAATCACAGCCAACAGGCAGCATCGGTGGAGTCAGAGAACTCACCAGCAGTGTGACATCAAGCAGTCTTCTTACTCAGCAGCCATGCAGCAACCCATGCAACAGTGCAGGGTCCAGCAACCACCATATCTGGCCCCCAGTGACAATAAGATGAGGGTACATTAGGTCATAAAGCAGGCCCCCAAAATGGCAGTGCTACAGACAAAGTCCTGAGATAACAATTTGATCCAAGCCAGGCTGGATTCTTACTGAGTCAACACAAAGGCTCCTAGCAGGTCAACAGAAGCCTCAACTCAGCATTCCTTAGATAGCTGAAGTGGGTTTCCACTTATCAGAAAAGCCACGGCTTCCCTTCTCCTCCCCCAATGGTCAACCTTGGTTCCTGACTAACCCAACAGCCTCCAGCAGTTCAGAGTCCCTGGCTAACTCCCAGACAGTTCTGGCCTGCATGCCAAATCCCACCGTGAACTTGCCAATAAAACCGACCAGGCTTTTCCCGCCAGCTGCTAGCCTCTCCTCTCTGGGGCAGCGTGGCAGTTTGCCCCCACAATAAACTGTCCTCCTACTCACGAGGGGTCTAGTTTGGGGGGTTCGCTTCACTTTGCTTACAGGTACTGCCTATCCAAGGGTACACAGCCTTAAAACTGCCCCTATTCACATGTCCCAATATCTCTGTATCAACTTCACAGATAGAACTTCCATGGATTTCCATGAGAGACTGGCCCAGTCGTGACTCTGCACCCAGAGAAGACCAAATGTTGACTCCATGAAATTCTCTTGAAAAGAATTACACAGACACAAATCTAAAGTAAATACTCGACTTTATATGTGTGTGCATATAATATATATACATATATATATATATATATATCAGTATTATAAAATAACAAAATAAAGTAGCAAAACAATTGCTTTATCCAGATCTGGGTTTATAGTGTTTCTCAGCTCTTATATCATATTTTTCCATAAAGATAAGACGTTTTCCTAACTACACAAGATTAGGAGCTATTGCAGAGCCTGTTTTATTGGCATGTTAGTCCTTGGCTTAAGTGAAAACCACCCAAGAAATGTGACGTGCCGTGGAATAACCGCTGTGGTCAGACGGCACCGTACTCGCATATGGATCGGATTTGGAATCGTTAGCAGTATACTGCCGAATACATCTGGTCGGAGAAGAACGAAGAGTGAGGAAAAGGATGGTATCCCAAGACGGTAATCAGCCAGCACCACTTTGATATGCGAGATTTGGGGTGTTAACTTTTCAAACTGTGAACACCAAAGCCTCCCCTGCCCTGTCCCCCAGGAGGGGTCAAGATCTCAATGTAAGTTTTGGAACCAACTTTGGTGTCCTTGTCCCAGCAGAAGCTGACCTTGTGAGTAATGGCCACTCACACAGCAAGACTTGAGGAAAAGCCAACCCCAGACTCACTGTGTCCCCCTCAAGCCCGACCAGGTTCCTAAATCACCTCAGGTTTCAATCCACTGAGTTGTAAACCAATAAATATTTTGGATGATTAGATGACTATCAACCACCACCAACCAAAGCAGTAGACGCTGTGGGAAGGGCACTGAACAGGAAAGGGAGACACTGGACAGATGTTCTAGCTATAATTAGCCATGGGAAATGGGGCCGAGGTTATTTAAGCTCTTTCAGATCCACCGCTGTAAAATGATAAATAATCACACTGCTTACCTAACACTGCTGTGACAACCCAAGAAGTGAATTGTGCCAGACATGACAGCTCAAGCCTGGAATCCCGATACGGGGAAGGCTGAGGTGAAAGGATTATACATCCAAGGCCAGTCTGGAATAGATAGGAAACCCCTCCCCTCCACTTTACACCACCGAGAACGTGGAACGGAAAATAAAATGCTTTCCTTAAAAGCACTTTAAAGCCAAGGCAGAATAAGTACAGAAAAGTAGGAAAGAGATGGAAGAATAAGAGTAATAGAGGAAGGAGGGAGAAAAGGGGCAGAGGAAAGAGGAAAGGAAACTGGAGAAAAGGAGAGAAAGAACTGAGGAACCAGATTGGGAAAAAAAACTAAAAAAAAGGAAGAGTTTTAAAACATAAAATAAAATAATGTACTTTGAGAACTCAAATTCCTGATTAAGCTCTGTTCCCACCTAATGTACATCCTTAGACAAAGTTTCTATCTCAACTTCAGAATTTTCCCTAAGAAATGAGGATAATAAAGACCTTGCAGGGTTAATAAAGACTTGTGATTACTCATTAGAAACAAGTTTTGTTAAATAAAAAGAAAGAACCTTTCTTCATAATATTATAGTTAAAACACCAACTATACAGACCAAGATGGCGTATTGCAAACAGTAAAAGAAAACCAGGAGGACTTAGACTACTTGCTATATTTCAAGTACTGAAAGGTAACAATAACTTCTAATACTAATTATCTCAACTACCCGAAAAAGGAGCTGGAGAGCTGTCTCACTGTACTGCTCTTCCAGAAGAACTGAGGTTGAGTCTCAACACTCACATCAGCTCACAACCATGTGCAACTCAAGCTCGAGGGTGACCCAACTTCTCTGGCCTCTGTAGGCACCTGCACTTATCTGAACATACCCTCTCTGCGCCCCCCATAATTAAATAATTAAAATCAACTCTTCACCTAAGCCCTTCTGGTTTTTTCAAGGTTTTAAAGATACCACCTTGGGGTTAAAAGAATGAAAAAAGGTATTTCAGGTAAATGTAACTAAAAAACAAGTGGGCATAGCTATTCTAATATCTGACAAAACACACTTCAGACCAAAACTAGCCAGACAATTAAGTATGGACATACCATACTCATTAAAGGAAAAGTCCACCAGCAGGATGTTATAATCCTAAACATACATAAATCAAACACTGAGTTGCCTAGTTTCATACAAGCAGGACTATCAGACCTAAAATTACAGAATTATCCCAACACAGTGAGAGCAGGTGATTCCAGTCCTCTGCTTTCAGGAATAGACAGGTCATCTAGGAAAAAAAAATCAGACAAACTCCAGAGTTAATGAGATCAAATATTGACAAACCTTTAGTCAAATTAACCAGATCATAGAGAAAGGGGAGCAAGGGGGCCCAAATTAATAAATTAGAGATGAAAGGAGGCATTACAACAGACTCTAAGGGAATCCAAAGATTTGTAATGACATTTAAAAAGCCTATACTCTACCAGATTGGAAAAATCTGAAAGAAATTGACAAATTAACCTACCAAAACTAAATCAAAATGAAGAAATTAACTTAAGTAGACTCATGAGAACCAGAGATGGAAGAAGCAATTTAACATTCTCCAACAGCAACAAGAATCTCGGGGCCAGATAGATAAGTCCATCACAGAATTAGACCAGAACGTTAAAGAAGAGCTACACCATACTCCCCAAAACATTTCCCAAAACAGAAAAGGAAGGAACATTGCCCATGTGCTCTGATGAAACCAGAATTACCATGACACCAAAACTGGACCAAGATCAAACAAAAGGAGGGGAGGGAGGAGAGGAGAGGGGAGGAAGAGGAGGATGGGGGAGGAAGAGGAGGGAGAGGGTGAAGAAAATTTAGGCCAATATCTCTGACTATAGAGCAAATATTCTTTTCCTTTTCTTATTTTTTATTATTTATTTTATTTATTTGTTTTTTTGTGTTTTTTTTTTTTTTGAAACAGGGTTTCTCTATGCAGCTCTGGCTGTCTTATAACTCACTCTGTAGACCAAGCTGGCCTCAAACTCACAGAGATCCACCTGCCTCTGCCTCCCAAGTACTGGGATTAAAGGTGTGTGCCACCACCACCTGGCTGCAAAAATTCTTAATAAACTATTTGTAAACTAAATGCAAGAACATATCAAAAATATTACCGATCATTGTCGTCTCAGTTGATTATATTGCCGTTGTAAGACACTGTGACCGGGACAACTTATAAAATAAAGCATTTAATTTGAGGCTCACAGTTCCAGAAGGTTCGAATCCATGACTGTCATGGTTGAGAGCAGGGCGGCAAGCAGTCAGTCATGGTGCTGGAGCAGCGGCTGAGAGCTTACGTTTTGATCCATCAGCACAAAGCAACGAGTGCTAACTGGAAATGATTTGAGCTTTTGAAACCTCAAAGCCCACCCCCAGTGACATACCTCCTCCAACAAGGCCACACCTCCTAATCCTTTCCAAACAGTTCCACCAACTGGGAACCAAGTATCAAATACATGAGCCTACGAAGGCCTTTCTTACTCAAACCATCCACAAGCTGCAACCCATTCCCGGCACTGGCGATTTTACTAGCAGCCTAAGATGCCTTGTTGGGGCATTGTTTCCCCTATTACCTTATGACTCCATTTAGAGTCCCTTCATGTATGTATAATATATTTTAGGACGTGTCTATAGAAGTATGTTTCCAAATGTTTTCTCAAATGACCCTTTGTGTTAGCTGTCCCTCCCATAGTCCCTTCTTTACATTTCTTTCCCCGAACCCTTCCCTGTTTAATACCCTCATTTCCACCTTTCTCTCTCCACACCTCCATGTTCTTTTACCTAAATGGGACATTTATATCAATGCCTTGGCTTGGGGAGCATCACCGACAACAACGATGGCAGAAAGAAATGTAAGGACCAGAGGATGAGAGGTGTGCTGTGCAAGGATGCAATGGGTATGATATGGCCACTGCCCAAGAGCAAAGTCAATATTCCAGCCTGAGCATAAGAGGGGATCCTGAAACTGAGCAGCTATTGGTTACTGGTGGCTGCTGGAGGACAGTCATTTTTCCCAAGTGTGACCATTGATAATTGTTCAACCCCTGCCGGGTGGCCCCACCCTCATATGCACACAGCATCACTAATTAGACTCAGTGGATTATTTAAAAAAAAAAAAGAGGCTATGATGAGAGAGTGTGTGGGAGAAGCCCAGAGAAGCAGGAGGGGAGGGTTGGAGGATATGAATAAGATATATCGTATACACAAGTGAAATTCTCAAATAAATAAAAATACTCTAGAAAAAGATTGAGAAACCAAAATAAGTAATTAGCATGTGAATAATTGAGTTATTGTTACACCATGTAAAGTACATGCATGTGATTAATATACAAGACTCATTATGAACGTTTTGTGACTAGAACAGGAACTTTGGAAATTTTCTGCTAAGAGTGACATGTTTGTACTGCCCTGACTTTCCTTCTTCACAGGCACAAAGTGAAGAAAAATGTGTAAGATGAGGCTGGGGGGAGCCAAAACGAAAGGATCTCAGATGAGGCTCTCAAGAGGATTTGGTCGGAGGGGAGGGACTCCATATTAATTTATGAAAAGGTGAGGACACTGGTCTTCAGATGGAGATAAAAGTACTTAATTTCCTTCTGGGACCCTAGATAGAGGCTCTTCTCATCTCTAAACCAGCATGTCTCTGTGGTGGTTGATACTCACTGATTTGATACTTGATCTGCAGTTGGTGACACTGTTTGGGAAGGATTAGGAGGTGTGGCCATGTTGAAAAAGGTGTGTCACTGCAGGTGGACTTTGAGGTTTCAGTTAGCTCATTCTGCCCCATGCTTTCACATCAGTATGTAATCTCTCAACTACTGCTCCAGTGCCATGCCTGCCTGCTGCCATAATGGCCATGGACTCTAATGCTCTGGAACCATGAGCCCCAAATTAAACACTTTCTTTTATAAATTGTCTGGGTCATGGCATCTTAGTACAATTGGAAAGTAACTAAGGCAGCTTTTCCCTTACCTGCAAGCTATCTTAAACACAGACTCTATGTTACTAAATTACTGAAGAAGCACATTCAGAGAATTAGAAGACCTAATATCCAAATTTGAAAAATCGAATATTTACTACTGAAAAATCTATGACCACTTTGGTTACAGTACATCTTTGCAGCACATTAGAAACACAATCGTTCTTGCTGCTGTGTGTCTACTTCCACGTGTAACATGTACGTGTCTATCCCAGTGCAACACACTACTGCTGAAAGTGTGGGTGCTGCTGTTGTAGTTCAAGTGTGTTCAGAGCCGTCTGAGACCATACCCCTGTGCTTTGCTACGCATGATCACCAGTTTACGCAGCAGCAACAGTAAGAGGTCTCTGCAATGATGCCATTGTGGGGTGCTCTACTAGTACATTCATGTGCAGTGGAGTTCTTAAACATAAGTACATGTTTTTAAAGAAAACAGCTAACAAAGAGCCACCATGCTCAAGGTTTGGCAATTAACCATAGAGACATCTTTTCCAAAGAGGAGAAATCCAACAGAGAAAACATGTTTATCTTGTTGCAGACATACACAGACATTAGAACACTCATCCAAATAGGTGTACACAAAATTCAGTTCAGTCAGCAGAGCACAGCAAGATAACACACACTATGGGTAAAGTTCCTAACGGAATAACTGGAAGTGGTTAAAAGACACAGGAAAGTCCTCACTTACCACCACTTATTAACGTGAAGGTGAGAGACAACCACCTGTCCTTTGAGCAAACGAATCACATGCCTTTTCTGTACAGGCCCGATGAGCTCTCCAAAATGCAGCACTTTGTCTGTCCTGAACAATAGGAAGCCAGAGGTCACAGGGAAGGTTTCCACTTGGCTGTATCCCAAGAAAGGAAGCAGCTTTTCTCAGAGCAGTTGGAGTCGTCAGCCCAGGGCCAAGAGAGTGTGGGCTTTCTCCTGCTGCGCAGTGGATACTTCAACGCTGTGTTCCCAAGAGCAGTGGAGCAGAACGCTCACAGAGTGGAACCCGTCTCTAGCTTATCATCACGTCATCGACGTCTCGAAACTTCCCTTGACCCTCCCAGGAACAGATTTCCTGACTCCAGATCCCTGATCTTGCCAAGTTCACTCTTTGTCAGGCATGGACCTGAGCTGAGAAATGGAAAAGTACAAACTCTTGGGGCATCAATTTTTTGTTTATTACAAATGTCCATCAACAGGCTGACTGAGAGCCAGGATGAATCTCTATGTACAGTGATGTGGGGTGGCAGTTTTGAGATGGTTGTCTCACAGACAGCTCTTTATCGGCGCCAAAGGTGCCCTCATCCCTTTTTGGTCCCCAAGGGAGATAGTGGCAGGTCGGGGAGGGTAAAGTAACCTAACAGAAGCCAAGGCAATACTGGGTAAGAAGGGCAAATCTAGGTGGCCTGGAACCACAAAACATCACTGTGTTTTCCTGCACTGTGGCAGGAAGAGAGTAGCAAAGCAGAGGAGTTCATGTCATGGCAGCCAGGAAGGACAAAAAAAGAAAAAAAAAAAAAGAAAGAAAGAAAAAGAAACAAGATGTGGTCAGGGTAAGATCTGGCCCCAAGGAGTCTATCTCCAAAGTCCTCAAAGTCAAAACAGATCTTGCATTTTTCAAAAGTCCAAATCCAAAGTATATAACATCAAAATTAGTATTACATATTCTCAACATGCAATGGCAGAGATATAATGCACGTTCACATTGCAAAAGGGAGGACTGGAAAGAATGATAGAGAAGAAGTTAATGAAAGCAAGACCAAACCTCAGCAGGACGAGCACTAAATCCTGGGGTTCCTTATCATCGGGCGCGTGGTGTCCCGACTCCTGCAGTCTGTCCATTACAGACAACATGGCTCTTCTTTTAGGCTGGCTCCACTCTTTGCCTCGACTTCCCTCAGCATATGTCCCATGTACCCGGCATTTCCAACATCCTGGAGTCTCCAGTGCAGCTTCACCTTCAAAGTCTAAGTTTCCCCCTCTCATGGTCCCCTTTTTCTGTGACCATGCACACGTTGCCAGACGTCTCAGTTCGCCCTCTCATGGTCTACCTTCACTCTGACCGTGCTGCACGTTGCCAGTTGTCTCAGGCTTCCTCTGAAATCTGGGTGCAAGCTCAGTTCACTTCTACCGCTGCTGCCCTTGCCGGTGAGCATGCGCGACTCCAGCTTCTTGGGCCTCTCATCATGGCTTCCCACCAAGGATTCCCCTCAGGCTCCCTTCAGCCTTTGGTCAGGACTGTATCTTTGGGGCCCCTGAGGCTTCCAGCTTCTTGACAGAAGAGATGCTCAGTTTTCTGCCTTTCTGTCTGACAGATGGCCATTATTGAACTTTCCAGCCCCCCAATACTGTAAATCTGTTAATAAGTATCTTTCTATAATTTTATATAACATAATTTATCTAATGATAGATGTCCTGCTCCTTTGGAGAACTTTAATGCAGTGATATCCCTAAAATGGACCTAGTGGCAATCCCCAAGCATTTTGTAAACTCTGAAGCTGTGTTTAAACATTATTTGCTATCTCTGTTCCTAATACTCAAATATTCACACTCAGCTATTTGAAGAAATATATTTTAATCTTATTTATCATTTTAAGCTTTTAATGTTGTAAATGGTGTCCTCATTGATATTGGAACATATTTCAGCTGTGTTAAATATATTCCATAGAGATTCTAGACCAATCAATCAATGGAAGAAGGAAAAACATTTAAAACTGTGTCTCTCCCTTCAAGAGATGCTATTTCCTACTACTAAAGAAAACTTCGGATACTTCCTAACACATTGATATTTTTGCTGAGTCTATCAATATCCAAGGCTATTCCAAGTAATAAGGAATCCGTTCTTTTCTTTGTAATTTGTTTCTGTTTTACTTTATTTAGCTGTGTGTGTGCCTGAGAGTCTGTATCAATGAGTCTACATTCTCATGCCCAGGGAGGCTAGAAAGGGGCATCAGGTCCCTGGAACTGGAGTTAACAGGCATTTATGAGCTGTCTGGAGTAGGTGCTGGGAACTGAACTCAGGCCTCTGCAAAAGCAGCAAGTACCCTTAACTGCTGAGCCGTCTTTCTAGTCTCCAAGCAATCAGTTCCTTAATTAGAGTTAAACGACATAAAGGGGGCCTTTTAAACAATGAAAAAGCATATTCCAAATAGTATTCCCATATCTTCCTGTCACACACACACACACACACACACACACAAAAAAAAAAAGCATATTTTTGGCAGCTTTAGGGTAAGGATTTGGCCTCAAAGAGTAAGGTAACATGTTATGCACAAGACCCGAACAAGACCAAGCTAGGAAATACTCTAGCATGAATGGAGAGGGGCCCAGGAAGCTCCACATCTAACAGAAGAGCTCTTGACAGCTGACAGCTGCTGGGGACAGGGTGTCAGTTTTCCTTAGGGATATGGCCCCTGAGAGTCTGCCATGCTCCAGTAGATGGTCCTACATCCAAGAACATGCAGGCAGCATGAAGTGCACCCAATGAATTCTAAATATTTGTTTATACAAGTAAATAAAGGGCTGAAGAGTTGACTCAGTGGCTAAGAGTACCTGTTATTCTTCTAGAGAACCCAGGGTTGGTTCCCAGCATCCACATGGCTGCTCACAACTGTCTACAACTCCAGTTCCAGGAGATGTGCTGCCCTCTTCTGGGCTCTGTAGGCACTGCACACACACAGCATACATACATGCAGGCAAAATACCCAGGCACGAAATAAAACTATATAAATCTAATTTGTTTTTGTTTTTGTTTTTTTGAGACAGGATTTCCCTGTATAGTTTTGGTGAAAAAGACAGAGGAGCTGGAGGGATGACTCAGTCAATAAGCAGCACTAGCTGCTCTTCCAGAGGACTCAGTTCCCAGCACCCACATCAGGAGCCTCAGGAGCTCCAGGGCATCAGAGACCTCTGTCCTCCACAGTTGCCTGCACTCGCAGTCACATACACATATGCAGACACACACCTACACATGGTTAAAGATAATAAAAATAAGTCTTAAAAATAAAAATTAAAAAAGAGCACATTAAATTGGGAGGGGGACTGGGGAGGATAGGGAAGGAATTATATGCATGTTTGAAATTCTCAAACTACAAAAAACGAAAACAGGTATTGTGTTATGTGATGTGGTACCAGTGGCAGGCAACTTCCTTAAGTGCTGAAAGTATTTCTCTCCTTAAAGATATGGGTACTTGAATTCTCTTGGAGGTGAATGGAGCCAGTGTTTAAAAAAAGAAAAAAAAAAGATATGAGAAACATCTACTAATTTCTCTTGGGAAAAAAATGTGAGAAAAATCTAAGAAAAGATGTTCAAATTTAAAATATAAACATTGTTATTGTGGGTAGAGGTCATTTTCATTTTGAGATGAGTTTAAGTGGGGAGTATGTGTGCCTCTGTGTGTGTGTGTGCCTGTGTGTGTGTGCAAACATGTACATGTTCATGTGTGTGTGTACCATGAGACAGAGCACTGTCTCATGGAACATGGAGTGCACCAATTCAGCTACACTAACCGGCTAGCAAATTCCAGGGATGGCCTGGTCTCCTTCTCCCCAGTACTGGAATTACAGGTACACAGCACCACACTCAAGTCTTTCACATGGTTATTGGGGATGCAAACTCAGGTTTTTGTGCTTAAGTGGCAAGCACTGAACCACCTCTCTAGCTCCCAAGTAGTTTTTAGAGACTTTCTCTCTTTTTGGAAGGGAGGCTATGGATTGAGGATATGTTCTACTAAAAGGAATATGTAGTCACAACCACTGGATGGGACAGAGACTTAAGAAAACAAGCAGGGATTGAGAAAGCTGACCTTAGAAGATAAATAGAGAAACTTCCTCTCTGTCTGGGCCTTGTGCAGACATGCTTAGATTTTTATTAGTAGGCAAAGCCAAGTCCAGGATTACCCACTAACCTCTGCCACATAGAAGCATGCATAGAACTAACTAGGCTGGCACTAGAGGAAGTTCCTAGACCTGTGTAGACAGGTCTACACTGAAGGCAGCCACACTGTGGCCCTCTCCCCTAAACTCCTATATTGAACCCATAATCCCTAATATTTGGAGATAGGATTTATAAAAAAAAAAAAAAGATAATTGAGACCAACGAGGTTGTAAGAGTAGGACTCCAAGCAAACAGTACTGGTGTTATCTTAAAGAGGGGAGGGGGAAAGAGAGAAAACTCATCTCCTTTTTGACATCCGAGACACAATAAGAAGCTGACCACCTGAAAATCAAGAAGTCATCAGATTCAAAATTGTTCAGGACATTAATTTTGGATTTTCTAACCCCTAAAACTTAAAGAATATAAATTTCTGTTGTTTTAAGTCATCTAGTCATTGGTATTTTATAACAGCAGCCAAAAAAAAAAAAACATGAAAATCTGCTTTAATAAGAATATACCTAATTGTAATCCTCAAAGATAATTCAAGTAGCATTGAGCCAAAGGTTTGTTTAGTGAATGACAGTGTCAAACTCTAAATGCCTCTTCTCTATCTCTAGCACCCAGATTCTAAGGAATCCGAGGTTTCTTCTGGTAAGAGAGATCTGAAATTTCCTTTGGAGAAAAAAAAAACACACACACAAAAAACAAAAACCGCCCTTTCCTATATGGTTTTAATGGAACTAAACCCACATGTACAGGGGATCTCTGGCTGAGTTAAAGCGATAGCACATCCCATCGCTGTGGCTACACTGATTAGTTCCAGAATGGCACATAACCTACCCACAGTCAAGAAAACATGTTTACTCTTCCTCTAGAGTTGTTAGTGCAAGGAGGAAGCCACAAGTCTGATGGCCGGATGAAGCAGACAGAGGCAGATCTCGTTGGTGGTCCCTCAGCACCAAATCCAACTGTGCTAGCCCAGCCTGATTGTCAACTTTCATACAAACCAATACATTCCCGTCTTGCCTACGGCACTTGGGGCTGGTTTTTCTCACACTTGCAATTTGAAGAACTGTAGAATTGTAGAGGGCATGGGATTTGATTGCCCTGCCTTCCACTTTCTTCTAGGATGAAGCACACTGAAACAGAAACAGTGGGTTTCCTGCCTTAGAACTCTGGCCAAGGGCTGCTCTACTCCTCTGGTAGGCTCTACAGTCGTTCTTTCAGTCATGCATATCCCAGGAAGGGTGATACAGATCATCCGTATAGTGGAGGGGTCCAGCTTATGACCTCCCCTCCCTCCCCAGACTTGTTTCCTATGGCATGAAGGCAAATGTTTGATATGCAATAGCTAAGCAAATCCCGGGGCTTGAAACTCAAGAATTATTGTTGCAATAACAGATCAGCCATTTTTGTTTCCTGACCCGCTATTTTGTTACCATAGCTACTCAAAACAAAGAAATGGGTATTTCAGGCCCAGATGGAATGATAGAATGATGGAGCACAGACCCTGTGGGCAGACAGGAGGCTCCAGTTCCTCACATCCCTTAGAGATGAAGGCTAAATGCCCATTGCCTTTTCCTCCAGCTTTCCACCACAAATGTCTAGCACTTATGGCATAGGATTCTGTGCACAAGATCAGGTTTCCTCAAAACTCATACACTGAAACCCTAACCCCCAAGATAATTGTATTTGGAGTCAGAAACCATGAAAAGTCAACAAAGATTAGGGGTTATAATAAGGGCAGAGCCCTAACCTGATGGGACTTAGAGTCTTATAAAAGCTAAAAGAGGAAGAGACACTAGGCTCATGTGAGAACACAGTGAGAAGTCAGAAAAAGGGTCCCTCACCAGAAACCAAATTGGCTAGTGTGGTTTGAGTAAGAATGACCCCCAGAGGCTCACATCTTGGAAAGCTTGGAGTGGCACTACTTGAAAGAGATTAGGAGGTGTGGCCTTGTTGGAGAAACTGTCACTGGGGTTGGGATTTGGGATTTCAAAGCCAGTCCCAGTGTCTGTCTCTTCCTTGCTGTCTACAGATCCGGATGTAGAACTCTCAGCCACTCTCCAGCACCATGTCTGCCTGTACGATGCCACGTCCCACCATGATGATAATGGACTGAACCTCTGAAACTGAAGACCCAAATAAAGACCACCATTTATAGGAGTTGTCATGGTCATGGTGTTTCTTATAGCAATAGACGGCTGACCAAGACAACTGGCATCTTAACCATGGATGGAATTCTATCTTCTAGAATCATAGCAGAATGAATTTCTGGTGTTTAAATCACTGTCTTTTCAGAATGGCAGCCAGAGGTAACTAATACATAGGAGGTAATAGTTACCTAGAGCCGATGAGAGCAAATGATATAAGGTTTTCAAAAAACTAGTGCCATCTCCACTGCACTAAAAAAAGGGATAAAGTATTTTCAATGGACAGTGATAGTCATGGTCTATTTTTTCACACATACGAGTCAGTCAGTGGGCCAACCAGGTGATTCACCACTGACAGAAAGTACAACAGCTGACTCAGAACAATGGTCTCAAGATCTGGTTACAAAATACCCACAGAGGGCTGGAGAGATGCTCAGCCATTTGTCAGGGGACCATTTGTCTGACCTCGGTTTGACTCAAGGACAGAGAGTCAGAGTTTATGTTGGAATCTTTGTGGGCTCATCCAGCCATTAAAGACTAGTCTCACAACTAAAATGTCCCCTAGGCTCATTTGTTAAAAGGTTGGGTGCCCATTGATGGGCTTTGGGGAAATAACTAAATCAGGAGGGCTAGTTTCATCAGTGGATTGGATGATCTACTGAGAGATTCATACTTTGATGGTACTATTGGGAACTGGTAAAAGCTAGGGAGTTGGGCTGACTTGGAAGAAACAAATCCATTGGGACATGTCTTTAAAGACTATGTATTCATTCTCTCTCTCTCTCTCTCTCTCTCTCTCTCTCTCTCTCTCTCTCTCTCTCTCTCTCTCTCCTTCCTGGCCACTGTAAGATGAACAGCTTAGGCTCAATACATGCTCCCATGTTTTACAATTGGATTTCCAAGGGCTGACATGCTAACAAGGAAGGAAAACAAGCTTTCTCTGTGTACCCCAAAAACAAGAAGCCCAAAAGCAAAGAAAAACATGGAAGTGGTGTTTGAGTTACCACAAAAGTTGCCTCATTGGGCCGGTGGGCACCTCGTTACCAATGCAGACAAGTAGATGCTGAATAAACTTTCAAAAACAAGTCAAGTCATTTCCACAGCAAGGGTAAGGTTGAACTATAAAACTTACATTTCTTCTCTCGGCTTTATGATGACATGAACCAGCATACCTGGTTTCAAAGCCAGGCTCTGTCCTTACAAAATGTGACTATGAGCATATTACTCGGTACCTCTTCACCATCTGGCGGCTAAGTTAATTGTTGTACATAAACAATCTTGGAGGCATAGGCCCCTGGCCTATCACAAGCCCTCAAAGTGTTAACCATTGCTTTTAGGAGGTTATCGGCAAATTTGTGCTCCTTTCCATTATAGCTAAAATAGTATAACAAAATACACATGGGCCTGGTCTTCAAAATGCATACATTAAAAATAGGAACAAACAATGATAGCTATCAGTTTTTGATTTCCTACTATGAATTGAACACTTCATATACGTCATCTCGAACCACCTAGCAAGCAGAAAACCAGCCACTGCTGTTCTCATCTGTCCTTTTCTCTCTGCTGTGGCCTGAGAAAAATGACAGATCTCTTCTGGTGTAGGGTACAGGCCATCATGGAGTGGAAGGCATGACCAGGACATCTTTCTCACATCTGCAGAAAGCAGAGAAAGAATTCTGATGTCTTCTCCTTTCTCCTTTTCCCTTTTTCATTCAGTGCTGGACTCCAGCTCATGGGATGGTGCTGTCCACATGCTAGGCAAGTCTTGCCTCCTCCATTAACCTCTTTACAAACACTCTTATGTACCTCCTCAACTCCTTGACTGTTTCTTAATGCAGTCCAATTGACCATCAAAATCCACCATCACATACGTAAGAAAATGTTTTTTTAAAAGGGCAAGCTAGTTCTAAGGTGATGGTAAAGGTGCAAGTCCATCTTTGCCAGGTTCTTTCCACCCTAGCAGTCTTTTCAAAACAGTCTGTTCATCTCTAGTATCCAATTTCATCCTCACCACGCTTTCGACATAAACAGAGTGAGCACTAACCTGAGTGCTGGAAACCCAGGCTCTGAAGTTGGGCCATCTGGAGTCAAATGACAGCTGTTATTTACCACATGTGTCATATGAACCTGGGTCTCGGCTCTTTCACACTGTAAAATGAATAGGATGGCAGTCACACCTCATCCCAGGATTTGATGACTAGTGAGCTAATACACGGGAAGTACCTGGCACCTAGCGACTCCCAGTGATGTGTTAGCTATTGTTATCATCCTCGTTGATGGTTGAGGGAACCAAGGCCACTCAGTGAAAGAACCAGAACCACCAATCAGGTTTCATGTTTCTCAGTCATTTTTCTACTGAGTCATTTATAGTCAGACATCACTTAATGATGGAGATACATTCTGAGAAATACCCTGGTGAGTGATTTCACTGCCCAAACATTACACAAGCCCGGATGCTACAACCTACTACCTATTTAAACTGTATAGTATGTAGATACAGCATGACCTCTTGCTTGTAGGGTCATGGCCCACAGAGTCACAGAAGACTGAATTAAGCACAGGTGAAAATAATGCAATCAAGAGCTACATACAGTCAACACACGTGTGTGTGGCTGCTTCTGGGCAGCATGACTCCTGGAGCAGCTTTGTACACAACAGCTTTTGGTCTAAAACAACTGCAGAAACATGGTATAGGGAATATATAAACCGGCAACAGAGTCATTTGTTATCAAATACTATGGAGTGTGTATAATTGGATGTGCTTTATTCTCATTCTACAGGAAGCATGGTAGATTTCATGCACCAGCATCATCACAAACTTAGGGGCAAGGCTTAGAGTTACAACAGCTACAGCCACCCCAGGACTGCTGGGGTTCCTCTGCTAAAACAAAGGACCACACAGTTCTGCGAGCTTGGATATTCTCAATACGGAGCCCTGAACACTCGTACCCGAGTGCCTGGCCATCAACACCGAGCTCTGCCCTTCCACAGTGCCCCTCTTCTCCCCACCCACTCAGCCCCACTCAGTATAAAAAGGCAGTTTCAGATCCTTGTGGCCCAGTCGCAGCCTCCACAGTCAACAACATTCCAGGGGCTGGTGAGATAGCTCAGCAGAGTGATGACCTACATTTGACCCCCAGGACCCAAATGATGGAAGGAGAGTGCCGACTCCAAGTTATCTCTGGGCTTCACATGCACACCATGACACACATACTTCACAGAGAGACCGACAGACAGATAAAATGCAATCCATTTTTTTAAAAAAGGATACTCCAGGATGGAGCCTTTGCTTCCTGCCTGGCTACAAGTCTGCTGTCATAGAAATGGCATTTGCTTCACTTTTATTTTTCTTACTAAATGATATTTTCTGTCCTAGGCTTTTTCTTTGGGGCCACCAATCAGCTGCTCCCAAATCATGACATGGAGACTTATTAGTTCTGAATACTCGGCCTAGCTTAGGCTCGTTTCTGGCTGGCTCTTTTAACTTAAATTGAGCTGTTTCTCTTTGTCTACCTTTTGCGTCGGGGCTGTTTACCTTTCTTCCTGCTGTACGTTTATTGTCACTGCTTCTCATGTCTGCTGGCTGGCAACTGCCCGGCTTCTTGCCCCAGCATGTCCTCCATTCTCACCTTTCTTCTCTCATTCCCTTTTCTCTCCTCAAGCCTTGATTTCTCCTCCTTTTATTCTCTCTGCCTGGCAGATCTCTCTATCCCTCTCCTGTCTAGCTATTGGCCATTCATCTTGTTATTAGACCAATCAGGTGCTGTAGGCAGGCAAGGTGAAGCAGATGCAGCACATCTTTATAAACACACATCCTTACCTCGTTAAACAAATGCAGCGTAAACCTAAGTAACACACCTTTACACAGTTAAAGTAATATGCCGCAGCATAAACCAATGCAACTCATCTTTGCCTAGTTAAAATAATATCCCACGGCAATTCTCTTTTCTAACAGTTATTTATTTTTATTAAAACTTTGTTATAAAGAATTTGCAAATAAAAAACACCATGTAGTGAAATTAACCAGACCCAAATTCTATACATCCTGATGAACTTCCATATAATTAGAATAACCTTTCTGAAGCTGTGGGGACTCATACTGGATTTTGTACTTGCACTTTTAAACACATTGTTATGCACTTCCATGCCATAAAATAGAAAAATCTGTGATAAAGCTATAACTAGAAAACAACTAGCCCTTTATCATTTTATGACTAATGCCCATTTTCTGCATTTATTCCTTTCTCATCACCTAATATTCACCCTTTATTTTTCTCCTTTCTACATGTTACATTATGTTCACATGTACATTTGTTTACATGTACACATACATACACATACTACGTGTTATAATCTGTATGATGGAGAGCATAACAGGTTTTTTTTCTGAGACTGTGTGACTGACCTTGCTTAGTATTATACATATTAAGTCCATCCACTTTCTTGCAAGTTTTCTATTTCATCTTTTTTTCACATATAGCTGAATAGTATTCCATGCTATATACGTACCAGATTTTCAGCATTCCATGCTATATATGTACCAGATTTTCACTACCCACTCATCTGTTGGTGGACAATTAGGCTGGTTCCAGTTCCTTGCTACAGTGAATGTAGCAGTGATAAACACATAGATAAAAATGTCTCTATGGTAGAGTATGGACTTCTCTGGCTCTAAATGATGTTTTTGTTTTGTGTTTTACACCCAATTCTTGGTGAAGTTCTGAACAAACCCACTATAGGCCCTGATAACGAAAAACAATGCTCATGCTCCTCTCTTGTGGAACAAATAGTAGTTCAAGCTAAATTTTTTAAACAAGAAGCAATTAAGGGTTGATAGAACTATTATTTTCATTCTCAAATCAAGCCTCTGCCTATACTTTTACATTAATGATGGAGCTTGGAGACCCCAACTTCATGCCAAATCCTGCTCCCCCATATGGCAGAAAGGGCTGTTGCCACACAGGACAGCTGCTAAACTGTGGTTCAATCTGACAGGGAGCACTCGCTGCCCAGAGGGTGTCACCTCCAGGATGTTCAGGCCTCCATCTCTCCCTTCCTGCATGCCTATTAGGCTCGGAAGCAGGCGTGCAGCATAATCACCCTGCATCTCCGGAGTCCCAGGGGATAGCCCCTCCTCAGGGTGGAGCGTCTGTCATATGGCTACCAGGCATCTGGTTTCAAGCAGCTTTTTGTTGAGGGGTGAAATGGTGCCAGGATTGTACCGTTTTCCCTCCCTGTGGACTTTTATAGTAAATGATGAGAGCAGATTAAGCCAGCGAAGACCTGAGTCGTACTTGGCTAAAATGGATTGATTGGAGCCAGACTCTGAAACCTCAGACACTAGAGATCTCCGTCAGTGTTGAAGTATAAGAGGAAAGGCTGAGTTGTCTTCTAGAGTTTACATCCTTATCCACTTACCTCTCACCATACGTACATTCACATTTTGCAATCTCTAACTGGCTTAACTTTTTTTTCCCCTACTTACTCTCTTCATGTCCTTGCAGTTACATCAAAACAGCCCATACTTTAAACTCAGGTTGATGAATGCCACGGTTTTCAACTATCTCAGAAAAGGCTGAACAATACTACCATCAAAAATGCTATTTCTTCCATTCGCCCCAGAAAGGGCTGGAACTAGAGACATTGGAAGACTAGCAAACATAAAAGTAGAAATCTGGGTGAGAATGTCGTTCAATAAATAAACCAAAAAGAGAGAGAAAGAGATAGAAGGAAGCCAAAGAATAGAGACACTATGCAGGGATATGCACATTAATTAAGCATCTACTGTGACCCAAACCTTACAAGATAATTCCAGGTATGTTTAATCCCCATAATAGCCCTGTAACAGAGGCAGCCCTCCATTTCAAGAAGGTAACTTCCCTGGTATTATGGAGTCACTACTAAGTGTGACACAGGACCCAGGGTCACATTTATTCTGTTTAACACCTCTCTCTTTTCAATGCATTGCTCTGCCTCTCTAAAATCCAAATGGCTGGGCTCAAGAGATGAATGTAACTATGGATGCACTTCACTTTCACGTCAGAAAAAGCTGGGTGACGGGTTTGTAAAAACTATACTACCCTTTCAGCTCCTCGGCCACACTAACTCTGTTTCTGAACAAACAGTTTTTAAAAAGGAAAGGAACTGCATTTCACATGGCCCCTAACCTAGATTAGGAATCAATGAGGAGACTCAATATGATTTATTCACCGCCCTTTGACCTCAGATGCTAATAAGCCCAGCTAGTCCTTCTCACCAAAATTAAATGCTTTAAAAACTGCTGTTCATCTTAAGATAGTTCCCAGAAAAGAAAAAAAAATCTGCTAATGAGACTAGTTGAAGCATTGTATCAAAAATTGCAATTATTCTTAAGGCCACACATATAATGATCGTCTTATCGCTGGGATTTATGCCCAGGAATTTCATTCCTAGTATGAGCAACTAAATATATTAAAATATTTTAAGTATTTTAGCCAATGCTGTGGCTTGAATGTATATGTTAGCCCAAGATTCAGTATGATAGCATTCCTGATGGGTTGGGTCGACAGAGGGACATGCATCCTGATGGCTGCTATCACTTTCTATGACACTTTGCACAAATTCTTCCAGCTGGAATCCCTGAAGCTCATGGCTTCTGTCCTTGTGAGATCTTACTTTCTGTTTATTAGTCAGCCTCTCCTAGAGGGTCAGAACATTGTATCTGGAAGGCACCTTAGGAATGACTTAAGAAGAGCATACCCTACCCCCAACCATTATGTTGAAATTGAAGAAAGTTACTTTAATTTGCATTTAGTCTTGCTAAGTGAAAAGTCAATGATTTTGTCCTTGAGATTAATAGCACACTAGTATGAACAGTCTCGGAGGGCTTTCCTATAAATATTTCACTATGTTGCTATTCAGGGGGTGGGGGGAACTTACCTTGAAGAGTTATGATGCCATGAACTAGTTTTCTCCCTAAGTGGGGACCTGACTACATAGACTATTAATATTTCCAGTATTTTCTGTTAGTGAAATGAGTTCAAGAATACAGAAAGTACCTCTGAACTTTATCTTAAAGTAGATCATTTTCATATGGTATTAGAAGAAACTGTTTTAAGAATTCCCAAATCTCTGTGGCTTAGCACATTAATGTATTTCTTCTTGCCCAGATCAAAGGTCAGTGAATATTCTCCAAAAGACGACTCACAAAATTATTCCATACTCAGATCCCTCCATCTGTAACTGTGACTTCCTTTGAGTCTTTGGATCTTCTGTTCAGAAATGGCGAAGATTGGGGCTTCTCCACGGGACGTTTGTACAGGTCAGGCTTGGGGCGGGAGCTATCTCCCACTCCCTTTCCACTCAGCACCCCAGTCACGGGGCAGCCCCCAGGAAGAGGTGTGCAACCGTGACTACAAGGGCAATGTGGAATGAGGTCCGACTGTGTGCCCGAGAAGGCAAACGCACAGATACTAGTGTGCCAGCAGCTCTGCTCTATGCAGAAAGTTCCTTGGCTTAAAAAAGACCAAGTCCAGGGTATTGATCCGAGTTAAGTTCTGTGGCATAATTTATCACATAGACACGCAGACTCTCTCCTGCTTGAATAAGCCACATGCACACATGCATGCACACATACTTTTTTAAAAAAATAGATTTATAATGATATAGAAGAACACTGAAATTAAGCAATCAAGATATGCAAAATTTGCTTCTTAAATAATCAAAGTCAAAAAAAATGTACTAGAAGGTAAAGAAAGTTGAATGGTTAGACCCCATTCAGATAAAAGTATCTTCAAATACTCGCTTTGGCCTTTCCTGGCCACCCCACCACCCCACCACCACCCCCAATCTCTTTCACTGCCAGGATAATCACTGTGAGTAAAGAAGAAGTGGGCAGAGAATCGGGCCAAGTCAACTACAACCATGTGTAGTCCTCAGAAAACACCTAATCTCCATGTTCCGCCCCTGATGTAACCTGAGCTAAGGAAGCATGTCAAGAGCCATGAGGGACCTTCCCAGCAGAATTTCCTGTCTTTCGTGGGCAGAGTGACCCTGCTGTCACAGCGCTGCCCCCAAGCAAGAACCTGATCCCAGCATTCCTTGTGTGATGAACTGCCCTGACTCACTCTGCTGCGCCACCTTCGCATTAATCAGGTCTTTGTTCTCTGTCTTGTCCTCCTTCTTCGGGAGTCTCTGGGATCATCCCTACTACTACGGGGGCTGTAGGTTTACAGGAAGAGGAGCGAACAGCAATCCTCTTTCCTAATCCAAACACCCAGGAGCAGAGAATGGTTGCCAGGAAGAACATGTTTCCCACCCAAATAAAGCCATTGGCCCTGGTGATCACTAAGATCACAGGTCTGGGATTATCCCTTAATAAGAGCCCAGGGTATGAGTGCCTCCCTCCTGGCACACCCCACCCCTTTAGGAGACTAAAGCCTCTTAGCACCTGGTGTTTCCTAATGATTACCCAAAGCACAAGGGCTAGGAAAGACAGGGAGGGGAGGCCAGGGCCGGCCAGCAGGTCAGCCTGGAAGCAGTCCGTGGTGGGGCTGGCAGGCTCTCAGCCGGCTGTTCTCCAAAGAGGGTTTTTTACTGACCTGATCAAAATGACAACGTGAGAAGGGGGCAGCTGTGGCTGGAACCAACCTAAAGCCTTCTTAGCTAATGAGCTGGAAGGATCCAGAGGGAGTCGGGAAAGAATGAGTCCCCGGGGACATGTGGGAAGGCCTCTCCATCCATGAACTTTCCATTTTTAATTAGGCTTGATGATTTGGTGAGGATCAGACTCTTCAGGGAAAATACAGCCAATGTCTACCTCAGCAGCTCTCTCTGGGTATCAGACTCCATACTCCCCCTTGCTCACGCTGCCTGACGTATTTTGATGGAGCCAGAGAAAAGGAACAATATATTTTTTTTCTCCCTCTTAAAGTAAAAAAAAGGTACTTTATTTTTGATATTTCAGAAAGACATTTGAGACATCTTATTCTTTTTTTTTTTTCATTTTTCTGTTTTTATTTAGTCTAGGATCCCCGCCCTGGTGATAGTACTGCCCACATTCAGAGGGAACCCTATCCTCTTAGCTAATCCTTTTGGTAAATTTCCTCACAGACACATCCAGAGGAATTCATAACTCATTTATGACTATTTTTTTTGTGGTCTGATTGTTCTTTATTTTATATCTAGAATCCACCAATGAGTGAGTACATACCATTACTGTCTTTCTGGGTTTGGGTTACCTCACTCAGGATGATTTTTTCTAGTTCCATCCATTTGCCTGCAAATTTCATGCTTTCATTGTTTTTCTCTGCTGAGTAGTACTCCATTGTGTATATGTACCACATTTTTTTCATCCATTCTTCCGTTGATGGGCATCTAGGTTGTTTCCAGGTTCTGGCTATTACAAATAGTGCTGCTATGAACATAGCTGAGCATGTATCTTTATGGTATAAATCAGCATTCCTTGGGTAGATGCCCAAGAGTGGAATGGCTGGGTCTTGAGGTAGTTCGATTCCTAATTTTCTGAGAAACCGCCATACTGATTTCCACAGTGGTTGTACAAGTTTACATTCCCATCAACAGTGGAGGAGTGTTCCCTTTGCTCCACATCCTCTCCAACATTGGTTGTCATTGGTGTTTTTGATCGTAGCCATTCTAACAGGTGTAAGGTGGTATCTCAGAGTCGTTTTGATTTGCATTTCTCTGATGATTAAGGATGTTGAGCATTTCTTTAAATGTCTTTCAGCCATTTGTAGTTCTTGTTTTGTGAATTCTCTGTTTAGCTCTTTAGCCCATTTTTTAATTGGACTGTTCAGTGCTTTGATGTCTAGTTTCTTGAGTTCTTTATATATTGGAACAATATATTTTAAGTATTTTTATTATAAAAGGAATATACCATAATTATTTTTAAAAAATCAAAACATATAAAGTATACAGATAAAGAAAATGTAGTCTACATACATACATCCCTGACAACAGTTGTTTCATTTGGCTCATTTTTAGATATTTAAAAACACCTTCATGGGCTATCTGTATATATATATGTAGATAGTTAAGACAAAACATAGATAAATTATGTGCTTTTTTACAACTTGTTGTGTTCTGATTATTATTGTTACTTGGTAAATATACTTCATTTACTCTAATAGCTAAAAACAGTATTTTGTCCTAAGTATGTGTTTATTTAACCAACCTTGAATTTACTAGTATCATTACTACTCAAACTATTTTAGTAAAATAAAACTCCTGACAGACGGATTACTAGATCAACGGATTATATATTAGTATGCATTTATGTTCTATTTTAATGGGTATTTCTAAATGATGACTTTGTATGTTTTGTTAATTATAAGTATCCTTCCAAAACAAGTCCAGGGCAAGTTACTTGAATGATATGGACATTAGATAAAACAAAGGCATCAGAAGAATTCTTGCCTATATAAGTTGCAAAATCCAGACACGTGGCTAAGCAAACAGGCGGCATGACTAAAATAAGAATCCGTCCAAAACAGACAAAGTGTAAATGTCTATATGAGCATACAAATCTGCAAACTGTTTAATTTTTAATTTCAGATTCTGGAAATTATTTTAAAATTATACAATATCGAATTCTTTGAAAGTAAAAAATGAGTCCCTTATGTTTCTATTAAAAAAAATAATAATAAGTATAGCCGGGCGGCAGTGGCGCACGCCTTTAATGCCAGCACTCGGGAGGCAGAGGCTGGTGGATCTCTGTGAGTTCGAGGCCAGCCTGGTCTACAGAGTGAGATCCAGGACAGGCACCAAAGCTACACAGAGAAACCCTGTCTCGAAAAACCAAAGGAAACAAAAAAGTATGAACCGGAAATGAGGGCCATGGAGATGGGTGGCTGGGGAAGTGGCTCATTTGGTAAAAGGCCCACTGTGCATGCCTGAGGACCAGCGTTCAGTACTCAAGCACCCATGCGGGAGCTGGGTGGAGCCAGGCATGGTTCTGCGACACCAGCACGTGGCTGATAGAGACAGATGGAGATCAGAAGCTCCTTGGCCGGCCATCAAATCAATGACTTCCAGGTTCAGTGAGAGACACTGTCCTAAAAAAAAAAAAAAAAAGAGAGAGAGAGAGAGAGAGAGAGTGACAGAAGCCGACACCTCTAGCCTCCACATGCACACATGCTCATGCACAGGCTAGCTCATACATGCACCACACACATACATGCACTTGTGCACATGCCCACACAAGATCATGTATACACCACACACAAACAAGCAAAACAAAACTTAGAGATGGAACTAAATCTACCAGAGAAAGAAGGCAACGTCTACCACACAATCTCCCGGCATGATGAGGAATGGGAACAGGACATAGCCCGACTTCGGTCACGTGTGGGTGGATACATGACCCAGGCCTGGGCACTGAATGAGGATGGGATGGTTCTGTCTTTGCAACATTACAGAATATGACAAGGAGTGAGGAGCATTGACCCAAGCTGCTGCTTCTTGAACCACAATTCTGCAGCTCACAGGAAAGTCAGCTTTTGCCTCCCTCACCCTTCCTCAGCAGTGGGGAGCGCCGCAGGACGTGAAAACATTCCATGTGGTTCCTGTCACTGAAGACAATGAAACAAGCCTAGGAAGTGTTTATAAACCATCCAAGTCTTAGCAAAGCAGAGGAAAGGGGAGCAAAAGAAACCACCTAACATAAAAAAAAAAAAAATGGAAATTTTGATTTTCAACCAGCCCTTTCTTTCTTTCTATTCTGATGCCAGAAATGAAGCCTTGAAGTACTTAATGGATGTACATTACCAACCCTGATGTCAGATTTATAACCTAGTGTGTTAAAATGCTCACATGATCCAACAGAACCATGCCTGGCAACCTAAATTCAATCCCCCAAACCCACATGACTCCACATGAACTATGGCAAACATGCATGTGCACATACATTAATAAATAATTAAACTAATGTAATTAATTTTAGGCTCAAAATGTAAGGAAGAAATTTGAAAAGTAACTCAGACTCCAAGTTCATCAATTACTGAAATCTAAGCAAGATTCAATTGACTATAAAGAAAGATCTGAGACAGCAGAACTCTGAACAAGTTCAGCCTATCCATGATGGACTCAGGATAGTCAGCTTTACATCACTGTAACAAAATACCTGAGGCAAATCAAGCTAAAAACAAAAAAGGAAGAGTTCCTTCAGTTCAGAGTTCTGGGGTTCCAGTCCCTGGTGACCCAGTCCAGTCACTTTCAGGCCCTCACTGAGGCAAAAGGTTCTTCTGGTTGTGGCAGCCAGGGAGCAAAGAGAAAAGGAAGTGGCCAGGACCGAACATAATCTTCATAAGTATGTCTCCCAAGGATCTGTTTTCTCCCATTAGACCCCACCTTTACATATGCAGGCATATACATACACACATGTGTGTGAAGGAATTTGTTAGAAGGATTGACCTTATAATCACTGTAGGATGCAGACAGATACATATTTCTCAGGCAAACCCGACGGATATGAGAAACACAGACTTAAAGTATGCTGATTATTTTCTTCCCTCTAGTATCTCAAATACCATGGTCTTTGTGAACATGGAGATGCTTGGGGGACAAAAATTAAACGAGGTGGAGGTGACTCATTTGGTAAAGTGTCTGTTACACAACATGAGGACCGGAATTCGGATCTCCAGTACCCATAGAAAAAGTCAGGCATGGTGGGATACACATGTGATCCTCATGTTGGGGAGACAGAGACAGGAGGATCCCGAGGACCTACCAGCCAGCCAGCTGAGACAACTAGTGAGCTTGAGGCTCAGTTAAAACCCCGGTCTCAAATATAAGTCATAAAGCCACAGAAGAAGACTCCTGATATCAACCTCTGACATCCACATGCATGTACACACACATGCACATAAACATGAACACATGCCACACACATACCCACACATAAAAAAATAAACATTCCCTCTCCCTTAGTTTATGAGATCATAGTCAGTCCCCTACATTGGGGTGATAGCAGAAGGTAAAATATATCCAAAAGGTATTTTCTACCATATGATTCAGCTATCAGAGGTCCACTGGCCCCACGAGAGGATGTACCTGCCTCAGCCCTAGAAGATAAATCTCCTTTCTTGACTTTATAATTGTAATTACACATATTTATGAGGTATCGCATGACATTTCAATACCTGTGTACAGTATGTACTGATGGGATCAGGGAAGTTGGCATGTCAGCATAACCTTAAGCACTTATTATTGCTGAGAACACTCACAATTCTCTCTCGGAACTACTTAGATCCTTCGGTGCAAAAGAACATGAGAACTCATTCCATCCTGTCTCCAGATCCATCCCTCCCCACACCCTCCCGTCAGGCTCCGGTCACCAATATTCTATTATCTACTTCTTTGAGGTCAACTTTTAAGAGAGTGCAAACATTATTTTTTGGCACCTGACCTATTTTACTCCAGTTCCATCCCTATTCTAAAACTGACATAACTCCATTCTTTGAGGGACTAAGAATATTTCAATATATGTATATATATATATGTATATATACACACACACACACGCGCGCGCACGCACACACACACATATTCACATATGTGTGTGTCATATTTTCTTTAGACATTCACATGTTACACAACAACTAGGTTGACTCCATAGCTGAGCTCCTGTTCATGTGCTGCATTACCATACCTTCTCCTCAAGAAGCAGATCGTGAACAGCCCCGAGTCAATCACAGTTACTGATTGATTGACTGTCGGACAGTGACTGGGAGAGGAGTAGGCAGGTGACGTAATTCTGGAAAGTAAAATAGCACTAAAGAGGTGTAAGGAAAAAGTCCCCATTTCACCCAAAGACAAACTAGATTTTACAAATTGTTGATGGAAGAGATGGCTCTTGGAGTCCTGTGTCAGGCAGGATAATACCCCCAAAGACATCCTCATCCTAATCTTCGGAACCTGCAAATATAATATCATAGGTCTGGGGGATCAAGAGACGGGTCAGCGGGTAAGAGTGCTTGTTCTGCAGGCATGAGGACCCGGGTTCAAATCCCTAGCAGCCAAGGGAAAAACCAGGCATGGCCCTACGCACATATGTAACTCCAATACTGAGGGAGGTGGAGACGGGAGGATCACTGAGACTTGGTGGCTGCCAACACAGCTCCCGACTCAGTCAGAGACCGTATCTAGCTATCTAACAGTACATGTTGGCTCACACAGAAAATGGGGATTAAGGTTGGAAACAGAATGGTTGCTGTGAACGACATGACTCTCAAACAGAAAGGTTACCTTGGTTTGTTCAGGAAAGCCCAACATAACCACTCAGTTTCTCACAGGGAGGAGGAGGCGAGATGGCTCAGAGAGTAAAGTACTTGCCACCAAGCCTGACGACCTGAGTTCAATCCCCAGAGCCTACATGGTGGAAGGAGAGAACCAACTCCAGAAAGTTCTCCTCTGACCTCCACATGCATGCCATGGTACATGTGCACACACACACACACACACACACACACACACACACACACACACAATGAAGTATAATTTTTTAATTGGGCTTATTTTTTATGTGTATAGGGTTTATATATATGTATGTGTATATATGTATGTGTGCATGTGTATAGATATACACACGTGTATGTGTAGGTATATATACGTATTTATGTATATGTGTGTATACGATGCCTAAGGAATGACACCATGTGACCTCCATGTGCACCTGCACATACCTGTGTATCCTCCCCTCCCCCTGACTCACACACAAAGAAATAGTAGAGAAGGAGCCGACAGAGACAGGTTAGCTTGGTGTCTTTTTTTTTTTGGTTTTTCGAGACAGGGTTTCTCTGTGTAGGTTTGCACCTTTCCTGGAACTCACTCTGTAGCCCAGGCTGGCCTCGAACTCACAGAGATCCGCCTGGCTCTGCCTCCCGAGTGCTGGGATCAAAGGCGTGCGCCACCACTGCCCGGCTGGCTTGGTGTCTTAAAAGATCTCATTCAATTTCCACAAGGACAGTCTGGGGCCTGTGGGCTAAATAGCTTCCACTTGCCATGGAGGTCACAAACAGAAGGAAGAATGAAACAGCTATGCCAAGGGACAGTAAAGAAAGAATCGACATGGCATGCCTCGCTCCATGCTCCATGGAGGCCTGGAAATATTCTAACTCGGGGTTCACGTGTGTCACCCCTGTATCATCAACATTATTTTTCCCTTAGCTAGGACTTTCATAGAAAGTCTATAAAGGGAATCCCAAGAGTCCCGATGTCTTCCTCTTCTGGCCTCTGTGGTCACGAGGCACACATGCAGCCAAGCACTCATACACACAAAATAACAACAAATAAACCTGCTCAAAAGGGAGCCACAAACAACTGAAAACTTTTCAAGCCAGCCACATTAGACGTGTCAGATGCAAAACACTGTGCTCCTTGTGTGGAGTTGGGAAAATGAGGGATCACTTTGATGTTAAGAACAGATTTCAGTGTTGACGAAAGGAGAGGAGAATACAAGATCATTTAGGGATAAATGGCTAAGCAATTAAGAACACTTCCAGAGGTCCCTGGTTCTGTTCCCAGCACCCACATAGCAGCTCACAGCTGGCTGTAACTCCAGTTCCAGGGGATCTTATGTCTTCCTCTGGCCCTGCTGGGACAGCAGACATGCACATGGTACACAGAAATACTATTTTTAACTTTAAAAATTCAATTACACTAAATAAAACTTATCTTTTTAAAACTAAAAGTGTCTATATGAATTCACATTGTATTTTTACTTTAAAATTTTTCTTGTATCTGTCTCCTGAAAAAAAAAAGCCCACTAGAAATAATGAATGAAATAAAATGAAGGTGAGTAAGCACCAATAGTATCCAGGTAGTGTGGCTTCTAAAACACTCAGACTTTCTGGAGACATGGTCAGCCTGTCACAAAGTAGAAAGCCATCCAAAACTACTAGGGTTGCACCCAGAGAACTCAGGAGCCGCCCGACTGTTTCAATGGACCAAATAAGGAAGAATTTAGAGCCTGGTAATGATTATATCTACAATGGCTGCGATGGGTTAGAACATATCCAATGTGTTTAGATTTATGTGTTTAACAATCCTATAAGGAAGCATTGATTGGCTGAGTGTTCTAGTCTAGCCTGAGGTACAGAGATAAAAAATACAAACAAGCAAGCAAAAAAAGAAGCGTTGGCCATCATGAGCACCTTGTAGGAACTACATACTAGTTTCACATTGGTGAGCAGAGGAGAGGGCAAGGTCCTCCTGCCTTTCCTTTATGAACTGTACCTCAGAGAGAGGGTAAGAGCTGAGGAGAAGCATTCCTTTGGCTGAAAATATTGCAACTAGTAAAGGAAGAAGTGGAAACAGAACGCCCTCCTCTAGAACACCTTAGGAATTAACGGGTCTAGAAAATAATCATTAGCAGCCGTTAACATCCTGAAAAGGGAGAAGACACTGTGTACCTCATGGTGACCCTATACTCTAAGAAGTATCCAGTCTGATCTGCCACTACATTTACCTATCAATTTATAAAAAAAAAAAATCACTAATAGCATGGAAATACAATAAGCAAAAATCCAGATACGAGACATTCCACAAGGCTGATGACTATAACCAACCTGCAAAGGGAGAGATTGGAGCGGAGCCGTAGACTAAGAGAAACCTGAGAAATGCAGTCTCAACAGTTAACGTTAGATCCTGACTACACCGAACACTCAGAAAAGCACGTGATCCTCGAACATTAGATGACGTGGAACATGACAGTTAGCGGTTTGGGTTTGATTGAGTTTGAATTGAACCTAAGGTCTCATGCATGATAAGCAAACACCCTACCACTGAGCTCCATCCTGAACCATTTCTAACTTTGTCCTTTGAAATGGGATCTAAGTTGCCAAGGCTAGCCTTGAATTCACTCTGTAGCAAGCCTTAAACTTAATTTCCTCATGTGTCAATCTCCCAAGTGTCTGGGCTTGCAGACCTGCACCACCATTAGGCCTAGCTTTTATGTTTTAATTATTGGTAATAATATTATATTTTAGGTAAAATAGGTATTCTGATAAAATGTTATAAAACAACTTAGGTATTTAGTTGCCTCTTAAGTATAATAATAGTTTGTGGTTATGTTTACTTATAAGAAAGTGGGCTGGAGAGATGGCTCAGAGGTTAAGAGCACTGCCAGTTCTTCCAGAGGTCCTGGGTTCAATTCCCAGCAACCACATGGTGGCTCACAACTATCTATAATGAAACCTGGTGCCCCCTTCTGGCATGCAGACATACATGCAGGCAGAACACTGTATACATAATAAATAATTTTTTTTTTAAAGATACAGGGTTAGCTGAGCAGTGGTGGCACACACCTTGAATCCCAGCACTCCAGAGGCAGAGGCAAGCAGTTCTCTGTGAGTTCAAGGCCAACCTGGGCTACAGAGTAAGTTCCAGTAAAGGTGCAAAGCTACACAGAAGCCCTCTCTCGAAAAAACAAAAAAAAAAAATTAAAAAAAAAAAAGCTTACTTTTTTTTTACTGTAGAAATCTCTACAAATAAAATAAATATCCAAGAGTTTCTTTAAAATAGTTATAAAGCCGGGCGGTGGTGGCACACACCTTTAATCCCAGCACTTGGGAGGCAGAGCCAGGCGGATCTCTGTGAGTTTGAGGCCAGCCTGGACTACCAAGTGAGCTCCAGGAAAGGCGCAAAGCTACACAGAGAAACCCTGTCTCAAAAAAATAAGTAAAATAAAATAGTTATAAGTACCAGAAGAGAAAAGTAATGGAGAGATTTGGATGAAACAATTTTTTTGTTAGTTGAGAATTATGGCAGCTAGATGTTATGTGAGGATTCATTAAAATACTCTCTTTTTATTCATTTGAAACAGGTAGATAGAGGAGTAAATTTAACTGTGCACTGAGTGTGTAAACCGAGTGTGGTTGTTACTGATAGCACTGCCGTCTGTAAGGTTGTGTGTGTGTGTTTCCACGCTCTCCTGAGTACACGTCTGCACGGGGTAGTATCCTCCAGCAACTCTGTGCTCAGAGTCCTCAGGAGCTGCACCTGACCAGCAGCCGGAGAGGAGACCTCCAGCAGCTCTCCGTCCTCACCTGTACCCGGACTGTCTCTCTGAGCCCAGTCACCCCAGGAAACTGTGAAGCAGAAGGTCAAGGGGGTTAGATTAGCATTCTAAAGAAGATTCTTCTTCTTCCTCCTCCTCAGACACAGCCATGCTATGTAGACCAGCTTAGTGTAAAATAGCAATCCTCCTGCCTCAACTTCCTGGGTACTAAGATTATGGGTATGTGCCACTATGCCTAGCTGTAAAGATAACTCTTCAGTTGTTTGTTTGTTTGTTTGTTTTTAATCTTTTTGAGCCTTTGCTGCTCAAAGCCAGAACAGACCCTTTGAAATGAGGACACACTGCTTCAAAAAAAAAAAGTCAAGCCAGTTTTCAACAAGAGCCAGTCCTATAAAGAAAGAAAATGTGCTTTTGTGTGGGAGTGTTGGCTAGTGTGGTACTGAGTGAAAAATTTTATTTCCAAAAACTGCTTTTTCAATAAAATGGTGTCAGAAAGAGCTTTAACTCCTAAACCTCACAAGGAAGGAGGATGGAGGAAAGTAGGTAGCAGGTCAGTGCAGACAGACAGACAGACAGACGGAGAACAGTGCTGGTCAGGGCAGACAGACAGGAGGACAGTGCTGGTCAGTGCAGACAGACAGACAGGAGGACAGTGCTGGTCAGGGCAGACAGACAGACAGGAGGACAGTGCTTGTCAGGGCAGACAGACAGACAGGAGGACAGTGCTGGTCAGGGCAGACAGACAGACAGGAGGACAGTGCTGGTCAGGGCAGACAGACAGCATTTGTGTTTTGACGCAGTCTTATTAATGTGGACTGAAGGATATGGATACCACTGAAGCCCTCACTCTGAGTTCTGAAGAGCACCCCTACATGTCAGCAGCATGTTGGTGTGCCACAAGATGGGAAAAGGCCTAAGAAAACATTCAGGAAAACTTTTGGAGAAGCCCATGATGTTTAGCAGGGAAAAAAAAAAATAAGTTGTTTAATTCACACAAATTAGTGGAACCAAAACAAATAACAGGATGTCACCAAGTTTTGACACTTTGAATACGGTACTTAACAATATAACCTGAAATAAACTGTTTGTTGACCTTCCCCCAAGGAGGACCAAACTGGTAAATCAGTCCTCAGGAGTGACTGCTTATATATTCTTAAAGAAAAACTAGAAAGCATTTTAGAAAACAGACTTACCAAGGCCCAGAGGACATGTTGGGACCATTCCCCAAGAAGAAATATCAGACATTTTCTCTCAGAATCACTGTCCCAGTAAACCCAGGATAACACAGAAGGAATAAGGTTTCCTTACACACTCCAAAAGCCTACCCGCCAAGAGATGGTACTGCCCACTGTTGGATAGGCTCTCCTGTATCCATTAGCCATTAAAAAATGCCCCCACAGGCACAACCACGGGCCAATTAGCTGGAAGCAATTTCTCAGTAGAGCTTCTCTCTTCCCAGATGTTTCAAGTTGACAACAGGAACTAACCGACACAGGCCTTTTTGGAGAAAATGTTGAAATGAATTAAAATGGAGACTTTGGTGCTCAGATATGGGGATGCTTTCTCAAGATTTAAACTCGATGTTTATTTTTCCTCAACTATGTGCCAAACTTTTTTCCTATAGAGACAAGAATTTTCAACAGTGCACTCCATTGAAACTTTCGAGTCTGCAGTCATGCCTCCAGAAAGACAAATACTGCTTGATTGAACTTCTACGAGGAATCTGAGCCAAGCGGAGAGGAATGTGGCTCTTGCTTCGAAGATATGTAAAGCTTTAGTTAGATGATGAGTGAGTCCTGGGACTGCTGCACAGCATCGTTTACAGTTGTTCACACTGCATCCGGCACAGCACCGAGAAACGTGTTAAAGAACATGAGCCACTTTCTTGTCCTGTGGCAGAGCACCTGACTGAACCAACTTAGGGGAGGAAGAATCTGGGTTCATGTGGTAAGAGAAGAGAGCCCGGCATGGTGGAAGACGTGGACGCATTCACGGTTGTGGGAGCATGTGGCTAGAGTACTCACTTCTTGGAGGACTAGGAAGCAGAAATCTCCGGCTGGAACCAGAGCCAGCTGACAGTCCCCAAGCTCCATCCACACTGGGCCTCGTGTCCACAAGGGTCTACAACCTCCTAAAACAGAGCCAATCAGCTGGGGACCACAGTTCAAACACATGAGCCCACAGAGGACACTAGACATTCAAATCCCAAGGGGTAGGTTTTATGTTGTCTTCTTAGCACAATTTTAAAAAAGAATAATTGTTTGCAGAAAGAGGTAAGAGAACTGTTTCCCTCCAAAGTCACTATAATTGAAACTGGAGAGAGAGGTTAGTGCTTCAGGGTTTGGGGGGCCTCTATCATGAAGACTGGGGTTCAGTTCCCAGGACCCACGTAGAGCAGCTCACAAAACGCCTGAAACTCTAGCTCCACGAGATCCATCACCCTCTTCTGGCCTCTGCAGCAACCACACAGACACTCACACAAACATACGCACTCATAAAAAAAATAAAATTAAAAATGTAAAGTTTCCATAACTAACCCAAGGTGAACAAATTCTTCTGTTTTCCCAGTTCAAGAGGGCTCTGAGAACTGCGGTTTCCAATGCTGTCATGATTACTCTGTGTGAGCCAGCCCTGAGGGCAAGAGAGCAGGAGAGCTGACCCCCTCCTCCTTGTATTCCTCCTACAGTAACCAGTACTTGCCTGAACCAAACAGTAGAGCTGGCCCTGTAGATGTGAGTGAGGGGGACCTGGATCTGAGGGCCTGAGAGCAGGAAAGCTGGCCTCACTCATTGCTGTAGGATGCGTTGGGGAGGCAGTGTCTGAGAGCTCACCTGGGTAGTGACGATGAGGGAAAGCTAGCAAGCTGACCAACCCAGCTTCCACCCAGGCCCAGAACCAGGGCTGAGCTGGCCCACCCCATCATCCACCGAATCTGTGAACTGTTGGAGCAGGGGAAGAGGATGAACCTACAGATCCAAATCAGCAGGATCTCCATGACACAGGACAACCACAGGATGTCCAAGAGGAGCCCCAGTGAGAGCCCATCATCAGTGATGTAGGAGAAGCCAGAGGCCTGAACCAGAACAATGACTCACAGCAATGAACACACACAAGTAAAGATGAACGGACTAAAGGGTAAACTGTGACCCAGTGGGCCACACGACAGCTTCCAGGACAAGATTCTCCTTCTCCTTCTCCTTCTCCTTCTCCTTCTCCTTCTCCTTCTCCTTCTCCTTCTCCTTCTCCTTCTCCTTCTCCTTCTCCTTCTTCTTCTTCTTCTTCTTTCCTTTTTCTGTTTGTTTTGTTTTGTTTGTTTGTTTTGTTGGGTTTTTGGTTTTTCTTTTAAATTTAGTTTTGATTAAGGGAGTTACAAGGGCAGAGGGCAGATTCGAGGAGACAGGGAGATAAATAGGATCGGAATGATGGTGTGAAATCTACAAAGAATCAATAAAAATTAAAAAGAAAAGAATGCAGAGTGATTTTTTATTAATGAAAAATTACAGTCATTGTATCAGCTTCTAACTAGTTCATTTCACCTCCAGGCTAATTTCAGGAAAGTTTGTAAATAAAACATGATGCTTAGAGAATATTTATCCTCATCATCCACAGTGGTATATAAGAGGCAATCAACGGTGAACAGATAAGGGAATGAGTGAGAAAACAGATGTACACCCGAAACACTACTGTTAGTTATTTTGCGGCACTCTTACCCTGCGAGGAAATGTCACGAAACACGACAGAATCCGCTAATAAGAGTTTTATTAAAATAAAAGGGACAGAGAGTGCCCAGGCCTGTGGAAGACACGTGTGTAGAGAAGAAGAAGAAGAGAGAGAGAGAAAGCCGGGAACATGACGCTGGCTAATAAAGGCTGGGCGTGCACAGGTCGACGTCACTACTCCACGTGCGTAGATCACATGGCTACGTTGCACACTTACATAACCACGCAAAGTCACGGATCCTGGTCACGCGAGTCGCCTTGACCTGTAAATGACTACTTTGACCTGGAACTGGCTAGGCGAAGTGTCCAGGTCCGCCGGGCATATGTAAACACGCCCAACAGTGGGAGTGTGTTGTGAATCCATCAACTACCCCTTCCCTGAGACACCACTCAACGTTTCTAAGTCATAACCAAGAATGCTGAGAGGCGGCTTTTAATTCAAGCAAAGAAAACTAATTCAATATAAAATACAACATGGATCTGCTGTTAAGATTTATTTTTATTCTTATTTGTGTGTCTGAGTGTGGGTTTGTGCATATGTGTGCAAGGCCTATGGAGGCCAGAAGAGGATGTCAGAGCCCCTGAAGCTGGGTTTGTAGGCAGCTGTGAACTACCCAGTAGAGGCACTGGAATCCAATCCCAGGGCCTCATGAAGAACAGTGCATACTCTTAACCACTGAGCCAGCTCTCCAGGCCCCGGATCCACTTTTTAAAATCTTCTCTTTTGATAGATTATAAATAGAAATTGTAGAATTAGAACCATCACTAATACTTAGCAGAGCAAATACCCATTTTCTGACCTAAGAGCAGTCAGGTTATCGCCTCGTCTGTTTTTCTTTGTTCACTAGCCTCGGCTGTCGCCTGAGTGGGGGCTTCTTTTGCCAGCAGCATTTTTTTTTTTTAATGTACAAGTGTTCATGGAATTTGCCTGGAGATAATTAGAATTAGTCAGACACTCGCATGGCTGCACTTTTTCATTAATAGAAATGTCTGCGTTTTAGAAAGCTAATCGTCATTTTCCAGATGACGACTCTTTTCATCCAAAATTCACACACTCTGTGGTCAGAGACAAGGTAGGAAAGGTACGATTTTAGTTCTAAATAAAACACACTTCGGCTTCACATCAAAGAAAGCCTGTTTGCACCAAATGAAAGAAGATAAATCTACACAGACCTGCCATTGTTCATATGCATCCCTTCCCTACCTCGGGGTGGGGGGACATAAAAGTGGGGAACCGTTACAAGGAGACAGTCGGTGGCATGTATTTGCTTACCTCCATCCCAAAGACTTTGGGTCCTTGAAGACTCCGGAGCAAATGCAATTCCCTTCTGATCCTGTACCCAACATAAGATGTTTTCTTATTTATCTTGGGGAAATAAACAAGTCTCTTCTGGGTATAAGAGTCAAACAACATATTAAATTGACCCAGGGTCTGGACAGCCACCTGAGACCACGTTGGTGTCTGAGGGCCAGCTGTCACCAGGGCCATACTGATCTGGGTGGCCTATGTTGCCACCAGGGCCATAGTGACATCTGGCCTAGAGCTGCTGAGGCCATATCTGGATCTAGAGTCCTGCTGCAGCTGGGGTCTGTGATGATGTCCATGGCCCATGTTGCCAGAAGGAGTCATAGTTGCTGTGCTGGCCCAGCCCCTCACTGGCCCTGGGATAGCTCACCCTGCCCCTCACTGGACACTGCAGCAGAAGAGCTGGCCCCACCCTCCATGGGACAGCTGCCCCCATACTCAGGAGAGACAGCCCCACCCCTCACCATGGGCATGGGAGAGCTGGCCCCAGTGGCATGAGCCTAGGAAAACTAGCTCTGCCCCTCACCTGAGGAAGGCTGTCCTGGTGGTCCCGACCAGCTCAGCTACCACGCAGACTCACGTCTTGGGCCTTGGGTTGGTCCAGCCTAACATCCACCCCATCTGTGACCTGCTGGAGTGTGTGAAGGGACTGGTCTTGTGGAACAATCACCACAGGATCTCCCTGACTGGGGCAACAGCAGGACACCCAAGAGGAGTTTCGGTGAGGGTCCAGTGCTGATGGTGTGTCAGAGGTCAGAGGCCAGAGGCCAGAGGCCAGAGGCCAGAGGCCTTGAAGCAGACCAAGGACTCCTTGCGATGAGCGTCTTACGGGTGGGCTGAGTGGACAAAAGGGTGGACTGTGTGACACACCGCAGCTCCCGATGCCACTAGGATGAGTGAAGAGGTGCTGGAAAGATGGAGGAGGGAGATGGTCTTTATTTGTTTGGTTTTTAACTGATTTGGGGGGACCTGAGGGGCTGCTGCAGGGATGGGAGAGGATGTGGAGGGACTGGGAGGTGAGCAGGATTGGGGCGTAAAATTCCCAAAGAATCAATGAAGAATTATGTTATAAAAAAAAAGTTTTTTAAAAAAGATATTAGCCGGGTGGTGGAGGTACACACCTTTGATCCCAGAACTCGGGAGGCAGAGGCAGGTGGATCTCAGTAAGTTTGAGGCCAGCATGGTCTACAAAGTGAGATCCAGGATAGTCAGGGCTACGCAGAGAAATCCTGTCTCAAAAAAAAACAAAAGAAAAACAACAATAACAACAAAGGATATTAAATAGTAGGGAACTTGCTATATACTACCAGGCTATGAGCTTAACATTCTATTCAGGTTTCTAGCTTGGAAAGTCCACTTCTTCACCTGGCAAACTTTAATCAACTGCTAAAACAAGATGCCGTTTGACTCCTTGGAGAGAGACGAAAACACAAATTCCTTTCCCTACCATCTGCATTCTAGTAAAGGGAGACAAGTGATCCGGAATAAGTATAATAACTCATAGCCAATGTTAGGTGGTAAGTACTATGGGGGAAAATATAATACAGCTGGCTAATGGGTGCCATTATCTACCACGGTGTGGGGGGGGGGCAATCAATTGTACAGTGGGGGGTGACTTTGACTTGAAACACAGAAGTCAGGATAGACTTCCTTACAAGGGGAAGAGCTAAACAGAGACCAGGAAAATGTCAGAGAACAGCCAGGTGGGCACTGGGGGAAGGGCAGTGAGACAAGTCGCTTCTGCAAAGGCTCCTTCCTATGTGGGAGAGAACCTGGCTGGCCTGGGAGCTGAGGACGAGCACCCCAGAGCAGGTGGCAGAGGTGGCTTGAAGCCTTTGTGAAGACTGCTTTGTAAAACATAGTCTGAGTTGTGAGTTATTTAATTCATATAAGTTATAAGTATGAATTATTTTATGGCGAGAAGGAATACAGTCTGCCTTAGATGAAGGGAAATCGGTTACTGCCTAAAATCCCCTCTTCCTATCTGCTTCCTCACCCCAGCTTCAAGTGTGTCTGCGCAAGCTCCACGGATGCAGATAGGAGAAAGGGGATTTCTACTGGAAGAGACTGAATCTGGGATTAACAGGGAAGCTCTCGTCATAATATCCAGGAGAGACGGTGTCTGCAACATGTTCTCAGAGCCTCTGTCACAGAGCACAGCCTGGGGACTTAACTAACAGAAATCTGTGATCTCCTAGTTCTGGAGGTTAAAGGTTACAAATCAAGCATTGGCAGGGCCATGCTCCCCTCCCTCCTGATCCGGTCTTGTCTCCTTGCTTCTGGTATTTTCTTTTTTTTAATACCGATGTAGAGAAGAGGTCTTTTATTTACTTATTTATTTTTAATGTGCACTGGTGTTTCAACTCGGGTGTCAGACTGCCTGGAGCTGGAGTTACAGACAGTTGTGAGCTGCCATGTGGGAGCTGGGGATTGAACCTGGGTCTCCTGAAGGAGCAGTCAGTGCTCTTAACCACCGAGCCATCTCTCCAGTCCCCTGCTTCTGGTGTTTTCAAGCATCCCTTGGCTTGCAGATGGCCATCTTCTCCCTGTGTCTCTGACAGTGAAGGCAGTGAGAGCTAATGCCAGACAGGAGGACTTCAGAGACTGGCCACAAGTTGTCTTGACACAGTGAGAAGTGAGGGATCTTTAAAAATGAAACGTGATCCTGTGATTTTTGTCCTATGCAATAGGAAATGTAGCCACTCATAAGGGACAACCAACTGTGGGGGTACCATTTGGGCCTCCCTGCTTTGGGGTGTGTAGCCTGGTAGTACCCAATAGATCGCATGCTCAGGCTCTAAGGCAGCATTCAGACCAAGACAGTAATCTCCCTGAACTGCTCTCAACCAATGCCCAACTACCTCGGGAGTTCAAGGGTTCTCCCAAAGGCTCTCTCCTCCCTGTCTCCTTATTCGCCAGGTAAGACTTCCTGGGAGCTGCGATCAGTCTGTGTTTCTCCATACCCGTCCCACAGTCTTTCTTTTCACGGGTATCAGACAGACATGTCCAGTCTATGCTTTCCCTTTCTCCCCTTTCTCCTATCTATATCTGTGGAGCTTGAGCAGACACACTTGAAGCTGGGGTGGAAAAGCAGGTAGGAAGAAGGGATTTTTAGGCTGGATCATCCACTACTCATCTAGCAAAGATTTCGTTCCAAGTGATTTTAGATCATGAATAGTCCCTGGCACAAGGCAGGGACCAGCTGCTCAAGTTTTTACTGGTAGTGATATGGGAACACGTCCCATTAAAGAGCAGTCTCCTACTATGTAGACTCGAGCATAAAGGACAGCGGGCTTGGCTGGTCATCACTGTTACCCTGCCCTACACAAGAATTAGCTAAGCACCCAAGAATGCGTGCTAACAGTTAAGTACCGCAATCTAACGGCCTTTTTGGTAATTTACAAAGAGACTCTTCATGCCCGTAGTGGAAAAGGAGACACTGGGCTTGCCCTATAAATATTTATTACTGTTGTGTAAATGTAGTATATGTACTATACATATTTGTGTGTGTGTGTGTGTGTGTGTGTGTGTGTGTGTGTGTGTGTGTGTGCAAGCCATGGGTCACAGCATTGGTCCTCCTTTATTACTACCAATCTTTATTTTTTGACTCTTTTTTTTTTTTTGGTTTTTTTTCGAGACAGGGTTTCTCTGTGTAGCTTTGCGCCTTTCCTGGAGCTCACTTGGTAGCCCAGGCTGGCCTCGAACTCACAAAGATCCGCCTGCCTCTGCCTCCCGAGTGCTGGGATTAAAGGCGTGCGCCACCACGCCCGGCTTGTATTTTTTGACTCTTACTGATCCTGGAGCTCACTGACTCTTTAGGCTGCCTGGCCAGAAAGCCCCTAACCCCCTCCTGTCTCTGCCCCCATGGAGCCGGGGCTACAGGTGTGCACGCTCCATGCTTGTCTCTTTTCCGTGGGTGCTAGCGATCTGAACTCGGGTCGTGTGTTCACGTGGCGAGCACTTTGCTGACTAAGCCGTTCCGGTGCCTCCAAAAGCATTTAAATGCCTAGCCGGAACAGGCATATTTTATAAAAGGCCTATTCTAGCAAGCCTTGGAACTGGGTTAATGTCCCTGACCACTGTGCTATCTGCAGACTCACTGGAGCACTCAGAGCATACAGAAGTAGCCCACCTCTGTCTACGAGGAGCCAGCCTGTCTCCCACACGGGACGATTAGTCAGAATCTTCTCTGTTACAAGGCAAACATGTCACCTTTAGGTGTTGCCCCACACTGATCCCTGCCAAGCTGATAACTAGGGATAAATTCCAGCATAAGCTGTGCTAACATGTTAGAGAAGAATGAAATTACACCCCCAGGGAGCTGTGAAAATCCACGCACATGTCCCAGCGAGACCTTGGGAGGACCTCTGTAGCTGGATTTTGAGGGTGCCTGATCAAGGAGGATGAAACACAAGACTTGTATGAAGCATAAAGTGACTTGGGGATGCAGAATTTAACACCCAAGCAAGAACAAGGATCCAGTAAACTTGCTAAGGTTCTACCAACCTGTTGTCTTGTTGATGCCTAGAAAATCCACAACTGATGCTCAGAAAAGTGGACATACTGAAATACTGACCTATAAAGGAGGAGGAGATAAAGAGGCTGAAAGAAGTGGCCATGCTGGAATAGATACATTCTGTGATGCTAAACGCTTGGTAGAAGAGCCAAGAAGATGCTTAATTCTCTGAGACCAGCAGGAGTTTTCTGGTAAAGGTGAATCACCCAAAACTTCAGTCCTTCAGAACCTATAGTAGGCGGAGGAAGCTGTGAAACATAATAATGATTTGAGAAAACCCAATACCAGTAGAGGCCAGGGGGCAGTACAGAAGCCAAGTGACCAAAATTATTTCAATGATTGTCAAGGTTAAACATATAACTATCTAGCCAAAGGCCTGAAAAGAAAAATCTATCAGAAGACAAGAGATTAAAAGACCCATGTAAACAGACAGATAGTTGAGAGCATAAAGGCAAAAAGTGCTCCATTCATGGATTCACCCTCCAGTAGGCATTGGGCAATCAAATGGGCAAATGTTTGGGCCAGTAGACATACACTGGTCTCCGTCATTAATCGCCTGAGAATAACCTAGGGCCAGCAGTACAAGACTCTTATTTACCAATCCCATAACTATTTTATCTTCCTGCTTAAAAATTCCTCATCCTTGGGCCGGGCGTGGTGGCGCACGCCTTTAATCCCAGCACTCGGGAGGCAGAGCCAGGCGGATCTTTGTGAGTTCGAGGCCAGCCTGGGCTACCAAGTGAGCTCCAGGAAAGGCGCAAAGCTACACAGAGAAACCCTGTCTCGAAAAAACCAAAAAAAAAAAAAAAAAAAAAAAAAAAAAAAAAAAAAAATTCCTCATCCTGGACATTTTTTTGTGGGGGGGGGGTCACAAAAGCAGTGTTTCTTTGAGACAAACAGAAGTCTAACCCAAAGGATCACAGTTCCAAGCACTCAAAACTTTAACTGTTAGTGACACCACCTGGACTATAAATCTTGCTTCTCTTTGCTTGGAAAGGGTACTTGTGTTAAACATTCTCCAGGGGGGTTAAGAAGAAAGACCAAGAACGGCTGGAAGAAACACCTCTGCTACTGATGCGACTTTCCAGAGCCTACATCAAACTACATCAACCCCTCATTGTCTGATCTGCAAGGTTCCGCCATCACAGAGGGACACAGGCCACACGACACCTGCAAAAACAGAAGGGGCAGGAAGAACAGGTGCCAGTCGCTTGGGGAAGAGCAGGCATCCACAGCTTCAGACTTCTGTGTGGAAGGGGCAGTCCTTGTGTTCAGTGTGGCTCGTCAAGGCACACACCCTCCAGTTCCTGTTGTAGCTGAGCAGAGTGGTCATATCTTCACGGCTCAGCTCGAAGTCAAAGACCTTCAAGTTCTCAACAATGCATGTTGGTGTCAGACTTGTAGATCACCCCCAACTTCCTTTGTATAGGGAACCAGATCAGCACCTATAGTTTTATTGTACTTGGATGCAATTTCCTTGATCCTGGGATCCTCCAGGAGAGTAGGATCTTCAGGGTTGGCCCAGGGCCTGCCAGGACAACCAAGGAGACTGTACACAGTCAACACGATGCCTTTGGAATAGCAGTACTGAATCAGCTTCTGAATTAGGTACGGGTGGCACTCCATCTGATTAACTGCAGGCTTACATTGTAAGCAGGTGTGTTTAAGAGCCTCTTCATCTGAAGAGGGTTAAAGTTGGAGACACCAATCCATTCCAGCAAACCTTCATCCACTAGTTGACCCATGGCCATCCAAGTATCCACAAAATTGGTGTCACCGGGAATCTTGTTTCCTGATGCATCCAGTGGGCAGTAATCAGGCCCAGGCTTAAAGCCTGTTGGCCAGTGAATAGGGTAGAGGTCCAGGCAGCCCAGCGGCAGACAGCTGAGTGTCTTCTGGAAGGCTCTGTTCACCATGCTCGTCAAACCTCCACCCCAGCTTGCTGACGACGAAGAGCTCCTGGTGCTTCACCACCTGCTCTTTGAGCTTCTCCTGAAGGGACATTTCCACCTCTCTCTCATTCTGGTACACCTGGGCGCAGTCAATGTGGGGGTACCAAATGTCAACAGGGCCTCAGTCACCTGGCCAGGAAGGGACTTCCAGGTACCCAGGCCTAGGTTGGGCATCTTGGCAACGCTGTTGAGCTCCAGGTGGCTGGCCAAAACTGCTTCACATTACACACCCTGCCCAGCAACCATGCCTCATCCTAGACTTTAAGTAAGTTAGCTATAATATGTCCCAGTGGAGGTCTCTTGAGAAACGCTTTACCCATCTGTGCTTTAGGAATCTGTGGGTCTGCGTGTGCATGCCCAGCACCTTGTTTAGAAGGTTCTAGAGTTCGCAGGTGACAAGGACTGCATCAGGAACTGAAATCAAGAATGAGAGAGAGAGAGTAGGCAGTTTGAAAAGCAAATGTGAATGGTTGTTTGGTCAAAAATAGATGAATAACAGACAGCATCCTCTGTGTGTCTCCTCCAACTGTCTTGCACATGAAGAATTTTCTAAGTTATATTAATATTTAATACAGATTGGTTATCTGAGACCTCATGGGGTCTAGAAACAATTTGACCTAGGCAATCTCAATGCTGCTGGAAGCTTCTTAGAAGACAAACAAGGCTGCTACCCAATTAATACAGATCACGAGGTCCCTCTTTTCCTGCCTTTCACTTGCATTGTGAAGTTCTCTTGGAGCTCAACAAGTTAATGTGATGATAATTGTTGATATATAGCCATAAGATGTTCTAAAAGTAGGTGTGTGTGTGTGTGTGTGTGTGTGTGTGTGTGTGTGTGTGTGTGTGTGTTTATATCAACACCCAGCTACAAGAAGGGCTAATATTAATCACTGTCACACAGTTCACCTGGTCAACAATATGCTGTCTGCATGGTCTGTGGAGTAATTGAAATCGTAACCTTCCTCCTTCAAGAGATAGCAAAGGTAATAGAAAAGGGTCATAATCCTTGACACAGACCTCTATATATTTGATGCCTATGACTACAGTTCAGTCCTCAGCATCAGCTATCTGCCCACATCCACAGAAATGGCTGTATGTTCCCAGGCAGACATTACCTGTCTTAATCCTGTTCGGTTTCAGATTGGTTCCCTCCTTTCCCATGTGCCTTTTTTTTTTTTTGTGCAGTGTTGTGAATGTGGGTGCTAGGCACATGTCATACCTCTAAGCTGCTTCCCCAGCCCTGATCTATTCATCCTATGACCCAAATGCTCACAGCTTTCTTTAGTATCATCGGTACATGTTAAATGTAGATGTCCGTGTTCTCCTTCTTCAACTTGGGGTTTAAGATATAGACAAGATATCACCAACTGTACTTTCATGGCCCCTGATCAGACAACGTGCACAAAGTAAAAGTCTCAGGTTTCGGGTCCCTTGTGTCTCTGGCCCCACCGCTATTTTAGAATGTTTGATACATGAAAAGGTTATCCTCTGGTTTCTATATATGTTGCCTATAAAACTGTCAACATACTTAAATTCTTCCTTGATGGCTGTTTCCCATACAAATGCGGTTTAGTGAGCGATCAGAAGAACCACTTGTTGCCAGAGGCCTGGGCTGGGCTGGTGGTGAGTCACAACTTGTCTACTTAACTCTACTTGTCAGCTGTGAGTGACACTACCTGCTCTTAGGAAGGAGGGGAAACAGCATTATAATGAGCATCTGAGGCCAGATGTTTAAAATAATCAGCTTTATTCCCGTCTGCCACAGGAGGAAGCTTCTCTGGTGATGGCCCTAAGAATGAGCCCCATGTGGTTGGTACACTCCAAATTGCACTGCCTGTGTTACCAGGAAAGCTGAGGGATGATGCAATACAGAGACCCACAGCCAGACATTATGCAGAGAGAGAGAGTGGGGTGGGGGGGGAGGAAAGGTGGGAGGGAGAGAGACCTTTGGACACACAGCTCTAAATGGAATGTCTCCATCAAATCCCTCCTACAGAGCTCAGAGAGAAGAGGAAATGGAAAGAGTGTGAGAGCCAGTGGGATGAGGACACCAGGAGAACAAAGCCCCCCAGATCAACTGAGCAAAGCTCGTATGAACTCCCAGAGACTGAAGCAGCAAGCACAGGGCCTGCCCTGGTCTGCATCAGGTCCTCTGCTATGTATTATAGCTTTCAGTTGTGTGTTTTTATGGGGCTCCTGTGTGTGCAGACAAGAGCCTCTGACTCTTGTGCCTTCTCTTGGGGCTCTTTTCCTCCTGTTGGTTTGCAGTGTCCAACTTCGATGTGATGGGTTTTGTTTTTCTTATTATATTTTATTTTGTCGTGTTTGGTTGATACCTCTTAGAACCTATTTTTTTTTTCTAATGAGAGACAGAAAGGGGGTGGATCTGAATTGGAGGGGGAGGGGAGGAGAAACTGTAATGAGGGTATATTGTATGAGAAAAGAATCTTTTCAGTGAAAGATGAAATATTACATAAAAAATAATAGGCTTTAGCCATAATGAAACAACATTAGAAATTAGGTCCATAATATGCAAAAGCTAAAATGAAAAGGCTTTATTTTCTGAAACGATTTAGAAATAAGCAGCTACTTCTTGACTAATGGGAAAAGACAGCACCTTGATCATATCTTTCTTTTTAAAACTCCTATTAATAGAATATTTTATTAATTCCTTGAGAATTTCATACTGTGTATTGTTTTCAATATTTTTGAGATTGTAATTCAATTTCAATATCTCTCTCTTTCCATTCCTCCCTCCAAACCCTCTCATACACCCCTTCTCACTGGCCTTGAAATCCATGGCCTCTTTTATCATGATTGTTATTGTATACATATATGTACTTTTGTATTCTTATATATTATATATAATCCCTAAATATAACCTGTTGAGTCTGTATAATGTTATATGTGTGTGAGTGTGTGTGTGTGTGTGTGTGTGTGTGTGTGTGTGTGTGCTCACGCGCTGATTGTTTAGCAATGGAAAACCAATTGTTGTATTCTTCCCTCAGCAGGGACGTCTCTCCAGCTCCCAGCTTTGGGGCTGAGGCCCTGTGGGCTTTTCCCCATCCGGTTTGGCGTGTTTGATGGTGTCCCCTTGTCTAGCTCATGTTTGGTGATTATGTTGGCGAGACTATACATCCATAGCCTCCAACATACAGTGTATTCAGATCATGCTCACCCCGCCTTCTAAAACTCCTAAGGCACTTGTGATATTTTGTTGTGATGAGACATTTGAATTTTTGAGGTATTCAAAAAAGTCATGGTCTGAATAAAACCTGTGAGATGATGCCTATACATTGAGAGGCCATCTCAGAAGCTTGTGCATCTGGGAAGAAAGAATAGAGAAAAACGTAAATGCTTCCGTCCTTCTGGAAGTGAGACATTTAAATATGTTCCTTTAAAGTGATTTTCTCACAAACAAGGTTCAGAATATGCATGTTCCGTAAAACCATCCTTCTAGACAATTCATAGTCAACAAAATTAGACAGCGACTAAGCTTCATACACAGAACCAATCCAAAATGCACCCACTTTTTAGGATAAGTTTTATACCCAAATATAATTTCACATATACAGGCCAATGGCTTAAAACGCAAGGGGCAGTTTTCTAAACCTAAACCAGGAAGCCCAAAGGCATCCCCCAAGACAGCCTTTGCTTGGCATCAGGTACAGTGAGTGCTTATTTGGTTGGCTGATTTCTTTTGGTTGGTTTCCTTGATTATTTGTTTTAAGACAGTCTCTCTCTGCAGCTGCCCTTGAACTCAATCCAGCCTGCCTCAGCCTCTCTGGTGAGGCCTGAAAACGGCAGCTGTTGGTACGAAGGCTCTTTCTTCTGCGGAGGTTTCATTTCCTGGAATGCCTAGAGAGGAGAGTCCAGGCCAGCCTCGCCTGTCCTTTCTGAGAGGCAGCCAACCCCGAGTGACGCCCTGATTAGGGCAGCCAAAAAGTTTTAGTTTTGATCTTTTGTAAAGAAAAGTTGAGACTTTGCCCAAGTCAGCAGAAAAGGGAAAATATCATGGTGAGTATAAAGCCTCAGATGGCGTTTGCCTCCACGCTGGGCAGGCATGTTCATGTGGAGGCTTCCTGCTTGCCCGCCTAGGCAGTGGACAATAATGGAGCTCCTATTGTCTGCATATTCACATAGAAAGTATATTTGTGGACTGTGTCATGTGACTCTAAGACATCTTAGAGAAGGGCCTTGGGGATGGCAGATGGTCCTGAGTTAGAGAGCAAGACCCTTTGGCCTTTGTAAGGTTCTTTCTGGGGACCTCTAAATTAGCTCCTTGTTTCTTTCAGTTTTTGGACATGGAGGAGGGTAGTTGGCTCCTTGGCTCCCAGTGTTGGACATGGAGGAGGGTAACGAGACAGCCCCTGCTGATGGGCAGCTGGGTCCTGCAGCCTGGGAACGCCCTTTCTAAGTAGCATCCTGCCACCTGGCTATATGGTTTCAAACCCGAGTCACAAGGCCAGAAATGTATCGGTTCCCAACTCCACTTGTCTGCTATGGAAACCCAGAGTTTTTTTAACATCTCTGTGTGCTATTCACTACTACAGAACACAGGACAGGAACAATGTATGGGGATAAAGTTTATTTTGGCTTACCATTTCAAAAGTTTCCTTCTGTCATCGTAAGGACACATGGCAGAGGTCCTGGTGGCGGGAGCGTGTGGCAGACATTTGTTCACATGGCAGCAGACCATGAGCACAGAACTAAACAAGAACCAGGCGTGGGTATGGCCTATGACCTCCAGAGGCCCATTACTAGGGACCTGTTAGCACTAGCCAGGCACCAACTCCTAAAAAGCTCCACAGCCTTCGAAGTAACAAGCTGGGGCCAAGGGCTCAAAATGTGAGCCTGTGGGAGGCATTTCAGATGCAAACTCTAACTGCTCTCCATAAGCCGTTCTTTCCTTACCTGGAAATAAAAGAACAAACCGACCCAAGAATAACTTATACATCTGATACATTAATTACACGTGTGATACATTTAGCATACAGGAAGTTGTTGACAATTTCCGTCCCCCTTCTGAACCAGCAGAGCTATGACTAAGGAAAAGGGAGACAAGAAAACTGACTCCTCAGCTGTAACACTGTTGCAAGTGTGGAAATGGTAACGCTGTTTGTGAGTGTGGAAAATGGTAACAATGTTGCAAGTGTTTGAATTGGTAACACTGTTGCAAGTGTGGAAATGGTAACGTTGTTGCAAGTGTGGAAATTGTGACAGTGTTGTAAGTGTGGAAATGGTAACACTGTTGCGAGTGTGGAAATAGTAACACTGTTGCAAAGTGTGGAATTGGTAACACTGCTGCAAGTGTGGAAATACAGGCTGGATCACTCTCCCTGTTTACACTAGCTGACACTTTGGAAGACAAAGGAGACCACGGAACTGACCTCACAGGGAAAGAAGCACAGGACCGTGTCACTAACAGAAGGTTGTGACCTAGGGACAGAAAGGCACAACCTTGATATTTGCCTTCTTCCTCATTTTCCTAGGAAATTCAGTCCCAGTTGTTGCTGAAACACACTGGGATTTTAAGATGCAAGTGATGTTGAGATCCCATTAGCTCTTTAGTGCAGGAAAAATTGAAGCAAAGCACAGGGTTCCAGGAAATGCTGTCTGGAAAGACTTGGTTAACAGGCTAAGTTCTCTCCAGTCACCTCTTAAAACAATCATTACATTTTTTTTTCTATTTATTGTGGGGGAATCATACACGCCACAGCTCGCCTGTGGAGGTCAGAGGACAACTTGTAGACTTTGGTCCTCAGCTTCTGTCATTTCAAAGATGAAACTTAGGTAGGCAGGCTTGGTGGCAAGTCCCTTTAACCGCTGAGCCACCTCCCCGGTCCCTACCTAGCCACCTGTAATTAAAGAGTTTAAAGTAAATTAATTCTATCAGCTATCTGACTGGGGTGGATGAGCAGGGAAATACCTGGGTCTTTATCAACATTCTGGCTGCAAATGTTTGGTTTTGTTGAGATTCTTTCCTACACTTTAATGCCTTTCTTTGAAAACATTAAAAAGTCCAAAGTATTTGCCAGATGATATAGATCTGAAACAAAGCAGGGGGCCTTTTCTACCTTCTCCACGTGGCCTTGAGGACGCAACTTCCTGTATGTGTTCATGAGAAACCCATAGCCCGAAATCATGGTGATTCTCAATCATTCAGAAGCTGCTGTTATCAATAAATAAATATACAAAAAAAAAAAAAAACTTTATTCCTTGGGAACATCTATTTACAATGACGTCATCGTGTGTTCTGGCTTCAGTACGAATCTATTTTCCCAGCCTCCACCCACTCAGATCACAACTATCTATGCTTTTTTAACTAAAATTCTTCTCAAAGTAAGTTTTAACTAAGGTTTTCTCTACTACCAATGTTCAGTTCTGGTTACATGAAGCCAACTTCCAAGCCTGCCTCAATCAGGGTAGCTCTATGTTTCCCTCTTTTAATTGTCACAAGCTTGCTTGAATTAAGACTTTGAAACTTCTAGGGGAAATTTATAATGCTATCCCTTAAGAATGAAGTCAGTTTTATTAATTTAGTTGCTGGTATTTTCTTTCAGCTAGTCATGGATATTAAAATGCTGCGTTCCTGTGTGAAAATATTTTGAAAGTATTGAGTGTTTGAGAAATTTCAACAGGCAGGGAATCTGGGCCTCCACATCCTGTCCCAGTTGCCTTGAGGGCCTGGCTGCCAAAAATCTAAGATTTCCCCCCTGGGAGTCCCATACACACACATCCAGCCAGGAAGGTCACACTCCAGTCAGAACTCCAGGGAAAGAGAATGATCCAAGGGGCTGTGAAATCAGGCCAAGCATTTACTACAGACCAGAATCCATCTCTAACGCAGCGACCCAGTTAGTGAAGAAACATTACCCTCATCCCAGCACACTATTATTTTTGTGTTCCTATGTGGGTCACGGCACAGAAAATTCTATGGAGAATTTGCCAGGGAAAATATGGAAGTTACAACTGAGAATTGTTGGCCTTCCTTTTCTGGACAAGTTGTCTCATGAAAGACAAGGTGAGGTCATAGGGTTTAAAACCTGTGATCATCCAAACAGGGGATTTCATAGATGGGGAAACATTTGTAAAGAGTCCAGAGACTGATTTATGGTTGTTCACACTTTCTTTTGCCGGGAAAATGAACATTTTTAACTTGTCACCAAAATTCCTTCCCTGAGGGAAATGTAAATGTCTACCCCTACACCCACACCCCAAGACCCAATGACGAACCAAAGCTTTGATTCCACCAGATTTTACCCTGGGGAACCCAAAAGATTACTGGACTTATGTTTGCAGCATGAGTAGAGACATTGACAGAACCCCAAAACAGCCACACTGGGACGTCGTCACCCACATGGACGATGGCTTCCCCATAGCTACATAGATAGACCCCCCCCCCCAATCTTCCCCAGCGTATATACTCCAGCCCTTCCCAAAGACTCTGAGGCCATGTGCAATCAGGGCAGAATTGTATGCATCTGGCTACGGAAAGCGGTCAAAGACAGAAGTGTGGATTCAGTGACTCTCGACTCTCCCACACCTTCCTTCCAGGAGGTAAAGTCAACAGACCCCGGGCTCCATCATGATGCACTCCAGCGCGTACATAGAACTTATCTCAAGTTCTGGAGACGGCAGTAGTTTGGCTCAGAGGGCAGTACTTTCTACCTCTTATCTGCATCATTTAATAAAAAGCCGTTTTGGCACTCAGGAGCAGAGAGAGAACAATCTTAACAGAAAGAAAGGGGGGGGTGTTTCTTTGTTGAGTAGGTCAATTGACTTGCACCTACTCATGAAGGCACCTAACCTGGATCAAATATTTCGTTGTGTTTTCATTTTTAACCAATGGGAAGTAGTTTAGGGCAGTCCCGGTCAGCATACTGGATCCCCAGAGTTAGGAGGCTTGAAGAGGATATGAGACAAGTTCCCAACGCAGCCTGGGGCCTGAGCTGGGAGAGAGAGTTCAACAGGACAGAGGGGAAATCCCTGTGTGATAACCAGCTCCCAGCTTGTGAGAGTCAATGGAAAACGGCACACTTAGACCTTAGGTCTTCGCCTTCCTCTGCCCAGCCTTGGGAGCTGGACAGAGGAAACACTCGCACATACACACTTGCACACACAACTCCACAGCAGCTCTGCTCTGCTTCTCCGTGTTCCAAGCAGGCTCCTTTCCAGCAGGTGGCAGAGCACACACATAGAAGATTCCAAAGCCACCCAGCATTTTCTATTTATTTATTTATTTGTTGTCTCTCAGACGGTCCATGATAGCTCTTGAAAAGTCAGCAGGGCTACGTGTGTGCTTAGGAAGCACGAGACCTTGAGCTCAATCCCCAACATCGAAAATAGTTGTCCTTTTTTTTTTTAATGGTCCAGGTGTTGGAAGGGATGCTGTAAGTTTTAAAAAACCTCGCTCACATTCCATCCTCCCCTCCTATTCACGTGACACTTTGGTTTTCACAGAGAAGCAAACACCCTGCAGAAAGAGGAGCCACCACACAAGGAAACCCTGCCAAGAACCTGCAGAGACCGGGCTCAACACCCTCCACCTGCCCAGGAACCCAGCAGCACATTGATAAACAGCACCAGCCCTCATGAAAGCCTTGGCTAGTCCTTTATCGCCTGTGTCTGTAAAGTTACAGTTTTAGTTAAAAAAAAAAAAAAAAAGAAAGAAAGAAAAGTAAAAAAAGAAGTCCACGGGTTTCACATTGCCTCTTTTTAAGGAGAAAAGTTAACAGTTGTAAAGTTACACGCATATCAGGAGAACAACCAGGAACCAGCGAGTGTCTCTGTACTGGAACTCATATGGCAAGCTGAAAAGCCATGTCCTAAAATATAATCTAACTGGGTTTTTCAGATACAACCCAAAGTGGATGGCTTGCTTTCTAGGCATCAGAGTCCTAGGCTGCAGGACTGTGCCCTGAACAAGAATGCTAATGGGAAAAACAAAACAAAACAAACAAACAAACAAAAAACCAACAACAACAAAACCACGCCATACAGCAAGAAAATCCACATCACGTAATTCTTTAAGCAGCCATTGCAATTGGGAATGGGGACTACAGTTGGGGGCTTTGTGAGTCATTCTGAAAAATAATTTGAACTACAGAGGTAAAACTAATCGTGCTTTTCCACACCTACAACAATCACAGTCACATTCCCACCTTCACGCCCAAGCAATTTCCAGCAGAAATTGAGTCTGGGAATAAATGTCCTAGAAACATGTTTAAGCAGCCTGGATTTGATCATCAGATCCATATTCCCTCTTCATGTTCCCTCTTTGCTTTCCAGTTTCGGTCTGGTCTTACCCTCGGCCCCAAACAATAGGGTCCCCAAGATGTCCTGTGCCTTGTACCTTCTCAGATGGTACCCACTTCACATGACAGAATGCTTCTTAGAGCTAGAAAGGACCTGGCAGGAATCAATGCATCTATTTCTACAGGAGAATAAAACTTGCCCCTGAGAAACACACTTCACAAAGCCACAGCTCACTACTCCTAGGTTCAGGATTCACACACACACACACACACACACACACACACACACACACACACACTTGCACACACACTCACACACCTCATTGTTGCCATCCTGTCTCCTTGAGTTTTTCATTTTCACCAGGCAAAGTAATTGGCTCCATTATCGCTTCTTTAGAAAACAGCCCTTTAATGGACAAGGCATTTGGGGTTAAATATTTCAGAAGAGACATACAGGGCAAGCAGGAGACAAAGTCTTGAGCTATGGGCGCTTTCCATACCCTCAAATCACATTCTGCCTGTGTATGACTCACGCTTGAAACATTCGAACGCCAAGGTCTGAGCTGTGACGAGCTGATCCTTGGCAACTGAGCAAAATATAGGCTTTATGAAAGTGGGGCCTATTTTACCCACCCCCATATCCCTGTAGTCCATCCCCACCACCACCTCCTTTTTAGTTCCCTGTCTTACTTAGGCCTAGTCCTTTTCATCAAAAATCTATTATTAGTAAATATCTATCAGCTAGTCACACTTTGATGGTCTTATTGCTTGGCATCTCTAGAATTTCAGTTTTGGTCCCCATCATAGGCCTCCAATCTGAGCGACGTTTGTGACCATGCCCTAAGCACTCTCCCTGTACACAGCCAAGTTTTGCAGTCTTTGGAAGAATGGCAAATTGTTCACAAGAACAGCTCCCTTCTCCAGTAACCTCCTACTCTATGATCTTCTCAGCCTCTACATTTTTCGACAGTAATCTAAAGCTGGCCTTCCTGCCGTCTTCTCTCTTTCCCAGCTGTCAAAACCTAGAAAACACGACGACGATATTACACATCCAGACCCAGCTCCATTTCTTTATAAACACCAAGACGCCTGTTTCTCACACCCTGCTGCACCTCACTTTATTAGCTAGGATCCTGTTTTCACCCTGGAACACACTAGGGGTTGCTATTGCCATAGCCAGGCCCAAGGAGCTTGGAAACAGCGAAGGGGAGCAGCAGGGCCTCCAGAGTCCTGGAAAACACTCTAGCTAGGCCTCTCTCTTCACAAGATCTCGGCAGCACAGAATCCCCGGTCAGAGCTCGCCAACAGTGCAAGTTCAGAGGAGAGCTGAAGATCTCCAAGCCGAAGGCTTCAGGGGAAGGCTCGTCGGCATGACCACTCGTCATCTTGATAACTGCTGGACGGGATCATTAATCCTTCCTCGCCACCGCCGAGTTCTGTTTAGACAACCGAGTGGTAAACACTGGCAGGCAGAGTTACACATACCAAACGTACCCACAGCAGCTGGGACGCTCTTGAGCTTGTCCCTGCCTTTCACAATCCTCTTTCTTGGTATGTGATAGCTAAGGCTTCGGGAATGAATTCTTTATATACAAATGACTATCATCGACCTCTGTCAGCCCCCGGCTTAGCTACAGCAAAATGCTTACAGACTGCCCGTCCCTGGCTTCGGTCAACTGTGCTTCAGCGGTGGGCACATACGGCAGGGAAAACTGCACCCTATATCAAAGGCCTTTTTCAACTTGCTAAGCAAGTTATTATGACAAAGGAAGCATTTTGTTCAACTTGTGAATTTTTTAAGGTCAACAAAACGATGGTGTGTGCTTGTGTGTGTGAGTGTTTGGGGGAGAGGTCGGAGGACAATTGACATGAACTGGTTCCTCCACCAGGTAAGTTTCAGGTATCAAGCTCACGTGGCAGATTTGACAGGAAGCACCTTTACCAACTGAGCCACCTTATAAACTGAAGTAATTTGTTTTGTGTGTGTTTGTTTTGTTTTAGTATACAAATTTTAAAAATTCATTAATTTAAAAAAAATGACAAACTTACCTACTAGTATGAACAATAAACATTCCCACCTAGAGAGTGGATCGGTACCAAGAGAAATAACTCTGGTATTCACCCAAGAAGAAACACTATACCCTCGTGACTACCGCCCCTCTATAGCCTCGTGGTTCTCACCCTCTGTAAGTGTGGTTCAGTCGCTCCTCACAAACGCTAAGGACAACTCCCCAGCCAAGTCCCGGATTTGAAGAATCTCAAAGAGACTCAAGAAGAACTCTGATGCAGACACCATTCCAGGGCCAGTCTTCAATGGAATGGTTTCCTTTTTGCCCTGACCTCCACCCCAAGAAGAGAATTCCAGGCGTGGCTACATCATACTTGCAGATAAAATACAAGGACTTTTGCAAGCACTGGGTTGGCGGATCTACGACAGCTTTGCTAAAGACGAGTGTAAATAGGCCACACTTCATAAAGCGTGCAGAGAGCTTGAAGCAGCAAGTGGCTCTCGATATGCCCTCACATATTCCAGAGATGTCCTTCACCAGTTACCGGGGCTGACGTCATATAACGGAGACCCAGAACAGAACAGGGTGGGCACGGTGCTGGAGCACCTACGTTGAGAAAGCTGTTGCCCTGGCTGGTTTGATGTCAACTTAACACCAGCTGGAGTCACCAGACAGGAGGGAGCCTCAGCTGAAGAAAAGCCTCCACAACATCAGGCTGTAGCCAAGCCTGGGGGCATTTCCTTAATTAACGATCGATGAGGAAAGGTCCCGCCCATCGTGGGTAGTACCACCCCCGGGCTGGTGGTCCTGGGTTCTATAAGAAAGCAGGCTGAGCAAGCCATGAGGAGCAAGCCAGTAAGCAGCATCCCCCCATCGCCCCCATCAGCTGCTGCCTCCAGTTTCCTGCCCTGCCTGAGTTTCTGTCCTGACTTTCTTTGATGATGAACTGTGATGTGGAAGCTTAAGGTGAATAAACCCTCTCCTTCTCAGGTTTCTTTGGTTACGGTGTTATTTGGTTATGTTGCTATCATAGCAATAGTAGCCCTAACTAAGACACCTGCACTCAGAAAAAAATCAACTCTGGCTAGCCCTCTAGCAGGATTCTGCTCAACCTCTGGGAAAGTCGCTCTAGTTAGCACAATCACACACCAAAGAGAAGACTCGGGTGGCAATAGCAACGTATCCATGCCCTAAGGTCCTGGTAAAAGGCCCTAGAACATTTCCAGCCCTAGAACCCTAAAACTCTACCCCCTTTAAATAAAAATCCAAAGACAAAGCCTGTTGTAGTTATCACTGCCCAGAAATTTTCATAGGTAAAATGACTGAAAAGTAACAACGGAAAGCAAAGTTCAATTTAATATTATATTCTTAAAATTCTTTTATACTAATTCATGTAATTTTCTAATCAAAACAGTAAGAAATAAAAGGGCTTGTTTCTTTAGTAAACTCAGCAGTGACTGTGTTTGCCCTCAGCCTCATCTGGAAAGATTAAAACCCCATGACACCACCACCTGATGGATTGCTGCTTTCAACCAGTTTGGAGTGGGATCTAGATTTTTTTTTTTTTAATTCCTCCAGTTTATATAACCAGAATGAGTACATCTAGGTCAACCAGGAGAATAATATTTATTTGTTTGTTTGTTTGTTTATTCCGAGACAAGGGGTATAATCTTTATTTATTTATTTTGAGACAAGGTGTATAATCTTTATTCATTTATTTATTTATTTATTTTGAGACAAGGTGTCACATAGTTCAGGCTGCCCTTGAACTCGTTAAGTGCTCAAAATTGACCTTGAACTCTTCTGATTCTCCTGCATTTACTTCCCTCCTGGTGTGCTAAGATTACAAATGTGCACCACCACCCCTAGCTTATTGGACACCAGGGATTAAACCCGGGGCTTCTCTTGCTCGGTGAACACTCTACCAGCTGAGCTACATCTCCAGCCTCAGGTGGTGTGTGTGTGTGTGTGTGTGTGTGTGTGTGTGTGTGTGTGTGTCTGTGTCTGTGTGTGTGTGTCTGTGTGTGTGTGTGTCTGTGTCTGTGTGTGTGTGTCTGTGTCTGTGTGTGTGTGTGTCTGTGTGTGTTTGTGTCTGTGTGTCAGTGTGTGTGTGTCTGTGTGTGTGTCTGTGTGTGTGTGTGTGTGTCTGTGTCTGTGTGTGTGTGTGTCTGTGTCTGTGTGTGTGTGTCTGTGTGTGTGTGTCTGTGTGTGTGTCTGTGTGTGTGTGTCTCTGTCTGTGTGTGTGTCTGTGTGTGTGTGTCTGTGTGTGTGTCTGTGTGTGTGTCTGTGTGTGTGTGTGTGTGTCTGTGTCTGTGTGTGTGTCTGTGTGTGTGTGTCTGTGTCTGTGTGTGTGTCTGTGTGTGTGTGTCTGTGTGTGTGTGTGTGTCTGTGTGTGTGTGTGTCTGTGTGTGTGTGTGTGTCTCTGTGTGTGTGTGTGTGCTTTACTAGGGATTGAACCCGGAGCCACACACATGGTAGGCAAGCACTCTACCACTGAGCTCTGTCTTCAGCCCTCGAGGTAGCTGAGAATGACCTGGAACTCTCCCAATCCTTCTGCCTCTTCCTCCCAAGCGCTGGGATTACAGTTTACCCCCATCCCCAGCTCCTAAAGCTCTCTTTAAATTCCTGTACCTGGATTTTATTCTGAGAACTGGCATTAATCTCTCTCCTACAGGAATAGAGTGGAGATTAGACTGGAATCATAAAGATCTTTGAGGTGACGAAGGGAGGAAGTTGTAACCAGTACCTTCGTGTTTGAAGGCGGATGTTAGCGCTGCTGACAGAGAAGCCACGAGATTTTGATGAGATAGTGAGATCACATAAGCAAATGTGCAACAAATCTGTAATTCGGAGGTATAAATGTACATCTCCTTACCAAAAAACTGATCAAACTGCCCAGCTTAATATTCCCTTCAAACCAAAAAGTAATTAAGATGAAGAGAAAGCGGGGTTAAGAGACTTGGACCGTGACGTCTCAATGAAGATCCAGGGGATAGTGGAAGACAGGCCGGGCCTCCAGTGTTATTATGGTACCACAGCAAAGTCACCTTGGGAAGAGACGGCTGGTGCCAAGGCCTGCCTGGCTCTCTTTCCTTTCTCTTGCCCTCTGTTCCCTCGCTGTAGGGCAGACAGACTCAGTGGAGCTCCTGACTGTGGCCATCCCTCAGATACATCTACCTTTTCAGGACGGGCCCCTCACTGCTGAGAGAGAAGAGAGGGATCACTCCACAGACCTAAAACATCACTCAGGGCCAAATCAGACTTCACAGTAAGAATCCACAGTCTGAATCACAGAAACTGGGTCTCTGTGAACTTCAGTGTGTTTTTTTAAAAAAAACTCCTCCAGCTTAGGAGAATAAGCCAAGTGTCCCCCTTAGATACACAGAGTCTGCCTTGGCCAACTTCACCTTCTCTGAGAATGAGATTCACAGAGCCACTTGGCTGCAGGGGGTGGCAGATCTCTACTCACCCACAGCTGATGCATCACCATGACACTAACTCGGCTGACTCCAGAAGGACAAACCCCAAAAACATCCTTATGTAATGACAGATAGGCTGAAATGTGATGGGTATAGACCTGTGTCAGAATTTCACACGGGCAAAATCTCTAGCTCCTTCTGAATGCAACATTTTTAACGACCTAATTTGGTCAAGAATTGATGATACACCTTAGCAACCAGCACAAAGGAGCTGCGGCATCTCTTTCTGCACTTTATCCACAGCCAACCTGACTCTGCTGTTCTCTCACTCCCCTCCTGGCAGGGTAAGAGCCAGGTCTTCAGTTTGCTAAACAGGGCCTGGGCTACTGCGCCAGTTCCCCAGGGGGCAACCGACAAACTCCTTCTGGGCTTTAAAAGCCAACGGTCACCAAGCATGTGCAGTGTGTTTGGATCCTCATCTTAAGCTCACCCTCACAGCTGATGAAAGAGTGCTCTGCTCCTATTTGAATGAGAAGTGCAGTGCAGAGAAACTGAATAATATCTGTTCAAGAGCCCATAAGAAAAGCCACACGACAGGCTCTGAGCTCAGTTGTGTCTGATCATAAGCCCATGCTCTTTAAAGTAATAATAATAATAATAATGGCTTCTTCCAGCATCTGTCGAAACACTCTTCAAACAATAACTTGTTTAACTGTCACAAAAGCCCTAGGAAATAGGTTTGGTTTGACCCCAGCCATTTTACAGATGAACAAACCAAGGAGTAGAGAGGCCCAGCAACGCCCCAGCCTTGCAAAGCTCTGCACTAACAGCACCAAGATTCAAACCCAGGCAAGCTGGCTTATGCATCCATTGAGGCTTTAACTACTGTGCATATTTGCTCCCTTTCTCTCTGAACACAATTTAGTGTGTTCGATATTCATTCATTCAAACATTGCTAACCTTTCGACTATGTACCTACCTAAGACTTGGCCAGCTATTGTAGAAAGGTAAGCAGTATTCCCTTGGAAAGCAGTAATACAAGAGCAATATTTAAAAAGTTATCATCAGGATAAAAGGCCAAGCAATGCGTATGGGATACCAGAAGGCCCTAAGCACTGGGAAACGATGGAAGACTTCCCCTAGCACCCAAAGTGAGAACAGACAGGGGATAAGTGAAGGGGAGTAAAGAGACTGGGGGTGCAGACGGTGACCTCCCCACCCCACACTCCTGCTGTGTCTGCGTTTGCTCAGTCTTCCTATGCGGCAGCATCATTTAACAAGTAAAGACACTGTGGTGTGTGGAGTTCAACAACTGATCCAAGGTCACACAGCAACCAGTGTCAGAGCTGGGTTTGTTACGTCTGCCTCCTCCTGATACCCTTTCCTTAAACCCGGAAGCTATTCCCAAGAGTAAACACAAACTAAACAAGCCAGGGTACTGGGCAAGCACAGACGGAGCCAGGCAGAACTCGATCATTCTCATTTCTAGGCTCCTTAGAAACCAGCAGCGTTCTTTGCCTTCCTTCCATCTCCCAGAGGGATAAGTACACTTTCAACCCCGAAGACTCTTCCCTATTGGGTTTCTACAGGAAACCAGATTCTTCTCTACATGCCGACATATAATGACTTGCCTTGCCCAAGTACAGAACAGCACCCGTGAGCCAGCCCAGCTCCCCATGGAAGGACCAGGTTGTGAAGATACAGGCAGCGGACTCTGGAAGACCCCCTCTGTTAGAGGGAGAAAAGCCCAGAGTTGAGTGTGAGGTAGTCAAAGTTGTACATTCAGCAACCCAACCCCCCCCCCAAAAAAAAAAAAAACCTTCTGGGTTCCCTGAAAATGCTTTGGCAAGCAGAGATCTGAAATTCCTGCAGCAGCGTGGAGAGGAGGAGGTAACTAAGGATCTGCCTTCCCACAGACTCTGTCTTTAGACTCAAATGCCGCTAAGACCAAAAAAGAGCAAATCTGTTTTCTTAGTTGACTCAGGTTCTGTGTTGTGAGGAGAAGGGTTAAGAGTGGCAGGGCAGCTAGGCGTGAATCATCAGCTCTGCATCAGCACCCAGGGAGGGGGTGTTTGGGGGAAGCGTACCTTCTGCAGACCTTGCTGGCTCTCTTCCCACTGCCGCGAAAGAAGGCCCTGATGTTGCAGCGCCCACTCGCCGCCCCTTATAGCACGCCTTTTACAGTACCCACTGCCTATAACCGAGACAAACCGAGCTGCTGTGAGGCTTCTGCCACTGTGCCCTTAGGTAGCCCTCTTAAGTAGATTCGAAATAATGGATCCAATCACTCAAACGAGAACCCGCTAGCCAGACAGTAAAATAAGCACGCATTACTTCATTGTCAGAATGGTTAAAAAGGGGGTCATGACTCCTCAAACCTCCCTCTGGGAACAGATTTAGTCCACTGCTCTTTGTAAGGCCATAGGACTGTCCGCCACCTTCTATTAATATTTCCTGCCATTCTTCAGTTCCATTCTCACCAATCATCACATTAGGCAGTAGCAAAAAGACATGACCTTTTAAAAAAAGTGGACCTACCTTCATGCACTCAGAGTATTTCTAGGTCGCTTTCCTTGCTGGCTAGTATTTGTAAACTTGTCCAATAATAAATAAAGAGAATTTCTTCTCATCGCCTTTAGCATTAGGTAAACATCATCAGGGATCAGAGCCCAGACAAATGTAAAGAAGATATACCAACGACCTTTAGGCAACGTCATTCACACAGTACTGGCTGGACGGGTCTTCTTACCCTTCCCCCAGTGTGGGAAATTTTGATCATGAGTTATCTAAAATATTTGGGAATGTAGAAACAAGATGACTTAAAAGTGAAGAAGCTATACAGTTCCCCTTTCCTTCAAATTCTTCCTTCCCAAGCCTGCTCCCTGTGTGTATGGATCACTTCTCTGACAACTCATGATTAGGTTCTTTACATATGTATATCTATATCTGTGCCTATGTTTCTGTTGGTGTACCCTCGATCTCCCTCCCTCCCCGCCTCCGCACCTATGAAATGCCTCACACGCTTCTCAAAGTCAAGCTATAGAACCCAGAACTCGTCATCTCCCTCTCTCACCTCCCACATCTTCTCTCTCTCTCTCTCTCTCTCTCTCTCTCTCTCTCTCTCTCTCTCTCTCTCTCTTCCTCTCTCTCTCTCTCTCTCTCTTATAGCACTACTTACTATCACTGTTCAGGCAAAGCTGCACAAGTCACACATCACTCCTCTTCTTCACTCAGGGTCCCTCGAGTCCAACCAGTGTCAGGGGCTGCCAGTCCCTCTTAGATAGAACTGTGTGTCTCCAGTCTCGTTACCAGTAGCCTAGTTCAAACCAAAATTAGAATTCCCCAAAATCGCCCTAACAGCCTTCCAGCTGGTTTCTCTGTCCTTACTTACAATCTTCTGACCCAAGACTTACGGTTCATCTGGTGACCTTCCTACAGCTTACTTAAGCATGTTACCCTGCTCACTGAAAACCTTTCTATGGTTCCCTTTAGGACGAATCCCAAAGGCCTTGGCTGAAGGGCACCTGCCATTCACTTCTCTCCAAACTCGTCTGTCAGAAGAATTCCTTCACATCCCATGTTGTATCAACACCAAATCTCTTTCAGAATCCTAAACCTGCCTCTTGACCCTCCCAGAACCACAAAATTGTACAGGAGACTGTACAAGGGACTGAATATCAAAGTCAGGGTTTTCTACCAACATCATTCTTATCATCAGAAAATTCTACACAATTGGTTAGTGAGGGTTCACTGGGGGCAAAACAGTACTTTCGTAGCTACAAAGACACATAACTCATGCCCACCATGTCTCAATGCTGTCCTTACCATTAAGTTCATCGCTTGAGTCCTGAGCTGTATGTGGTAGTTCACACTGGATCTTAGCCCTTGAGAGACTGAGACAAGGATATCGTAACTTTAAGGCCAGCCTGGTCTATTATGTGAGACCCTGCCTGAGGAAAAAAGGTTCAAGTTCTTAGAATAGTTCAAAACACACTGAGAAACTGTCCCTGACACAGTTGGCTTGTGCATCTATATAGGTTTACCGGGATATTTCCTCTTTCTCTGCTTATCTAGATCCCACGTGTCTCCCCCGAGTTGCTATACTGTAAGTAAACTCTCTGCCACAGCCCACATGGCCGCTCATGCCCAGTTTAGAAAGCTTGGTTTTTTTTTCTGTTGGCTTTCTCAGCTGTTGCCTAAAGCACAGAGCTAATGACCAGAAACCAGAAACCTTGCATTTAATAGGTATATGTGGCATTGTATCAATCAGGGCTGGATAAGACTTTTTTTCTAACAAATAGTTTTAAAATTTATTTTTATTACATTTATTTATTTTATGTTGAGGGTGGGAGGGAACCACACACGTGTCATGAAATCCATGTAAAGGCCAGACGACAACTTGCAGGAATGGTTCTCTTCTTACACCACGTGGGCCCTAGGGACCATTACCCATGAGCCATCTGGACAGTCAAGGATTGTTTGACTCTAAAATCATGACGCTCAGTAAAGGGGGCAGGCAGAAGAGCTTTTCAGCAGATTTTTGATAGCATTTCTAGATTGCTCCAGGTCACCAACAGAGCAAAATAAAGACGAGGATAAGCAAGATCATCACTCTGGAATCAAAAGACCGTCTCCTACATCTACACTGTTCCAGAAATGTACCTTAAGTAATGGAGACTTGGGTTTTTTGTTTTTTTTTTTTTTTTCAGTGCTGGGGATTGAATCCGGCCAGGGCTCTGAGTTACATCCCCAGCCCTGGATGTGGGTCTGGGCTGGTGTTTTCCTTCTGGTTGTTACGTAGACAACAAGACTCTTAGTATTACTAGAACTGCAAACAACATCCTTACGGAGGCAAATGACCAAGTCACCCCTTCCTTCTGACTAAGGGCAGATGTACATCCTCACTCGCTGGAAGCAAGTTCTGGGCAGAACCTGCACATGGTGCACAGAGGGTCCTAGATGATACCTCTCTACCTACCACAATAATGACTCTCACCACATAAATGCAGGTATTGTGTCAAATTTCTCTCTATTCAGTTCTAAATAAAAGGAAGTCTACTTTCAATAAAGAGAAAGTGGATGTAATCCATTTTTCCATATTTCTTTATCTTTCCATAATGCCCAATTTGTGCAACATCACCCACCACCCACCTCCGCAACAGGGAAGCAGAAGTTTTTATGACTCTCAATAGGAATAGAAATTCTAGCAAGCAGACTTTGTCCAGAAATTGGAATGAAGCATAATAATCCCGGGCTAACGCGGTGACTTTTAATAGAGAGGAGCAACAGGAAAGTGTCAGAGAGATAGATAGACAGCATGCCACAGCAGGGTTGGATACCACTGCCTCATCAGGAAGAGGATGGAGAAGCCAGTGGCCATCTCCCTTTGTTTTACACCCTTTGGGTTTTTTCAAGCATGACTCACTCAAGCTCAGAATTAAATAGGACACATATTAGCCTCAGGGAGCTAGTGAGGGAGCCAGCTCAGAGTTCTAGATACTCCTTGTCCGGGGCCCTCAGTTAACCAGCCATTACTACGTTAAGGTATCTACTCTATCCCCCGCTGCAAGGAGAATGTGTGTGTGTATCTTAGATTGTGACCGCAGTAGACAGAACCCATGATGTTTAATGTGCGCCCAGCGCCTCTGTTTGCCTGCGTCAGAGGGTGCCCTGGTGGGTTTAGTTGGTTGGTTTTGTGGTTGCTGTTTGTCAACTTGACACAAATTAGAATTCTCTGGGGAGAAACAGCTCAACTGAGAAAAAAAGCCTCAGTCGTACTGGCCTGTAGGCAAGTCTGCAGGGAATTTTCTCGACGCCTGACCGCCGTGGCGCCACCCCTGGACGAGCGGACCTAGGTGGTACACGGAAGCCAACTGAGAGAGCAGGGACACAAGGCAGTGTGCATTACTCTCCCACGGCCTCAGCTTCAGTTCCTGCGTCCAGGTTCCGGCCTCAAGTTCCTGCCCTGGCTTCCCTCAGCAAGGCTCACAAAAAATGCCGAAGAGGGACAGACTGTAGGTATCTGGTGTTGCAGTTGCTACCGTGGCACCAAATTTGGAACTTTCCACACTAACAATACTTCCAAAGCATTTTTCCTTCTTCTACGGTAAAACCTTTTGCTTGCCAAGGATTCAAAACCATGACAAACAGAAATATTTAACTTAGGGAAGGTTGTATTATTTTGCTATGCCCTAGACAGAAATACTGAGGCCCATTTTCAAATGCAACTGGTTTTGATATTGATGAATGACTTAGTTAGCAAGAAAATAAACTAGCCAACAGACACAAGGCCAAGAGAAGTGAACTGAGGTGAAACCGTGATCCCTCTTATCACCGGGTACCACAGTCGGGCAGCCAGGCTGGGGGAGCACAGGCTTGCTGATCCAAAAGAATGCTGTCATAGCATGTCCCCAGGCCCTATCAGGACTTTAGATTCTGGAGAAGCCACGACTGCGGTCCTGGCAGGGAGGTCTGTGAACAAGTGCAGCACCTCAGAGAGCACTACACTAACCAGAAGGAGGCTTTGCTGAGAGAAGAAGAAAGGCATTCAAAACAGCAGTGTGGAATGCTGGGACTCCTCAGCCAGACACACCTCAGGCTGATTACAATTCTTGACTCCAGTCCTAGCTCTGAAAGACAGCAGATACAGAAAGGGGTGGGGTGTGTATGTGTGTGTGTGTGTGTGTAATACTGAGAAAGTTTATGCCATTTGGGAGATAAAGAATAAGACATGGAACAGATGATATGGAGAAGGGAGAAGGGCTAAATGAGATTCATTATAGGAATATTAGGTATTTATATTAGATGTTTATTTGATTTAAGCCGACCTGTGCAGGGCAGATACAGAAGGAAACCACACCGCTCTGACTTCTCATGCTTCAGAGCGTACAGCCACTATCGTGTGGGCAGAACCAGATGGGGCCCAACATGCACGAGCTATGGGAAGAAGCGTCGTAACGGGTAAACCGGACTGCGAAGGTTGTGATTGCATGAATCACCATTGTGAAAGTCAAGGCCAAGGACAGAGTAGCTCAAAGAACTGACAAATGTGATAATAACAAGTTCAAAAAGATTCTGCACTACAAAAGAAACAACCAGAGAGTAAGGAGACAGCCTACAAAATGGGAGATGATCTCTACCAGACAGGAAATCCATATCTAGACTATATAAAGAACTCCAAAAAATGAAAAAAAAGTAAATAACACAGTCAATAAACAGAATGGACAATGATGTATAAGTGGCTAATAAACACATGAAAAGAAGTCCAACATCTCCTTTATTTGCATTAGCCACCAGGGAAATGCAAATAAAAGTTACAGTGCAATGTTTTTCCTTTTATTGAAAATACATTTTCCCCATAATATATTCTTATTAGGGTATGGTTATTATTAATATTATATCCTCCCTCCACTCTTCCCAGTCCTTGCCCAACTCCCCTGCCACCCGGATCCACCCCCTTTCTCTCATTAGAAAACAAACAGGTTTCCAAGGGATAATAATGAAATACAATAAAACAAAAACCAACACATCAGAATAGGATTAAAAACAAATAGAAAGAGCCCAAGAAAAGGCACAAGAAACGGATACAGATGCAGAGGTCCATTTGTTTACACACCCAGGAATCAGACAAAAACCCTAAACTGGAAGCCATGCTATATACGCAAAGGACCTGTAGGGTAAAAAAATAAATAAATAAATATCCCTGCCATAACGTTATGAGACAAAGAACCTCTAAAGATTCCATTAAGTTCATTTTCTGTTAGCCATCGACTGCTGGGCATGCAGCCTACCCTTAAGAGTATTTGTTTCCTCAACAGTCCTTGAGACTCCCTTTGAGAAAACTAAATTTTCATTTGCAAGTGGTTATCAATTGGCTATGGTTTCTGGGTTAGGGGTGGGGTCATGTGTCTGAAACGCTCCTGTCAGCTCTAGAACCCCATCTGGTGCAGCCCTGTGCAGCCCTGTGCATGCTGCCTCGGTCTCTGTGAGTTCACATGAGCTTTGTTCACACTGCTTTAGAGGGCCTTGTTTCCATGGTGCCCTCCTCCCACTCTGCCTCCTCGACACTTTCCACCTCCTTTTCTGCGGGGTTCCCTGAATCCTGAGGGGAGGGATATGATGGAAACATCCGATTAAAGGCTGAGTGATCTGAAGTCTCTCTCGCGCTCTCCGCATATTGTCTGGCTGTGGGACTGGTAGAGGTTTAATCTGTGACCGTATGTCCAGGTTAACCTGACAGTCTCACCACTTGGCATCAGCATTAGTAAGGGACACTCTTCCCTTGCAAACGCATGTCAATTTAGATGGCATATTATACTTTTCCACAGGTGTAGTCCATCACTAAAATGACTGGATTACGACAGTGAATCTGATTACGACAAATATCCTTGGGGCTCTGTGCTTTTCCATCAAGTTACTCCTTACTTACTCCTGGGCCACTCTGGTAAGCCTTTCTCCAGGTTCTCCTTTTCTATCGCTCTTCCCATGTCTCCCTAATTTTTTTCTACCCATATCTTTCCCATAAGTGCCTTGCTCTGTCTCTGAGGAAAAGGAATGCAAATCAACTTTATCCAGAGTCCCTCGGAGTCTCAGAAGGACAACGCTTGCAACACCACCATTCCTGGAACTACCACGATTTGACATCTTACACAGTACAACTTCATTCAGCACTCTATTAAACTGACGGAGCCCCTCCTAAGAAAGATAACAAAGAGAAAGAAGAAATCCCCCATCTTACTACATATGAATAGATAAAAAGTAGCTTGGGTGAAGGACCTACATGCAGGCAACAAGATGGATTATTATCTCTATGAATTTTTTCTACCTATCAGAAAGAAAAGGCTAACTTATGTCCTTATGTAAGGAGTCCAATTTATTCCTGAGACTTTTATCTGCTTCCATTTATTTATCCTAGAGTTTACACCAGCAGGACTCAAGAACAAATTCTATTTTGCTCATGACAAATCATCATTCACTCCAGGAAGCCCAAAGGCATCACCAAAATAAAAAGAAACAGGGAGAAAGAAATGAAGGTTAGGAAGAACAAAATCCATTCCTAAGCTGGGATTTTCTGCATTTTATTTTTATATAAAATATTTTTAACTTTTCTCCCAGAACAAGAGTAGGAATTTGCCTGGTTTGTAAACTTAGCATGATCTTCTGTCATCATTACGAATAAGGAAATTAATAGTAGACCCATGGTCTCTCCCTTAGTAAAAGGGAGGGGCTCTAGCCACATCTGATGTGGAACTAAATTAGGAATCTTCAAACGATGATCCAACGGCACAGAGCATGACTCTGAAAACATGGCCTGAGACCCTCCTGACTGCTCCTCTGTGGCCTCAGACAAACCTCTTGGAGCCTCGGTTTCCTGCCTGTGGAGGCTGGGAATTTTTTTTCTTTCTGTAACACCTCCTATACACAGTTCTCTGTGTATCTACGGCTTGATCATTTGTTCAGGAAAATTTTTCTTTCTTCCATCATCTCCCATCAGGGAAGATGATGGTTCATCCCTATCTTCTATATCTCACACTGCTATCTTTGGTCTGACACCTCTGTGGTGGTTAATCTTGGTTGTCCACTTTTAGATTTAGACTCACTACAGAAACAAATCTGTTGGCATGTCTGGGAGAGATTATCTAGAGCTGGTCAACTGAGGGAGGCTAACCTACCCTAAATGTGGATGACGCTATTCCACATCCAAAAGAGGGAGTGAAATGGGAGAGGGGAAGCAGCACCTTGCTCAGCTGACACACTGCGTTAGGGTTCTGCTGCCACGCCTTCCAGCCATGATGGACAGAACCCTCAAACTGTGCGTGAAACGAAGCCTTCCTGCCTCGCGTTGCCCTTGTTGGGTATTTTCACCCAGCAGCACACAGACAAACAAGTACTCTAGTAAAGCAGCCAAGATCCTGACACACGCGCACTGCCTCCGTCTTTCCGTCAATCTGATATGCTGGATGACACAATTCCTTGATGCTGATTTCTGACGAGTGAAAACTGTTTACCTGTGCTGCGTAGATATCCCTTGGCCATTAGTTCTCAGTATACCTCACATCAAAGAATCCATATTAAACTATCTTACAGAGTTTGAATATCAAACTTACCACAATGGGCCTCTTTGGGTGAGTAATAAAATATCGCTGAGAAATTAATTATTCACACTTCTTGATTCTCCTGAGGCTGTATGTGGATTCAACATATACTTTCAGGCTCAATGGAGTCAACAGTTCCAATCCCTGTTCCTCCTTGGCAAGGAACATTACATCATTCCACTTGCCTAGAAAGGCCCCAACATTCCCTGACTTGCAATCAACATTCATTGATTCAAATCTGACTCCAAGACATATTTTGCTCATTTAAAAGAGACTTAAGAAAACCATATGGGCTGGAGAGATGGCTCAGTGGTTAAGAGCACCGACTGCTCTTCCAGAGGTCCTGAGTTCAATTCCCAGCAACCACATGGTGGCTCACAACCATATGTAATAAGATCTGGTGCCCTCTTCTGGCCTGCAGGGACACATGCAGGCAGAACACTGTATACATAATAAATAAATAAATCTTTAAAAAAAAAAAAAGAAAACCATATGTTCCTTTTTTACTAGTAGAAGATCTTCTTTAGGGACCCTTAAACCCGTTCTAAAAATGGTGGTCACAGTTTGCTTGCACTCTGTTCCTGTGAGATGGAAATCTCCTGATATGGTCAGGACCAGGCACATTAAATACCACTTCGAGATTATTTTTTGAAAGATCTCATAATAATTCCATCCCCATAGGCCAACTCACAAGACCGCTGAAATCATGAAATAAGGTGCTACGTGTGAAAAACATAAAATGCAGCACTTTTCAGAACAGATTTCCCCAGTGGGGAAGAACGATGCCTTAGGAGGAGGTCAACTGTAGAAGCTTTTTAATGATAGTGAAGGATGATTGTGAGCAGTTGGTTAAAAAAGAAGAAATGATTAAAAAGAGGGAGAAGTAGCAACATTGTGTGTGATATGAACATGCTCTGCTCTCTGGGCTCTGGATTTTCAACACTCCAAATGGCTACTATCGTGAAAACCTCATTTTCTGGTAGATCTCAAGTTCTAATCTACTCATAACACCAGTGTCTCTAGTCTGTCTATAAACTTCCCATGCTACTCTCTAAAGGCAGCAGACATTGGAGCATACTCTCGGCTCCCTGGTGCGTCTGCATAGCATCTCCCCTGTGGTACCAATGTCATCCATATATCTATGTTAATGTCTGTGATCTACCCAGAAACAGGTGCCTCGGACTCTGTTTGACAGGCAGTTTGGTGAGGTCCATGATGTCGGGGGCCCAAGCTCTCTGGGGATTTTATTTCCCACTGCTCTGCCATACTCACGTGATACTTTCTTTAATCATGGAAGTAAGATATATACTTACAGGTGTTCTCAGGGCCTGGTTGAAAACATCAATGCTGATGCCCCCCCACCACTACCACCACCACCACTAGCCAACTCTCTCCAGATCAATATAATGCTGTCTAAGAGAGAAGCTCATCAAAAGCCTCCCTACTTCTAAACCTAAAGTCTTAATAAGTGAGCTCATCGCCCTCACCCCTCAGGTATAAGACACGTTCCTCATGGTCATTTGATTCTTACCACATGGTCCCTACAAGATCAATTTGGGGACAGTGTTAACAAAAGGAGACTTCTGCAGAAAAAAAAAAAAAAAAGACTGAGAGTCGACCTCATCAAAGGTAGTTTGTGGGAGTTACTAACTAGAGAAAATGGCTCAGTTATAACTCAGCTAAAAAAAAAAAAAAAAAAAAGGCTTACATTTACCTGTCAGACATTTACCTGTCAGTTCCACATCATGATAAGGAAAATCCCAGCCTCTGATGTTTCTCCTGGCAACCAACATTGGCATGACAATCTGGTACTAGGCCCTCACCCTGTCTCCAGCACAACCTACTGAGACCCCCAGCACAGCATTCAACTGCCTCCTGTCTGTAAAGATGTCAGAGAGGATGTTAACAACCTGACTCTCTTACCCAAGGTGTGAGCAAACCTGCAAAGAGACTGTAGATGTGTTCCAGTAGAACTACCCCAGGTTTGGTACGGGCTGGATTTCAGTCTTCATGCACAACACACAGCCACAGACGTCCCAGCCCTTGTGCCAGAGGCTAAAATTAAGCCAGGTTTTAAGCAAAGTGCTAGAAAAGACAACAGGTCAGTCTGACTCCAAAGCACTTCTCTCATGGCCCTCTGCACTGGGGTACCAATCAATGCCAGGCAAGACAAGAAGAGAGGGTATTATGGAGAACAAGGATGGAGAAAGCCCAGTGTCCTCAGGATTCGCATTCCTACCCTAACAACACCCTGACATAGCTCCTGAGATCCAACATACTCTTATCATCACTTTTAATCGCCACCATCTACCTCTGACAAAAATCAAGAACACCTCGGGCTTGTTTGCTCTGCTTGCATTTTGAGATCCAGCCAAGACATGGATAATCAAAAATGGGCAGAGCGATGTAGTGATCAGGGAAGACGTCAAAATGCAGAGGGAACGCTCTCAAATCCAGACAGATGGTTCCTAAAAGAAGAGGAACGGGACTGTCCTGTAAACCCAGAGAGACAAGAGGAAACCCCACGGTACTGACACCAAGACCGCTACAGACAGACCCTAAGTACGCTACTCACAAAAGTGGGAAGTAAAAACCTATCACCCTATCACAAAGGGCAGGAGCCCTGCCACCTCTGTATCAGGCACCGAGAGAGCTGGGGTTTCTGGGAATTGGGATACAAACAGTCCACGAGGGACAAGTGGAGAGAGAGAGAGAGAGAGAGAGAGAGAGAGAGAGAGAGAGAGAGAGAGAGAGAGAGAGAGAGAGAGAGAGAAACTCTCAAGGAAGAAAGAAAAGAGTCAGCTGTCTTCCACCCATGCCATGAGGCCTGAGCTGCTGCTGCTGAGGGCCATGTCTGGGTCCGTGTTCCTGCCTGTGGCCCGTGTTACCCAGGGGACCAAAGGAACCATGCCTGATGAAATCAGAGGGTGGTGCTGAGCCGGCCCCGCCCTTCTCTGGCCCTGGGATAGCTGGCCCTGCCCCTCACTGGACAAGAGAGCTGGTCCCTGCACTCGGGAGAGATGGCCCCACCCCCATCATTGGCTTGGGAGAGAGAGCTGGGCACACAATCCCACCCCAAGCTGTGGTGTTAGTGATGACCATTAGCTGCTGGGAGAGGAAGACAGCTTTCTTTAGGAGTATAGCCTCTAGTAAGTCAGATACTTCCCAAAGGAAGGCCACACATTCAAGAGGATCTGGGCAGCACAAATTCATCTTCCAGGATTTTATTTTTAATAATACAAAGCTGGGTAGATATAGAAGTGGGGACAAGTTGGGGAAGAATTGGGGGAAGCGTGATCAAAACTCTCAAAGGATTGGTTTCTTTTTAAAAAGAGTTTATCTCCAGTCTACACACACTCAAAAAAGTATTGAAAACATGTGCTAAGAACATATTCTGGGAAGAACAAACAAATATAAAAGTCAGTTCAGAGACATGAAAAACATATTGAGACGTTTCAAAAATCAATCCCATAAAAACAGAGTTAATGGAAGATAGGCAACATTTGGAGGGGATGTGGGCCATAATATTAAGAACTGGAGAGACATGAGTTCAAAGTTTGAAGATACAGTCTCAGAAGCAATATGAAGAATCAATTTTTAAAACTCACATTGTAGTTAAACTACAAAGCTTTGCAAATCTACTAGAGAGAAAAGAGATTTGTCCAAGGAAAAGACATTTAGACCATCAATAGATTTAGCATTGATATCAATCAATATCAGGAGCAACATCATCCCCATACCAAGAGGAAAATTTTAGACCCGAGAATTCCATACCCAGGTGTGGTGATATTTTGTCTGTGCTCTAACAAATAAAGCTTGCCTAGAGGTTAACTAGTCACTAGTTAACCAGAGAGGCCAGGCTGTGGTGGCACACACTTTTAATCCTAGCACTTGGGAGGAGGAAGTAGGAAGATCAGGAGTTCAAGGCCACCCTGAGCTCCATGAGAGTGATCCAGTCTAAAAGAGAAACAGGGCCAGGGAGTGGAGGCTCATTCCTTTAATCCCAGCAAGAGGAAGGTGGAGTCAGGAATGTGGAGGTGGAGAGAGGATCTCAGCTCTTTCAGTCTGAGGATTGGTAGAGGTAAGAAGTCTCTCTAGTGGCTTACTCCTTTACTTCTCTGGTCTTTCAGCATTTACCCCAAAATCTGACTCTGGGTTTTTATTGTTAAGACCAATTAGAATTCACACTACACCCACATACCTATGTGGACACAACAACTATGAGATGTATCTGCCACATTCTCTTTTGAGGAAAAAACATGGAGACCGTTCTTCACATGGATGTTACTGTGACCAAAGTCTGGGCTTCATCAATAAAGATTTCAGGAGAAATGAGCACAGAAATCTAAAAATACATGATGTGTATTTATTTCATATTCATAATGATTTTTATGTTTCTTTAAAGTTAGAATAGAGCCATGCACTTCCATGAGAAGGATATATGCTGCATTAGTTGTGGGGGGAGAGGAATGGAGAGTTTCTTTTCTTATCTGTAGAGAAGAGATGTACTAAACAAACATCGGCTTTATGGAAATCTCAAAAATGAAGGAAATATGTTAGAACTGTAAGGACAACTACTAAAATGAGGAAATGTGTGTGTGTGTGTGTGTGTGTGTGTGTGTGTGTGTGTGTGTTCCAAGCCAACAGAGAATATAAAGAAATAAGAGAGGATCAAGCCTGCAGAAATGGGGGGGGGGAGAAAAACTAGAGCAGGAGGAAGGGAGGAGGAAGAGAAAGACAGAACAAGGCAGTGGGAAAGCTGTGGCACAGGCACCTACATGTCTTCCAAAGTTTGTTCTTCTACTCAATGAGGAACCACTGTTAGGAAGTGGCTGCTGGGCCATTTCCCAAGTTCATCCTGCATCCAGGTAGGTCTCATCAATGAAAGGTGAGCGAAACTTATCATAACGTATCGTCAAATGTGTTAAGAAGCAGGTGTGCCTTCTCCACTCTCCCTTTCAATGCTGACCTTGGAACTCAGACCCTGGGGTAGCAGAGCCACGGGATGGAAACAGTCTGGATTCCTGAGTGACTGCAGGAGACCATTCCTCCGGGCTTAAATCATTCCCAACACAAGCATCTTCATGTCGACCAAGGACACTGAAGCATTGCAAGAATGAAACATTTATTTCATAAGGATTGGCTGTGTCTCCTGAGTTTATGAATAAATTTAAACTTGAAGATATGTCAAAACTAAGCTTCAGCTTAACTATTATAAATAAGTCTAGCTTCAAACTTCCCATGTAGTGGAGGATGACCTTGACCTTCTCATCCTCCTGCCTCTACCTCCCCAGTACTGTGACCATGGGCATGCTGCCAGTAATCATGTGTAGAGCTAGAGATTAAACATAGGGACTCCTGCATGCTAGGAACGTATTTTATCCAGTAATTGTCATCTCCGGGCCAGGAAATGTTTTTTCAAGTTACTCCAAACTCAGTGTGTGTGTGTATGTGTGTGTGTGTGTGTGTGTGTGTGTGTGTGTGTGTGTGTGTGTGTGTGTGAGAGAGAGAGAGAGAGAGAGAGAGAGAGAGAGAGAGAGAGAGAGAGAGAGCACACGTGTGCGTGCACAAACACTTAAAATTTTCCACCAGGAGGTGAAGAGATGGTTCAGTGGTTAAGAACACTTGCTGTCCTTCTAAAGGCCATGAGTTCCCAGCACCCACACCAGGCAGCTCACAGCTGTCTATAACTCCATCTTCAGGGCAATCTGATGTCTCTGAGGGTGACTGCACTCATGTACATCATACCCAACATACACACACACACACACACACACACACACACACACACACACAAAACCACTAAAAAAAAAATCTAAAAAACAAAAACAAATAAAACAATGTGTCCACCATTGGAGAGATGGATCTTTGGTGGTTAGGAACATTTGTTACTCTTGTAGAGGACCTAGATTCAGTTCCCAGCACCTACCTAATGGCTTCATTCATTCATTCATTCATTCATTCACCTCTAATGCCTTCATTTAACTGTTACTCCTAATTGTATAAAAATGGCTTTAATTTCTTTCCCATGTAATAATACACAAACATCATTCATTTATAGACAGCTATCCACTAGCTAAGTACACCAGTCATTCGTTTTAGGAAAAGAACAATAAAAAATGAATAATAAATCTAAAATACTTCTTTCAGAGCATAGACATAGTAGGGGAAAACAGAAACTGAGAGAAAAATCAAATTATCAAGCCATGGTGACCTGTTGCTTTAATCCCAGCACTCATGAGGCAGAAGCTGGTGTATCTTCTCAAGTTCTAGGCTAGCCTGGTCTACATAGCAAGTTCCAGGCCAGCTAAGGTTACAGTGTGAGAACTGGTCTTTAAAACAAACAAACACACAAACAAGCACACACACACACACACACACACACACACACACACACACACAAATTATGTCAGGAGTGCTGGCACACACCTATAATCCCTGCACTCAGAAAAGTGAGGCAGTGGGATTGCTGTGAGTTTAAGGCTAACCTAAGCTATAGAGAAAGAATCTGTCTTTAAAAAAAATTTAGATTATGTATCAGAAGGCAGTAAATTGCTGCAGGGAAAATCAAACAGAATACTTGCATAAGAAAAGATACTGCTGGGCCAGGCATGGTAGCCCATACCTTTTAATCCCAGCACTTGCTAGACAGAGGTAGGAAGATCTTTGTGAGTTAAGGCTAGCCTGGCCTACACAGTGAAGTCCAGGAAGCCAGAGATACACAGTGAGACTCTGTCTCAAAAACAAACAAAACTAAAAAAGATATTGGGTATCAGTCATCTTAGGCAATGATATGTGGGATCCAGCTGCAGGAGCCCACACAGGCCACCACTGGTGCTCTGTGTTTTCTATACCCTGTGTTCAAGGACATCACGTGACAGCTCAAAATTGTCCCTGGGAGCATTCACACTACAGCAACCAGCAAAGCACAACTAGAGAGCTGGTTATTGGATCTCTACCAAGACAGGACAACGTAAAGGGGTGGGGGTAGGGAGAGAAAACCAGAGCCATGGCATTGGCATTGGAATAGCTTACTGGTTTTCTAAGGTGGAAAGAACTTTCCCCATTGCAGACTCTGTTTCCTCAACTCAACGGGGGAAGGGAGGAAACCCACAAAGGGTGCCTTGAGGCAAACCACCGGAAGTGACTTTGGGGTTCCTGGGTCCCCTCACTCACTTCCCCATCCTCACCACATCTAACCTGTGCTCTCAGTGGGTTTCCTGTGCTACAGAGAAACGTGCTTATTTCCTGCACATTGTTGACCAGCTTCTCAAGTTTTGTTTGTTTGTTTGTTTTATTTATAATTTTGACATTAAAGGATGCAATTTGTGAATAATTAATGCTTACCTTGTTTTAGTATCAGTGTTACACATGTATAAGTGACTAAATATCGTCTGAGCCAGTTGCCTTGAAACGGTTCTGGATGTTGGATCATCTGGGCCTTGGTGTCATCGGAGACCTTTTAGGGGGTCTTGGCTGGTCAAACCTGATGTATCTTAATCTGGAACAAATCCATAGCCTCTGGCTTTCTATGGGAACAAAAGCAGAGCCTTCTTTCTAAAGCAACATATCCTTACATCCAAATTTTGAAGTCAAAGTACCTTTAGACCTTGGTTACATCTAAATTTTGAAGTCAAGGTACCTTTAGACCTTGGTGGGTTGGAATCAAGGAGCCCCACCGCGGATAAGAGACAGAGACACACCATACACACAGCGATCTCCATGCACACAGCGATCTCATCAAGAGTTTTATTAGTGGTGGAAGGGGGAAGGGGGTGGGTAGTCAGAGCTGCCTCGTGGGAAGTGAGAGGGAGGGGGAGGGAGAGGAAAGAAAAGGTGGGCGGGCCCCACCATTTATGAGGGGACTTCATGCGCATGCTCAGAGAGACCAGATAGCAATGAGTGCACAACGTTGTCAGGACCCTGTCTGCATATTGGCCAGGTCCCGAAGGGGCGGGTCTTCAATTTTCTGTTCCTTGGGAGAATTTTGTTCATTGTTTTTTTTGTTTTGTTTTATTCTTTGAAACTTTCAAACTTTCATGCTATTTGCAGTGGTGGGAGATATTTTATAGGCCTAAAGTTAGTTCATCTAGAACGTTTCACAGAACTTGGTTCTTCCAGGATTGCAGTGTGTGGGGACTGCATTTCTAATTTCTGGTTCTAGTTCTTTAGAGGTTATAGGGCTAGTTATTTATTTATTTATTTATTTATTTATTTATTGTAATTCGATTTTGTTATATTTTTCCAAGAATTGTGTATTTTATCAAGCCATTAAGACCAATATACATTTTGAAAAATGACTGAGAAACTAAACTGGTGCCTGGGGTTTTGTTGTTGCTGTAAGCTTTTGGGTGGGGAGGGTGATTAGCCTCAAGTGTGCTTCTCCTAAAAGTTAAATACCTTTCCAGTGATTTTCTTTAAGGCCAAAGTTTTTACATTGTAACAAGTTTAGAGCTGCTCAGCTGTAGGCATCCTAGGGGTTTGTGGGAAATTCTCTACAGGATATAGTCAATGTCCCGGAGGCAAACCCCTAAATGTTCTTGAGCTGAATCAAAAGAAAGGCAATTGCTACAAGTCTTCAAAATGTAAACCTTCTCACGCAACAGTAGTGACGCATGTTCGCATGTTCGCAACAGCAGTGACGCATGTGCTCATGGTGCTGTGCCATTCGCAGTGACGCACGTGCTCCCATTTTCGACAGATGCTCTCACAGATGTTATCACCATCCCCGCTTGACCAGATGTGAGCAATGCAAGGCCTGCATCTGGGGTTGGGACTCTGGCCATCAGCCCCTAATCTCTTCCTAAGACACACAGAATCCATAGTTGATTAAAAACAGATCATTTTCCCCTATTTTAAAATAAAGCCAGAGCTGAGCTTACTGGTGAGCTCCTTTAATCCCAGCACCTGGGCTGCAGAGGCAGGCAGGGCTCTGTGAGTTCAAGGCCAGCCTGGTCTATAAAGCAAGTTCCAAACAAGCAAAGGCTACATAATGAGATACTATCTGGAAAAGAAAATAATATAAGTAACTAGATATTATTTTTAAATAAAAATCTAATAAGTCAGAGAGGAAAACTTGACTGATAAATAATTTAGTTGCAGTTAATATTATCAAATACTGTAGTCTATGATGATGGTAATGGGGTTTGGGTAGTTGGCTCATTGGTAAAATGTCTGCCATGCAAGTATGAGAACCTAAGTTGGATCCCGAGCACCCAAATAAAAAGCCCCATCCCCAAGAAACAGATAGGTCTCTAGGGCAGCCAGTTTATCCTAAGCACCGAGCCCCAGGTAAGAGACAAGGTGAAGCTGGAGAGATACCTCATGGCTTAAAAGAAGTGGCTGCTCTTGCAGAGGACCCAGATTTCATTCCCAGCACCCACATGCTGGCCTACAACCATCTCTAATTCCAGTTCCAGGAAATCCACTACTATCTTCTGGTCTTCTCAGGCGCCAGGCACCCATGTAGCATAGAGACATACATGCAGGCCAAACACCCGTAACACATAATTAATAGATAGATAGATAGATAGATAGATAGATAGATAGATAGATAGATAAATTAAATAAAGGGCTGGAGAGATGGCTTAGCGGTTAAGAGCACTGACTGTTCTTCCAGAGGACCTGGGTTCAATTCCCAGCACCCACATGGTAGCTCACACCTGTCTGTAACAATAAGATCTGACACCATGACACAGACATACATGCAGGCAAAACAATGCAAGCAAAATAAAAATAAATAAATTATTTTTAAAAAAGAAATTAAAAAAAAAGAAAAACAAAGTTGATGGCTCCTGAAGAAAAACACTCGAGCTGAACATGCACATACAAAAATGATAAGGATGGGCCGGGCGGTGGTGGCGCACGCCTTTAATCCCAGCACTCGGGAGGCAGAGCCAGGTGGATCTCTGTGAGTTCGAGGCCAGCCTGGGCTACCAAGTGAGTTCCAGGAAAGGCGCAAAGCTACACAGAGAAACCCTGTCTCGAAAAACCAAAAAAAAAAAAAAAAAAAAAAAATGATAAGGATAATAATTTAATAATGAGACCAGGCACCATTTTTCTGGTAGAGCTGAAGCTTAAATTTAAGCTTAAGCTTTATATTCGCTTAGAAGCAAAAATGTCAGCCTGTGAATGAACTGAGATGACAGGAGATGTGAGGAAATGGGGGCGGGGTTAATGAAAGGGAAGTATTTCATTAGAAAGTAACTCCCACATATGTGCATCCAGGAATGTCAGAGCCACTCACAGAAGCAATGAGGCTTTGCAGTAATCTTACAGAGCACAGAGGTGATCTTCTACAGAGACCAAGCGGGGCTGCTGAGGAAAGAGAGAATTCAAACTCAGAATATGGGTTGGTGGTGCCACATCCAGAATAAATCCTGGCCGGTACAGAGGTGGCTAAGATAAAATGAGCAAGTTAAAAACAGAAACCGTTCAACATCTTCCTGAGACACTGAGAACACACAGCAGCCCTCTTGTAGTACTGTTTGTGCAGAAGGGCCATATGAGAGCACCCTGGGGTACAGAAGTTACTTCTGACATGACCCCCATGTGGGCACAGGGTACTCTGCCATGGAGAAAATAGGACAGACTCATGGAAATCTTATGCTGTTGCTATTGTGTGGCTTTACTATGTATTAATGGATTCAGATAGGCCATTTGTTACAGGGAGGTGAAATGCAGTAGTGAACAACACAGATGAAGTCTTGACCTTCGGAAGTTTTAGTCTAGTAAGAGAAAAAGTGTGTGTGTGTGTGTGTGTGTGTGTGTGTGTGTGTGTGTGTGTGTGTATGTGTGTGTGTTATAAATGTGTATATATACACAAATATGTATATATATGGTGCAGACGTCATAGAAAAAAGTAGATCAAGATAAAAAGGACCATGGCTTTGTAAAACATAACTTGTGTGTCTACTCTAAATGCATTTTAAAGAATCACTAAAAAAACTTTCTGACTGATCTTAATTATGATTTTTAAGAAATGCTTCATAATCATAACAGCCTCTGCACTGCACTGGCTTTGCCTGGTGAACTTCCCAGAACCTCACCTAACAGCACCATCCACCCGACAAGGCTTAGCTCTGGCCGGGATGCTCCGGAGCCGGTCTCCCCGGTGAGTTCCCTCAGAATCAAGTCGGCTTGCACAGCCTCCACATTCCCAGGCCTAGCCCTAGACACACAGTCCGCATGGCCTTTGCCTGGCGGGCTTCCCAGGGTCCTGCCTGCCCCTGCCTTCCCCGTAGCACCGGCTCAGCCTGAGGCAGGCTAGAATCTCATATCTGGCACACAAACAATGAAAGAAATCCACATGTCCATGTCACGTTGCAAAACTACAAACAACACGAAACGCCAAAGACATTATCCATCCCCAACCCACTAGTCCTATGGAAATGTTCTCCAATGAGAATTACCGTGAACCCCGGGACACAGAATGTCAAAGATCATGGAAGCCTACCAGAGAAGTGGGCAGACCAAAGAAGCAGGTAGATGAGCTTCAGATGGTCACTTCCTCTCCTCTCCTCCAGATCCAGTCCCCTAGTCCCGTCTCCAGCTCTGTAGCAGACTACAGCCTTCCCTCAGTCCCTACTGCCATGGAACTAAGCAGATCCTAAGTTCCCCCCGTTTGTAGACCCCTATGACCCCCTTCAGCCCATCCCATTCCTACGTGTGAGCTCCCAATACCTAGACACACATTTTACCCAGAACCCCCATACCTATCAGGACCTCAGAATTACGTACCAGACAACACACAGCCACCACACCCTCCTAAGTACCAGAAGGGGCAACAGAAACCAAGGAACAAGACACACACAGAACAAAGACAAGACCAGAGATCATCATCTAAAATTACTAACCCAGATGCCTACATACCAGCATAAAAACACAATCAATAACAGCCAGGACAATATTTCTACCACAGTAGACCCTGTGTGTCGTAACATAGCTGAAATACAAGACAAGGACTTAAATGGCCTTTATGAATAGGATAGAAGTCCTTAAAGAGGACATTAATAAATCCCTTAAAGAAATCTATGAAAACGCAAACAGTGGGTGGAAATGAATAAAATAGTGCAAGACCTGAAAGTGGAAACAGAATCAACAAAGAAGACCCAACCTGAGGCAAATCTGGAAATGAAAACTTTAGGAACTTGGACAGAAACCTCAGAGGCAAGCCTCAACAATAGAATGCAAGAGATGGGAGAGAGACTCTCAGTCAGTGAAGACACATTAGAAGAAATGAATACTTCGAACAAAGAAAATGTTACAACTAAAAAACTCCTGGCATCAAACATCCAGGAAATCTGGGACACTATGAAAAGACCAAATCTTAATCGGAATAGAAGAATGTAGTCAGACTTTCCTTTGGGCTGTCAGCTCAAAAAAATGACACAGAGACTTATTATTAATTATGAAGGTAAAGCCTTAGCTTAGGCTCGTTCCTAACTAGTTCTTATAACTTAAATTAACCCATATCTTTTCATCTATGTTCTTTTATGTGGCTTGGTTACTTTCACTCTGCACTGCCCATCCTGCTTCCTCTGCACCGTGCTGGCCACTCTGCCTCTCTTCTTTCCAGAGCTCGCTCTGTCCAGAAGCCCTGCTATACCTACTGCCTAGCTATTGGCCATTTAGCTTTTTATTAAACCAATCAGAGTGACATAACTTTGCACAGTGTAACCCAATACCTTGCAACAGAGGAAGGAGAAGAAAGTCAGGTCAAAGGCCCAGGAAATATTTTCAACAAAATCATAGAAGGAAATTTCACTAACCTAAAGGAGATACTTATCAAGGTACAAGAAGCACACAGAACACCAGTAAACTAGACCAGAAAAGGAATTCACATATGCATATAATAACCAAAACACTAAACATACAGAACAAAGAAAGAATATTAAAAAGCTACAAGGGAAAAAAAATAGAATAACATCTTATTTCTCAGTGGAGACTCTAAAAGCCAAAAAAGACTGGAATAAAGTTCTACAGACTCTAAGAGACCACAGATACCAGTCCAGACTATTATACCCAGCAAAACTTTTAATCACAATAGACAGAGAAAATCAGACATTCAATGAAAAAAAAAATGAATTTAAGCAATATCTATCAACAAATCCAGCCCTATAGAAGGCAAACTCCATCCTAAAGAGGTTAATGACATCCAAGAAAAAAAATAATCCCAGAGCAGCAAATCATAAGAGGGAAAATACACACCCACCCACACGCACGCACGCACGCACGCACGCACGCACGCACGCACACACGCACACGCACATGCACATGCACACGCACACACACCACAAAAGCAAAAAAAATAGGAATTAACAAACATTCTCATTGATACCTCTCAGCATCAGTGGTCTCAATTCCTACCCCCCCACACACCCAATAGACACTGATTAACAGAATGGATGCAAAAACAGGATCCATCCTTCTACTGCATAGAAACACACCTTAATATCAAGGGTAGACATCACTTCAAGGAAAAAGAATAGAAAAAGATTTTCCAAGCAGATGGACCTAAGAAGTAAGCTGGTGTAGCCATTTTAGTATCTGACAAAATAGACTTCAAACCAAAACTAATCAGAAGAGATGGAGGACACTACATACTCAAAGGAAAAATCCACCAAGATGACATTTTAATTCTTAACATCTGTGCATCAAACACAAGGACACCCAACTTTGTAGAAGAGACATTACTACAGCTTAAATCACATGTTGACCCTTATGCATCGATAGTGGAAAACTTCAGTACCCCACTCTCAGCAATGGACAGGTCATCCAGACAAAAACTAAACAAGAGAAATGCTGGAGCTAACTGATGTTATAAACCTAATTCACCTAACAGATATTTACAGAATATTTCACCCAAACACAAAAAAATATAACTTTTTCTCAGTACCTCGTGGAACTTTCTCCAAAATTAACCATGTGCTGTACTCCGACAAAAAGCATGTCTCAACAGATAGAAATTTTCTGATAAGCAGAAAATGGAAATAATACCCTGTATCCTATCTGACCACTATGGATTAAAACTGGATGTCAACATGAGAAAGCTTACAAACTCATAGAAATCAAACCACTCTTTACTGAGTGAAAAATGGGTCAAGATAGAAATTAAGAAAGAAATCAAAGACTTTCTAGAACAGAATGAAAATGAATACACAACATACTCGAACAAAGCCCTCTAAATCAATGCAATTGATGCACATATGAACTCCTGGAGACTGAGGTAGCATGCACAGGGCATGCACAGATCTGCACCAGATAGGGTTCTATAAAGGGAGGAGTCGACACAAGCCCATCCTTAACCCAGAGGCAATCTCCACTTGATAACCACTTGCAAATGAAAATTTCATTTTCTCCAAGGGAGCCTCATTGGGGAAACAAACTACTCCTAAGGATAGGCTGCATGCCCAGCAGTAGATGGCCGAGAGAACACACACTTAACAGTATCTTTGGAGGGTCTCAGTCTCATAATGTTGCATCAGGGCTCTTGCTTTTCTTTTAAATTTATCTTTTTTTTATTTTATTTGACATTTATTTTTTATCATATATATATATATATATATATATATATATATATATATATATATATATATATATATCTTCTTTACAGGTCCTTCCCATACATAATATGGCTTCTAGCTTAGTGTTTTCATGGGATTCCTGAGTGTGGGAATGACTGGGTCTCTGCTTCTTGTGTATTTTCTTGGGCTCTTTTCCTGCTGTGTGGGAGCCCACAAAAGCTTCCTAGTGAGATCTGAGCTTGCTTTACCCAGCAGGGCTGCATTAGGGGATGGCTTGACCACGTGCATAGTCACCAGGTATCCGGGATTGTCTGCACTTGGCTGTGCTGTGGCAGATCTTTTGCTCCACCCCTTGGCATGCCTTTTAAAGCCCTTTAGTAGAGACAGAAGGGGCCGGTGGGTTTTGATCCAGGGCCTCTCGGGGCTATCCTGGGTTTCTATCTGTCTCTCTCCTCTATATTTCTATCTACATATTCCTCATTTCTCCCTGATCACGAGTACCCTGGGGGGAAAAGAGGGAGCAGGTTTCCCTCACTTCTGTTTGTTTTATCCAATTCCAATGTGTTAGTTTTTGTTTTATCATATTATATTATATTATATTATACTATGTTATATTTATTATTGTCTCTTAGAATCCTATTTTCTAATAAGAGACAGAAATCAAGTTGATCTTTGTGGAAGGGGAGGTGGGGAAGAGCTGGGAGAGTAGAGGGAGGAGAAACCATAATCAAGATATATTATATATGAGGAAAACAATCTATTTTTCAATAAAAGGGGTGGGGAGAATGCTTTCAAAACTAGAACAACTTTTGAAAATTTTCTAGATCCTTATTTTCAAGGATGTGCTGGCCAGTTTTGTCACCTTGACATAAGCTGGAGTCATCAGAGAGGAGAGAGCCTCAATTGAGAAAGTGTCCCCATAAGGTCAGGCTGTAGGCAACCCTGAAGGGCTTTTTCTTAATTAGTGATTGACAGCAGAAGGCCTGGCCTAGCCCATTGTGGGTAGGGACCCCCCTGGGCTGGTGGTCCTTGGTTCTATAAGAAAGCAGGCTGAGAAAGCCATGGGGAGCAAACCAGTAAGTAGCACCCCTCCATGGCCTCTGCATCAGTTCCTTCCTCTAGGTTCCTGCCCTGCTTGAGTTCCTGTCCTTACTGCGTTTAAAGATGTTGATATGGAACTGTGAGTGAAATAAACCCTTTCCTCCCAAGTTGCCTTTGGTCATGATGTTTCATCACAGCCATAGTAACCCTAACTAAGATGAAAGAATTATAGGAGTATTTACTTATATATCTCATAAACTGAGAATAGATCTTAATTCAGGAGATTTAGAATCTAAATAATTTAAATCAACGAGAATGGGGTTCCTTTAGGATATTTCACAGCCTAAGTTAGTAGCATGACCTGGTTTTTGGAAAGTATTACATGTTCACCAAGAGGCAAATACCTTTCTGAACGATAAAAATGCACACATAAAGTCCCAAAATTACAGTCAAAGGTGAAGAATTAGGGCTGGAGAGACGGCTCAGCAGTTAAGAGCACTGACTGCTCATGTGTGGGGGCCCACAGAGGCCCCCTAGTAAGGCCTTACTCAAGGTCAGAGAATCTGAGCTTGCTTTACCCTGCTGGGCTGCATAATAGGATGATTTGGCCAGGGGCGTGGTTACCAGTGTTTTGAAGGGTCTACACTTGGCTGTATATTGTGGGTTGATCTTTGTGGAAGTCCCTTTGCCTCCCCCCTTGGCAGCGTATAAAAAGCCCATTAGAATAAATCTCTAGGTGGCTGGTTGGTTTTTGACCCAGGGCTCTCCTGAAGCTATCCTGTATCTGTCTTTTCTCTCTATCTCCACCTATATTTCTATCTAATACTTCCTCATTCCTCTCTTCCCACACAGAACCCTTTGACAGGTCAGAGCTGGACTCCCACACTTTCACAGGACCTGGGTTCAATTCCCAGCACCTACATGGCAGGTCACAACTGTCTGTAACTCCAGTTCCAGGGGACCTGACACTCTTACACAGACATACACACAGACAAACCACCAATGCACATGAAATAAAAATAAATTTTAAAAAATATTAAAAAAAAAAGGTGAAGAATAAACAGAAGCCCCTAAACTTAGCAACTCTGGTATCTTAGAGGTCCTTGCTAGTGAGCACAATATCCCTACCTGATTGAGTCTGAAGCAGATGAAAGTCATAGAAAGGTAAGTTTTCCTCGAGGATTTTACACAACAGGGACTATATCTCTAAAAATCACTAGTCATAGAGTTTACTCAATAAATCGTAACACCAAATTCCCAGTTATTACTATCAACAGTGAAGACTGATTCAACAGTCACAAAACAAACTGTAAATTAACAGAGAATACGTAAATGAGAAAGTCATCAAATTTCCATTGTCATTTAGAAACGAAGAAAAATATGTCTGAGCTTTAATTAGAACAGAAACTGTACTTTCTCTGATTAAAAATATACTCTGTTTTGTTAGCTGAATCCACTGGGAAATTCAATGGAAGAACTCCGTATTTATATAAAACTATTTCTTAATTAAAAACATGCCTCTTGTGTGGATCAATAAAATGCATCAGAGATTTTATGTTATATATTAATCAAAAGAGACACATGGTAGGTGTTACAGCCGATTCGAAGGAGAAGTTTTAGAATTATGTAGACTAAAGGAACGTTGAGATGGAGGTGCGAGGAGGTGACGGCGAAACCAGCTTCTTTCAGGGAGGTCAGCTGAAGGTCAGGCCGGCATCTAGAGGTCCATAAAGAATACGACTTTGTATTGCTGTAATTTACCTTCAACTTACATAGTTGTAAAACAGCTCCCGTGGAGTTGGAATTAGATATCACATTCCAGACAAGGAAGCTTCCCACCCACGCATTTTCCACACACAAGGGTCACCTCTCCTCTGAAACAAGAAAGAGGGGGCAACGGTGAGTTTATGCACAAGATAGTCTAGAGTAACTCCAAGAAATTAAAGGTGTTCGTCTCTGGCGGCTTCCCCCAATCCTCCGGCACCTGCAGTGAAACATTCGCTACGGATTAAGGGAACTGCTTACTGTGAGAAAACTCTACACAAAAAATATCTCACACCAGTGTCAAAGGAAACACAGCTCTCAGCTCAAGGGATTGAAGACGGAGTCAAGAGCCAAACATGAGTGGCCACGGCCCAGGAGTACAAATTCAGGTTCCGAAAATTATGTTCCAAAATGGCCATCGTTTTATCAAGTTTTTACACTAACAGAATAAAGACAGCCATAAATCAAGGCATTTAAAAACCTTTTTATTTTTTTACTCTTGTGTATGTTCACGCCGGTACTGTGACTTGGGTCCTCTGAAAGGGCAGCAAGTGCTCTTAACTGCTCAGCCATCCCTCTCTAGACCCTAAAAGAAGCTTTTAAAAACACAGATCATCTGGGAGATATACTGGATCATTCTTTGAATGACTACAATAGATCAAACCTCTAGAAGCTGTCAGAAATTGAGTCAAGGACTCTATTACTAGGCAAGTTTGGGAAGTGGTCCTCCAGCATGTTTTAGTTTATGGAATTAGACACCAGAAATTAAATAAACTGGTATACCTTAAAAAAAAAAAAAAACTTATAGTTCTTTCCAGGAGTCCTTCATGACTACTGGAGTCTTCTCAAAAATGGCCATAAAGAGGGAGGGGAGGAGGAAAGGCGGAGGGATGGGCTTGGTGGAGAATTCAAGACAAGCCAGACCTGCTACACAGTGCATCTGAAAGAAGAGAGGAGAGAAAGAAAGATCATTGCCACATGCAAGCAAACCTTACAGAGGCTGAGAGTTCCAGGAGAACCCACGACTACGCAAAAAAACCTCACAGAAACTCGCGCCCCACTCGGGACAAGGAAATCAGAACCTCCACAGGCTGCCTCCGGCACTGGTGTGTCCAAAGTTCCCACGGCTACAACCCGGAGCCCAGCTTGAGCACCTCTGTCTCATTTCACCCCGAGTGTCAGAGGCGCGGCGATTTCAAGGGACTCAACTCTCCCTGCTAAAGAGGACGTGAGAATTGGGGTTGAATTTCTTCTCTCTTAAACGAGAACAAAATTCCTGGGCAGGAAATACCTTGTGCTGGATGTTAGGTTTTCGTGGTCATTGTTTATAAAGAGTGTCAACTCACAGAACGTCCTTTTCCGTTTAAGAAAAACAGCAAAATGGACTTTCTAGATCAGTGGGTACTCTGCTGCTGTGGTTGGAGGAAGGCTCAGAAGTCCGGCTGTAAAATGATAGGCGTACAGTCTTTCCCCTCCTGGGTAACCTACTGGAGAAAGTATTGACTTAGTGACGCTCAGTGGTGCGGAGGGAAGAGAAGCGGAGCTGGCCTCAAACATTGACAGGATCAGTATCAATATTGTTCAGGGAACGTAGAATACATCTCATTAGATCCAAAAGGTCATTGATTCCCAGATGTACCACAGTTTGGTTAAATTACCCACTAAGCTAAATAGTTTCAAGTACCTGTTTTTTGGTTTGGTTTGGTTTTTCGAGACGGGGTTTCTCTGTGTAATTTTGGTGCCTGTCCTGATCTCACTCAGTAGCCCAGGCTGGCCTCAAACTCACAGAGATCCACCTGCCTCTGCCTCCCGAGTGCTGGGATTAAAGGCGTGAGCTGCCGCCACCACCACTGCTGCCGCCCGGTTTAAGTAGCTATATTTCAGTAAAACAACAGAATTACTGTTTATGTGAACAATTAAGATTATTACAACAATAATATTTACTAACAATAGAGTCCAAATGTTCCAGAATACAAAAATAAAATGTTTCCTTATTTTAAAAAATCTGATCTGAGAAAATCCTTCAAATAAATGTCTGCTAAAGCTAAATTGTTAATCACACCTATTAAACTTACCATTCTCACAAAAGCAAATCTTAACTCAAGATTACAGTCACTTTAAAAGACGCCTACCGCATCACTTTCCTAAATGTGATTAAAAGATGTGATTAAAAAAACAAAACAGTGCCGGGCGGCTGTGGTGGTGGCGCACACCTTTAATCCCAGCACTCGGGTGGCAGAGCCAGGCGGATCTCTGTGAGTTGGAGGCCAGCCTGGTCTACAGGCTGAGTTCCAGGACCAGCATCAAAACTACACGGAGAAACCCTGTCTTGAAGAAAAACAAAAACAGTATTTCCCTCCCAAAAGATTGGAGATTCACATATACTTAATCAAGGGTGAAAGAACAGGAATTTTAAAATTAAAACCTTAATGTGGGAACTTAAATGTCTTGAGTTTAGCGGGAGTTGTGTCTGAGTGTCGCAAATGTGCAGTGTAAGAGATGAGCATAATATATAATAACAAAAGCCCGAGATGAACTGAGTAAACACGTTGAGTTAGTCATGTGTGCGGTGTAGACGGGAGGAGTGCGGGATGGGGAAAAGAAATCGAAAAAGACCATAGGGAAAGTCAAGAGCCGTGGGAAACAACAACAAAGGCAGCCGTGTAACGGGACAGAAGGGAAGGAAATCCCAGACGTGGAGTTTGAGTGACCCCGGCAGATTTGATCACTGGGTGAGTCTTGCAGTAAACGTATAGACTGGCCGAAAACAACGTGTGGAAAATATCCAGGCAAGAATCACTCCAACGGAGGGTAGGGAGGGAAGACAGGCTGTTTCTGCTTGTCCACTGGAGCCTACAAAAGTCTACACAGCTGGCTGTAGGGCGGCAGCCCTGGAGACCAGGACTCAGAACCAGCACTGCGGGGCTCCAGAAGAACCGTTCGGCGAGGAAACACAACTTCAGCCTTGCCTGAGGAAGATGATTTGTTAGCTCAGGGAACTGCACTTTGGAAAACACCCGGATAAGGAATCCAGTGATCCAGAGACTCCGAATCAACGCTCCTTTTATCCTTTTCTTTGCCTTTCTTCCTCTTAATTCTCTCGCAGGAGGCACAGAAGTTGGCCAACAGAGACCATCCTTACCAACTCATGAACCAAGGGTTAAATACAACCATACCCCCAGGCCGTCTACCTGGGAAATGTTCATTGGTGCCTAAAACCATTAGGCGGAAGGTTTGGAAAGGCTCGAGACTGGAGGTGTCAGGATGCTGCCGATGTCACACTTCCTTATTCACATGTCAGCATCACATGCTCCTGTCGAGATGCACGACCTAGTACACGCCCGACCATCACTACTGCATACAAAATTTAAACATAAAAGTCATCAGAATCTCCGCCTCTGTGCCTCACTATACATTTTCAAGAAACAGGGCGAATAAAGCGAATAAGCAGCATACATTATGGACCAAATCCGTAACACCACCATGGGCCGCGTCTGGGGCATACCCACAGCAAGGCATTTCCTCAGTAAGTCCACAGCCTAAAAAGAAACGAATAATGACCCCTGGAAAACAGAAACCCCAGCGCATCGTCATCAGACACAATGCGAGCCTAGGTTAGCCCCTGATGGCAGTAGGCGACATAAAGGACTGCTAGTAACATTTCCGTATTTCCTAATGGTCGGGTGGTTGGGCATGGTTTTGTTCCCCGGTGTCTGTTTTCGAAGTTCTCATCACCGGAACTTTCAAGCGGCGAAACCACCACGCACTGGAGAGAGAGCTGTGCGGTCCGAGGCTAGCCCCTCCGCGGCTCAGTGCCCGGGAGGCTAAACTGCGCGCGATCCCGGCATGCCCCGCGGGCAGAGAGCGGAGCTCTCACTGCACTTCTTAGGCGAAGAGGGCTCGCCGGCCTCTTACCCGACGTGCACCGGGCGCTCATTTGCATGTCTCCAGAGGTAACCCACACGGGTCCACGCTGCCACGCGACCTGAGTTCAGTAGCCGAGGTCACGAACCTAAACACGCGATTCTGGTGAAGAAACTTCCTTTTCGCTCTCTCAGAGCCCGGGAACACACGGGGATGAAGTCACCCTAACTGTAAAATTAATAACTCATTGGCCCTTATATAGCCCGCGGAGAGACACAGCAGTCGTGCTTGCTTCGGCAGCACATATACTAAAATTGGAACGATACAGAGAAGATTAGCATGGCCCCTGCGCAAGGATGACACGCAAATTCGTGAAGCGTTCCATATTTTGCAATCTGGACTTCAATTACTAGTCTGTAGTGTTAAAGTGCTTTGTTTTTGCGCTCAAGGTTGAAATTGTGTACGGCCGTTATAAAATGGGCACGAATTTCACCCGAACTGGAAACACTGCAAGTGAAAAGAATGCAACAACGTACCCTTCCTTAAATTCGGAAACCGACTTAGAATTTTCCTTCCTTAACCCAAAGCCGGAGGCCCCGGGAAGTTTAACATTTTCACTTAGAAGACTTCCTGGCTTATGAATCTTTTCTGGATTTCCACTGGTGCCTGGGTGAGGCCCCACAGGGGAGCATCCCGACACTCCTTCCTGGTTTTGCAGCCCTGAGTGTGCAGCAGCTACCAAGCAGCCAGCCAGCCGTTGGGATCTGTTTTCCCAAGGCCTCCCTCCGTCTCGGCATGCAGCCTGGGGAGAAAACGAGCCAGGGCTGCTCAGCGGACGGCAGCAAGCACTCGGGGCCAAATCCACGAATAAAGCCGGGCATTTCAGAGTGGCGTGCTTGTGTTGCCCTGGGGATGCCGGAGGGGAGACGGGAGGAGACGCTGCAAAAGGAAGAGGTCAAGGGTTGCGCGGTTCTTATTTAGGTCAATCTCCCTGTTTGTAAAAAAGTGTAGCTGCTGCAAAATATGGAACGCTTCACGAATTTGCGTGTCATCCTTGCGCAGGGGCCATGCTAATCTTCTCTGTATCGTTCCAATTTTAGTATATGTGCTGCCGAAGCGAGCACGACTTCCTAGTCTCTCCGCGGGCTATATAAGGGCCAATGACCTATAAATTTTTCAGTTAGGGTGACTTTATCCCCGCGTGTTCGCGGACTCTGAGAGAGTGGACAGGAACTTTCTTCACCAGAATCATATGTTTTTTAGGCTCGTGACCTGGGCTACCGAACGGAGGTCGCGCTGGCAGCGTGGACCCGTGTGATTTAACCTCTAGGGATATGCAAATGAGCGCCCGGTGCACGTCGGGTAAGAGGCCTCCTCCGGAGTCCTAGGTTGGGCGGTGGGTTCTCGGACTCCGTGTGGGGGAGCTTGGGAAACGCGTGGCGGCTAAGTCTCTAATGATCGCCTCTCCCTCCCCGCAAAAAATACGGAACGTGTGACCAACATCCCACTGTGACGTGGGAGCCCCGGGCCGGCCAGGGATGCCTCCTCCCGAGCGCAGCCCAGCGCCCTCGGCGCGGTCCTGGAGGGAGGGACGGAGCCAGGGCTCCGCGGCACCGCGACCGCGGGATGCCGTCTAGTCCCAGCAACCCGGCTGGGCGACCACGCCCTCCCACTCTCTCCCGGCGGCCGGTCGGCCCGGTCTGCGCAGGCGCCGCTTAGGGCCAGCGCCCAGGCTCCGGGACCCAGGGCCGCACCCCTTCGCAGGTGTCTGGCCGGCGCTTGCCTGTTGCCTGGCAACCAAACATCCGGAACGCAGATGGAGGGGCGGAAGCCCACCTCCTCGGCCTGAGAAGGGAATTGGGAGCTTGTACAACTGTGCACTTCGAACAGCCCGATCGCTCTTGTACTTCCTTCCTTCTCTCTTCCCGCACATTAAATGACATGTGCTCTCAATATGTTAGGCCTGTGACGACGCCAATGGGTAAAACATACCTACTGGCCGGAAATAGTTACTGTAATTTTAAGCAGCAGCAAAGCCTGTGCAAGTCGTAACTCTGCGCGCTGTAAAACGAGGGAACAAAGGTCGGAGCCTCTGATAGTTGGTGGTTTCGGGATTTCTCAGAATGAAGTCGGGGCAAAGGTTCTCCTGCGCGCTTCGAAGGAGCGCCATTCGTCGGCTGTGGCGTGGCACATACCTGTCATCCCAGGACTTGGGAGGTAACCACAGAAGAATCAAGGCCAGAGTGCCCTGCACAGCGAATGCAAGCCCATCCCGGGCTAGGGCAGCTAAAATTCCTTCCAAGCGGAAGAATGATTCCTCCAGGGCTCACTCTGGGGAACCGGGGAGCTGGGCTGCCTTACTAAGACCCCGATGAGTTGCTCACAGGGTCACAGGTGCACATGCCCCAGAAGGCTGCAGCTGGAAAGCCTTTAGCCAGCAGGGAGGAAGACTTCCTTCCCCACAGCCGGACGGACCGACGGAACCCCACTCTCTTGGTCTTCCCAGCCTGCAGATTCCAGCCCCTCCCCACCGCGAGGCTGATCGTAGTTACGGATAGAGAGAGCTGCACACAGCAGTGTGGGGTGGGGTGGATACTCAGGGAAGGGTCTTGCGACCTCCTCACCCCTTTAGGAGCAGGTGCAAACAGCCAAGGAGCGCAGCTGAGGTGACCTTTTGGAAGTAGGCACAACTGAATGTAGCACGATGGGTTTTGTTTGGTTCACAGGATAGTCCTGCACAAAACCTCTGCAAGCTGTCTCCAAGATATAATTAATTAATTAAATGCACTATTAATGAAGGAACGAGGCATGTTATTTAATGTGACTGGAGTTTCACTCCCCTCCTCCTTATCATCCCACCTTTCCTCTAACTTGACACATGAAGTAATTTTGAGAATTGTTTCATCGGCAGCCAGTTTTCGGATGCACAAAAAGGAAATCGTGTGAAGTCATATAGACATTCTGCACTGCGGAGACAAAGGCAGAGCTCAGAAAGCCCGCATGCGCGGCTGGTAAGCGCAGCTTGCTTTCCCTGTGTGTAGCGCTGAGATTGTTTTCTTTCACAACTTTTGAAAAGTAATAAAAACACTGTCCTTTCACCAAAGGGGAAAAAAAAAGAGTGAAAAATGACGTGTCTGTTGAGTTAAATCATCCATTAGAAGCTTTTAAAAAGGGTTTTGATATACTTCTACTGCCGGTCTTTCCAACAGGCTATTTCTGGTCTCAAAGCTGTTAAGAAGTAATAAATTGATGTCCAATTTTGGGATTTGAATAAATGTATCAAAACCCTTTCATGTTCTCACACGCCTAAAAACTTTACAACTAAATGGTCTCTCATACAGAAGCACAGAACAGTTAGAAGGATGGTCAGTTACGAGGTCATGACCTTCATGTTCCTCCATGTTGTTCATTCCTTCAGAGTCAAGCTACACTCCCCAAAGATCACTTATAAACCCTTCATATTCTGAAGAGACAAGAAATGTTTACTGTATACAGGAAGAAAAAACATTTAGGTTAACATCAAATCTATTGAGCAGAGAATCTTTCCAAATGTGTACAGTTAGGGTGAGCGGAAGCCCTGAGTGGATGTGTATCGTTAACATGGGCACAGCCATGTCAGACCCAAAACCTCAGACCCGTGAGAATGGCGAAGACTTCCTCGGGTGAGGCTCAGAGGAGTGCCAGCATTAATTTATTAATTAACTTATTGCAGTAGATGACATTTGGGGCCCAGTTCCTACTGAAAAGACTTAACACACAGTAATGTATGAAATAATTTAAGAAAATCAAGCCTCTAACTTTAAAACTGCCAGTGAAGAATCCTGGCAGTAATACCAACATGCTGCTTGGTAAATCTTTAAAGCTATAGTGCTTAATTCAACATGGAGTTAACAACACAATTGAAGTAAAACAGGCATCGTGGCTGGTGCCTCTAGTCCCGGCGCTGGGCAGGCAGAGGCCAGCTTGGATCTACACAGTGAATTCCGAGTCAGCCAAAGCTATGGTGTGAGACCCTATCTCAAAAAGCCAAAATAAATAAACAAATAAGTAAATAAGTAAATAGCACCTACTACTGAAGTCAATGTATAACATCAGTATTTCTGTATTTCATCTTATAACTCTTTGTTCACCCCAAGGTTGCAAAAATACTTTCCTATGTTTTCTTCCATAATCTCTATTTCAAGTTAATGGCTCACTTGACAGAAAAGATAACTAAATTGTACCCACATGCTGTGGAGTTCTCGGGAGTCTGAAACCGCGGAGATGGCTGGCTCAGTGGGTAGAGGTGCTTGCCATGAAGCCTCATGACCGGAACCTGCTCCGTGGAGAGCAGGCTCTAACTCTCGAACGCTCTCCTCTGACCACCACACATGCGCATGCCACATCTGCCCACAAAATAAGTAAATAAATAAATAAATAAATAAATAAATAAATAAATAAATAAATAAAGCAATAAAAATATTAAACCAAAGTACCCAAGCTCCATGTTACCTCATGAGAAAGGTTGCGATGAAAAAGATTAGCTTAAGACAAGTTCCTGCACCAAAACATAAAGCTGGCTTGATTAAGCATTCATTCAAACAACTGAACGTCAAGGCAAGTCTGAATCACTTGTGTTCATACACCATAACATGGGAATAAATGACCCGGTTTGGGTCATTTTATTATTTTATTTATAGCTTTGAGTTTTTCCTGTGTTCTTTCATAACAGTCATAATAATATAATTATGATCATATTATTACATTTTGTTTCATTCACAAACTTAAGTAGTCTAAGCAAGGTAGCCCAAAAAACCATTTGAAAAACTAAAATAATCTAGAGTGAGATGGAAAATTTTTTCTTTATAAGCTACAAATTAAACAAGTAACCTTGACTGGAGTTTTTATTCCTACAATGTTCCATATATTGACGACCCAAGAACTTCATAATAGTGCATAATGATTTTCATCTCAACATTAACTTGATAAACCATATTTCAGTGGGCAGTGTTTTTAACTGGGTGCACTTGTTAGGCTAGAGTGTCCTACTGTGTAGACAAAGCATGGCCAGTGTCTGTACTTATACGGAATTATTTGTCTATGGAGGCAAAACTTCTTCCTCCTATAGTATACATATGGATAACATTTTCAGTGACCCAGACCTTTATTTTCTTGTGTTTGTGATAAACTGCATCATGGAAATGATACGCCTCTGAGTAGTGTGGTGCTCCGCAGGGGTTAATGAGAAACACACAGGCAGATAAAACCATGCCAATAATGTGTTTGCACCGAGCAAAAGCCCAATGATTTCAGGACGGGCTGCACACATAAAAGTTTAACATTAATTTGAATAACCCAAACTGAAACAGAACGGAAGCAATAATCATAAGATTTAGTCTATGATTGCTTTGGAAACGTTGTAAAAGAGTAACTTTCAGTATCTACTAACCGCCTTCGTGAAATCCTACCTTCTCAAGCTTCATGCATAGCAGACCAGAAAACAGAACACAACACGGTCCCCTCCCCCAACAAAACCCCCAAATAACAAAAACCAGAACCACCGGAGAGATCCCGTCCTCAGGCGGCTTTCCCTGCACAAACCTGTCTGCCTTGTTTTGTGGAGAAAGAGAGCATTTCTGAGGTCACGGCCCGGGAATTCTCTCTTGAAACAGTTGCTGAAATAATGGGCAAACTGAGAAATGTGGCTTCTTCCTTGTTTTCAGCAGTCAAAGACTCTGAAAAACTTGTTAATCTGGTCTTTATCAACACAGACTCAAACTGTAATACAAGACAAAAACTGAAGAAAATAATAAGAATCCATTATCAGAAATGTATCACGAATAAGTCAAGATGGGGCTGGAAAGAAGGCTCAGCGGTTAAGAGCATTGGCTGCTCTTCCAGAGGACCCAGGTTCATTCCCAGCATCCACGGATGGCTCACAATCATCTGTAACTCCAGTTCCAGGGGATCTACCTCCTCTTCTGACTTCTGAAGGCACCAAGCATGTGGTGCACAGACAGACAGACATGCAGACAAAACACACATACACATAGAATAAAACAAATCTAAAATATGTTAAATAATAAATCAAGAGATGTTTCTACATTCCAACATTAAAAATATGTCAAAATATGGGCAAAGGGTTTGAACAAACACTTCACAAAAATATACACAAATGAAAATCAAAATAAGACAAGAACAAAAAAATGAAAAAAAAAAGACATACAAATGGCTAACAAGCAAATGAAAACAAATTAAATACCATTAATCATCAGAAAATTACTAATGTCTACTGAATACCATTGCACAGTCCTGGAATGGCAAAAACGAAGAATAACCAACACCGAACTCTGGCAACCATGCAGAGCAACTGCAGCTCTTAGGTGACATTCTTGGAGCCAAGTGGTACATTTTTGAAGAATTGTTTAGCTTTTCCTATGTTCGTGCTAATTGTCAACTTGGCAGAATCTAGAATCTTCCGGAAGGTGGGCCTCTGGGGGGATTCCTGTGGGGAATCATCCTGATGATATTAGTTGATGTGAGATCCATTTTCGTTGTGAATGCAACCATTCCCTGGGCAGAGATTCAGACTGTGTAAAATAGAGAAAGCAGACTGAGCAATTCACTCCTGTTCCTCATTGTGAATGTGACGTGACCGGCTACTTCAGGCTCCTGCTCTCCGCACTTACCTTCCATGTGCCTTGAACTGCGAACTGAAATAAACCCTTTCTCCTTAAATTACTTTCACCAGAATATTTTATCAGAGCAATAATAAACTGAGATATCTTTATCTTACAAAGAAAGGCATATTGTGACCCAGTAGTTTCCAAATATTTATACAGGAAAAATTAAGACTTAAGTCCACAAGGATTCATACAACAAGGGGAAAGACTGTGACATATTAACACAATGGAATGCTATTCAGCAGTAAGAAGAAACACACTGCTGATATGAACAGAATGGACAGATTTCACAGGCCTGGTGCACAGAAGGCGATTGAAAGAGGTTGTGGATCATGACTCCATTCACACACAAGGCCAGTCAGCTGCCTCAGTGACTAAAGGCACTTACTTGCCACCCAGCCTGACAGCCTGAGCTCTGTCTCTGGGATCTATGTGACAGAAGGAGACAACCAGTTCTGACTCCACACGAGGCCATGCCGGGCATTCCCCTCTTCCCACCCACAAGCATAAATAAATGCAAATCATGCTGAAATCTATAAATAAGCAAAGATAATCTAATAGCAATAGAAATTGAAATAGACTGGGTAGAGGGAGGAAGGGTGTCTGGACTACAAAGAGTTATAGGGAGGGGAACTTTCTAGAAGGATTTAAAATTATTCATCTCCAACAGCCTGTAGTTTGTCAGAGCATTTCAACTGTACACTTGAACTCTAAACATCGCCATGGTCACTTACACTGCCCAAACATTATGCTTAGGTAAAGAAAAAGATTCAAACTCAAAACTGCTGCTGTGGTCTATAACCTAGGCGTTCCCTGTTCCAAACAGTTAAACCATGGTTTCTGGGACTTTAGCTCTATCCTCTCACTACATACATATCGATTCCACACAGCTGGTAGACATCTTGACTATGGACATTTCAGTCAAGTTGAGTTGAAAAATATCTCTGTAACTTCATGGTGTTGTTAACTGAATACTTTGCAACTGGTGTTAATTACTTTATTTACCAAGTACCTATGTGTGGACAATGTTCTTGGCCCCAGGGTACAGCAATGATCAAGTCCCCATACCTCTCGACTCACAGAGTGAGTAGAAGAAAGAAACAATGAAGAGATATGCAAATGAAAGAGTAGATAACTCCAGATGTCCAAGAACACAGTGAAGATGAAACATTTAAAGAATGAACGACGTGACTGGGTTTTACTCCTGACTGAGACAGGGTATGTGAGTCACAGGTGTGTGCATGTCAGATTATCCTGTTTAGCTCCCTCGTGAGCACAAAGCCCGACTCTTAGAGTCTTTTATTCTCACTGTGCTGTGAAAAACGCTGTTTCACAATGTGAAGCCATGTTTCGCTTGTGCAAGTTTATTTCCTCACAGTCTTTGAGAAAGGACAAATTGACGGTTCCTCAGATCATTAAACAAAAGCTAAAAGCACAGGAGTTTGTATTGAGAGAGAAAGCACAGGATATCATGCAGATCTACCGTGTCCATTTTACTGAAACTTCCAATTCTCCTCTGGGTTTAAAGATCTAAGGAGTGACTCTAGTCAAAAATGTGGGAATTTCTAAATCTGTTAGTTCGAAGTGCCCATGGAGATGAGACCACACACCAACTGCGTGCACCACATCAGACATAGGACAGGGGGTAAACATTTCAGGCTCTAAAACTCCGATAGCCCTTCCGACACTGGAGTGGTTTCAGTCTTTCGGGTGATCCACAGATCACCAATTTTTAAGCACCTGTTATATTCGGCTATGATAGCATTGTTGCTTTTAATCTCTTTATTTATTTTGGTCCTCATCAAGAAAGGGACAGAGGATTCAGCCCCTTAGAGGTTTAGCTATGCTGGACACCAGGGAAAAGCCAAAAATTGTGGTAATCTCAGGTAAGATTGCAAAGCGTGTACAGACCCAGTTTTGTTCTTATTCAAAGCCAATGACTATACAAACTAAGACAGGTGAAATTATCTCCTGTGCTTGTGCTTTCTACAGTGGACTCAGGAATATAGAAAAATATCCAGAAAAATAGCACTGCTTTTCTTTCTAGAACTCTGGCAGTTCGGGAAGGACAGCGAGCATCGTTAGTCACTGTCTGCTCGGAAGCAGAGCCCTGCAGAGGACAAACACAATCTGTCCGGTGCTTTCCTCACTGTAAGAATGGAAACCAAAGCAGGAAACCTGGGTTGTCCTTTCTGGGCTCATCTTCTAGCATTTCCTCTGAACCAAACAATGCACATGGGAGAGATGCCGGTGCTGATTGTCAGCTGACTCGTCCTAGACGAAAGACTACACTTGTGTTCGTTTGCCTTAGGAAATGGCCACAGAGGTGACGGTAACTCTTGAGAAACTGTGAGGCAGGGATGTAAATGAATGCCAGGAATTGACTTGAGGCAGACAACTGTGCATTCTTGACACTTGAACAGAACAGAAACTGGGGGGTCTTTATGTAAAAGATTATTTACATCAATATTAATAGTTAAGAAAAAAGTAGACAGGGGTAAGTTACACAGACAGAAGAGGAGGGGGAGGAAGAGAAGGAAAAGGACTCTTTCTCCTCCATACTCTGAGACAAGATTAATAAGTGTCTCCTGGGCTGGAGCTCCTTGATGGAGTGCCTGCCTCGCATGTGGGAGGCCTGTATTCATCCTCCGCACTATAAAGGCCAAAAACTCTTCTCTGTCATACGTGATTCTTAATCTGTAGGGTTGTTAGGAACACAGGCTTGCAGCTGGATGTGTCAGAATTTGAGGCTTGGCTCTGCCATTAGATGGTGGTATCCAGCAGTCTATGGTTCCTTGAGTTGAGAATAAACCAACTCATACTGCTGTTGTAAGGTTAAAGTGAGACCATGCACGCAGTGTGCCTGGCTCACAAAAGATACTCAAATAACTGTTGTTTCGTTTGCTCTCCCCTTTCTGTACGGTTCTTATCACCCAGTGCTTTGTATAGCAAGGGACCTGGGTGTGTCTTATCTTTTCTCCTCATTGGACTTTAACCTCCGTAATGATGGAGACACCAGCTTACTCATTTCTGTTCCTCTGAACATCGTCCTTAGACAGAGAAGGCTCTTGACAAACTATATGTTAAATGTTACTTTTTATAACCCAGCCAGCACTCAGCCTTTGAATGAATAAAACCATCCCCAAATTCCCAGTCAGCTCCCTCTTCATTAGGTGGGAAGCTTTTACTTATTTTTTTAAATGTATGTATGTATGTATGTATGTATGTATGTATGTTTTCTGAGACAGGATTTCTCTGTGTAACAGCCCTGGCTGTCCTGGAACTCGATCTGTAGACCAGGATGGCCTCAAACTCACAGAGATCTGCTTATCTCTGCCTCCCAAGTGCTGGGATCAAATGTTTGGCCACTACACCCAACTCGGAAGCTTTTTTTCTTTCTGGACTGCTTGATTTAATCAGTAGCCTTTCTACTTCAGAGGATTTAGCAGGCCGTTTTCATGATTCAGCTGAGGCTTATTTCTGTCCTGATTAGCTTGTGATGTGCACCTTTACCCTATCCTAAGAAATACAGAAGCAATCCTTTCTTTTCTTCTTGTCACCAGAACACCCATGATCTGCAGTGACAGACTTTTAGCATGGTTGCCCACAGATGCTACCCGGTCACATGCTACCCAACATTTGCCAGAGAGACCCATACACAGCAAGGGTCTCACAAGATTATAAAGTGCCTGGATCAGGGACATAGAGCTGGAGATGCAAAGAGAAAAAGGAATGAGCAAGAGAATTAAAAGTAACCCCAGGAAAACAGTTGACGGGGTTAGAAGAAGCTTTGCAGACCTCAATGAACCCTTTAAAAAGTGAAAATGGGGCTGGCAAGATGGCTCAGTGGGTAAAAAGCAGCTTGCCGCCAATCCTGAATGCCGCCAATCCTGAATGCCGCCAATCCTGAATGCCGCCAATCCTGAACACCTGAGTTTATCCCCACACTGAGAAAGGAAAGAACTCCTACAAGCTGTCCTCTGACCTCCACACGTGCAAGCGTGAACACACCACACACACAAATGAACGAAATTATAATTGTGCAAAAATGTAGAAAATATGGAGCCGACCGTGAACCATCTTGAATAGCGAGCACACTCAGCACCGCGCTACCTACTTAGAAGCAAACCTGGAATGGCAAGAAACATGATCCCAAGAGAACCACAAAAGACAGATTTCTGAAATGGCACCTCCTCGCAAAAAGCCCCAGGCACACCCTTCGGGGAAGGTTCCGGAAGATCTTGTCATCCAGGAAATGAAAACTCCATTTGTGTTGCTGCTTGAACCTTTCAGCAGGGCAACATGTGGGGGTGGAAGTCGGTGATCCAGATCACCCCTGCTTTAAATAAGCCGAGGCTAATCTCTGTGCTTGTTTCTTCAAAAAAAAAAATTTTTAAATCATAACTTCTTTATTGGTTTTTGGGATTTTCACATCATGCACCCTAATTCACTCACCTCCCAGTCCCTCCATGTCCGCCCCTCACCCCTGCAGCACCCCCCCAAAGGAAAATAAAAAATATTAAACCAAAGCAAAACAAAGCAAGCAAACAAACAAAAATAAGAATAAAACAAAACAAAACAAAACAAAAACCCTTCTTCGCTTCTTCATCTTTCCTGCCTCTCCAATTCCTCTTCATTCCTCCTGGTGGCATTGGGAGCCACGGTGTGTCACACAGTACACCCTTTTGTCCAATCAGCTTTACTAGCAAGTGTTCATTGCGGTGAGTCACTGGTCTGGTTCAAGGCCTCTGGTTTCTGGTTCACCATCCTCACTGGACCCCCACCATCAAACTCCTCTGGGAGTTTCCGAGGCTACCCCTAGTTGTCACGGAGATCCGGCAGGTGTCTTCCACAGGACCCTTCGCGAGCTCCAGCAGGTCCTAGACGGGGTAGATGTTAGGGTGGGCCAACCCCAGGCTCGGGTTGTAACTAAGCTGGTCAGTCCAGGCCACTGGGACCACCGGCCTGGAGCGAGGGGCGAAGCCAGCTCCCCTATGCCTTCTAGGTCAGTTCTCCCTCACCTGCGGTGGGGGGTGGGGACATCTCTCCGAGTGCAGGGACCAGCTCTCTGGCTGCAGTGTCCATCAAGAGGCAGGACCAGCTTTCCCAGAGCCAGTGAAGGGCAGGGCCGGCTCAGCATGGCCCTCTGATTTCATCACACGTGGTTCCTATGGCCTCCTGGGGTGACATGGGCCACAGACATCAACACAGACCCCAGCTACAGCAGGACCATGGACCCAGACATGGCCCTCGGCAGCAGCTCGGGCCCTGACAATATCGTGGCTCCCGGTGGAAGGGCAGGCCACTCAGATCAGGATGGCTCTGGCTGTGGCATGGCCCCGGGACACCATCAGGACACAAGTTGCTGCCCCAACCCGGGGCTTCCGTGTGACCTTGGTGGCAGTACAGACCTCAGACCTCAACCCAGACCACAGCAGCAGTAGGACCATGGACCAGACCTGGCAGCAGCCGAGGCTGGACGAAAAAAGTATTTTATTAATTATAATAGAAAAGGTCTATAGAGTCGTGATATATTGAAAGAAAGGATGTTTTATACAACATGAATATGTTTTGAGATTTCTTTTATTATTTATGTGTACCTGTATGCAGCTCTGCGTGTTTATGCACACACGTGTGTACGGATGTCCACAGAGGCCAGCCCAAACAATCCATATATTGGAAACTAAGCATTTTTCAAAGAGTCCAAAGTTTTTAAAATGCAAAAGTTTATAAAGTAAAAATAAAAATTATAAAAGTAGGCCTAGAACAGTTAAGAGTGTACTACTCTTGCAGAGGATCTGAGTTTGGTTCCCAACACTCACATCAGACAAGCCCATAATCACACACGTAACAAATAATTTTTAAAAATCAAAATTTTTTTTTCTTTTTTGGTTTTTTGAGACAGAGTTTCTCTGTGTAGTCATGGCTGTCCTGGAACTCACTTGGTAGCCCAGGCTGTCCTGGAACTCACAGAGATCCGCCTGGCTCTGCCTCCTGAGTGCTGGGATTATTAAAGGTGTGCGCCGCCGCCGCCGCCGCCGCCGCCGCCGCCGCCGCCGCCGCCGCCGCCGCCACCACCACCACCACCCGGCTTTCAAAACTTTTTTTTCAATTAAGAAGGCAAAAGTACTTTGCTATTAAAGAAAAATGTAAACAAATGTAGTGTGGTCGGAGTGAAAAGTCTACATGGGACACAGGAGTGACCTCAACCTTCACATCCACTCATGTGCTCAGTGACTCAGCTAGAGAAACTCTGAATCCTACAAGTTCCATTTATGGGAGCACCCTGCACAGGTAAGCCATATTTGACCTTTTACACTCTGTACCTTTTCTGTGTGTGCATGCACACATGTACAGATACTAACCCTCATGTTTTACTTACCTATGGTGTTCAGAAAAAGAGCATGCCGTATAGATTCCCAGAATAGATCAGTCGCCTATACAATATAGCCTAGATATATTGTTATCCAGGCTTATAGAAGTAAGTACACGCCACAAAGTCACAACTGTATTGTTTCTCAAAAAAAAAAAAAAATCCCTTTTTGTTGGAAAGGTGTATAGGATTCTGTCTCATTAATTCTGGTGGAGTGTGTAGGTTTGTTCAATCCCTCTGAAAACTCTCATGATCTGTTAGAAAGGAACAAACACACACTGGTCCAGCAATACCACACCTATGTCTTTACAACCAAATACTGCATTATGTCAGAATCTTGAAAACAAAACACTGATCAAAAGAGGCCAAACAGAAATAGATATTTATTTTGTTAAATAGCCTGTTCTGCTTTTGTGACTTCTCAAAAAGAGGGACATTTTTCCTCGGGATGGCCATTGTCTCTGAAGAAGAATGGTGGGGGAAGACAAGACACAGAGAGACTACGGAACTATTCGGTTCTGTTGCCCGGGTGCTGTATACACCGGCACATTCATTTTTCAATAAATAGGCCACACACTTCTCATTTGTGTACTTTAATATGCTTTGTACTTCAGTAAAGTATTCATTGTTTAAAAAAAAGAAGACCAGCTAACTACTTGTAATAAGTAGCATCTCATCCTGAAGCCTTTTTCATGCACATACACGTTTCTATTTTTCTATTTACTTTATTCCTGTTTTCAGGCACTTCTCCACTCTTTTCCTGGTTGGAAGTGTGAGGTTAGAAGCTGAGTGTTATTTGTCCTTTGGTTTCCTGATAATAAATACTGCATTGAAATGAAAAAATAGTATATTAAAAAGCTTTACAAGAAATTGTAAGCAAAGCTATTACCAAACAATTACTTCTGACTCACCTTTGCTTACCAACAATACCCTCTTCATCATGTTTTTATTATGTTCATGAGATAAATATTCAAAACCTGTGAGGATCCCACCACTGTTGCTGTAGAAAACAACTCTTTTTATACAAGTTTCTCTGAATATTAGAATTTGTTTCTGGATTCCTCCAATTTAGCTGTGTGAAGATGTTAAAGGCAGCAAGGCAATGTTTTAATTATCAAGATATGAAATTTGCATCCGGCTACCCTACCGACGACGTCTGCTCCCTAGAATAAGCATCCTCTCTCCTTCGGTGATGTCCACGTTTCCGTCCACACAACTCATGGAGGCGTCGGCCCTCGGCTGCTTTGTACAGTAAGGGCGGGAGTGGATTCCATCCACTCATCTCTCTCTTGCCGAGGCCCGTGGCTGTCATCTGCTAACTTGGATTCCTGGGAGTCTGCTCAGAAGAGGAATAGCTTTTGTGACCACATGCCATGGATAAGATAAGCTTCCGTAGAAAGGAACACGTGAGCTTGCTCCTAACGCTAGCCAACTGACCAAAGGTTTGGTTAATCATTTCACTGATGACAGCCCTTGTGTGCACACACACAAGGCTTCAGAGTGCTCCTCCTCTACAGGAATCTGGACAGAGGCTCTTCCATGAGCTTTCTCGACTCCAGGCAAACCCTTTCCAGCCGAAACCACCTCTTCAAAGTACTGCCTCTGAAATTCTGAGGACCTTGAGGACCAAGCCTCTTCATTTTTTTTTTTAAATCCATTTTATAACATATTACCTAGAATAAACTTAACACAGAAACAAAATTATGTACTTGAATAAGGAATTAATTATAGACTCAGCCCATCATATTCTTAATTAAACAAGGCTTTGTACCAGGATATGAACTATGAATACACAAATCTGAATTAGTGGTTAAAGTCAAACAGTACAATTAAATTGAGCATCTCAGAAGCATAACATGAAAGTATTGATAAGACAATTCCGTTTCTAGTAATATGAGAAGAAGATGCCTCAAGGAAGTCTATCAGTGCAAAGTACTAAGGGGGAGAGAGGGAGAGAGAGAGGAAGGAGAGAGGGAGGGAGGAAAGGAGCTCAAGAAGGAAGGAAGGAAGGAAGGAAGGAAGGAAGGAAGGAAGGAAGGAAGGAAGGAAGGAAGGAAGGAAGGAAGGAAGGAAAGTGGGTAAAAAAAATCTGTAAACACACAGCTGGAAGACTGCCAAGACAATCACCTCCACAGAGATAATGAGAATTGGGGATGAGAGACAGTCTTTGGAAGACTCAGGTTGTTTGTTTGTTTGTTTTTCTGAAACACTGTTTCTCTGTGTAGCTTTGGTGCCTGTCCTAGAACTCACTCTGTAGCCCAGGCTGGCCTTGAACTCCCAGAGATCCGCCTGCCTCTGCCTCCCTAGTGCTGAGATTAAAGGTGCGCGCCACCACCGCCCGGCCAGACTCGTTGGTTTTAACTGACAGTGCTTGAGTTAGGAGAGAGAACCTGGACCTGCTTACGATGAGAAGTCCAAGGAATATTAGAATGTTGGCATAAGTTGGGACACTGAAAGGTACCATTCTAATGAGAGGAACTTTGGAGAAACTCCTGACACACAGAGTGGCATGCCCGTCTCAGCTTTATTTAGAATAGAGTTGGGAAATTTTTCTCACAAGACAATGTGTGCAGAAAATGCCCACCATAGCATTTTCCCCCTGGATATTTACAGCCTGAGGACTTCTCTTCTATAGAGACTGCCTGTTATAGAATATTATTTTAACATGTGTTACAGTTGTTTATAGTGTGGAACATTTGTTTAATGATGCAAAGATGTGGTGCATTCTTTTATGTTACATTTGTTTAATTCTGTGAAACTGTGTAGCCAGAAGTTTCTCCATCCGCCTGGCCCTGTGGCCCTGCAGCTGTTTATAAAATAATTACTCAGAGGCTTATATTAATTACAAACTGTATGGCCTATGGCTTCAGCTTTTTGCTAGCTAGCTCTTTCATCTTAAATTAACCCATTCCTATTAATCTATATATTGCCACGCAGCCGTGGCATTACCGGTCTGCTGGCATCTTGTTGCTCCTTTGGCAGCTGGTGTCTCTCTCGACTCTGCCTTTCTCTCTGTATCTCTGCTTGGACTTCCCACCTGACTGGAAGCTTTCTTGTCATAGGCCAAAACAGCTTTATTTATTATCCAATGGGAGCCGCACATATTCACAGCATACAGAAAGACATACCACTGCAAAGCTGTGTTACTTTGCCTGTCTAAAACACCTGATGGTCTAATAAAGAAGTGAATGGCCAATAGTGAAGCAGGAGAAAGGACAGGCAGGGCTGGCAGGCAGAGGGAATATATAGAAGGAGAAATCTGGAAGGAAAAAAGAAGTACCAGAGAAGGAGGAAGACCTAGGGGCCAGCCACCCAGCTACACAGCAAGTCACAGAGTAAGAAACAAAGAAAGGTATACAGAAATAGAAAAGGAAAAGCCCAGAGGCAAAAGGTAGACAGGGATAACTTAAAGTTAAGAAAAACTGGCTAGAAATAAGCTAAGCTAAGGCCAGGCATTCTTAAGAAAGAATAAGTCTCTGTGTGTGATTTATTTGGGAGCTGAATGGCGGGCCCCACAAAAGAGCAAAAACAACCAACAACAACTGCCTCTGTCAAGATTAGCTGGGCCCGCCTCCTCCATCCACTGTATGCCATAAACTGTATGTCCGGCTGTGTGCAATAACCCCAACTTTCTGCTCAACCGTCTATCATAACAAAGACATTGAGCTTCCAGGGGGCTGCTGTTTCTCCATCAGAGAGCCTGGTCCCCCTGCCCTCAGCTCTTCTGCCTCTTCTTCATCCCATTGCCTCTCCAGTCAGGCCCAGTCCCTGGAGCTGAGCAAGAACTCAACCTGACTGTTTAAAAAACAAGACAATCTCAAGGATATACTCAAGGAACAAAGGAGACAATACAATAAATAATGAGCAGGAAACAGAATCAAAGCAAACATAGAAATAAAAAGTGTAACTGAGATTAAAAATTCAAAGGTCAAGCCACGTATCAGATTAATCATAAAAAAGAATTGCTAAAATGGAAATAAAATAGAAAAGACACATAACATAGGACGAAGATAATAAAACCTAGACGGAGGGGCTAAGATAATTGGAAATAAGTGAAGGGATCTATAATGTACTCTTTTCCAAATAGAGATAGACTACTCTGCTAAGATAAAACACCAAAGGTTTGTTTCTTTCTGGCAGAATTTTTTTTCTCTTTGTTCTGCAAATTAGAGGTCAAGCTTAAGGTTCTGCCTAAGACAGGTTGCTGATGAAGTTCTTCTGTGTGGACAGCCACCTTCTATCTGTGTCTTCACACAACCATTTCTCTGTGTGTGTGGAGGGTGGTAGGTGAGGACACAGAACTCAGGTCTCTCTTGTGAAGACATCAGTTGTGTTGAATGATGCCCCTCCAGAATGTCCTCACTTGACCTTAATTAACTACCTAAAGTCCTCATGACCAAATATAGGTACACTGTGGTTGGGGATTTTGGTGGGACACAATTCTGTTCACAATAGGCAAGACTAATAGAATAAGAGAGACAATATTTAAACACAGTAACAGAGAACTTAAAAACAGATTTCTAGTTAACTTTAAAATCCAAGGCAATATAAATGAAGAGAATTATGGCCCTGAAATAACAGTATATCAAAGACAAAAATGAGGTTTAGGTCAGATAACGGGACAGGTTATCTACAAAAGAATCACTATTACACTGATGATGATGGCCAACTTCTCACACTGAAGCAAAAGACAATGGGATGGTACCTTAAATCAACTTAAATCTTAAATCAATAAAAGTATTGAGAACTGAAGCATCATGATATATTAATCTTAGTGTAATGAGTATTACAGAACATTGCATTCAAGAATCACAGACGTGACATTCCTTCCAAATTTGGTTGGAAATACCAACTGGCTGAAAACTCTCTATGAACTATATTACAATTAATTTTAAAGGAGTGATATCAGAAAGAATGTGATTTCTAAAAAAGGTAACTAAACTAGCAACCATACAAAAACAACTACTTTTCTGTACCAATAAAAATACACTAGAATATTTCTTACAAGACATAAAAACTAAGAAACACTTCAAAATGATTTAAAACACTGTCAAATTTTATGGCACACAGCCAACGTGTTACTCACGGAGAGGGTCTTTTTCCTCTGCTTTTTGTGTTAGACAGTTTCTCACTGTTACCCAGGCTATCCTTTAACTGGGCTTTGAAACAATGCTCCAGGTCTCAGTCGTCAGAGAAGTGGGAACTAACTCGGCCTCCTTACCCACCAGGGAATCCACCACTTTAAATGTGTATTAAAGAAATGAGAAACAGGTGGGTATGGTGACAAAGGTCGATAATCCCAGCACTCTGGTTGCTGATACACAGAGGTTCAGGGTTTGGCTACATAGGAAAACTTTGTCTCAAAAGAGAGCAGGGAACAACATCAATAAAACTGGTCAAACTCCAGCAAAGCAAAAATCAAGACAAAAAGAGTAATGATATTTTAGAAGGTAAAGGAGGGTATCACAGATAGGGCCACAAAGGGATAATAAAAGCACTGAACAACTTTGTCAATAAACATCAGAACTTACATGAAAGAAACAATTTCATAGGAAAATATTAGCAAACACGGTAGATAAATGTGTCACTAGTATGGGGTAAACTGGAAATTCATTGAGAATTTTCAGCCCACACCAAAGATGGTATCTCCTTCTTTGTCTCAAAAATGTGTTTGAATGGGTTCCTGATCAGTCTCAGGTTTCACGCTGAGTGTAAGGGTATGGAGGGGGAGCATCAAAACACCAGCAGAGGGGAGAAGTGAGAGGGTGGGACACCCTGCTGTGGCAGAAGGCTGTACACATCTTGTGAGAGCACCTCCACTGTTCATTTCATCTGTGGAACCCCAGAAACTCAGAATTCCGGCCTTGACTCTGGAGTTGGCCATGTTCCAGCTCGATCTCACCCGGAATAATACCAGCTTTCAGGCTTACCCCCACACACACACCCTCACCCCCCATTTGCCCTGGGCAGTAGGAATTTGTAGCACTGTGGACATATTTTCATATGACTCAGTTCTTGCTACCTCTCCACAGTCAACAAGTCAAATAACAGACGTGGAAGAAATGGTGCAAGAACATGGGACTTAACGTCAGAGAAACAAGGACCGCATCTTACTCATCTTGTATTTGCTTAAGATGAGACCATTCACAGACGCGCCAAGCTGTGTTCAGAAAGTGGTCGTCCTATATAATGAATACTGAATCCTGCCTTGCTCCTTTTTCCCTGTGACAGAGTCATGTGGTCCAGTGCATCCAACTCACACATGATGAAATTGATTCTCCCAGGATCTGATTTAGGAAATTCAAAGTATCGTATAATTGATAATCATACTTTTAAAACCAATATTGTTCATTTTAAGACATTTGGTGGTGGTTTGCTTGTCCGAGAAGACTTAGTAATACTGTAGTTAGCATTAATATAAAAGAGAATTTCCTGCTGTCTAACTGGCCTCAGAAGACGATAACAGAAGAGGACAGCCCGGGCATCAGCAGAGCGACTGACTGCCCAGCTCCCATGTAGCTTTCCTATGAGCAGTGTCCTCTTCCTGTACACACACACATGGACAGATACTTTAATGAGCTGACTGGTTTTACCCCCACTTAGCGGGAAATGTAATTTTAGTTTAAGCAACTACCTATGTCTACGTTACTGTGTGCGTGGTATGTGAGGACTGGGTCACAATGTTAGAGGATTTCTTCATCTGGGTCTTGGCCAGGTAAGAATGAAAGCTGCAGCTTTGTGTTGAGGGTCCTGTCAGCTGTCCTGCAGCTCAGAGGCCTAAACTACACACATCCTCTACACACTTCACCCCGCACGGTAAAGGCTTCAGTGTTCCAGTTTGTACGTTACTTTTGAGGGGCTCAGCCTATGCTAGGTAAGAAAAACGACTTACCAAAGCAACCCATGAATGCCTCCATATCCTCCGACGAGCTTCACAACACTACAGACCATGTGCAACAGTGCTTTCCACGGGGCCAGGGCGATCATTTTCAGTGTATGAGTTGAGAGACTCGCTAATCTGGTGATGTCTTTGGTTAAAACGGTCAAACCTCTAGAATTGGATGCCGTGTCAGTGAAAGGAAGAGGACTTGGAAGATTTCTTCTCTCTCCACAAAATGAGCCCCACACCTCTGCTCTGGGCAGTCTTCCTCCTCACAGTGGGACAACGGGAACGGGTGATGGGGAGAGCACAGATACTGCATGGATTATGAACCATTTCCCAGATCCACTATCGCTAGTTAGTTCTCCTCACTGCCTGCTACTCCAGAGAAACCCATAGTTTTCTTTCAACACAGATAAAATAAGTGTCTGCGTCAAAAGACGACTGCCTAATACAGGAGATGGTCAATTTATATGTAATACCATAAAATACCATTGCATAATGATACTTACAAATATCCTTGTTTGGCTAGAAATATTCTAGACTGACAAAATGAAAACAGAAGTGTCAGGTGTAAAGATCTGAAGTGTTTTTGTGCAAGGAATTATGAAGGTTAAAAAATGATTAAAAAAAATAAAGATGAAAATCTGCCAAGCCTTCAGTCTGACTTGGTTTCTTAGAAAGCATATGGTTTAGAGATAGCATGCCTTCTGGTTTCTTACAAGATGGAGAATTCATTCTGATTTGGAACCGCTTCGCCATGATTGATAGAATGGTTTTTTGAACTGTTCTCCTTATAAATGAGAGTGTTAGGATCCAGAATGCATTACCTAAGCTAGGGTCTCAGCTTCCACTCACAGAACAGACACACTTAACTCTGGGCATATTCAGAAGGAACTACGTTAGCGGTTGCTATTGTGATCTAAACCTAAAGCTGGGTCATATAGCTTCTCCTGCAGGTTCAGTGTTTCCTGCAACTGAGGGATGCGTGAATTTAGAATCACATAATGAATATACAGCGGTTCTGAATAAGGCCAGTTTTAAAAGTCATTCTGACCCAAATGTTCTAGTTTCTGAAAGACACATGTGTAGTGATTGCAAACAGTCCCAGGATCTAAATAACCATAGTGTTTCATTGCCTTTAATTTTTTTTGAATTTTTTAAAATTTATTTAACTTTATTTTATGTGCATTGGTGTGAAGATGTCAGATCCCCTAGAACTGGAGTTACAGACAGTTGTGAGCCACCATGTGGGTGCTTGGAATTGAACCCAGGTCCTCCAGAGGAGCAGCCAGTGCTCTTAACCATTGAGACATTCTCCAGCCCCTCATTGCCTTTATTTATTGCTCTGTTACTCATTCTAGGGTCCTGCTTTAGCCTCAGTAACACTCTGGGGTACTTCATGCATCCTCATGAATTTCAGGTCCCATGGTTGTGTCCTTTGTTGAGGTTTATACCCTGCTTGGTCAGCACACAACCCATAACACTTTCCAAGTATGTATCACAACAAGGGGTCTTCCTATGTTTACTGTGGCTATTAGTAAGTGCTTGCCCAACTCAGCTCAAGTTCCTCACCTGCCACCTAGCCTTCTCTCCTCTAGGTTAGATGTTTGCCTACTAGAATGCCCCACTGTACTGATTTTCCATGGACTCAGGGGCTTCTTGGGTTGCAAAACTTTTGATGCTAAAACCAAAAGCCCTGAACAAATCACAAAAACCTGTTTCCTCCTAAGTTTCTATATGAATTTGTACTATCCTTCCAGAACCTCTTCTTGTGCCTCATTTGGATATAAGAATAGGTAAATATTAATGACATGTTTTTATTCCTAAATACGTGTATAAGAAGTCATATTTCCTGAGGGGGAAAAAACAACTCAGGCACAGATATACAAAATTTGGTCATAATAGAAAAATTGGAAATTCAGAGTAGGTACATATAAGCCTGACGCCATAGATTAGCCTTTTAAAGTGAAAGTCACGCTACCAACCTGTATGTAGCTTCCATCTCTGCCTCAGGAACCACCATGATCACAGATTCATCATGCCACTTGGTTGTTTGACAGGTTACACGATGATAACTAAATGATGCACCATGTCTATTTACCTTGTGTTGATGCTTTTGGAGATTACTAAATAATAATAAAAAATGATACTTCAGACTCATTCCCATATGTTCATCTCCATGCTTCCAACTAGACCTCCCGATTTTCTAGTCCATTTTCTTGAGGTCCCTGACTATCTAGCCAGGCTATTTACTACTGCACTTAGGTATGTGAATATTGTCACCTCCAGCTACAGTGTTAACCAAGAGTTCTGGGACCATTCTCCCCTACCATTTAAGTTTTTTAAAATTAATTATTTAAGAATTTCATACAATATAGTTTTATCATGTACCTCCCCCTCCCAAGCCCAACATCTTCACCTCCTCACCCACCCAACTTTGAGTTTTCTTCTTCCTCAGCCCCCATGAAGTCGTTTTTTTATTGCCCAACTAATCTTAGGAGGGGCTCTACCTTGGAGTGTGGAGAACCTAGCAGGGGACACATCACTAAAGAAAATTGACTCCTCCTCTCCTAGCAGTCTTCAGCAAGTGGTGGGGTTCCACGGCCACCTCGAAAGCCTCCTTCCGGCTGGAGCTTGTTCAGGCCTTGTGCGTGTTATTACAATCACTGAGCTCATAGGCTGCGGCTGCTCTGTTGTGTCTAGAAAACATGGTTGTCTTGAAATTATCCACTGCCTCTGACTCTTATAATCCTTCCAGCATCCTCAAAGATCTGTAAGGCTTGTGGGGAGGGAAATGATATGTATGTTCCATTCAAGGACTGAGCAGTCCATAGTTTCTTATTCTGTGCATGTGGACCATTTGAGGGTCTCTGCTAACTACCATCTCCTGCAAGACGAGATTCTGTAACGAGGGTCGAAAGATGTAACACAAAATGCTAAATGGTCTTATTAATAAAAAAAAAAACAGAATCAGATATTGGGGTGAAAGCTGAAAGATCAGAGGAATAGAACAAGCCAGCCATAAGTTCTTACCGCTAGGAAATTCTCAGCCCAAGAGAGCTACTTCCTATATACTCATGCCTTATATAACTTTCTGTGCCTTGCCATCTTACTTCCTCTCTCCATTCAGCTAAATCACTTCCTCTTTCCGCCCAGCTCTATCACTTCCTGTTTGTCTGTACAGACCTCTAGACCTCTATGGTTAATTAGTGCTGGGATTAAAGGTGTGTGCCACCATGCCTGGCTCTGTTCCTAGCATGGCCTTGAACTCACAGAGATCCAGATGAATCTCTGCCTCCTGAATGCTAGGATTAAAGATGTGTGCTACCATTGCTTGACCTCTATGTTTAATATAGTGGCTAGCTTTTTCCTCTGATCCCCAGGCAAGCTTTATTTGTTAGAGCACAAATAAAATATCACCACAGAAAGATGCATTGATCTCTGAGTAGAGAGATAAGTGATTAAGAATACTTTAAATGTATATCTATTTAGCAGAATAATAGTAGCAGTTTCTTCTCTAGGTTACCTAGGTCCTATGACCTATCTAACCACAGGTTCCTGGATCTTTTAACATTGCCAGGTATGGGTTCCATCTCATGGAGCAGGCCATTGATTCAATGAGAAAATGGCTGGTTATTCCCATGACATTCATAGCATTATTGTACTACTTGTTACTGTATTTTTTTATTTTTATTTTTGAGAGTATGATACAATTATATTAAATCTTTCCCTTTCCTCCATCCAAACTCTACTATATACCCATTCTTGCTCTTTCAATTTTGTGGCCTGTTTTCTTTTATTGATTATTGTTGCATACATATATGTATGTATATATGATATTTAATATTCCTAAATATAATCTGTTCAACCCATGTAATATTACTTGTATGTTTTCAGGGCTGACCATTTGGTATTGGATAATCAATTGGGGTGCTCTTCCCTGGTGAAGAGTCTTTCTCCCACTCTCAGCTTTCCTCGGTTGCCCAGAGTTCTTTGTGTAAGGTTGAGGCCTCACAGTTTTCCTCCTGTCCATTTTGGCATATCTATTGTTGCTGCCCTTGTTCAGCTTATGTTTAGGCTGTTGTGTTGGTAAGTGTGGTTTGCATAGGTATGGCCTCCATAGACTCACGTCTGAATGCTTGACCCATAGGTAGTGGCACTATTAAGAGGTATGGCCTTGTAGGAGGAAGTGTGTCACTGTGGAAGCAGGCTTTGAGGCCTCATGTGCTCAGGCTACATCCAGTGTGGGACACAGTTCACTTCCTGTTGCATGCAGATCAAGATGTAGAACTCTTAGCTACCTCTCCAGCACCACGTTTGCCAGCACGCTGCCACACTTCCCACCATGATGATAATGGACTAAACCCCTGAAACTGTAAGCCAACCCCAATTAAATGCTTTCCTGTATGAAAGTTGCCATGGTTATAGTGTCTCTTCACAGCAATAGAAACCATAAGACAGTGAGACTTTATGGGTATAGCTTCTGACATTACTAGGAGACAATCTCACAGCAAACTTACAATCTTTCTGCTCCCTCTTCTGGAATGTTCCTGGAGTCTTAAGTATGATACCTGTTTTGTAGATGCATTCATTGAAACTGAGCTCCACAGCTCTCCATTTTTATTGGTTGTGATCTCCTGTAATGGTCTCCATGGGTTACAAAAAGGAGTTTCCTTAATGAGGGTGGGGACTACACTTATCTGTGGGTGTACGTAATCCTCAGGCAGGTCAGTTTGAGCTCAGGGTCCTTTGGGCCCTACACCTGAAGGGCATAGTGTCTTCAGCACCTTCCACTTCTGGGGCAACCAAGGGTAGCAGCAGCAATAAGTTGCAAATTTTGGGAGTCTCTTGCACAGTCCTGGCCAACAACTCAAAAGAAGGCTTCTCATGCCTGGTGTTGGGTGCTTTGTTAGGTGGTCTTTGGCTCTTAGAAGTATTGTCAGCCCAGATAAGAAACTTTTATTTAAACTATATACGTATATTGATAGACTTATGTGTACTACAGGTTTTTAAGGTAAATAGTTAATAGTATGATTCCTTATGACTTTTTCAGACATCCTTACTGTTATTTTACGCTGTTCCCTCCCTCTTCAGTATTTATCTCCCTCTCCCCTCATTAATTAGATCCTCCTTTTCCCATTCCTCAATCAGATCACTTGTACACTACTATCCCCTTTCTATTTTTTTCCCATCCCCTATTCTGACATTGGTCGCCTTTTAGTTTCCTGGTTTCTGCAGTTACTCCAAGAGATATGCTCATGTCTGAAGATTTGGAGCTAGGAGCCTCTCATGAGAGAGAACATGGGAACTTTGTCATTCTTGGGCTGGTTAACCTCACTCAATATGATCTTTTCTAGTTCCATATATACTTACCTGCTGACTTCAAGATTTTATTTTTCTTTACATTTGAAAGGTATTCCATGGTGTACAAGTATCACATTCTCATTATCCATTTGTCAATTAAAGGACATTTAGGATTTTTCCATTCTCTAGCTATTGTGAATAGAGCAGCAAAGAACATGGCTGTGGACTAGAATGCCAAATCCTTTGGGAAATGCTGGTAGCCCATATACCCAGTGGTACAGCTGGGTATAGCTTTTGGAAAATGATACTGATTTCCATGGTGGCCGTGCCAGTTTGCAGTCCTAACAATGGACAGGGGTTCCCTTTTTCTCACACCCCATATAGTTGTTTGCTGTCAGTTGTTCTGCTGAACTTGGCCATTCTGACGTGGGTAAGATGAAACCCCAAAGTTGTTTTCATTTGTGTTGACCTATTTGGTATGAACAATGAACATTTCTGAGAGATCTACTAGCCATTTTTCTTTGCTTCTTTTGAGAACTCTGTTCAGGTCCCAGCCACATTTTTCAAATGGGTCACTTTTTAAAAACTGTTTTTTGAGTTCTTTATATATTCTGGATATTAATCCTTTGTCAGATATATAGCTGGCCAAGATTCTCTCCCATTCTGTGGGGTTCCTCCTCGCTCAGTTGTTTCTTTTGCCATGCAGAAGCTTTTTCGTTTTATGAAGTCCCATTTGTCAATTGTTTCCTTAATTCCTGAGTAAACGGAGTCCTTTTCTGGAAGTCCTTTCATACATCTGTATCATGTAGGGTATTGCCTGTCTCTTCTTCTGGCAGTTTCAGGGTTCCAGGTTTCACATTTAAGCCTTTAATTCATTTGGATTTAGGTTTTATACAAGGTGATAGATATAGGTCTAATTCCATTATTCATGTGGACATGCAGTTTTCCCAGCACAATTTGTTGAAGATACTTTCTTTCCTCCAGCTTATGTTTTTGGCATCTTTGTCAATTTTGTTTTTGTTTTGTTTTGTTTTCCAAGACAGGGTTTCTCCGTGTAGTTTTGGTGCCTGTCCTAGATTGCACTCTGTAGACCAGGCTGGCCTCGAACTCACAGAGATCCGCCTGGCTCTGCCTCCCAAGTGCTGGGGTTAAAGGTGTGCGCCACCACCACCTGGCCTTTGTCAAATATTAAATGGCTGAAGTTATGTGTACTTACATTTGAGTCTTCGATTTTATTATATTGGTCTATATGTCTTTTTCTGTGTCGATACCATATTGTTTTTATTACTATGTCTCTGTAATATATCTTAAGAACTGGAATAGTAATCACTCTAGCATTGTTCTTTTTGCCCAGGGCTGTTTGGGCTATCCAGGCTCTTCTGTGCCTCCTTATAAGTTTAGAATAGTTTTTCCTATTTCTATGAAAAATGAGATGGGGATTTTGATTGGGATTGCATTGAATCTGTAAATAGCTTTGGTAAAATGATAATTTTCACAATATTAATTCTATCAATCCATAAGCATAAGATATCTTTCCATTTTCTAGTGTCTTTGTATGGCTCTTTCTTGAGAGGTTTAAAGTTTTCATTGTAGAGGCCCTTCACTTCCTTGGTTAGGTTTGTTCTGAAATATTTTGTTTTCTCTGAGACAGCTGTGAATGGAAATGTGTCCATGATCCTTCTTTGTATGTCTGCTGTTGATTTATAGACACTCTATTGATTTGTGCGAGTTCATTCTGTATCTTATCACATTGCTGAGTTTGTTTAGTTTCCAGTTTTCTGGTAGAACTTTTGGGATCTCGAACATGTGGCAGTACCGTGTCATCTGTAACAGGGATAATTAGACTTCTCTCCCTATCTGTGTCCCTTTGATCTCCTTCTCCTGTCTTATTGCTCCAGCTAGCACTCTGAGCACAGAGTTGAAAAGGAGTGGGGAGGTGGACATCCCTGTCTCATCCCTGACTTCAGAGGGGCTGCTTCCAGCTTTTCTCATCTTAGGATGATGTTAACTGTGGCTTTCATCATGTTGAGGTATGTTCCCTCTATCCCTACATTCTCTAGAACGTCTATCGTGAAGGCATGTTAGATTTTGTCAAAGGCTTGTTCTGAATCTATTGAAATGATAATGTAATTTTTGCCTTTTAAGTCCATTTATGTGGTTTATTACATTTATTGACATGCATATGTGGAATCATCCCTGCAATTCAGGAATGAAGTCAATTTGGTCATGGTATATAATATTTTTATATGACTCTGTATTTGGTTTGAAAGTATTTTATTGAGCATTTTGGAGTCTGTTCATCAGGGATATTGGCTAATGTTTTTTTAGGGTTTTTTGTTTGTTTGTTTATTTGTTTACATGGTTTTGGTAATAGTGTGATTCTGGCTTTGTAGGACTTTAGGAATGCTCTTTCTGTTTCTCGTTTCTCTTTTTATTTCTTTAAAAATAGTTTAAGGTTTGGCTGTATATCTTCTTTGAAAGCCTGGTAAAAGTTGGCTGTGAATCTCTCTGGTCCTGGAATTTTCTTGGTGTGAAGATTTTTTTATTACTATTTTAATCTCATTTGTTACGGGTCCACTTAGGATTTTTACTTCTTGATTTAACTTAGGTAGTGTGGCTAAATCTAGAAAGTCATCCATTCCTTTTAGGTTTCCCAGCTTAATGAAGGACAGGTCTGAAAAATATTCCCTTGTGATATTCTGAACTTCTTTGGTGTGTGTTGATATTTATGGTTGATTGTGAACAGTGTTGTTGATTTTTGGTGTTTTTTGTGTTCAGTGATACTTTTGGGTTTTTTTTTGAGACAGGGTTTCTCTGTGTAACAGCCCTGGCTGTCCTGGAACTCACTTTGTAGACCAGACTGGCCTTGAATCCACAGAGATCCACCAGCCTCTGCCTCCTAAACACTGGGATTAAAGGCATGCTCCACCACAGCCCAATTGATACTTTGTATTTTAATAATTATGGTTTCTTTCTTTCCAGTCTCTCTGCTATGCTCATTCCTCCCTGAAGTTTGAAATATTGCTTCCTGTATTTTCCTTAGGTTTAGTTTGTTTGATGCAAGTATTTTTAGGTTGTTTATATCATAGAAAGTTTTTCTTTCTCCTTCAGTTATGGGAGATAGTTTTTTTTTTTTTGGGGGGGGGGTGTATGTTACTCTAAGCTGGGCATCATAGCCTTTAGAATGCATTGTTCCAGGCTTTCAAAGTTTCCATCAAGAAATAAGTCATTATTTTGATGAGTTTTCCTTTGTATGTGACTTACATTTTTTTTATCTTGCAGCTTTCAATATACTTTTTAAAAAACGTATAGTTATGTTTTAATTATCTTTTGCTGGCACAGCCATATCTGAATGGAATGGCAAAAGTCATAAAGCCAGCCCAGCTGCTTGACAAAGGTCCAGCAAAGATGAGGCCACCTTTGGTTTTCATCCCCACCTGCTGCATACTTGGGGCACTTTTAATATTTGCACAGTTTGAGGATATTGGATTGATGGAAAACTCCTTAGGAATCATTCATGCCGTCTTTCAGGAGTACTGCTTCTAAGCTTCCCCAGGACAGTCCTGAACATACCACCCCTCCTGCTTTTAGGGAGATATCCTTCTCTACTTGAAGGTCTTCCTTATGCCCTGGAGGTTGTGACACACATAAAGAAGCCACAGGTCTCTTTATGAGGCTATGAGATATTCTAGAAATATCTGTCCTTGTACTTACTCAGAAACAAGATATTCAAAACAAAGTAAACTTAAAAAGGTCAATAAGATTCAGTGGGCCAGAGGAGTTGGCCACAGATCAGATTGCAAGCCTCTTCCCACTGTACACTCAGGCAACTAAGTGGCATCTACAGCAACACAGTTAGATTGGCATGAGTTACCTCTGCCCTACACAGGGACTTATTGGTAAACAACGAATGATGTAAAAAGACATAAGAATGAGATGTCAGAACCTCCCTTCCTGAGAAAAGTTAGCTCATACAGAGCCACTGTGATGTCATATGACCAGAATGCCAGGATTAGACATATAAACACATTCTATAAATACATAAAATGTAAACATTGTATTGTGCCAGAATGTAAATAATTGCAGCAGCTTTGGCCTGACCATTAAGAGTTAATACACTGCTTGGGACACGGCAATCTGCCTGGGCTGGCTTGGATATTTTGTTTTGGTCTAGCATATTTGAAGCCACAAAAGATAGTAGTCTGAGAACAGGCCTCTAGATTCTTAAAAATTGGGTTATGGGGTCAATATGGTTATAAAAGACATCTGTTTATCAATGATGATTAAACTGAGGGAAAATGATTGTAAAAGATAACTCTGTTCTGTCATGGTTTATCAATGATGACTAGAAGATATGCAAAAGGAAGTGAAACATGTCCAAAACCAAAAATGATTTGATCTATGTTTTGGAACAACTTGAATGTATTCCTGCTTACTGAATTCTGTATAAATGAATACTGGCTGCTAGTCAGTCAGGCTGCAAGATTCTCCCGATCATCATGCCTGGCTCACTCCTTCCCTCACTGACCCCCTGCCTCCTTTCTAGGACCTATCTTTTGCTGGGGATGGTTCCTGGCAATTTGCTGTGGGGGATTTTCTTTTCTGGTTTTGTCTATTTGGTGTTTTGTGTACTTCTTATATCTGTATGCGTGTCTTTCCTTGTTTGGGGCGAGTTTTCTTCTATGATCCTATTGAAGACCTTGTCTATGCCACTGACTTGGGATTCTTATCCCTCATCCATGCCTATAATTCAAAGGTTTCATTTTTCCCGTGGTGTCCCACATTTCTTGCATGCTCCCCTTTCTGTGCACCCCAAGCCCATATTCCTTGCTTATTTGGTCTAGATCCTGATATTTATCTTCAAGTCCTGATATTCTATCTTCTGTTTGATTCACTGTACTTGTAAAGCTTCCCTTTAAGTTTCCTAGATGCGTTATTGGGTTTTTTAATTGTTCTTTTAAATTGTGTCCTGAGGCTCATCTAGAAAATTCTTGTTTCAATTCTACAGGACTGGTCGATGTTGGAGAGAAGACACTGACTTGATCTATCATACTGTTGGTATTTTTGTGATAAATTTGGACATGTGGACTTCTTTTGTTAGTTCTAAGTCTGATGTGGCAGACTTGGGCCTAGAGGTTGGAAATAGCTTGGGTGGAATGAAGTCAGATGGATAGAGGGGACTTGTATCAGATGGATACAAGATGTGTCTGCTGATCCAAGCCTGGAGTGTAGATCTGGCTTGGTGGAAGGGTTGGATACAGTGTGGAAAGAGATTGGTGGGCTAGGAAATAAGTAACAAGGGTCCTGGCAGAGGCCTAGAAATTGGTTTAGAGCAACTACAGAAGGCCAGACTAGGCAGGGGTACTGGATATGGGACCAGGGCTAGAGCTGGCAGGTTGGGGAGACTCACAGGGCTACTCTGGAAGAAGTAGATCTGGTTGTGTGGAGAGGTTGGATGTGTTCTAGAAGGGACCTGTGGGGTGGTAAGTAGGACTGATCCTGGTAGAAGCCTAGAGGTTGGCTTGGGATCAAGCAGGGGTGGCCAGGCTGGGCAGGGGCACCAAGTGTGGAACAGGAGCTAGACCTGGCAAGTTGAGATGCTCAGCACTGTTTTTAAAGACCACCTGAGGGTTGTTGTTTTTCAGTTCTTTATATGGTCATTCAGATGCAACTAGAAGAGGAAAGACGAGAAGCTCAGGAAGACAGTTATCATATTGACAGATCCATGGACAGGAAACACATGGTACACAGGGAAAACATTGGGATGGCCAGGAGGCAAAGACAGGAGCAAGGGGAAAGCATCAGGCTAATGCTTTTATTGGTGTTTAAGAAAACACAAGACAAAGTACAGTTTAGGATTGGGTACTCTCTGCAATTTGGAGGCCTCTAAGCTATTGAAGTGGTCTCTTGTCTGATAACTGGGCCCTGGCTTGATTATGGCAGAAGTATATTGTCTCCTGGACTGATTTATCCAACCACAGGCAGTATGCCTCCGAATTAGTTTGGATATCAAAGATATGCTTCTAGTTTTTAAATCAAACTTTAAAAAAATTTCTATCTGGTTATACAGGGCCTTTCACACACCATAGGTGTTAAGTTGTGGGATGGAAAAGGTACAAATGGGATATATATATATATATACACACACACATACATATATATACACACATACATATATATACACACACATATATATATATATATACACACACACACACATTATATATATATATATATATATATATATATATATATATATATATATATATATATATATATATATATATATATATATATTTCTGTTCAGGTGCAATCCCAGATGGACTATCTTCATTTCACAATGGATTACTGCTAGGCTTGCCTATCTGTTTGAGGTCTACAAAACTCATATTGGCAGTTCAAGACGCATGGTTGTCAGGCATTCCTTTGTGTCTAGAAACATTCCAGTAGCTGTCTTCCAGATTATATGGCCTTGTTTCAGAAACTTATTGCACGTTTCCATGGAACTTTTCATACATTCTTCATTTATATTATCCCTGCCACTGATCTCTCCAAAATGGCCGGCTATATGGTACAGCTCAAGTAAGAGAGCTGTTTGAACACAAACTTGGGTTTTCTGAACAGTTTTCCTTGACTGCTGGGGATCTTTACTTGGGAGTATAGGTCATAGCAGAATTCAAAAGTAGAAATAGACTAGATCTAAACCATGGTTAATTTTGTCTTAGAAAGAACACTAGGAAAAATCAGGAGCCATTTTGGATTTTTGCTCTTGTGGTAGATAGTGCTCATAGCATTAGTTCTATTAATGCTCTGGCCTCTGTTAAAGGCCAGAAATGTTGCTAAAGATCTTACAATGCACAAGATGGCTCTCTATACAAATAACCATCTGGTCCCAATGCCAACAGTGCCAAAGCTGAGAGACTCTTGTGTACAATGTTTTGCCTTCAAAGGATGTAAAAAGTTCACCAGATGCTGTACTGTGCTTGTCTGTAGTAAGAGACAAAAGATGCAACACATTTCAAAAGGCCCGTTCTGACTTAGGTCACAGTAATTTACAACTGCATTGTCCTGCTGAACTGAACCTCCTATTATGATCAAATGTCCTGCATATCCAGTGATGCTTTTTGCCTTACATTTGACTATGAGAACAGCATGGCAACAAGAGCTGATGGTATTTATATACCCACACAAAATGAAATAAAATGCTTTTTACTTATCGATTGACATAATTGCAAAATTCTCCTTTATTCTTTTATTCTCCTTTATTCTGGTTAATTTTTCAAAATTAAGCCAACTCTTAATTATAACTTTAATGAAATATGTTTAAAATATTTGCATTTATATTAATGAATGAGACTGCCTACAACTATATCCTTGGTGAATTTTGTTATCAAGTTTATGCTGTGCTGATCAAATCAGAATTTAAGTTCCAGTAAAAGACTATTTCTTCTTTGAAGATTTAATAAGACTCACTTGAAAGCCACATGGAGGTGCATCAACTTAGAATTATAAGTTCAATTTAATGTGGCTCAGACTGCTTCTATTTCCTCCTTTTCCCCCAGAGTAGCTGATTTTTTTTCTTGTATGTACTTCAGACCATGTGAAGCAGCAGTATGCACCTCTTAAAAATATATTGATACAGACAACCCTTTAATCCACAAGGGGTATGAATTGTGCGTATGTGGGTGTGTGTTTGATGGCATTCGGGTAGAGGTCAGATGATAAGTGGTAGTTTTCTCCTTCCTTTTACCCAGTGGGTTCTAGGGTCCAACTTAAGTCATTAGATTTGGCAGCAAGCTCCTTTACTAGCAGAGCCGTTTCACAGACCTGAAAGTGCTATATTCAAAGCACATTTTTGTTGGACATTGAATTCTAAATACAGATGTAACTTCACTGTTATGTGTTGGCCCTTGGATTTTGACTGAGAAGGCAAACATGTTTATCCAATTCTAGCTTAGTTTCCAGTCAACTGGTGCCTTATGTCCACAGAAGATGCCTGTAGTCATACAGAATAGCCTTAGACAACAAAGTAGGAGGCATACACAATGTGAATCCCAAGAACTGACATCACTGGAGATTGCTTTTGAAGCCTGGTTATAAGAAGTATGATTTGTAGTTTAATGCCATTTTCATTCAGTTTGCAAGATTTTCTTCACCTTGGAATTCTGGTGCATGATTTCTGGGTGAAGGCTTTTCCATGGTCAATGCATTCATTTTCCAAGAGTGAATTCTCTGTTCTGCCATCAAGTTTATTTTGCTACGACCAGCAAAGACATAGTTGTGAAGAAGATATATGACCTGGTGATTCCCTCTATATGCAACATAAATTTCTCTACTGATTAGAGATACTGAGGTACAACTCCAGTTTCCTATGATTACATGTATATTCTCCATTTTTGACTGTTCAACGTCCAGTAAAACACACCTCCTGAATGTTCTGCTCAATCATCTCTCCCATGATTTCCTACAGTACTGAGTACTGTCTGGTGAGTGAGGTATACATGCTGGAGCTGGAGACCACTCATTAATCATTGCATACCTCTGCAACCATTAGATATGATTTTGATGTTCTGCTATCCAAAAACCTATGCTATAATGGTTACTGTGTTGTCATTATTAATGAATATTATATGGATATGCAATTATCATGCTCAAAAATCTTTAAGTTAGCATTCAGAATATAAATAAAAACCTTTATACACAGCTCTCCTTACTTACTTCCTACAATTGAAAAGACGATTTCCTTTGGAAAAATGGTAAGAGGGTAGTATCATTGTCACCTGTAAAATTCTACTTCAATCTGTGTTAAGAATTAATCATCAATTATTACATACAGATATAGATTGGAAGCTTTAATTTTACTTACAATCTATGCCAGTGACCAGTCAACTAAATTCTACTGGCCAAATAACTTTACAACACTCATATTCATTTCTATTTTGCTAATGGCTACTCATATACTGAAGTAGTAGAGATAAGTAGTGCTACAGTGATCAATTGGCCTGCAAAGTTTAATGTACTTACCATCTAATTTCCTACAGGGGGAAATTGTTAATTCCTAATCTACACCATGAAAATAGTAATTTTAAGGTAACCCAATAGTCCATTCTGTAAGTGAAGTACTAGATAAACCAATTTGCATTTTAAAAGTACACTGGTAGAAAGTTTCCCTTAAAGTACTCCAATTAAAAAATACAAAAACATTCCACAGGCATACATGACTGCCAACAGATGCCAAGTATAGAAGCAAAATTTTTAAGAAGTAAACCTGGGAAGATAATGGCTAGCTTTGTTTGTTTTTAAATAATTTGGAGTCCTACAAAAGTAATAATAGTAATACATATTGTTTCTGAACCTAGTTATCATTTTTAAGGAACCAGTGTTCTATTTGCTTCTTGAACACCTACATTTATTTTGGACAAAACGAAATAACAAAAATCAGGAGAAAAAGTAAACTAAGAGCTCCAAATGTAAAACTGATAAAATATTTTAAGACTTAGAACATACTGACCAAAGCATCCACAATTCAAGTACACACACACACACACACACACACACACACACACACACACACACGATCTGATGAGGACATACAGATAATTAAAAAGATTTGGTGAATCAGTCGCTAAATCCGTTATCACTTATATTGAAATAAAATGAATTTTAAACTAAACACCAAACTGTTATGATAGGAAGCCCATTACTAAATTACTTACAGCAACTTTACTATTTCAAGAAAACGGAACAGAACATCTGCACTATGGCGATTAACAAGTTTGGTTTTCAACCACACATTCTGACAGCTCCTTACAGATGTATATATACATACGATATATATATATACATATATCATATATATGTATATATATATATATCGTATGTATATATACAAATATATTTGCAAGTTTTAACATTTCCAACAACTGGTAAACAAGGATTGTCAATGTTTTATTAACCTCAAGGACTATAATTCTGTTTAATACTTAAAGTATAAAAACATTTTTTACTGCCATTCACTGGCTTTTTAAAATCATTCTGGCTACCACTAAAACTTTCATAAAAGTTAATTCTACATCATTCAACTAGGATGGGAATATGAAATTCTGTAGTTCTTCATATCTCAATCCTCCAGAAGGTAACAATAGCAGATTGTCTAAGGAATAACCATGTATATTGGATGAGTCAACTAAGTAGTGAAGATTTCTCTAAGTTCATTGAAGTTAGATTTGAACTGTATTATAAAAAAACTATTGGTACTTGTAACACAGCAAATCACTGGATATGAGAATATGCGGCAAAAACGTACAGATGCTATCACTGTTTATTTTTAAATCCATGTGTATGAGTACGTGCATGTGAGTGCAGTTGCCTGTCAGGACCTGAAGAGGGTGCCAGATCCACTGGAGCCTCAGTCACAGGTGGTAGAACAGCCTGACCTGAGTGTGGGGAACTGAACTGGGCTCCTCTGCAAAAGCAGTAATGTTCTTAACCGTGGGGCCATATCAGCAGCCCAAGAACATGGTTTTGAAGAATGGAGTCTTCCTTAATTAAATATTATTTTTATCTTCAGGTATTTGGTGACTGGAAAAGGCCAAGAATTCAAATCCAAGATATGCACAAAAATTCGACTCAGATTCACCAGGTCCACAGAATCTGACAGCATATGCCCATAAAGTTGGGCTTATGTTCTTTTTAAGCCATGAGACAGCAAAAACATGTATTTTTCAATATTAATAGCTGTGCTATAACTAGAACAGGTTTAAAAATATTTCCAGTGGTTCCAAAGAATGCCTCTCAAAATCCAGACTCATGTGTATGTTTAATCTGTACATTTTACCTTGTTTTCCTATTTTTTTGACCCTTTTCAAGGGCAGGGTCTAATGTGTTCCAGGCTGTATTCACACTCATTATGTAGTAAAGGATGATTCCAAACTTCTGATTCATCTGCCTCTATCTCCTGTGTGGTAGGATTGCAGATATGTACCAGCAGGCTTGGTTTATGTAGTGCTGGGGGCTGAAGCCAGGTCTTCATGAAAGCTAAGCAAGCACTCTATCAACTGAGTTACATATCCTCTGTCCCTCCTATTTTTAAAGACTTATGTTCACAAATATCCAGAATGAGTTTTTGATTTCCTTTCATGGTATAAGGAAAGTCCAATAAAAAAATCATCCAGTAAAATTTTAATTATATTAATATAAAGTTTTAAATGTTCCTATTTTACCTAAAATTAGTTGATTTTTACCAATAAAATGGTAAAAATAGGCAACTTTAACTTAAAATTGCACAGCTTCTTAATGTTTTATTTAAAGCATTCGTTACATCGGAACTTTACTGATACTTAAATTACTGCAGCATCATCTAGATAAAGCATAAAATTATATTAACTATAAAAAGAAACAAACCACTTTTGATTTTTTAAAATTATATATACATATATTTATATCCAGTTGACAAATAGCATCACAATTATTACACTATTTTAAAAAAACATGAAAATAACAATGGAAGCTAAGGTCTAAGTTTTTTATTTCAAATGTCCCCTTTGTTTATATCTAAGAGATATTAGAAACTAGATTTCAGTACCTCAAAAACAAAACAAAACAAAACAAAACAAAAAACAACTAGAAAGTCTTTAATATTTACATCTACTATGGAAAATAAGAGCTGCTTTTTTTTGGCTAAGTTAGATTGCTATTACCTACAGTATTTACACTGTAAATGTTAAGGGTGGGGGTAAGTACTACTAAAAATACCACTTTAAACAAATACATTGTGCCTGGACTTTTGTTCTTAAGATATCTGTATACCCTGGACAAGCGCATATCAAACAGAATTTGACTTCTAAAAAAAAAAAAAAATCTACTCAAAGTCTGAAAAAGAGACCCCTTTATGCTTCTTTATGTTGTTTATCTAAATACTGTTGAGCCTGATTGTGGTGATATTTTAATTGTGCTGAAATGTGATTTTATTTGTATGTTAATAAATAAAATTTATCTGGAGATCAGAGGTCATAGCGAGCCAGGAACAGAAGTCAGGTGGTGGTAGCCCACGCCCTTAATGCGATCACATGGCAGGCAGAGTCTCTGTGTGGTCAAGGACACAGCCAAGCATGGTGACATGAGCCTTTAATCCCAGTACCAACCATACAGACCTGAAGGTCTGTACAGACAGGCAGTGATGAGGAAGTCATGTGGCTGGGCTTAGAGCCAATGAGAAGGCAGAACATGAAAGCAATAAAAGCACAGGTGAGGCAGGAAGCAGCTCTCTCGTGTGGGAAACCACGGCTTGGTGGTAAGCTAAAGTGGTTCTTAACTAATTCTCTGATCTCTTCAGCTATTATCCCTGTATTTGGCTCTCTGTTTCTTATTTACTAAGACTGTTTAGAAATTTGTCTACACCTGATATTGGAATAATAAGCATGGAACTTTAAATGAAACAATGGCAACATGTATAGATGTAATTTTTTTAATATTGTAAAATGTCTTAATGTTGACCCATAATTGTAAGACTATCTACTATTCTTTTAACCCATTAAGTCTCATATACACATGCGTATATGTCTATCCCTGAACAGTGAAATGTTCCAGGGACTTACAAGGAAAAAATGATTCAATTATGTTATTCTCTTCTTAGAATTGCTTTTCTAGTACTTAAAACACATCTATATCCTTGGGCAAAAACAAACACAAGTCAGTGTCACAGACTGAGCTTTAAAGCGCATTTTAATTTCCAGTATCTGTAACCTACTAGTAATGAGCCAGATGTAGAATACTGAAGTGATTCACTATGTAGTAGTGTGTCAAATCAATGATAGAACGCATAGAAAAGTAAGAGATCAGTTTTGGGAAAGGTGTTAAGGTGGTTAATGTGGAAACTTCTAAATGCTAACTTTAATAACAAAAATAGTTCTAAATGTAAATGAATGTTAAATTAACACATTATAAAAGAGAAAGGCTTAAATAAACTGGAACTTATATATTACAATAGTAAAGTTAGGACAGAATAAACCAAAGATATGAACAGTTCTGAAAATTCTCTTTTAAGCCTACTTCCAACAGAAATATTCAGGCTTTTTTCCTGTACATAGTTGATGCTTTATCTATACCATTTATAGTAGAAAAATAAATTCTTTAGCAACCTAGAAACAGTTTATAAAACTCTTAAAGTTTAATTTTCTTTGCCAGACATGCCAATGTTAAACTGACAGCTATAAATTAAAGCTATATAGACATAGGTATTAAGTAATATAGAACAAGTTAAGAATACTACATTTACCGGATATTCTTTTTTTTTAAAAATTACTGTACTCTTAATTCCTGTGTGCTTTGCAATAGGAATAATAGGGACTTTGTTCTCTTAGAAAAGATAATAACATGTAAGCATATGACACAAATAGGGTAATTTATAATATACATGTACTTCAACAGTAGCCTGGTTCATGTCGACATCTTGGTTGAAATTGGAAGTACAATACCTAAGATATAACAATTGGGAAAGAATATTTATTTTAAGACAAAATGGAGCAAATCAAACTCTTAGGAGCCTTGAATCTCAAAAATCATCGATTTACTATAATACAAATAAGGAAACCTTAACGTTGAAATATAAAGATTACAATATTGACCAAAGAATTTCTTCCTTACTACACAAAATATGACCCAGCAGTAAAAAGCAAATCATTTTCCTTTTCCCAGTAAAACAAATGGTATGGATTGATAATAAAATAATTTTGAATACAGCCCAACTAAATTTACCTATTATCCAGTCAGAAAGTTTTATCATAATTTAGTGTTCTGGTTTAATCTTCACTAACAAAATATTTAACCCCTAAAGCAGCAGTCATTTATAGCAACTCTGGTACCAACATCAAAGGGGGGGGGGACTGGTTTAAAAAATGGTGCAAAAGCCATTCTGGATTGTAGAACAACACATCACAGAAAGAATATGAATACAAGTTTGTGATTTTATATATACATACTCCAAGGAGTCTGTCAGTACCCAAAGTATTTTTATTGCTGTATTAGCAATGGATTTTTTTGGGATATATTCTCAAGGGCCACATAAAAATAGATTCAAGGAACAGATTAAATTGAAGTCCTAGATTAAATGTTTGGTTTAAAGAACTTTCTACAACAAATTTCATGTTTATGTATGAAAAGTTATATAACCTTATATGAAAATGTCATGAAGTATTTTTCTACACTATACTAAATGTATTCCCCAAGAGGGAAAAATTAAAATATCTAAAATATATTAGATTAAGATTACAAGACCATCATAGATCTTTTGAACATGCATCTGTTTACAGAATTAACCGTATACAAAATGTATTTTTCATTATAGATCATAAAGAAATGAGTTGGTGACAACTATCCTTTACACCACATTATCAACTCACTTTAACCACAAGTGTGTCCTTGGTATGTGAGTAAAAGAAACAAGTTCATTCACTCCTCATCAAATCATCCACAGATTTACTTAGAAGATGAAGGTGCAGAAATGTGAAATATGTTACATGTATTTTTTTCTTTCTTTCAAACAACATCCCAAGCACGGCACAGTAGCCTGAAATTATAAAATACTTAACTGGGCTTTAGTTACCTACACAGACTGCTTGAATGTAAATTAAGTTTCCAAATTAGCACATCAAATAACAAAACCAGCCATAAAGCAGGCTGAAAGCATTAAACGTTTCATATATGAGTTTTTAAATCATTTAATTTCTATAGAAAAATTTTATTCACAATATAATGTGACAGAAATCGCCACAGGAATGATATACTGATTGCAATAAGGTTGCATGCAGCAGCAGCTTTGCATTTTTATAACTATTTTTTGTTTATAAAAATTAAACCTCTCCAGTCATGCTTACCATGTTTTTAGAATTCGTAATGTATGTGAACAGGGAATACCATATAGTTCAAAGAGAAAATGTCTCATCATTTTGAATGTGGATTATCTGTATGAAACATGAAATATACTACTAAACCCTGAAACATGCATGTCTAGATTTGCTTTTGTCCAATTTTAGGCCATTTGCAATCACATTCTACTCATATAATACCAAGAGGGTCTGCCTGCAATTGCGGTTGAATTAGCTGAGGTTGCAAGGGTGGTGGTAACTGAAGGGGTACCAGTGATTCCACCAACTGTCCTGGATTTGAAGGTGGGGGAGGAGCCACAGCGTTCGCAGTTTCTACAATTTCTCCATTGTAAAAGAAAAACTGGCACTGTTGAATAAATGTTTCAACGACAGATTGATGGATTTTAGTGGTAGACAGAAACTCTCGATTTTCAAAATCAGGTCTCATCAAAGTCGGCCAAAAACAGATGGATAAGTTGTCTGCTGTCATTAGGTTGATTTTATTTTGCTGACTAACCCTGAAATTATAAAACGGAAGGGAAAAAAGAAATCAGAACTCACTGAAATTACAGAACCCCAAAGCTAGTTTATCATTTATACTAATTTCAACTTTAAATTTTTTCTTAGCAGCATATATTCAACTATATTCTAAAACAAGAGAGCAATGAATACCTATTCTTTGTGAGAATGCCAGACAGTCTAAAAGATGCTGCACTCTGGGGCTTAAAGGTTTATACATGCAAGTCTTTTCAATTTGAAAAAAAAATTCTTTTCTTCTAGGTTAAGGCCAACTGACCAACATTAATGGCTTTCCAAACAGCAAATTCTAATGTGGATCCAAATTTTTAGACTACTGTGGAAGATTAAGAAATAAATCAAGGCCAGGCAGTGGTAGCACACGCCTTTAATCCCAGCACTTGGGAGGCAGAGGCAGGTGGATCTCTTGAGTTTGAGACCAGTCTCGTCTACAGAGAGAGTTACAGGACAGCCAGGGTTACACAGAGAAGCCAAAAATCAGGGTATGTCATCCCTTTTAAACCAGCTTAGGAAAACTTAGCATAATCTATCTAGCACCTAGCACACTATGAACATCTTTTAAAACAGTATTTTGTATACTGTTAAAATTTTATCTTAAAGACAACATTCAATAAATTCTACTTTAAAATGTCTCAATTTAACATCAATTTACAAATAATTATACAGTATTAAATGATTTTCATCCAGTCCTTTAAATACCTGAGCAAGCACTTCTATCACTATCTCTAGCAAGCAAGACATGTAAGAAGCAAACCTTAGACTATAAACTATAAATTATTACATTACGTTTATTCAACCCTCTTATTCTACACATAAACAAACACTTCGAACTGGGCATAGCAGTATCCACCTGTAATCCCAGTTCTCAGAAGCTGAAGCAGTAGGATAACAGATTACAGGTCAGCCTGAGCTACACAAGAAAAAAGAAGAAAAACTGTCCAGAAGTCAGTGGCATAGCAGCAAAATCTTTAAGTTTAAAAAAAAAAAAAAATAAAGCAAACAAAAAACACAAACCAAAGAAAACTTCCAGATACAGAAATCACTCACCTAAAGTAAAATATGTAGCCTAACATTGTGTTCTGTGATGAAAAAGTCATTTCTAGTAAAAGAGACTCAACTGAACAGTGAGAATCAAGTCAACCATCTGTTGATACGTAGTAGGTGGCTAGTACATACAGTGTGGTGTGTCATGTAGCAGTGACGTGCTAGGTTCAGAACTACCTACCAAGTTGGAAGACAGTATGGAGAGTCTGTATCTGTTAGAAATTAGGTTGATCAGGGAAAGCTTCATGGACAAGGTGAAGTTTAAGGTTAAGTCAAAGGTAGGAAGGAAGGGAAACTGAGTTACAACAGTGGCTATAGCATTTGTCAGAACCTTCTGGAGGGCTTGTTAAACATCTGAAGTTTGTGATTTATTATGTCTGTGGTAAAGTCTAATAGCATAAACTGCTCAGAAATTCTCAGATAGCTGCTGTTTTGGGAACCATACTTTCAAACTATTGGCATGTTAAGATGTGCCACAAACATACTCCTGGATAGCTGCTAGTAAAAGTTTAACACAGCATAACTGCTGTTTATGGGGGAAAGAAAGGAAGTGTAACCACTCAGAACTACTAGTGTTAATCAGTTTAGAGTCTATCCTAAAGAGATAGAGCACTATTTTAATCTTGAAAAATCTTTGGGGCTGGAGTGATGGCCCAGCAGTTAAGAGCACATGTTGCTCTTGCAAAGAACTGGAGTTCAGATCCCAGCACCCACATTGTGGTTCACAACTATCTGGAACTCCGGTTCCAGGGCAACTGTTGCCCACTTAATGACCTCCACAGGCACCAGGAACACATGTGGCACACAGACGTGCATTAAGTAAAATATACAAAATAAAAACATGTAAAACAAATCTTTAGCCAAGTTTTTTATTTTTTAAAGACAGGGTTTCTTTGTGTAGCTTTGGAGCCTGTCCTGGAACTCGCTCTGTGGACTAGGCTGTTTTAGAAAGATCATCTTGACATTAGAATCAGTGGAGGGTAGAAATAAAAGTTGGCAAAGACAACTGTTAACATTAGTAGTTCCTGAATGAGAAATAGTAAATAAAGTTGTGGTAAAGGAAAGAAAATGGAATAATAATTAGAAATATGGACTTGATAATCATTGGATATACAGAGTGGAAGAATATGATCAAATAATCATTCCACAGGATAACTTTACTATCTTGTCAGTCTGTCAAAGAGATGTATGACATGTATTTGTCTTTCTCCTAGAATTCCAGGCCCATCTGTTCACTGCTATATGCCTAGTACTGTGAGAATATGCAATGGTGGGGGATGGGGAGGGGGGTTAGGAGTAGCTTCTAGTTAGCTTCAGTTATCAACCTGACATAGTCTAGAGTTACCTAAGGGAAACTCAATTGGGGTACTGCCTCAAACAGACTGGCCTGTGGGTATGCCTGTAGGCTATTTTCTTGCCTGAAGATTCATGTAGTAGGGCCTAGCCCACTGTGGGTGGTACTGTTGCTAGGCAAGGAATGTTGGGCTGTACAAAAACTTAGCTGAGCAGGAGTTGGGGAACAAGCCAGCAGGCAGTATTCCTCCACATGGTTTCTGCTTCAGCTCCTGTCCTGCCATCACCTTCAATGATAGACCTGAGAAGCATAAGCCACATAAACCCTTTCTTTGTCTAAGTTGCTTTTGGCCATGGCACTTATCAGAGCAACACAAGAAAAAACTAAAAACTGTGCAGTACATTGTTCCTTTTCAAACTCAAGTCTGAATAGCTTCTGCTCTATCTCTAGTATTTCTCAGAACCACAAAGAATGCAAATCATGCTGGGCGTTGGTGGCGCACGCCTTTAATCCCAGCACTCGGGAGGCGGAGGCAGGCGGATCTCTGTGAGTTCGAGGCCAGCCTGGGCTACCAAGTGAGCTCCAGGAAAGGCGCAAAGCTACACAGAGAAACCCTGTCTCGAAGAACCAAAAAAAAAAAAAAAAAAAAAAGAATGCAAATCATATAATGCTTTGTCAATAAAGCAATGTGGTTCTCCTAGCAAGAATAATACATATAATAAAAAAGATTTATATATTCTGAAACAAACTTATCATTATAAAGACTAAAAAGCTATAAAACTAGTCTATGAGTCATAATGTGAACAATACTTTTGATATAACCTGGCATTGTTCCTCTGTCTCTTGACTTTCTCCATCCTTATTTTGGTCAGTTCAAACAAGCCCCCTCTGTGTTCTTCAAACATCAAACAAGCTTTTGCCTGTGCTCTTTACTAATATACACAGCCAAAAACACTTCCAGAATATAGCACTTAGGATAACTTTGAAGGTGAGATAGTACTATGATTCTTTGAGCATGCTCTGCCCTGTCCTTTTTTCATAATCTTTTAAATCAAGTCCAATTGTTAATTCAACCTGTTATGTTCACAAGATATTGCTATTCTCTATATTCAATAAGGTTTACAGCTTCCACGTACTCTGTTAATAATATATCAACCATTAATTAGTTTTCAAAAGGGGAAATTTTACCATCTTACTGTATTTATCAAGTTGACAGTTTTGTTTTTTAAGAAGGGGACTTGGAAGAAAGGTTTATTTCTTTATATAGCCAGTTTAATTTTATATTGCACACTGACAGCAATAATAAAACTTCAAACGTTAGTGAATAGTCTCTTTTAAGAAGAACAGATAAGAATACACTTCATTTGGGCCCTATTATGATTATTGAAGTTTATTTTTTGGTGGAAGGATCAAACTCAGGGCTTCCCAGATACTAGGCAAATGTTCAACCACAACCCTACAGAATTGTTTAAACTGCCACTAAAAATGTTTTGAATAAACTTTTGATAGTTTATTTGTATATGTGCAAATAAAATTTTGCAGAAATTCAAAACAAAAAACAAACCCCACAAGCACTCATTTATTCTTCAGAACAACTTCAATGAAGTGTTATTTTCTCTCATTTGATAACTGAGAAATGGGTAGTTTCTCTACGGTTACAACTGTAACATTGCAAACTGACACCTGTTTGACTACAGTGTCTGAGCAAATCTTAATACTCAATACTACAGTGCCTGTTACTGAATGTAAATTCCAACTGGAACATATGTAGAGTTATGAATATAAGAATTAGTGTCTCATATTTTGAGTAACAGGACAGATAGTTTGCGGTAAAATTTCCATGTATGGAATACACCAACTACACAACACAGTCTAGAACACCAGGCGAAGTGAAACACACAACAGCTGCACTCTACTTATTATCCCCTCTTCAAACCCGAACATCTCCAACTCCAAATGTTGATTTGGTTATTTTGGTTACTGTCATTTTTTTTTCAACTACAATTCTAAGATTCCACACAAGAGAACTACTAAAAAAAAAAAAAAAAAAAAACTGAGAAAAAATATATTGTTGGGCTGGGTATATAGTTCAGTGATAGAGTGCTTGCCCAGCATATGGAAGGCCCTGGGTTTAATTCCTAGTGTAATAACTCAGCAAACACTGATTATATGTGCAAAATATTATCACAAAGCTTTACAGATATGAATTAGATAATATAGACAACCATTACAAAGGATCCAAACAGAACCTGGTTAGTCGGTATTCCCCTTAGTAGAAGTTATAATTATCTAGCTTATAAAGGTTACAGGTTTGAAACACAATGTGCATTTTATTTGCAAGTACCTGTTTAGATGCGTTATCACATATCTGAATACATCATAGTTTACGGGATGAAATTTCTTAACAATTTCTTTCAAGGCGTGAAGGCGTTCTGTTTTATCTGGGATTTCTGTAAGAGAAATTTTTGTATAAAATGAATAAACTTTCAAATATCTAATACAAACTTCCAGTTAATATTTACTATGAAAATTAAGACTGTGTTTGAGGTATATTGTACTTCTATATATATACAACTACAAATTTATTTAGAATTACCTAATTACTTGTAAGTACGTTAGTCTCTTTAATATTTGCACAATGGATTGTAAGAATTTCAGGCTTTATGTGTACAACTACTCAGTCCTACAGCTGAACAACAAAAGCAATAACACTGATAAATGAGCCTTGTGCATCTTTCAATGATATTTCTGAAACATGAACTTTTTAATTTTAATGTGTCATCAAGTTTTTCTTTTGATAAAAATATGTCCCTCAGGTTCAAAGACTTCCAAAAGCAGTGATAGGCACAATGTAGCCCTGAATCCATAGTTATCCACATTGCACTGACTTGCAATTTCCTTTACCAGTATCATAAACATTTAATGTAGTTATTTTCCAAGTTAATGCAACTATAAAACAGGATAACTAAAACACAGTACAGCAATAAATGGGAGGTAAGAGATTTATTTTTTCTCTCTCACTTTACATCATGGTAGAATTATCAAGTACTAAAAATTCTCATTTGTCACATTTTACTTCTAAACTAGACCTTTCAAGTGAACTTTCTAAGTAGGAAGTTCTAAGGCTAGTGTTTATAACCAAGAGATAACACCTGGGAATATGTATAAGGCAACTACACCTTGTGACAATATATTGAAAGATTTTTTTGAATCTTTACTTTTTAAAAGGAGATGTTATTTTCTATCATTTGTGTGTGTGTGTCTTTGTAGGGAGGGATGTGCTGCACAAGTGCAGGTGCCCACTAGTAAAGGAGAGGGTGGTGAATCACCCAGAGCTGGACTTACAGTTGGCTGTGAGCTACCTGGCATGGGTGCTGGAAACTGAACTCAGGTCCCCTACAAGAGCAGGAAGTGCTCTTTACTGTGAGTCATCTCTCTAGCCCTCTTTTAAAACTTACTTTAAAATTGATTCACTTATTTATGTGTGTAGAGATGAGAGGGGGAGGCACGTGCCACAGGGCATGGAATAAAGGTCAGAGGACAACTTGTTCAAGTTATTTCTCTCCTTTCACCATGTGTGTTTGGGGATCAAACTCAGATTGTTTGGTGGCAAGCAACTTTCCCTAAGGAGACATCTTGCTGGTTCAGAACTGTATTTTAACTAAAAACAAATAACTGAGAACTTTTAAAATAAAACTAAAGAAGTAATCCCATTTAAAAGACCTTGAATACTTACACTAAAAGAAAAACCTAGAAATTTCATTAATTTTAGCCATTAGTGCAAATTAAGCATTAGGTTTCTTGATGCTCAAACAGACTTTAGGTTCCATTTTCAGGATAAATGATATGTGCATACTAGAAACACCTGAGTGACTAATGTCAAAGTAGGAATACACTTTGAATCAAGTACTCTGTCTGACTCACTCACTGCCTTACTCCAAAGTCCTTAATAAGTAAAAACATCCTTATCTTCTAGGAGCATTTATCTTCTCTAGGAGGTACTGTGCAGGCAAGCATGAGGACCAAAGTGCAGAGTCTACCACCCATGTAAAAAGCAGCAGCATGGGTAGCTTCATGTGACCCCAGGACTGTGGAAAAGAGGAGACCAGAGGATGTTAGGACTTACTGACTGCCAACCTAGCAACATGTTCAGAACAAGAGAGAGAACTTATCTTGGAATAAGGTGGACAGTAATAAAACAGGACACCCAATATTCTCTTCTGGCCTCAAAGTGCACCTTCTCCCTGCCCCTCATTATCTGTGGAAGTAGCTAAAAACAAATATCCCTAAAGTCATTCATGAGCATCCTGACTTTATTTAAATTTGGTGGAAATCTTTAAGACATATTTTGAATAGAGTGAGTTTTTAACTAAAAATTCTAGTGCATAGTTGATTCTGGCAACCAATATTCAAAACCACGATCCCCATCCGCCCAAAAGGAAGTTTCTGCTTACTCGCAGCTTCCAATAGCTCTGGATGGAGTGAATAGGGAATCAAGGGATCTGGCAAGTCAGCAAAGAAAGCTTTGAGAGCTCCAGCTACAGCATTTACTGTCACTTCCATGGATACCAGATTGATATTATGGTCTGTAAGACAGAATCAAAACTTAAGTTATATAATGACATTTTAACTTAACGCAGAGATACAGTCAACAGGCATCTTTCTGCCAAAAGACATTTTTCATGAATTGTTTTTCCTCACAGGCCAGCAAACTATACAGATCAGGAAGACAACTTCATGCAAAAAGCACTTTATTCATAAACACTGTATGGTATATATCAGCATAGAGTTCATTAAAGAATTTTAATTACACTGTTACTTTAATTACTTGTTTATACACAGACTATTTAAAAAACTATAAGAAAACAGAAAGACAAACAATATGGATGATGTATAGCAATTCTAATTTGGATCTTTAAACTTGACTTTGTAATGTTTTGAGTAAACAGGTTAAATAATTATGACATCAGTAATGGGTTGATTTAAAGAACAAGAATGGAACATGCTAAAAGTGTATCAAGTCATTTACATGTGAAAATACAGATGAGGAAAAATCATCCCATGACTTAGAGACAGTTGTTATTATTTTATAGCATTCTTCCTTTGAGCCCTTTCATGATCACTTAGAGAAAACACGACCCATTTACACTTCTTACTGGACAAGCATTATCTCATTAGCCTTACATTTATTCTTCCATCTCCACTGTGTGATGAAAAAATTAGATCTAGAAAGATTCACTTGCTGGAGGCACAGACAGTGGCAAGACTAAAACTAAAACCACTAAATTGAATCCAAGAGCCCCAACTATCACTCTGCCCTCCTCACTGAAAGTGGAACTGTGCCAATTTGACATAAAATACAGTTTCTCTAATATTTCTTAAAAAATATGGTAGAATACTTTTGGCAACATGGCATACTTCTACGCAGGAATACACAAACCAACATGTAATGTTTTGCCATTTTAACAAATATAAATAATTATTCTACCTCCCTACAATATACAACATTCGTAGACACATAGGTATTTCTTCCTCCTCTCTTTAAATTATAAATACTGCAACAAATGCCTTTAACAAGATCATGCAAAGGCTTTTGGAATACAAATTCCTTGAAGTAGAATTTCTAAAACAAAGGAATCTGAATTTTAATATTCACAAACTGCCTCTCAAAAATGTACCTACAACAGATATAGAAAATATGTTTGCCTACATTACCAACAATCTTTTTCACTGATAATAAACATAATCTTAAAATAAAAACTTGTAATTGAAAGAGGCTGAGTATCTTTTCAAATATATACTAACGGTTTATCTGTATAAGTCACTCTATACTCTCAAGATTTTGTTCTTATATTCTCACACAGAATTTTTACATTTCTAGGTAGCCTAGATTGTTATTCATTTATGCTTTCTAGGTTTCTTACTAAATTTAGGCCCTTTCCAGTCAAAGACTATAAAAATATTCACTTACTTCTAGTAAATTGATTTTCATTTTTTAGTTTGATCTTTGATCACACATGGAATTCCTTACTAGTAGAGGCTCACTTTTGAATTTACTCCTAAATATTAGTTATCTGTTACATTACATAGTGCCATTTCTGATATAACTGTTGCTAGTTCATCATAAATAAATTTACTGCCTTTTTAATTCTGGCACTGGCTTTATAGATTCTACTAATCTTTTATTTGTAGATAGCTTATTGGATCAGAAATATAAAATAGGGCAAAAACGTACCATTGTCCATAACCTATCATAGCTTACCTCAAAGTGTTTGCTTTACATTAATCACCACAGTCTCAGCACATAAATTCTCACTTCTAAATAAGACCTATAATTTTTATTGCCTATAACACTTGGTTTCAATTCTGAGTATCCTTCTTTTCAATAAGTTCTTTCTTGTCTTCTAGCCTTCACACTCCAAAATATAGATGCAATACTGTATTCTCTGAGCCCATCTGTTTCAACTCTGTCAAATCTTTCTTTTATTCTAAATGTATTTTAAAAGTTTAATATTTCCAACTTCTTCTTCCTGTTTCCTAATATCCACCTTCCTAAGAAGACTCTAAAAGAATCAACGTTTTCTTTCTCTTTCCTTCCTTCCTTCCGTCCTGTTTGTTTTTGATACAAAATTTCACTATTCGGCCTTGGCTGTTCTTGAACTCCTGCCTCCGCCTTCTGAGTGCTGGGAATAAAGGTATGTACCATCATGCCAGGCTCCAGATTTTCTTGTTAGTACGAAGACAGACCTCTCTCAGTTCTTCTATTCCTTTACTGTGGCAACTACCATATATTTAATATTTCTAATCACACTTTTAAATGCTCTCCTCTCCACATCCACTTCTATAGGAAGTTTCAAATAAAATTTCTTACCATAAAATTCTAGTAAGGAAAACAGTAAGATAATTTTATTTTGTAATTACCTTGATCAAACTGCTTTTGAATGTTGTCTTGATCAGTTTTATTTCCACTAACACGGTACAATCCTTCAGTACATAATCCTAAGAAATTAAAAAAATGTTTTTACAAACACAAATATCCGTAACAAAGAATATGCTTAACTCTAAATCCTTAGCAACCAGTCACAGTTTACAGAAATATTAGAAAATTGATTCCTGTCTAGTATCATTCCAGGAGCAGTATGTCAGGGCCTTTGCATAGGGAAACATTATTTCTCTCTGTCTGGTTACAAGTATTTCATGCTTTACAAAGTGTTATACTGGGAAAAATTTTCAACTCTCAGAAATCTATGAAGATAAAAATGATCAAAAATTTACTGTCATAAAATTTATGAGGACATGATCCTATCCATAAAAACTATGAGTTAACACTGACACAACCAACATGAATTAGTCTCGTAAGAACTCAGCTATGTGAAAGAAACCAGATTATGTCTGATGTAGTGGCACATGCCTATAATCATAGCCCTTAAGAAACTGAGGCAGGAAGATCATGAGGTTCAACAGCAAAAGTCTGTCTCAATGAATGAATGCATGAATGAAAGGAAGGAAGCCAGAAACAAAAGAATATATTTAACTTATATAACATCCTACAACAAGGAATTCTTACCTATATTCTGAGCAAAAATTTCTAAAAAGCAATTGTTTCTAATGGCTAGAAAATCAGTTATGACAGGACAAAAATGTGATGAAGATGGTTTTATTCTTGACAGGTATATGTATTTGTTAAAAATGCATACATCTGTACTTGTAAGATCAGTATACTGTGTTCTATGTAACTCATGTCCTTAAAAAACAAAACAAGCAAATACTAAACACTCTACAGTCAAAAGCTGAGAAAATGGCTCAGTGGATAAAGTGCTTGCCATGCCATTCTGAGGACCAGATTTCCAATCTCCAGGACTAGGTAGGTGTGGCAGCCGCCCATCATCCTAGCATTCTGGAGGTAGAACTGGGATTTCTAGGGCAAGGTGGCTAGATAGATTAGCTAGATGAGGCAGTTGGCAAGGTCTGGGTTTAGTGAGATATCCTACTTCAATAAATAATGCAGAGAGTAACTGAGAAGTCACTTGACATTGACTTTGAGTCTCTGCATCCACACACGTGAGCTGGAGCACATACCAGTGAAAACACACACACACACACACACACACACACACACACCCACACACACACACACCAAATAAACTCATTCACAACCAGATGATAATAGAATCAATCATTTGGGTAGACCCTAGTTTTCAGTTAGAAATAATCAAGGAAACTGAAATTTCCCCAATGAAGAAATATCACATGTGGATGTAGTGTTAATGCTCGCTACCAGCAATTCTTGACTGCTTACCTTCTGATACTGATATTAATCAGTCTCAAACAGCAGTTAAACTAATGCAAATTATATACACAAATATATATATATATATAAAATCACTTATATTATCTCCTACTGGTTATTTTTCTGGAAGAAATCTGAAACAGGTAAAAGTTATAAAAGATGGGGAGAAAAACAGGGCTATTATCTTTCCTTTATGATTCAAGCATGCTAATATGATAAAAGGAGAAATACTATCTCTCAAGAACACATCACTACTTACTGCTAATGATTTAATGTCCAACTCTTCTCTAAGATCTAGTGCCAGTGGGTTTTTTCTACTTCTTTCATTTGCATTATAAACAAACACCTACCAAATGAATTGTATCACAACATTCTCTAGATCATTACACCAATTAAAACACCTCTTCCTTATTGACACCTTCCTTGCTATTTCCACTTAGAACCACCTTCTTTAGAATTCCCACAGCACTGTGAAACTGTAAACTATCACCACTAAGTACTTTTTATACACTAGAGTAGAACACACTCTGTATGCCAGCTGTAATGTTAACAGTATTAGCAACGCCCTGTCATCTTCAAGGTCCTTCACACCTTGTAGTGGTTCTCAGGGGAGACAGTGTACTTCAGGGACCACTTGGCAATGCCTAGAAACATTTTTGGATGTGATAAATGGAGGAAGGAGTAAATTAGTTCTTTTGTCATTGCTGTGACAAAACATACACCAGAAGCAACTTAAGGAAAACTGGGTTTTATTTGTGGGTCACTGTTTGAGAGTAAGGTCCACCAAGACAAGGAAATCACAAGAGCAGGAATAGAAAGCAGCTGACTGCATTATGTCTAAAGTCAGGAAGCATGGCTGTGGAGGGGGGATGCAAAGCTTGCCTTTCCCTTTTTACTCAGTCTGGAACTCTCCCTAGCCTATGGAATGGCTTCCACCCAAGTTGACCTCATCTAGAAATTTCCACAAATATGTTCAGATATTTATCTCCTAGGTGATTACAGATGAAATCAAGTTGGCAATATTAACCATCAAGGGGACCTAGTGAAGTATTGACAGTAACAAAGCACAGAACAACAACAACAAAAGAAATACAGCTAAGTGCATAAGCCAAATAACTGTTCGACTTATAACTTCTCTTTTTGTTGTGATACATTTATACCACAAATGCATAAATTTAACATACACCTAATTTGCAAAGATGTAATTTCTGGCAATACCAGAAAGGGATGGAAAATATCTGTATAGGAGTTTTTATTTACTTTGAAACAAAGTTAAGTTGAAATAAAACATGACTGTTTAAAGGTTTCAGATGTGCTTGGTGTAATGGTACAAGCTTTTAATCTTAGCACTTGGGAGGCAGTGGCAGGAGGATCTCTGTGATTCGAGGCCAGCCTGGCCCTACATAGTAAGTTCTAGGACAGCCAGAGCTACATAGAGAGACCCCATTTTGAAAAACATCAAAAAAGTTATGATGTTATTTATAACCCCTGGTAACAATTAAAAAGCTAATTTAAACTCACCCTTTCTCTCTTAACAGATTGATTAAAAAAGAAAACCAAGATACAGTCTATAAGATACCATCACAGGCCCAATGACACAAATATTTGAATGTAAAGAGACGGAGGACTTATCAAAACACTAGTGCCTGTGCCTGGGCCTGTGGTATCAACTATTTAAAAGTCTGAGAAAGGAAGAACAGTGGAACCCAGAAGTTCTAGGTAATACTGAGAAGACACTGTTTCAAAAACCAAGTAAAACAACAAAACAAACCTAAAAGGATTGAAAATTCTATCAATGCAAAGAGAAACAAAAAGATAGCTGGAGTGGCTATCTTAATTATCAGAAAATAATATGAGTGTAAGACAAAAACTTCAGAGGGTATCTTTCAAGATGATCTAGTATCCATGAACATATATGCCCAATGAGCATTCCAAAATGTAAGAAGCAAATTACACAAAACTAAGCTCAAGTATAAAAGAGACAGTACAAAGGTACAGGAACAACAATAATGAAAGCAAATAAAGATTACCAAAAAACCCACAAGACTTGAATAACATCATAAGCCAACTAGACCAAACAAGAACAGAACATCCAAAAACAGCACAATATACATACATTCTCTTAAAATCCACAAGGAATGTTTCTAGGACAAACCATATCATGTATTAGGTCACTTAACAAGCCGAAACTAATTTGAAAGGTCTGAATATAGAGCTTGTTCTCTGACCACAAAAGACTGAAAGTATAAATCAACAAGAAAGGGAAATTTGTAAATAAGTAGAAAGTAAACTGCATCCTCATATGGATCAAAGAAATTACAAATGAAATTAGAAACTACTTTGAGATGAATGAATGGAATCCTACATGCGCAGCAGCAAAAGCAGTCTGCAGACAGAATTGTGCAGCTATGTACCTACAAACAGGTCCTTGGGCTAGAATTGGAGCTCAATAGCAGAGAACATGCATGTGTGTCTCTAAGTCCAATCACCAGCAACACAGAACAAAGAAAGAAAGAAACAAGCACTCCATTTCAAGGTTAACTTTATGAATGCTAGAAAAAAAAAATAACAAGTCTATACTCAAAGCAAGAAAAATAGAGAAATATAAAATATAAAATTAAAAAATAGAAAAACAACACCAACACTCAAAAAGTTGGTTCTTTGAAGAGATCAATGATCTGGGCAAGCTTTTAAATAGACGGACCAAGAGGGATCAGGGGAAGGAGAAGACTCGAATCACCAAAATCAGAAATGAAAATAGTGGTATTACTAAAAACATAGAAACAAGAAAATACAAGACAGTATACTATGAGGAATTTATGCCAACAAACACGTAAGTGAAGTTACATGGGTACATTTTTTTGCAATACACACTAACAAAATTCACTAAAGAAGAATCAGAAAAACTTAAAAAGATCTATTAGTAATAAGCACTAACTGATCATAAAAACCTGGCAGTAAGAAAAATCCAGAACCACATGACTTCATTGATTAACTATAATATTCATCCCTTAAAAAATTATCAACAGGAATTAATCTCAAATTATTAAAAAATTGTTCAAGAATATTCTGTAATTATTTGTGAGAGAAAGTGATTATCCTAAATATCAAAGATCAAGAAATCACCAGAAATGAAAACCATGGACCAATATCCCTATAAATACAAATACAAAAATCTTCAACAAAATACTAGTAAACCAATTTAATCAGTATATTACATTTATACATTAAGACCAAGATTTATTCAAGGATAACAACCCACAGAAATCAATTGATGTAATAGACCACAGGAAGATAAATCTACCTGAATATCTGAATTCATACAGAAAAAGCATTTGACAGAATTCAACACCTTTCATGACAAATTATCAGTAAGAGGAAAAATAAGACTAACATCTAAGAATTCTAGAATATAATCAACAGACCAAGCCCAAGACTCCGCAGCACAAAAATTTAAACACTACAGACATAGACAATCTACTTAATGAAATTATAACAAATTCCCCAAATCTAGAGGAAGAAATTAATATCCAAACAGAAGAAGCACTTGGAATCTTAAACAATCAGAGAATGCTGCCCTAACTACATTCAGTGTCACAAATACTAAGCAAAGAAATGATAAAGCCAAGATATCAATTCACAGAGGCAAGCACATCAGAAATCAGCAGCCCTGAAAGCCAAGAAAGCCTGCAATGATTTATTACTAGCCCTGAAAGTAACAGCCAACCAAGATTACCATATTCAGCAAAGCTATCTTTTAAAGTTGATGGATAAATAAGGACATTTGAAAAAAAGCACAAATTAAGGCATATCAGTAACACCAAGGCAGCACTACACAATACTTAATGGAATACTATAGACTAAGAAGAAAGTCTCAATAATAAGCACATGAGAAAAAAATTGAGAGGAATAAGTGGTAAGAATTCATCATATTCAATGTCAAACAAGAAAACCTTTATATTGATGAGGAGAAATCAATGATCAATCAATAATCCAATCACATAGAAAAGCAATCCCACCCTCTAACACCACAGAAATGAGTAAACACCTCTCAAAATAAGACTCAAATGTAAATAGCTTCAAATTACTGTCTCCATGAAACAGGATTCACTGGTAAAGACACCCACAAGCCAAGAATCTCTAAGATAGACCACAATCTAGGCTACAAATCAATGGAATCTAAATAATATCTTAGTATCTTATCCAAACATATGGCGAGAGAATTAGTAATCAATAGTGAGAAAAACTTCAGAAACTACACGAATACATATACTGAACAGTAACATCTAAATGACCCGTGGGTCACTGAGGGGAAAAAAAATTTTGAAAACTACAAACTTTCCTTGAATCCGATTACAACGCAAGGTAACTTAACCAGAACACTGGGAATATAGCTAAGGAAGTTGGGAGAGGAACCTTTATAGCTATGAGTACTTCTATTAAGTACTCAGAAAGATCTTGTGGTGGTCTGAATGAAAGCTGTTCCTTAGTCTCAGGCATCTGGACAGTTGGTCCTTGGCTGATGGCACTGTTGAGAGGTTGAGGAGGTACAGCCCAGCTGGGTCCATCACTGGAAGCCAGCTTTTAGATTACAAGCCTCGTGCCACTTTCAGTTCACCCTCCCCCTCTGTGCTTGTGACTGACAAGGTCAACTTTTGGGTTCCTAAACCTGCTACTTGCTGACATGCCTCCCATACGACAGAACCTCTGGAACATAAAGCCAAAAGAAACTGTTCCATACGTCACTTTTGGTCTGTGTTTGTGTTGAGTATTTTCTTCAACTTGATAAAAGCTAGAGAGTTGTTTGAGAAGGGAACCTAAGTGAGAAAATGCCCCATAGACTGGCCTGTGGCCAAGCCTGTGGCCAAGCCTGTGGTGCACTTTCTTAATTAGTGATTGATGGGGAGGTCCCAGGGCACTGTGGGTAGTGCCATCCCTGAGCAGGTAATCCTGGGGTGTATAAGAAAACAGGCTGAGGAAGCCTTGGGAGATTAGTAAGAGGCACTCCTCCATAACCTGTTTCAGTTCCTGCCTACAAGTTCCTGCTTTAAGGTCCTGCCTTGGCTTCCCTCAGTGATGGAGTGACCTGAAAACTGTAAGATGAAATAACCTTCTTCCTTCCAAAGTTGCTTTTTGGTAGTGGTGCTTTAATACAGCAACAGAAATTCTAAGAGTTTGATCACAGATGCAGCAAAGTAATACTGACCTCAAATAGATAACCTAATAATGAATCACAAGATCTAAAAAACAAAAACAAAACAAAACAAAACTCAGACAATTCAAACTCAGAGCCAGCAGATGACAAAGAAATCATAATGATCAGGGCTCACGGTATCCGATTTCAAACTATGCTACATACTCATAGTACTGAAAACAGAACAGTACTGGCACAAAAAGAGATGTTGATCAGGAGAAGAGAATAGAGGATCCAGAAATAAACCCCCAGAGTTGCAAACACCTAATTTTTCATAAAGTTCTCAAACACACTCCCTCTCCCTCTCTTAAAAACCCAAACCATATACAGGGGTGGGAAGGCAGTCTCTGTACCAAAAGGTGGAAGAGAAATTAGATCCCTATTTCTTACTCTATTTAGAAAAAAATCAATTCAAAATTAGTCTAAGACATGAAGCTCTGAAAGTGCTACAGGAAAAAGACTTCAAGATACAGGCACAGGCAAAGAATTTTCAGAAACAGACAGCACCAACACAGTAATAACCTGAAGAATTAGAAAATGGGATCATACAAATTTATAACGCTTCTGCACAGCAAAGAAAAAAATTAGCAGAAAAGACACATGCTACAGAAGAAAACTTTTGCCAACTACACACACATACACACACACACACACACACACACACACACACACACACACACGAGAAAGGGACAAATACCACTGTATACCATAAAGTTTTACTATCAGGCTGGGGAGACGGCACAGTTCTCAGAGTGCTTGCCATGCAAACGTGAGGCCCCGACTTCAATTTCTCAGACGCCATGCTAAAACAAGTAAATTAATAAATAAATGATAGTCTGAAGGGGGAGTTCAGTGGTTAAGAGCATGTACTCCTCTTGCAGAGGACTCAAGTTCAGTTCCCAGCACCCATATGGGGCATCCTACAACCACCCGTAACTCTAGCTTCAAGGAATCAAACATTTTCTTATGGATTCCATGGGTACTTGGACTCATACATTCACAAGACCACAAAGATATACAAAATTTAAAAAAATAAATCTCAAAATAAAATAAAACAAAGCCCGGCATAACAGGACATGCCTCTAATCTCAGTTTTTGGGAGTGGAGACATGGAGGAAAATAACACAAAATAAACACAAAAGTAAATTATCCAATCGACTAATGGGATAATCAACAAATTTCAAAAGAACACAGATGTCCCAAAGGTGTGCAGTATCTTTTGATACCAGAGAAAAACAAATTAAACTTTTCAGAATCCATCTTTACCCTAGCCAGAATGGCTTTTATCAGAAAATAAATTCCAGGCTGAATACGTTGCTCAGTTTGTAGACTGCTTACTTATCATGCATGCACAAAACCCTGGATTTGATTCCCTGGCACTGCATAATGGGACAGGGTGGCACACATCTATAATACCAGTATTCGGAGGTAGAGGCAAGATGCTCAGAAGTTAAATGTCATCTTTATATATGTCACTTCACTATAGAGTGAGTCTGAAACCAGCCTTGGTCCAGACTCTCCTCCATTCTCCAAGAAGTAGGGAAAGTCTAGAAAAATGCTTAGCTGTTAAAAAAAAAAAAAAATCTGTACTGCTCTTGCAAAGGCCCTGAGTTCAGGTTTCAGCATCCACACTGAGCGGCTGACATTGTGAGTGAAGAGAATATATACTGCTGGGGAGAATGTCAACTTGTGTAGTCACTATGGAAATCAGTGTGGATGTTTCTCAGAAAACTAGTTACCACATGACACAGCTATACTATACTCTTGCTTATACACCCAAAAGGCTCCTAACACTCCAAAGAAATATCACAATCCGTGTTTATTGCTGCACTACTTATAAGAGCCAAGAAATGGAACCAGCTTAGATGTCTATCATCAGATGAACAAATACAGAAACTGTGATACATACATATATACAAGGGTATTCAGAGGCAAAGAAAAATGAAATCATTTGCAGAGAACTGGAAAGACATTAAACAAAATATTCTGACTCAGAAAATACATTTTCTCTGTATGCTCAACATTAAGATTGAAAATGATACATGAGTATATAAATATACACATATAATAAAAGAAAAGCTTAAAGTACTAGGCTATGAAATTTCAGCCCCAGTTGGCCTGAACTCACTATGTAGATCAGGCTGGCCTCAAACTCAGAGAAATCACCTGCTTCTGCCTCCCCAAGGACTGGAATTCAAGTGCAATTGCACTTGGCCCTATACACGATATATTTTTTTAATTAATTAATTTATTTATTATGTATACAGTGTTCTGCCTGCATGCCAGAAGAGGGCGCCATATCTCATTACAGATGGTTGTGAGCCACCATGTGGGTGCTGGGATTGAACTCAGGTCCTTTGGAAGAGCAGCCAGTGCTCTTAACCTCTGAGCCATCTCTCCAGCCCCCATACACGGTATTTTTAAAGTAAGAGTGAAGAGACGACTAGATAAGGAATAATACAAATGTGATTTAAAATAGACCTTAATACAATGTATTAAAAACTGATATAAGACAAAAGCTGCTAAAAAACAGGCAAGGCTTATCTATTAATAGTATAGGCACAATGGAGAAGAAATCAGATCAAGAAGGGGCAAGAAAGGAAAAGGAAGTGGGGAATGAGGGGGAATTGTTCAAGTATGCTATGTACATGTATGCAAATGGCCTAATGTAACCCAGTATTTTTTAAGTCAGATTTAAAAGATAACTCAACTTGAACTGGGAAAACACAACTGTAACTATTATAAATAAACAAAACCAAAGGGAGGTAGTTTGGGGGAAGATGAATTACATCTTAATTTTATCAAGTACAAGCTATCTCATTTTAACTAGAGATGTTCAATAGGCAGTTCAAAATATATTAATACATTTGCAGTACAAAAAACAAAGGTCCGGAGGGTAATTCTTATAAATGTGATGGCCCCAGCCAAAAAGCAAGTATCAATCAGATATGAATAAATGGCATCATAAAGGTGATGGCTATAAATTACTGAAGCTGTAAGAAGGTATTTTAGTAAAAGCAAAAAATAACTAAAGAAATGTCATATGCAGAAATATGTTTTTATTTAAAACAGGATTTAATGTTTCTTAATCAAATGCCCACTGTGTGTCACGTAAATGGATATTCATGTGATACAAGATATGTAATGTATTGTCCTGGGTATTACATAGCATATAGTTCAAGAGGCCAGCTTTTCTGAGCGTCAGAACACTGACTGAAATAAATATGTTCATGCTGTTTTTAATTATATTAGCAATGAAACTCACTCAAACTAAGTGAGGTTTCTCATCTACTAAAAGCCGGCAGTTGATGAAGTTCATATTAATGGAAGAATTCCTAGAAGTACTATGTGACATTTCTGGCAGAAAGCTGTTACATGAATAAGACTAAATAAAGGCAGTGCTTTCCCAGTTTATCAAGTACACGTTTCTTTCTTTTTTTTAATGCCACAAGGCCAGGAGTCCATGTCAATTATTTTTACTTTACTGAACTAAAATGTCTCCCTACTTTTTAAAGCTATTTAACTGATAATCATTAAAAATAACAGTGGTTATCAACATTTGTTATTTCCATTACATGTAATTAAAATTTCACAAGGCATATATTATGTACATCATTTTCATTCAATCTTAAAAAAAAAAAAAAAAGACTGTGGCCAGGAGTTCCACAACTTGGGGTGGTGCAAGTCTTGAACCCAAGAAAGAAATCTATACCCCTCTCAACTTGGTGAGAGAAGCTTCTTCATGCAGCCCATACTTGTTAATACAGAGATTTGTAGCTAGTCAAATGCTGAGTGCCTAGTGTAAGTAACTGAGTGCTCTCTATATCCGCTCCCCAACCCTCAAGGCTCAGGGAACATCACAACAGAAGAGGCAGAAAGAATTTAAGAGTCAGTACATGGGGGTGGGGGTGACTTCTAGATATGTCATGTCAACTCACAGGGCAAGCTAATCAAAATTCCAGCATGCGCCAGGCAGTGGTGGCGCACGCCTTTAATCCCAGCACTTGGGAGGCAGAGGCAGGCGGATCTTTGTGAGTTCGAGGCCAGCCTGGTCTACAGAGTGAGATCCAGGAAAGGCGCAAAGCTACACAGAGAAACCCTGTCTCAAAAAACCAAAAATTCCAGCATGCACAAAAGGGGGCAGGGGACTCCAAAGTTCCACCCTCAGCCACATAGCTACTAGCAAGTAATGGCTGCTAAGTAGGAGGAAGTCACTCGATTTTGGGGATTTTCTCTGGTTGGCTGGCCACACTCCAGTAGATGGCTCCAAAACCCACCTGAATATGGAAAGCACTAATTGGTCTTAGGGGGTTATTAATAACAATTAAACACAGAAAGTTGGGAGATGGGGCAGGATTCACTAATGGGAGTTTGGAGGGAGGTAGTGGTGTATAGATATGATCAAAAAATACTGTAAAAAATATGTGGAAATTTCAAATACACAAAAAAATTATTAAAATAAGAGCACACAATTAACACAGTAAAATAAATTGCTTAGTCACATGATAACCAAGCTAAACTCATTAGTTGGTCCTATTCAATGCATAAGAGATATCCTCCTGAAATGCCTCCCAATGATATGGGTGAATGGTTTCTTCTCTCTACAAGGTCTCGATCTTTGGGAGCCAGATAGCAATTTTATAACTATCAAAAAATACTGAGCATTTGAAAATTTACGTGACAGGTTACTAAAATTATCAACATATCAGAATGTGATAGAATAAGTCATAAAAAGAAATTCCAAAGATCAATGCCATATATCATTAAAAACTGCTTTTGTATAACAAATATTTTAAAAAAGTAAGTTTAGTTTTCCGTTTTGAAAAAAGTATGAATGTTTAAATGTGTATCATGCATTAGATAATCACACAGAAAACTTATCTGTATGGAATCTTAGGTGATTTTTAGACTACTCTTTATGGATTAATTGGTATTTTCTATTCTGTTACTTTCCTAGAAACTTCTGGTTATCAAAATCACACGTGGGGCTGGAGAGATGGTGCAGGGGTTAAGAGCAATGATTATTCTTCCAGAGGCCCTGAGTTTAATTCCCAGCAACCACATGGTGGCTCACAACCATCTGTAATGAGCTCTGGTGCCCCTCTTCTTCAGGCATTCATGCACACAGAAACTGTATACATAATAAATAAACAAACCTTTAAAAAAATCACCTGTAACCAGTTAACAGCTGTGAGTTTAGACTAGAGTCAATTACAAGACAGTTAGGTTCTTGGGTTTTTCTTCCTCTACTAATTCAATGTAACTGTACACACATTTGTTTCATTTCATATCACAATGAAGGTTTATGCAAAGAGTAAACATTAAGCAAAATTGATTCTATTATCAGTATTTTCATTTGGGGCATTTAAAAGGGTAAAGGATTAAGTGTTTCATCAGAACTGGGCAACATTCCTTTTCCTGTAGAAATTCTGTCATTAAAAACAAAATTACTGCCAGACTCAGGGGCACATTCCTTTAATCCCACCCACACTCAGGAGGTAAAGAAAGCACTCTGAGCTTGAGGTAGGCCTACAGAGTTAAGTTCCAGGATAGCCAGGGCTACCTAGTGAGATCCTGCCGCAAAACATAATTGATTGACTGACTGATTTAAAAAGTATTGAGTGCAGCAGGGAAGGAGAATGAGAACAAAGTACAATGACATGAATGCAAGAAGCTGCCATGAAGCCCATTACTCTGTACGCTAACTCAAATGTTTAACAAAAGAAAACAAGGTGTTACAAAATACACACAATCTGATTATCAAGTATAAAACAGCAATTCTGTACAGATATATCAATTTATAAAGCCATCCCAAAGAAAAAACACAAATTTTTGTTTTTATAATATTGTAACAAGGCCAGCATAATGCAAATTACTCAAGTTTATATAACTTTAAATTATGAAAACTCTAGCACAAATATGTTAGCCTTTTGTTCCTATAGTAAAATAGACAAGGACATTTAAATTTCTAACAAACATGATTTTAGTACCAGCATCAGCTCTTGGCTGCATCACTACAGTAGAAATATAATATTAACAGAAAGGAAGTCAGAGAGCTGGAGGGGCCAAGCTCAGGCTTTTATAATCTTCTCTCAAAAACTATCCTGATCACCTTAGGGAATGATCTAAGGACTTCGAAACAGCATTCAGCTCTTGAAGGTCCATACTACTTCTCAACACCGCCATATTAAGGACCAAGCTTCTAACAAGGCAGTTATGTCCAACCCTATTACCACCAACGCCTGCAAAACTTCTACTACAAGGTTCTTTGGCAAAAACAGACTTCAACCATAATAAATGATCCTACTCTCTGAACTTTCACAAAGATTGTCTCCTCTTTTTAATCTACCCGTCTGTCTCAGTTAGGGTTTCTATTGTTGTGAAGAGACACCATGCCCACGGCAACTCTTATAAAGGAAAACATTTAATTGAGGTGGCCTCTTAAAGTTCAGAGGTTCAGTCCATTATTATCATGGCAGGAAGCATGGCTGTGTGGCAGGCAGACATGGTACTGGCTACATCTTGACCAGAAGGCAACAGCAAATGGTCTCTGTCACACTGAGTCAAGCTTGAACAAGAGATCTCAAAGCCCGCCCCCACAATGACACACTTCCTCCAACAAGACCACACCTACTCTAACAGTGCCACTCCCTATGAGATTATGAGGGCCAATTACATTCAAACTACCACGCTATCTATCTATCTACCTACCTACCTACCTATCTACTTATCTAATTTTGTTTTTTGAGACAAGAGTTTTACAACACAGCCCTTGGCTGGTCTCAAACTTATAGAGGTCCACCAGGCTCTGTCTCCCAGGTACTGGGATTAAAGGTGTATGCCACCATACCTGGCTCTCTTTTTAATGGGGGGAGGGGGGGAGATAATTCCGATTTTAGTTTGGAAAATATTCTTTAAAACAAGGTTTTTAACTTTAATTATACAGTATGTATGTGCGTTTGCGTAGGGTGTGTGCACATAGGTGAAGGTGCCTGCAAAGGCAAGCAAAGGGCACTGGGTCTCCGGGAGCTGACACGGGTGCTGGGAACTGAACCTGAATCCTCCGCAAGAGCAGCACATGCTCTTAAGGAGCCGTCCCTCCAGCTCCCCAGGCAGAAATGTAAAAGAAAGATCTGTGTGTAGTGTCACAAGGGCAATCATTTGGTTATAAAACATAAAGGATTAATTATGCACAGACCAGGTACCACTACTTTCATGAGAGTATATGCTAATGGACGGTGGGTAAAACAAAAACACAGAAAGTTTAGCTTTTTAACCAGTTAAATGATCAGATATTTCAGTAAGACAGTGTTGTTAGTAACAAAAATAAGATAGCCCAAAGCTAGAAAACCAAAAAAGGTAAAATATACCAGGAGGCCTAAAGGAATTTGTTTCTGGACATAAGCATTTAAAAACAATCTGTAGAAATGTTTCAAGGGCTAATTTACAATTCCTCTGTGCTAGGAAAGAAATACCCAGATTGTTTGTAGTGGCTCACTCCTTTTAAAAAATATATATAATTAATTTATTTTTGTGGATGAGTGTTTTGCTTACATGTATTTCTGTGTATCACATGTATGCCTGGTACCCACAGAGACTAGAAGATAGCACTGGCTCTCCAGAGACTAGAATTACAGACAGTTGTGAACTGCCATGTGGGTGTTGGGAATTGAACCCAGTCTTCTGGAAGAGCAGCCAGTGCTCTTAAGTGCTGAACCATCCTTTTAGGCCCAGCACCTGCATTGTTAAATTCAAGTGTCAATAACAGCAACTTCTGACAATTACCGGACAGTGAGTTGGGGTTATTTAAAGATTAGAATTCTAAAACCAATTGAAATAGTTCTTTAACAATTGTCACCTACTGTGTGATATGTTAAGGATACTTCAGCACTACCAAAAAAAAAAAACCAAAAAAACAAAACCCAAAGCCAATCAACCAAACAAAAAAACCAAAACCAAAAACAACAAAAACCAGAAGCATACATGACATGAAAACAGACATAAGAACTATTTAAAAAGTGTAAAAGCATACCAAAAACTATAATAGAAGGTCCCTGAATGGATCCTGGTGAGTAATTCTTGTAATGTTTTCCAGAGCTCAAAAGTGTAAGAAAAGACATATAAAGCTGCCATGCTGTGCCATCTCTGCCATGAGGAATCTATCCCTTTGTTACCATAAACTAATATAATACCTTTGTTCTTTGTTTTGTGTTTTTTAGTTCATGGCAATAGAAAAGTAACATAATAAACCTTAACCAATAAACCTGCAAAAGATGACTTTGATTATTGCATATATAATTCTACAAGATAAAAACATACTGGATGCAGCTGGGTGACTGTTTCATAACCCAATGTGAATAATACCAACAAGAAAAGAGAAAATGGACCAGTGAGATGGTTCAGTGGCTAAAGATGCTTTAGGATCCACATAAGGGATGAAGAACCGGCTCCCCAAGTCGTCCTCTGAGTTCCACATGCATGTGCGTGCGCACACACAAACACAAATAAATAAATAAAACACAATTATTTTAAAAATAAGTTAAAAAAGAAAACCCCCAATGAGAACACCAAAGGTAAAGACTGAAGTGACCCACCTGTAAACCAAGGTATCGTAACTGAAGTCAAGAACAAAAAGGAATTCTGCCTAGACTGTCAGACAGCAAACCCTGCTGGCGTCACTTATGATTTCAGAATTCTAGCCTTCAGATACGACACGTAACTTTGTCATTTTATTCTAGCCACTTTCTAAAGGTCTTATATAGCAGCCTCAGGAAACTAACAGAGAAGAAGCTTCCTCAAAAGTAAGTAATAGTTATGAAATCCCAAAGACGACAAAAAACTATCCCCTAGATAAGGAATATGACAAAGGCCCCGCTTTCACACTGGAACTCACCAATGTGTCAAAAATCCAGTACAAAGAAACAAAGCCATACAAAATACAAAGTAAAGCTATACCTACTTAGAAAACATTTTATATATGTGTGTGTATATACATATGTATACATATATATATATACACACACAGAGAGAGACACACGAGAAATTCCAAAAAATACATACAAACCAAAATCTAATAGAGCTAATAAAAATAATTCAGCCAAATTACAGGGTTAATATACAAAACACTGTATATGCCAGGATTTCACTAAAAAAAAAATTAAAAATTACAACTGAATAGTACCCAATAAAATGCTCAGGAATATTTGTACAAAGGATTTGGAGAAAAAAAAAATCAAGGAATAGTTAAACAAGTGAAAAAATACCAAGCATCCATGAATTGAAAGACAATATTGCTTATGGCAATACTATCAAATAATCTAGAGATTATTTTTTATTTAATTATTACATATTAAAAGGGAAGTAACAGTGAGAATGAAGACATACAAGCATACAGAACACAAGTGTTAGTGATGTTGTAACCGGTGATGACCTTTTATGCACTGCTGGTCAAATGTAAAACAGTATCCATTGTGGAAAACTCCGATAGTTCTTAAAAAAGTGAAACAGTTACTGAATGACACAGCAATTCCATTCCTCTAAAAACCACTGAAATAGAAAACACTTGGACAAATCCTTGTATATGAATGTTTACAGTACACTACTCACAACAGTCAAGAGGTAGAAGCCATCTGAATGTGTCTACCAAATAATAAAGGAGATAAAATATGATATATGCTGCAACATAGGTGAATTGCAAAAACATGTTAACACTAAGAAGTAAAAAAAAATATTCATATACTATATACTTATATGATATATGCAGAATAAAAAACCCACTGGGACAGAAAGCAGATTAGTAAGCTGGACAAAGTGGGGAATAAGGAACTCATAAGGATAAGAGTTTCTTCGGGGTTTTAAAAATGTTCTGGGTGGCTTTACAATACTAAATGCAATATGGATCACTGGGTTGGTACACTTTAATAAGGTTACCTTTAAGTTTGTGAATTTTACCTTAATAAACAGTAAGAAAATTAAGTTATTTAATACTTATAACCATGATTCTTTATTTTCTTCTCTGGTTTTAGGACCTCTGTTTTGCATAGTCTGCTAACATTTTGAACTTTTCTTCTCTAAATGTTGATCCTGAATTTCATTAACATAAAGCTTACATTAGTATTTATAAACTGACAATTATTAAATTAGCATCTGAAACTCAGAACACTTTCCTGAGCTCTGTGGCCACATATGCAACAGAGTCTTGGCCTTTTACTAGGATATTCCACAGGCACATTAGATGCAACATGTCCAAACTATTTTGAAAAGTATTATTTTACTATGATTCTATGTACATTAATATGGACATTGCTTCTACCATGAGGAATTAACTGCATGAAAATCATCCTCCCATAGTAAATAACTAAAAATAGGAGAACAAAATTAACATTTTTTAAAAAAGTACTAAATACTCAGCTCAAAACTGTTAACCAGCCGGGTTGTGGTGTAGGCCTTTAATCCCAGCACTCGGGAGGCAGTGCCAGGTGGATCTCTGTGGCCAGCGTGGTCTACAGAGTGAGATCTAAGACGACACCAAAACTTCACAGGGAAACTCTGTCTCGAAAAACCAAAAATAAACAAACAAACAAACAATGAAATAAAATAAAATAAAAATTAAAAAAGCCCAACTGTTAAACATAGGGAAAAGCAAATGAGATCAGCCATGTGACTGCCTAGAGAATCTTCAGACAGTGAATGGAGACGGAAACCTAATAGGCCAAGACCATTTAGCAGCTACAGAGAAGAGGTCAGAAAGACTGAAGTCTGATTTGTGGGCCACAGCACCAGAAATGGAGACACACAGTTAAGAGCCCCATACATGTATGGACAAAAATCTCTACAAACTGGTTGAAAACTGTACATGTAATGAAAAGAAAGTTCCCGTAGCCAGGAATTAAAAATTATTCTGAAAATATCTTTTAATAAATAGGGAGTTAAGTAAAATCTTGTTGCTACAATAAGTAATTCTAACTATGTATCAGACTAAACAGTACTCTGGATCCTTAACATTTTAGCAAATTTAATCTAGCAACATATAAAAAGTATAAAACACTATGACCCAGTGGTATTTGTCTCAGGAATTCAAGGTTAGTTTACTTGAAAAATCAACCAATGTAATTCACTATATGAAACCAAATAAAAACATTATAATCATCTCTGAAGATGCAGAGAAACTATGTCACAAAATTAACACCCAGACAGACTGAAGGGTTTTCATCAAAACTGGACTCAATGGAGATGAAACAAGATGCCTAAGGATGCGATCTCCTTCATATAGAACATCCTCATTTACATGGCCCTGATGCAAGCCCTCCATGTATCTTAAAGAAATCAGACAACGTATGAAAACTGGGAGTCACCTGAAGGTAAGACATGAAGAATCTAGTTACAGTTTCTTCTACCTGATAGTGGACTGGTCCAAAGGGCCAAGACTCTGAACAGACATAAAATCCTTCTTGGTAAGAACAAGCTGTGTTGTAGTAACTGATCTTCACAGTTAAACTATAACATGATTTGGGAAGTACAAAGAAATGTCTTGTGATCATAGTGATGGCCCACAATATCCAGCCACTATGAATGTTGATGTAATTGTAAATAATGTTAAGCCCCACTTTTAAAAAGTGCTAATTATAGGGAGTCTATGACTAAAATGACACTGTCTCAGTAGCCACTTTATTTACTCTTGTTTTTACTTCTATCCAGAGTGTCATTTGTGAAGGGTTTTATGGATGTAGGCATATAACTGTAAGGACATTTAAGCACAGGACAATTATTATCTATTTTATTAAAATACTGGTGTACAGTTGGGCATTGGTGGTGCACGCCTTTAATCCCAGCACTCAGGAGGCAGAGCCAGGAGGATCTCTGTGAGTTCAAGGCCAGCCTGGTCTATAGAGTGAGTGGACAGGCACCAAACCACATAGAGAAACCCTGTCTCGAAAAACCAAAAATAATGGTGTACAAAAAAACCAACAACATCCATTGGGGAAAATTCTAGGAACATTAGAATATTTTCTCAACATAACAGAACATTAAAATAAGATTTAAAAATGGCAACAGGATTTGGATGTAGCTCATTGGTAGATAGCTGGCCTAGCACACATAGGATCCCACCAGGTCTGACCAGCATCAGAGATAAAAATACAACAGCTAACATTATACGTAATTATAGAACACTAGATGTTGTTTGAGGCAAATGGACATTGTCTATATAATGCATAATATTTTTTATGTAAATTCTGACAATAAAGTTGATTCATCGACTCTTAAATTCATCATGTTTTTATCAAGATTATTCAACATTTAATCTTCTAAACAAGAGAGCTGATTATAATGAATGCTCATGACTTATAACAGAGCTTAGAATCTGTAAATGGCTAAAATACAATTTTAAAATAATGACTACCATTTCTATATCTTCATTTATTATAAACTATAAGCTGAAGTTTATGGTGGTTCCTATGCTGGAGGTCACATGAGAGCGGTAAACTGAACTCTCTTTTTTGAGACAATGTCTCACCACTTAGCCCAGGCTGACTTGATACAGCTTCATGAGTTGAGGAGTAATAGGGAGGGGGACCACCACCGCAGAAATTGAATTCTTAAGCAACTGACAACCGGTACCAAACTGATAATCAGTTTAAAAATCAGTAATAAAAACAAGCAATATACAAGAAGATTCTAGTTTCATTCTTCTATAGGTATTGTATTTCCATATATTTAAGTATATTTCTATCAAAGCACATTACTTTTTATAATAATAATAATAATGTGCACATTACTTATTATTTGCTCTAGACTAATTCAAGTTAAAACTGAATTAGAATCGCAGTCACTTCCCTCAAGACAGGTCACTCGATTACTATGAAAATACTCAAGAAACTGGTATTTTAAAAATAATAATTTTTCATTCTATTGGTAAACGCTAAACCCACTGTTATTTTAATATTTTTCAATCACTGAAGAAAATCATTTTCTAAATCCTCAGTCATTTCCACAGGCCTACAGGTGGAATGCAGTTCAGTTGGTAGAGATGCTTTCCTAGTATTCAGGAAGCTCTGGGTTTGATCCTCAAAACGACATAAAACAGAATCTAGTTGTGCATGCCTTATATCCTAGCACTTGGGAAGTATAAGTAAGAGTAACACAAGTCAAAGTCAGCCTAGAATACATAAGATCCCTTCCCTAAACAACAACAAACATGTTGTATTCACAAGGCCTAAATATATTACTACAGAAAATGAGAAGTCAGTAACTCCAAAGCAGAGAGCTAGTATTAGAAAAATCTTTGCATTTGTATTTCCTATCTTAACTTTGAACAAGAAATTTGTCTACCACTCATTTTTTAAGTGTTTGTTGAAGGAAAGAAAATGTAAGTTAGTTCACATCAAATGTAGACTCTAAAAATTAACATGTACCAACTAAATGGAGATATATATTATGTCAATCATGATACTAGTGAGTAACAGTACTTTACTATATTCTATCCCTTACTAAAACCAGAAGTCACCATTCCTCATCAAATAGACAAACTGGTCATGTACAGAAATAAGTTGATAACTGGAATAAAAGGTAGGGCATCCATGAGCAAAACTAAGCATGATTATTTAGATAAGACATGGCTATACTAGTTTAAACAAACAAAGAAACAAAAAAACCGAAAAGCTTATATACCTCAAAAAGAGCATTACAAGCAAATAAAGCTAAAACTGATGTAGCTTGTGTTTTTAAACTTTTTTATAATTGAAGTTCATTGAATCACTCAGGTCCACGGTTAACTTCGAGCTCATTTAAAATATGCTCAATAGTCAGATATGTTGGCAAATGCCTTTAATCCCAGCATCCAGGAGGTAGAGGCAGCAGGATTTGAGTTTGAGGATAAACTGGTCTACACAGTTCCACAGATACAAAGTGAGGTCTTGTCTCAAAAACAATAAATAAAATACACTCAAGCACATTCTTTTTTTCAAATCTATTCCCCAACACTTACTATCCCAACTCTGATTTTTCTTCAGTTTTAATGATCTATATTACAGCAAAGCAAACATAAATGCAAACCTGTTTTTAGAACTGTAAAGATATCTATACATTCCTTATAAACATAATTCAAACCATATAAAACAACATCAAGCTAGAACTGCTGAATAAATAGTAAATCACACACAGAATGAACTGCCATTTGTAATATAAAATTGTGGCTTTAACTTTTAAAAGAAATTACCCATGTGTAAAATAAGTAACATAAATAGTATTAGGTTGAAAATATTTTTTAAAAAAATTATAAAAAGTAACCTAATATTATAGTAACGAAGCTATTATAAATTTCAGAATTAGTAAGTTTAATATTTTAACTTTCAACATATTTATTATGTTCAAGATGATCTTCAAATTACTACTGATACAATAAATAAAAATAAATAAAACAATAAATAAAATACAATAAATAAAAATAAATAAAAAATACTACTGATACAATTAAGTTTCAGATAACTACCTTCAAGGTGACTAAGATGACGCTAATGGGAACAGTAAGGCTCAAATACAGCTTTAACATATCACAAACATCTGACAAACTGTTATTGTACCAAAAATGCAAATATAAATCAAATCTCATGTATTGATTCTTCTAGCCTACCTGTGTCTTCAATAAATTCCACACATTTTTCAACAAACAGTGGTATAGGCTTCTCAGCTGTAACCAGATCCTGGAGGGGCATCCCAAAGTAATTACTTTCCCAATTTCTACGTGTTGGTGGATTGAAGGTCTTAGTTTTCTTTTTCTGCTACAAGAAAACATATTCAAATTAAAACTATTAATGTTTATCTTCTCCAGAATATTTCCAAGCAATGTAAATAAATATTTTGGACCAAAAGAAGTATTTAAAAGTCACATCCAATCCAAGTGCCCAGTAATATTTGCCCTGATAAATTCTGCTGGATGTAAACTGAACAACAGAGACAGAAATGAACAGGGGAAAAAAAAATAAAAGGCTGACTACAAGAAAATGGTCTCTTTGGAAAATAAATGGGCTGGATAAATAAGAGATTGGAAAAAAAACCATTTCTCAATGTTAACACCAAGGACAATAACTAACATCTCCTTGTTTTATATGTGGTCGTCTGTCAGCTTTGTTTAGCCTTTGAGGTAAATTGTGACTTTGTATGAACTTTTCTTTGTCAGAACAAGTTAGGCTCGGCTGATTACAAACTTTCCAGGCCACCACCACCCTTCTCTCACCCCCTTTCCGTCCTATCTACTCCCTGAACAGTTAACATCATTTTCTGAAGGAACACACACATCTTCAGAAAAGTAAAGAAATGAAACAAAATCTAACATTAGAGAGAAAATGGATTCTTTACTAGGAAGTGAACATACTAAAAACACAATGAACACTGGCTGAAATCCATCTGTTCAGGAGACAGATACTAACTCGAATTTTCTGGACTAGATGTTATCTCCAAAGAGGATGCTGTTGCAAACACCCAGTTGGGGGTTTCTGAAGTATAGGAAGATCAAGTCTTCAAACACAAAAAGAAATGTTAGAGCACTTTTATTCACAACCTTAGATTCTTTCAGTCTAACTTCATATACAAATTTTTTATTTTCCCTGGTATAAACCAAACCAAACAAACAAACAAAACTAAAAAACAGCATTCACACCCCGACACAAATCTATTCATATAGTGAGTAAGTATTGTTGCAGACTTACACATAGGACAAAACCACACTTTGTAGTCAGAAAAGTGGAGCAAGAAGATACCATCACCTTATCTAATGCCCAAAAACATCTCTCACTTTCCCCATTCTTTCTACAGGAAACTTGTTCTAGTCTCTACACTGGACATCTTGAATATTTCAGTCCTTTCACTCAGCAAACTGCCAGAGCTCATGAAATCTAACTTTCAAATCCTCAGTCACTAACACTTCCTAGTAAGAAAGAGAATACACAACTCTTAGTAAGCAAAGACTATTTACAATAGGTCATTAGTATTCTGGCTCAAAACCTAACTTACCTAGTTAAACAGTCTGTAATCTTATTCTCCAACTGACCATCACCAAATGTCCAGGAAGTAGCAGAAACTGTACTTAAAAGCCGGATAGAGGTAAGTGGCTAAGTTCCTTTTTCTTGGAAGTAAGGTCCTTTTCAAGTCACAAACTAGTAGCTGCATTACAATTTGAATGGAAAAGGACAACCTGAAGCAAAACTTTTTTTTGTCTGTTTATTGCTAAAGAAACTGCACCTCTACTCAACAGCAATGCCTAGGAAATAACAGTGTAACAGAAATGAAGAGGTAAAGAACTTTTAGTCTGCAACATTAAAGAGTTACTTTTTTTTTTTTTAAGTGTAAAATATCTGGGACTGGAGAGATGGCTCAGTGATTAAGAGGATGTACTGCTCCTGAAGACAACTTGAGTTTGGTCCCCAGCACCCATCCACAAGGATCTGATGTCTCTGGCCTTCATGGGCACCTGTACTCATATGCACATACCTATATATGCATGGACACACAAACACACACACACATATAAAATTAAAAATAATTTTTTAAAAGTAAGCTGTCTAGTTAGTCTTAAATGTTATAATTCGCCGGGCAGTGGTGGCCCATGCCTTTAATCCCAGCATTTGGGAGGCAGAGGCAGGCGGATCTCTGTGAGTTCAAGGCCAGCCTGGTCTACAAAGCAAGTTCCAGGAAAGGCACAAAGCTACACAGAGAAACCCTGTCTTGAAAAACCATTAAAAAAAAAAAAAAGGTTGCAATTTAGTGTTAAGAGATTACATTTTCATTATTGGCCATTCAAAACCAATTTAAACTCTGAGATGACTGAAGTAATTATATCCCCACTTGAGGTTGGGGAGAGGAAAAAGTAAAGTCTTAACTTTGTTTTAGAACACCTGAATACTTCACTAAATTTGGTGGGTTAATAAAAGGAATTAAAATAAGGTAGATTATCTGGCATAAGCTCAAAAGTATACTTCTGAGCCCTAAGTTAACAAGGCAGGGAATTTAATTCTGAAACCACCAGATGTAGTGCTAGTAATCTACTACAATAAAAAGGCAAGATCTTAGAGCAAGGACTTTTCAGCAGCTCTAAGGGACACTTTAATACAGGTCTGCTCTGATAATCATTATAGGGGAGGAGACCAACCTATATGACCAGTCTGTTTCCTAAGGATACTGCCACAAAGAGGTTTACAAGCTGAAAAGTAATCTGGGGCAGGGCATATGGTGTACACCTATAGCCTTAGCACTGTGAGGCTGAGCTAGCCAGAATGCTGCTAGTTCAAAGTCAGTCTGGATCACAAAGTGAACTCGAACTAGGGTATGTAGATAAACTTTTTAAAAAAAGAAAGAAAAGGAGTTTTGGATCAGATACACCTTTCAAAATGAGTTACAATGCATACAATTCTTTTTGGTGTATAATTCATAGTTCTTAGCCAGCAGAATCACTCCAGGGAGTTCTTCAAGAATTCAGGGATTTGTTGTTGAGATAAGGTTCCATTCTGTAGCCCAAGGCTGTCCCCATGTTGTGGGCTATTTGTACACTGTGTGAGATATATTACTACGATTGGTTTAATAAAGAGCTAGATGGCCAATAGCTAGACAAGAGGCATAGGCAGGACTTCCAGGAAAAGAGAGGACTCAGGAAAGAAGGTGGAGTCACCAGCCAGACATGGAGGAAACAGCATGGACAGTATGGAGAGATGAGGTAATGAGCCACATGACAGAATGTAGATTAAAATAAAACGTAGGGCCAGGTGGTGGTGGTGGCGCATGCCTTTAATCACAGTACTTGGGAGGCAGAACCAGGCAGATCTCTGTGATTTCAAGGTCAGCCTGGGCTACAAAGTGAGTTCCAGGAAAGGCTCCAAAGCTACACAGAGAAACCTGTCTCAAAAAAATAAAAAATAAATAAATAAATAAAATGTAGATTAAAATAAATGGGTTACTTTAAATTATAAGCGCTAGTGGGACAAGACTAAGCTAAGGCCAAGCGTTCATAATAAGTCTCCATGTCGTTATTTGGAAGCTGGCTGGTGGGACAGAGACTCATTACAAATGGCTTACAACTTGGGGGCATGTACACAGAGCCCACTGTTCACAGCATACAGAGGTGAGGCTCTTTTAAGAGGCCCTGCTGTGTGGCAGAGCACTTGAGCAACTGGCATGCTAGGTAAAAATGCCTGCCACTGGGACTAAGCAAATCTCCAGAGCTGGGGCAGTACCATGTAGTACTGCCCAGTACTGCTGAAGCTGACATGAGACTAGGTCCTCAGGGAAGTGGGGGGGTGGGGTGGCAGCCAACAGCCAGAGCTGCTCAGCAGCCACTTAGCAGCTTAAGGTTTGGCACACATCAGAGTACACTGCAAGTGAGCAGCTACTGGCACTTAATAAAGTCAGGTCCAGAATGAGAAAATCTCTGAACAGATATAGATGCTAATGAAAATGGTTACAGACAGTCATAGAAAAAATATAGTTTAAAGATAATCAAGTCTTTAAAAAAAGAAATAAAGTAATATAAAAAGAATAAGCCACAAAAAGATTGGATATACACAGGGTGTCTGGATCCTGTACGGTAATTTGTTGCCTCTGAAATTTTTAAATGCTCATGTACAAAAACACAATAGTTGCTGAGACACTGGGTTATGGAAACTGCTAAATTGAATCCTATTTATTTTAAGAATGTCTTAACTTCAAAATGGAAGTCAGAAAATATGTTGCATTGAGGAGAGGTTATGCTTTTGTTTCCATAGGAAATAAAAAGTTACGGTTTTCTTCAAAATTAGTAAGGATCTTGACTACAGAAATGAGGGTGGAAAAAAACCAAGACAGACAACAGGACAGATGATGTATAAGCTGATCCCCTGACATAGGAACAGCTCTGAGACTGGATGAAACATGATAAATCTTGTTGGCTAGAGTCCTCATGACTTATTATAAACCATCCTTTCATATGACATGGATAGAGATTTATATTAGTTTGGTTATACAGTCCAAATGGACTTATAAAGTTGATAGGTGCCTTTTACCTGCTCAAACATGGAATAAAAAAACATCTTTAGCTGACTTGGGCATACTGCACATTCCACACTTGTGTTAATGCAGATATATGTTACCTTTAGAAGCTTGTGTGTTTTCAGAAAGAATAAAAGGACCATACACCAATGAAAACAAGTAGCCTAGATAATCCAGCCTCTCAGAATGCCTCTGTTGCAGTTTTCTCAAAATCTGCATCCAGAACAACTTCAAAGCGGCTAGCTGAGAAGGTCCAGCTTCAAGCAATATTCCAATCCAGGACTTCAGATAACATATGCACTGTACTTCACCATTACAAAGAGACAGTACAACAAACTATACAGCTAGCTCTCCCAGGACCTGAGCAGTATCCCAGTTTTCTCAGGGTCCCCTAAAGACGCCACTGCCCCCAAACAACAGGAAGCAGTCTATAGAACACGATGTCCACATTCTCAAGAGGTGAGGTTTTTGGTCATTCGGTGGGTTATAGATGTTTGTCATTGTTTAGGGGGTTGGTAACAAGTTGTTATTGGCCACGATTAGGAAAAAAGCTGAAAGATTATATTCAGGGATCTCTTTCTGAAGGGAAAAAGGGGGCATATAATATAGAAATGATGGGATAAAAGGGTGGATTGTTGAGTTTACTTTTGAACAGCCACTAGTCTCAAATACTTTACATTGGTATGGATTTTGGTATATTGATACAAATTTAAGGTTATTTTTGTTATACTGTAAATATGTTTCTATTGTACCTATTCTGCTCATTTAAAATGTAATATATAATTAAGAAAGACAAGTTAGTAGTTAGCCATCTATAATAATCAAACTTATACTCATGTTAGGTATGTTTTCAAGGTTAAACAGAGATATATTTTAAATAGATAGATGGTCTTCAAGCACTTCAAAGACCTATAGAATATGACATTTAAAACATTTCAATAACCTAAGGCTTTTCATGACAGTGAGACACTTCTGCTCCTGGCAGTACCAATTTACTTTAAAAAAGAACGATGGTCATTGAAGAGCCTCCATATGGGGTTTACTTTCCTTTTTTTTTTTTTTTTAAACAATTTATTTTTATTTTTTGTGCATTGGGTGTTCTGCCTATTTGTTTATCTGTGTGAAGGTGTCAGATCTTGTAGTCACAGACAGTTGCTAGCTGTCATGTGGGTGCTAGGAATTGAACTCATGACCTCTGGAAGAGCAGTCAATGCTCTTAACCACTGAGCCATCTCTCCAGTCCCGGGAGTTTACTTCCTTTGTGGCAAAAGTTAGTCACTGGGCAAGAAATTGCCCTTGCCTCAACTGCTGACAGTATGTTGCCCAAATGAGATAAGCAAGAAACAAAAGAAAGCAACTGATATACTTTGCCAAGACAAGGTAGAACAGTCCTTCAAAATTCCTGCTTCACAGAAAAGTCTGTCAGATTATCCTAGGCCTGAAGGGTGAAGATAGATACCTCAAAGTTGCAGAGAAACCTTGAGGTAAGGAGTAACTGTCCAGATAGCTATTTCTGTCATTTCTATAGTTTTGGAAGTCATCGGCTCTCTACTTCCTGTTTACTCAGATAATATTATATCCTTCTTGGGTCTCTGATGAACTTGAAGACTAGATACTTATAATTAGTTCTCCTTGTTACCAAACTCAAAACAGAAATTTATATAAAAGATATAAAGTTTGTAAGATTGAGAAACATAAAAGCTTAAGTTGTTTATCTAAGAAAATGTTTTGAGATCTAAAAAGATAAATTTGCCAAATACAGATAGACTGAACATTGTAAATGTATTTCTTACTTGACTGTCCTTATTGTATATGATTTTACTATATTAGAGTTAAAATTTCCCCCCAAGCCCCCTTTTTTCTTTTCTTTTTTTTTCAGACAGGGTTTCTCTGTGACACAGTCCTAGAACCTTTCCATTTTATTTAGACAAAAAGGGGAGGGGGATGTTGTGGGCTATTTGTACACTGTGTGAAGATATATTGTTGTGATTGGTCTAATAAAGAGCGGATCATCCAGTAGCCAGGCAAGAGGTATAGGCAGAACTTACAAGCACAGAGAGGACTCTGGGAAGAAGAAGGCGGAGTTACCAGCCAGACATGGAGAAAGCAGCATGGGCAGTATGAAGAGATGAGGTAACCAGCTACTCGACAGAACATACATTAAAATAAATGGGTTAATTTAAGTTTTTTTTTTTTTTTTTTTTTTTTTTTTTTGAGACAGGGTTTCTCTGTGTAGCTTTGAGCCTTTCCTGGAACTCACTTGGCAGCCCAGGCTGGCCCCGAATTCACAGAGATCCGCCTGGCTCTGCCTCCCGAGTGCTGGGATTAAAGGCGTGCGCCACCACCGCCCAGCTAATTTAAGTTTTAAGAGCTAGTGGAACAAGCCTAAGAAAGGCCAAGCTTTTATAATTAATAATAAATCTCTGTGTCATTATTTGATAGCTGTTGGCAGGACAGAGACAGACTTGTTACATATATTCTCCCTCCACTTCCCAAGTACGAGGATTTACATATCTGACAAATGTAGGATTTTAAGCTCTCTACATTGAGATTCATCCCTTGGCTAGAGTTACTGATCTATAAAGCCATTAATTGACACTAACTCAAAATAACATATAATTTAAAACCAATAAACTAAGACTAGATAATTACAACTTTTATAAAATGCTACTTGGTTCTCTGAAATAAGAGAAAAACAAGTATATATGTTGTTTATATAAATAGCTTGGTTTTTTTTTTACATTTAGTGAGAAATGAAGTCTCCAATCAAAAAATGTCAATGAAAAACAAGATCTGATTTACAATGACACAATTTTAATTGTTACTGCCTTCATAAGCAAGAATTTATGCTATTTATACTGCTATTCTTAAAACAAATCTTATGTCTGCAAAAACATGCTTATATTTGCAAATAATGTAAACTATGTTATTAATTAAATATATAGCAGGTACTTTAAATTCTCAGTAAAAATGAACAGACAAGGAAGACAAATAGTTTTCTCCCCTCCCCCTTAGTGCAGAAATATCAGCAACATACTCATATAAACATTACAATGAATAATATTAAAACCTTAGAAATATAAACTCTGAACAAAACTCAAGCACAGCTAGGCTTTCAAAGAACTTAAGAAAGCAAGAAAATCTGGAACTCTCTTAGAGATTGTTTTTGAGATAAAAATTAAATGCAAAACAAGATAAATGAAATGTAAAGAAAATCTTTTGGCAGCAGCAGCAGAAAAGACTATGACTGAAAACACCAGAATAAAATATTAAGGATCATTAGCATGCTACCTTTTTACCAGATCACTCCTATTACATATAGCCAAATACATGGAGTTTGCTCTCAATTACTTTTTTAAAAATTTCATGTATATGTACTTTATTTACAACATCCCTTCCCCCTCCTCCATCTTCTCCCTCCAGTTTCCTCTTAGAAATACACCCACTACTCTCTCTCAAATTCATGGCCTCTTTTAAACTTTTGTCATACAAACACATGCATATATACACAGAAAAATATATATACAACTTTCTGAGTCTACTTAGCTTTACTCATGTGTATAATTTTAGGGCTGACCATTTGATATAAGATAACCAATTATGGGGTTCATCCCTGGGAAGATGGATTTTCCATCTCATGTCATTAATTGTCTATAGCTCTTCATCTAGGAGTAGGGTTTGCTCATGTTTAAAAAAGAAGTCTCTCTCCTTGTTAGCTGCTCATCTAAGATACTGGGTACACTTCTGATAGACAAACTATGCAGACATCATTTGTACTAGCTGGCTCCAATTTTCCTTCCTTCACTCTTAAACATGCACTCAAATTAGTCCCCATGACACTCAGCATGCTTCTAAATCCATCTGATAAAGTACAGATGATTGTTTTCCAACAGTTCTCAGTTCTCATTTTCCTTGACTTCTCAGCAGTCTTTTTAGTGGACTTCTAGGAGATCACCCTATTACTACTTCATGGCACATTTTTCAGCATACTCTGTAATAATGGTATGAATGACTCATACCTCACCCTTGATTATCTTCTCCATATACACTCACCCTCTTGGTTATGCTATCTACATACTGATAACGCAAATGAACAATCAAATACACCTTTCTCCTGAACTCTAAGTAATGTAAAATAACTTTACTCCAATGTCTAAGAGAGTTTTTTTGTTTTTTTTTTTTTTGTTTGTTTTTTTGTTTTTTCGAGACAGGGTTTCTCTGTGTAGCTTTGCGCCTTTCCTGGAGCTCACTTGGTAGCCCAGGCTGGCCTCGAACTCACAGAGATCCGCCTGGCTCTGCCTCCCGAGTGCTGGGATTAAAGGCGTGCGCCACCACGCCTGGCTTAAGAGAGACTTTTTAACATGTCCAAAATTCCTGATGTTTTCCATAAAATAAACTATATGTTGCAAGATATTTGGTTACACTGTGTAAAGTTATGTCACTCTGAATGGTTTAATAAAGAGCTGAATGACCAATAGCTACATAGGATTTCCAGGCACAGAGGATACTGGGAAGAAGGGCAGAGTCTACGAGGAAGTCAAGGAAGCCATGTAAGAGATGAGATAATAAGCCATGTGTCACAAGACAGAAAGTAAATTAATAGAAATGGGTTAAGTTTTAAGAGCTAGTTAGAAACAAGCCTAAGCTATCAACTAAGCTTTCATAATTAATAATAAGTCTCTGTGTTGTGATGTGGGAGCTGGCTGGCAGATGAAGACTAACTACTATACATGTCAATGGTTGGCAATTCCATTTCAAGTTGCTCAAACTAAAAATACTTAAGACATCTGTTGTGGAATCCTGTCCTCTGGGTATGATATGGCCACTGCCATCTGTAAATAATTATAACTGTGATTACCCACAGAAGACGTTTGTAACATTAGGCCTATGTGGAATATTCCTTTACACTGTGTGAACATTATGTTGCTGTGATTGGCTTAATAAAAAAGCTGACTGGCCAATAGCTGGACATGATAAGGTTAGGGCAAGAGCTAAACAGAGAATGCTGGGAAGAAAGATATAGTCAGAGGAATTACCAGCCAGACAGAGAGAAGAAAGATGGACATGCCATACTGAGAAAAGGTACCAAGCCACATGGCAAAGTGTAGATAAAAATATGGGTTAATTAAAAATATAAGAGTTAGCTAGTAACAAGCCTGAGCTATTGGCCAAGCGTTTATAATTAATATTAATCCTCTGTGTTAGTTACTTGGAATCTGGCAGGTGGTAAAGAAAACTCCACCTACAGGCCTACTAACATTCTCTTGTAGATGAGGTGGCACATGAGGTGGGTCACAAGGCAGCCCTACAAAGTGTTTTCTAATCATACAAGGTAGCTCATCTAACCCTGAGAATATATAAGTGGTTAACATTTCTGGGATTAAGGGAGATTCCGGTGGTATAGTTGCCTGTGCTTCCACAAGTAACCTCCCATCTGTGCTCCTGAAAATAAACCCAATTAAGCGCATTAGCTCACCAAACTAGATTAGTTTAGTTAGTTAGTTAGATTAATTAGTTCCAAAGAGTGGAACCATTTCTTTGTGCTACTCTCTATGACATATCAGGGGTTTGTTCCATGTCTCCCCAGGAAAACTTATTCAACATAATCCTTTATCTCTCTTTTCCTCTCATACCTTACTTCCAGTTGCTAAGCAGATGTATAGATTAGTAATCCAGATATGATGATAGCTTTGTGAACTCAAGGAATTAACAGTAAAGATGGTAAGAAAAAAAAACAAAACATGTATTTCTATACAAGTGCTTTTACTGGTATTCCCTATAAAGCTAGGCTATTCTCAAGAGAGCGACCAGAACTCCCCAATAGATGGCCTGCAAGCCTTGCAATGCCACTTTATATTGACCCCATTCTCCACTATTTTCATTATTTATTCCCTCCAGCTACATGGCTTCTTTGACAATTTAACATGTCAACAATGTTGCTGCATTAGTACTTTTGCATTGGCTGTTCTCTTTGTATCCTCAAGGAAGCTCACAGTAAAAACCATTAAATATTGAAATTCTGCTGCAGTCTTCCCCAGCCCTCTTCCACTACTAATCCCCACAACACTATATAACTTACTCATATCTCAATACTATATAATAGTCATATCTTATTTTTCTTTCTTTTTGAGGGAGGGTAAGGATGTGGGAGGAGAAAACTTACCCTGACACAATATACAGGCTCTACCTAAGGCAAGGGATTTTCACCTATTTTGTTTGTCGATATACACCCAAAGATCAGAAACACTGCTTGTGAAATAAACTAGTACAAATGATAAAAAAAATAGTTTTAATTTTTAATCTTTATTAATCTAATTAAATCTAAAATTTAATCTTCTAAACTAACAAACTTAATTTTTATACAATAAATCCAGGTGAATCACTGAGATAGAGTCATGTTGAACTCAACAAATGTCAAAGAATATTAAAGGCACCCAGACAGAATAAATAAACCACCAATAGTGGAGATGGGGAGGAATATACAGCTAGCTTCAAAGTTTTCAAGACAACTCTAAAAAGATTCTCTGACAAGAGTATACACAGGAAAAGTGAGTATAAAAGAATTCTATAGTCATCTTAGCTTGGTGGCTCATGCTTGTAAAACTCCAGCATTTGGCAGCTAGGGTGAGAAGAATGCTCCAAGTTCAAGGACAATTTGGCTAAAAAGTGAGAACTTGACCCAATAAATCAATCTCTTTAAAAGTTATAAACATATAATGAAATATCAATAAAAGAACTTAGCATAGCAGACTTTCTATATTAAAACCTCAGAATGAACACTGTGTACAGTTAAACATTTTAAAAAAGCAACCAAAATCATGTTATTAAATAAAACCCAGATCTGGGGAAATGTCTCAATGGGTCAAAGTACACAAGCCTCGTACCAGTGTTTGCTCCCTGGAACCCAGGTAGAAAGCTGGATGCAGTGGCATGCACCTGTAATCCTAGCACTTCTACTACGAGATGGGTAGTAGAGACAGAACTGGCAGGAATCTCATCGCCAGCTAGCCTGGAATATGCGGAGTAGCAGAAACAAGACCCTGCTTCAACAAGGTTGGCAGGAACTGATTATGGAAAGTTTTCCTCTGACCTCCTCACATTCATATACAAAAAAAAAAAAAAAACAAAAAAAAAAAACAAAAAAAAACACTAAAGACAAAATATAATTTCTACTTTTTCAGGTAAAGCTATAAAAATTTTTGTTAAAAAGACTAAAAAGCCTCAACCTACTCTATAAGAAATGATCACAGGGCCTAAGAAATGGCTCAGTGGGTAATAGTTTTTGCCACCCAACCTGATGTGAGTTCACTCTCTGGGATCTTCATGGTAGGAGAGAACTAGTCCTGGCAGGTTGTCCTCTGATTTCTGTGTGTTCATGCCATGTACATGCCCATATGCATACATACAAAAAAATTTAACTGCTATTTAAAATTTCTTAAAAAGGAGATAATCCTAATACATGTGGTATAAATATACATAGGAATATATTAGGTATACCATATTTATGAATATAACACACATATGGTTGAGTATTAGAATATATTGGTGGCTGAGTTAAAAATAAACTGAAATGGGGTATAATTAAAGATAACTTAAAGATAAAATAAGAAGCAAGCATGTGGCTAGTTTGATTTTTTGGTAGGGTTTTGTGTGTGTGCATGTTTTTGTTTATTCTATTTTGTTTTTGCTAAAGATGCATACAAAACAGAAAACAAGAAAAAAGGCAAAGTGAAACATAAAAATAGAGTAAAAACAGCTATTTTAAGTCATGCAGACTAAGCACAAAAATAAACCTAATTAACCATTTAAAGAGAATTCAAAGCCTTAAAATGGAGAACTCAACAAATAATGTAGAAAAGGATCCTATCTCAATGTAATAAAGGCTGCACTCAACCAACCCACAGCTAGTATCATACTGAACAGACTTCCTCTAAGATCAGGAAGAAAAGAAAGGTGTTCACCACTCCTTATTCAATACACAAGGAGAAACTATGTGGAGCCAAGCAGGCAAGAGAAGAAATAAAGACAAAGAGGAGCAAAAGTAAAATCATCCTTGTTTGAGATGATAGGACACACCGAAAACCTGAGATGCCATCAAAAGACTATTACAACTGATGAGCTGAATAAAGTAGCAGCATTTAAAAAAAAAAAAAAATGGCTTCTCTATGCAGTGATAAATTTTTGAGGACAAATCATGAAAATAATCCTGCCATAATACCTAAAATAAAAAATAAAAAAAAATATCTAAGAGTAAATGTCACCAAGAAAATGAAAAGCATCTAAAAGGAAAACTACTAAACACAAAAGAAAAAGAAATTGGAGATACAAAAAGAAGCAAAGATTTTACAGGTTTCTGGGTTGAAAAATTATTAAAATATCTACACTACACAAAGGTATCTACATAGTCAATGTAGCCTCCATCAAAATACCAATGATCTTCACAGAACTAGAAAAATATCCTAAAATTTGTATGGAAGCACAAAAGATTTCAAATAGTCAAAGCAATCCTGGTCCAAGAGAACAAAGCTGGAAGTATAATAATAATATATGATTTCAAGAGACACTGCAGAACCCACACATTCCACTGTAATATGTATAAGGTCATGCTTTATGAAACAAATGGATCAATGGAAAAGAACAGAGATCCCAGAAGTAAACACACATTCCTATAGCCAACTACTATTTTCCAATCAAAGTGGAACAAATATACACTGGAGAAAGGACAAGCTCTTCTGATTTCTTAAGATTGAAATTTAACTGTCATCTCTCAACCTGTACACAAACAATTCAAGGGAGATTAAAGACATAAATGTAGTAAGTCTAGAAACCATAATCAGTGTAAAAAAAAATTTACAGAAAACACATCAAGACATCACTGTAGGTAATGGTTTCCTAGAAAGAACCCCAGAAGCACAGAACTTTATAAAAAGTGAAAGCCGACAAACAGGATTATATGAAATTTTAAAGCCTTTACACAGAAAAAGAAAAGAATACAGGGCAGAGACAACCTATACAATGGGAGAATATATCTGCCAACTACTCATCTCATAGAGGGTTAATATCCAGTATGTATGAGGAACTCAGACTTAAAAAAAAAAAAAAAAAAAAAAAAGACAAACCAACTAAAATGGGCAAATGATCTGAACAGGTATTTCTTAAAAGAAGCCATACAAAGCCCAACCAATTTTAAGAAAAAGTGTATTAGTACCACTGCCTATCAGAGAAATGCAATCAAAGACAGTAAAATACCGTCTCACAGGACTGGGGAGGTGACTCAGGAGGTAAAGTGCCTGCCACATAAGCATGAGGAACAGAGCACTGATCCCTAGACCTAAGTAAAAAGCTGATCATGGTGGTACATGCCTATAATGCTAGCTAGCTCTAGCCACTGAGTTTGGCCCTGGCACCCATGTCTTCTTAGCTCCATAAATATGCCCATACCCACATTTTTAAGTTTAAGAAAATGAAGACCTTTATTAACAGGCACCTGTAGTTTTGCTTTTTAAAAGCAACTGTTTGTGAGCACCCACATATGTGCGCTGGGCGGGTGCATTCATGCCAAAGCATATGTGTGGGAATCAAAAGACAACTTGCAGAAGTTGGTTTTCTCCACCATACCAGTTCCAAATATCAAACTAAAGTCATCTAGGGTTGGCAGCAAGTACCATTACCTGCTAAGCCATCTTACTGGCTGCTGTTTTGGTTTTGTTTTTTGGTTATTTTTTGGTGGGAGTGGGAGTTGCCAACACGGTTTACACATGAAATTTAAAAATAAAAATCTTCGATATGACCAGATATGAAGCAATTTGAAAATCATTAAAGGTATATTGGGTAAAAATTTTGTTCTACTCAAGACATTTAAAGTTAAAATAATAAAAAGCCTTATCATGCAAATACAATGAATACAAATTTAATTAATAAGACAAGCAACAACAGTGTGTTCACCTCCAATTTTTTCTTTATTTCTAACTGTTGGAATTTCACTGGAGGACACCTGTTAAGAGACGGTAAACTGCAATTGCCCAGCCTTATCCTGGTCAGCCTCTGGGACAGATGAATTCTCAAGTGGAAGGTGTGTGGAACAGTTGTTTCTTTGTCTTGTGGGATAGGAAACTGTGTCAGCTATGAAGTAGTTGAGTACCAACACTGAAATGTTTGCGGACCTTGGGTTTTAATTTGGTAACTCTTACCTTCTTCAGGCAGTCTTTGGCAAACACCAAAGAACTATGGCCATGACTCCAATACATCTTTCTGCTCTGCGGCTACCTTTCTGTTTTATGATATCAGAACCCTCCATCATTCCTCCCTGAACAGAACTGAGAGAGTATTGTCTATATTCATAGTTATTTCCACATGTAGTGTTAAGAACCTTTCCCTAATTAAGACTGCTGTTGCGCCAGGCGGTGGTGGCACAAGCCTTTAATCCCAGCACTCGGGAGGCAGAGCCAGGCGGGTCTCTGTGAGTTCGAGGCCAGCCTGGGCTACCAAGTGAGTTCCAGGAAAGGTGCAAAGCTACACAGAGAAACCCTGCCTTGAAAAAAAAAAAAAAGATTTCTGTTTGCTAGATCTGGACTTCTGGGGCATTGTGCCTCTACTGTCCATTCTAATAATTCTGCTGGTAATTGTATGGAGGACTGCTAGGATATGGATAGCATTTATAATGGTTACATTTTTGATACATCTTTGAAGTCCTGGACCAGTACTTCACCAGGCTCTAGAACATGTACTGTCTCCACATTTCTTGCTCTTTTAACATCAAATCCCAGTTTATCCATTTCTTACACTGTAAATGTGTTCCCAGGGCTAGTCAGATGTCACAGCTTCCTTGGTATCAGTTTGGTAGAACACCATTTCAGTTTCTTACACCGAACCATTTTGCTGTTTTCCAAACCTTCCTGATGATAACCTTCTAGTCTTGGTCACTGCACTTATCCTTCCCTTCTGTCTACTGATGACTGTGGGGTTGGGCTTGGTGCTGGAAGCAATGGAAGGAGTGAATCGGTTGCAGCCATTAGACACGCTGTACTTCTTCCATGGTAATAATCATAGCCTGGGAAGCAAATAGCTCTCAGGACTTTCTGGAGTTTGTTCTCTGTTCCTTATTAGCTCTACAAGTTTTAACTCCTCTAAAACTTAACTACTAGCAGCTTGCTGTTAACAGAAGGAAGCCTCATAGATCACAGTCAACACATACTTTCTATGTTGTATATATTATACATGCTAAAAAATAAGCGAGAATTGGGCACCACTTTTGATTTTGATGTACAATGGACTAGAGAGACAAGTGCTCACTCAGGTGGACAAAGGATCTCCCTCAAATCAACAGGAAGTGGTTATGCAATTATTAGACTACTGCATGAACTATAGTTAATTTATGAAGCAATGACTGAATAGCTTTGTATTTGCCTATATTCTCTTGACTGTAAATGGTGCCATAATCTGTTTGTGTGCACTGTTAGTAAATTTTAGTTTTTCATATAGATGGTATATTTAATAGTATTAAATAATGAACCTATTATCTATATATATTTTATGCATTCAACACATACCACCTGAACTGTGTTCAAATGCAATTCCCCCCCAAAAACTGTCACAAATCTCCAAGAATACATCCCAATCTCTCAACTCCTTATATATGGCTTCTCTTACCTCTACTAACATGCTATTAAAGACTTTTCATCCTTCTTAAGCTCTCATCGACATTCTTTCTTAGACTTCTGCCCTAAATATTTGCTCTTTTGACTTCCATGTAGGGCACTCCTCTTTGCTTTCCATTTCAGCTCCACTGCTCACAACTACTCTTCCACATAAACTCAATCTGAGCTCTTCTGTCCTCTAGCTGTTCCACACCCTGCAGTGAATAATCTAATGCCAGTTTTAAATCCTTCTCTTAGTACCAGAACTCATAAACCTAACTTGAGACTGACTGTGTCCCCTGGGATGTTAACAGATACTTTAAACACAACATAAAAGGTAAGAAGGAATAAGTGCCTTCCGAGGCAAACCATCCAGTTGCTCAAAGCCCAAACCCCTTCCCTTCGGCTCTTCCTGGTGAACAAACCAGAAGCACGGTAGTACCACTTTCAGAACACTATTTAGAATCTGGTAACCTTTCTCTCTTTTTTTAGTACATGTATCGGACAATAACACATAATGGATATTCGGTTAATCACTAACAGAAAAACATAAAACTATAGGCAGTAATCCAAGGGCTCTCTACTACATAAGGTTTTTGTTAGTAAATGCATAAAGTATTGTCAGTTTATTCACCAGCTAACTGGAACTTTAAGATTTATTTTTGTTTTATGTGCATTAGTGTTTTCCATGCATATATGTCCATCATGTCTGTGCATTGTATGTGGAGACCAGAAAAGGGTGTTGATCCCCTGGAACTAGTTATAGTCACTTGTTACCTGTTATGCTGGGAACCAAACCCAGGTCCTCTCCAACAGCAGCAAGTACTTTTAACTGCTGAGCCATCTCTCCAACACCATCCCCCGTCAACCATTTTATTTACCTAATTACAGATTCTTTTGATTGCCACTAAATGTTTGTTCCTAATTTTAAAGATCCTATCTGAATCATACCTGTTGTGGATATTGCTCTGTATAAATAAAATGCTGATTGGCCAGTAGCCAAGCAGGAAGTATAGGTGGGACAAAGAGAGAGAAAAATTCTGAAAAGTGGAAGGCTGAGGCACAGACGCTGCCAGCCGCCACCATGACAAACAACATATAAAGATGCTGGTAAGCCACGAGCCACGTGGCAAGGTATAGATTTATAAAAATGGGTTAATTTAAGATTTAAAAAAAAAAAAAAACTAGATAACAAGAAGCCTGCTGCGGGCATACAGTTTGTAAGCAATATAAGTCTCTGTGTTTTTACTCGGTTGGGAACTAGCAGGTGAGAGAGATTTGTCCTGACTGTGGGCCTGACAGGAGCTAAAGAAAAAAACTCTAGCTACACATACCAAAGAATTATTACTTGTAAAGATACAGGTCAACCTTAAATGAATTAATTTGGACACAACAGCATATAAAAACTGAAGAATTTTCCTGTGTATCATACCTGGTTACAGTGAAGGGCAGAAAAATGAAGGACTTTAATGCCCTCAAGAAACATCAAATCTACACGAAGAAAAAGAAGGAAACTTACCCACACTTCACTACCAGTTATTTACAGTGCATACAAAATAGTTGACTAAATGGGAAAACGACTGGATGCAAGGCTTAACTCCCGACTCCAGAAGGCAGGGTTTTACATGCACAGTAAGACATCAGGGAGTCCAGAAATTAAGTATCTAGTCTCTTAAGTCATTTGGCCCCCAAATATCTGACTGACTGTTATATCTAGGTTAAGGACTGAGAAATCAGAAACTGTCATTTACTGCTTATTGTACATTAGACATTTGTTCCAAGGATGTGCACAACCCTAATCTTCACAACAGGAGAACTGACACAATTATATGTTGTACCTATCTGATGTTCTCAGAATTTCCCACTGTATAGGATCGAATGACAAGGGCAGAAAAGCAGACAAGAGTCACAATGCAAATAACTTTGGTGGCCTCACTGAGGAGTCTGAATTCTACAGATACCACAAACAAGCTGTAGGAAGGGAGACGAGGCATTTCTATCATAAAGTAATAGAGAGTCTGAACTAATGCTGACTGGAACAGAGAAACTCAATTAAAGAATAATTACACTGTAAATACTGGTGATGATGTGGAGAAACTGGATAGACCATCCATTGCCAGTGGGAATCTAAAACGGTACACCCACTCAGAAAGATAGTTAAGGCAGTTTCCTTACAAGACCAAATATGAAGTGATCCTATGAGCAAGCAATTATAGTCCTATTCTAGAAACACAAGGACTCATTATTTATTTAAAAAAAAAAATCTAAGACACAACCTAGTGTCCTTCAATTTAAAAACATGGATATACTCAATCTGTAGAATATTATTCAGCAATAAGAGGGAACAAATCATTGAAAAATGCAACAATTTAAATAAATCTGAAGGGAATTATGCTAAATGAAAGTCAGTCCTAGAAAGTTACCTACTGTTTGATTTCATTCTTGTTGTTGTTGTTATTATTATTATTATTATCATCATCATCTTTTTTCAAGACAGGGTTTCTCTGTGTAGCCCTAACTGTCCTAAAACTCACTATGTAGACCAGGCTGGCCTTGAACTCAGAGATCCGCCTGCCTCTGCCTCCTGATTGCTGGGGTTCAGGCGAGTGCCACCACCACCCAGCCTCATGTAATATTCTTGAGTCACAAAACTACCCAAACAGAAAGCAGGCTAGAATCTGTAGGCAGTTAAGACTGGGGGAAGGGTGAGGAGGAGGAGACTATGATTAGAAAAGAACAATAGAAGGACTGGCTGGGGGTGAAACTGGTTTTGAATCTTTACTCTAGTGACAGATATACAAACTCATGCATGTGAAAATTTTCAGAACTAAATACACACATAAACACTTCAGAAACTGGGGAATTAAAAAAGCAGACATCTAATACCAATGCAATGGTTGTGATATTGTACTATAGTCTAACAAGATGTTATACTATTGTAGCAAACCTGAGATCTCTGTATGTCTTACAATGACATAAAAATCTACAATTATCACAAAATAAAATATTTAGTTAAAAAATGGCAATAGTCCAAGTAAGAAGTAATAAAAACTGAACTAGGATTGCAACAATGGAGTAGAAGCAACACATTTGATAGCAGAGTAAAGAGCAGCTGAGTATGATGAATAGCAATAGCATGTAGCTCTGATGCGTAGCAACATGCTCCTAAAAACACATTCTTGCTCAATCATGATGAGGACAGAGAAGCAAAAGCTATGACCTATGAGGAAAAACCTGCCTTTCTTACCAAACAGGTACAAACATGCCACATATAGCTGCCATCTTAGAATCACAGAGATCTCCTTAAAGACTACATTCAGCTGTACCAATATTTCTCAAACTTCAGCACTGGAGACATTTTGGGCTACCTGATCCATGTGAAAAATGGCCTATGAATTTTAGAATATTAGCAGCATCCTTGACTTATATACTACAAGCAACACTCAAATCCAGTGGTGACAGGCAGACACTGTCATATGGTCCCTGAAAAGCAGTTAATTACACTGAGAACCACTAGTCTAAGTTGGTGAAAATAAGGATGAAGACCTCAAAGTCTGGTAAATGGCTACAGATAACATTCCTGAAAAGTCTGAGAATTTTAACTTAAAAAAAAGAAAGAAAGAAAAGAAAAAGGTCCCAAGGCCAGGCACACGGTAATCCCAGCACCCAGGAGGCAAAGGCAGGAAGAACATGTGAACTCAGTTTGGGCAACACAGGAAGTCAAAAAGAAGAGAACAAATTAAGTCTGTTCATGAATCAAGATGAGGAATTCTAGTGTGGTGCATACAAAGATACATGATAATCTTAACTGCCTTTAAAATGCTTACAGTGGATGGAAAAAATATCTAGCCATAATATTTAAAAACAACATGGGAAGGGAGATGTCCAACAACATGTCAGTGTAAGAACTCTTTTGTGGACTTCGGACTCTATGAAAGTTTATTTAACTCCATTTAAAAGTAAACACACAAAAGTTCTGGGTATTGGCTGGGAGTCCAAATTGGCAATGAAAAACAAGGATGTGTGCCTTCTAAGAGAACTGGTCACTTTTCAAGCTAACCAAGTAAAATGAAAGAAGAAGAAATAACTGTAGTGAGGGTTCTTATTGACACAAGTTAGACAAACAACTTCCGACTTTAATTCAGAAAACTTTCTTCTGTAAGATAGTATCTTCCTAAAAAATGGTTTCAACGTCTCTAAGCCACCTAGTAGACTGGTTTAGTAATGCCATCAACAACAAATAATAAAATATAAACCAAGAGTGACCTGGACAAGGCACTGTCACCACATCTAGTTCTACAAGTGAACAGGTATTTTTTCTATCAAATATCTACATTCTAAAGAAACTAAGTTTGATAGTATACATGCAATTTCATTCCTACACCACGGACATTCCCTTTGACTTTCATCAAACCTATCAAACACCTTTCAGTGCTTGAATTAACTCCAGTGTTTGCCAGTCATTGTATTAGTGAAGAATGAGAAAAACAAAAACTGAATAAAGAAATAAAGAAAAATGTGAGTATATACCACCTCTCTCACATTTTATAACAAGAACTCTTAAGCTAGGGTCCACAGGTCTTTAGAAAATAAGTGAAAACATTAAAACTCCAGTAAAATTTTATGTATGTACTTTTCCAGGAGGAACATTCAAATCTTTCTTCAGATTTTTAATGACTAAAAACAATTTCCAAAAATTCAAAACAACTATTTTATACAAAATATAAAAACTATTCCTCATATTTGGATAACACTAAACAGAATCACAACATCACTTTTTCATACCCATGTATTCTGTGTTAAGTATTGGAGACATGAACACTACTTTTAATTAAAAAGCCTTTCTTTCTACTGAAGTCTGTCTTGTTTTGTTTTGAAACAAGGCCTCCCTATGCAGACAAAGCTGGCTCAAGGTGGTCCTGCTTCAGCCTCTGAAGTGTGGAGATCTCACAGGTAGGCATGTGTCACTCCATCCAGCTTTGGTTTTTAAGTCATAAACTAATTTCTGTTTACTTGAGGATCCCTTCATCCTTTCAGCTGAGCCATCAAGAAAACATTAGAGCTAGAAATCATAAAAATGTATCTACTGTTTTTCCAGGATTAAATACGATCATTTATAATACACTAAAGTTAGTAGTATGTAAACCAGAAATGCTATAAATTCACCTGTCTTCCAATAGTAATAGCTATCCATCTATGTATTAGAGCACAGCATCCTGCACTAAAAAGTACCTCCTTGACACATACTATATTCTTAACAATTATAATTAATTTGATGCAGAAATAAGCAACTAAGTTATAGGTCTCAGTAAAATATGAATTAGAAGTACTTTAAAAATTAATTAAGCATATTTCAATCTATATCTGAAAAAGAAATCAGTCAAATGTATAGTATAGGACATGCACAAGAAATGAGAAAGGGCAAAATATAAGTGAAAATATATATTATATAAGTGAACGTATATAAGACCATAAATTGGTGTGACCAGCACTGAAATGCTATTAAAGAAACAAATCTTAAGACTGCTTTTCTTTTTTTTTTTTTTTTTTTTGGTTTTTCGAGACAGGGTTTCTCTGTGTAGCTTTGCGCCTTTTCCTGGAACTCACTTGGTAGCCCAGGTTGGCCTCGAACTCACAGAAATCCGCCTGCCTCTGCCTCCCGAGTGCTGGGATTAAAGGCGTGCGCCACCACCGCCCGGCTTAAGACTGCTTTTCATTCATGTTGCCCAAGATGTTCTTAAACTCCTAGGCTCAGGAGATCCTCCTGTCTCAGCCTCACATAGCTAGGCTACATAGGCACATGCATGCCATCATATATGGCAATAAACCACACTTAACTTTATACAAATTATAAACCCTGCACACCTAATGATTCAAAAGATCATTTTAGCTTACCAGTATAAAATAGAAATAATAACAAAAGCCAATGTTTTCCAGGTAAGACAATGATAGAGGAGAATTTACAAGTTCTGATACACTGATATACCTTGCTGAAAACAATTTAAAATCAATTTTACTAGACTTAATTTCTTGAGAAAGAGCCAAGGGATAAGTTGTATCTGTATGAGCTTCTAGTATTGTTAGTCATATAAAGTATTCATTAAAAACCTTATTGGATAAAATAACTATCCTCTTTTGAAATAAATTATAATTACTAAACAGATTGTTTTGTTAATGTGTGTGTGTGTGTGTGTGTGTGTATGTGTGTGTGTGTGTATTACTGTGACACAAAGTATAAGAACTTTCACTTATACTGAATTCAGCTGATCATAGTGCAATATATTGTTAGGTCAGGGACATGAATTGTAAATATGGTATCAATTTTTCCCATAGTAGGCATTATAGTTTATCCTTTAGAAATTACTCAATGCTCTTGGGATAAAAGCTCAGACACAAACTCAGTATTCCTCTGACTCAATTCAAGACAAAAGGACAAAAAACAATGTTAGCTGGAGGGTTGATGGGGAAAAAAAAAAAAAAAAACTTTCTCATTTTCCTAAACATACGTTCTTCATAAAGGTGACTGTGAATCCTTAAGAGCAGAATTTCAAAGTAATAATGGTTAAGTAATTGATACCTTCCTCAACTGCTAATTTAGCAATAAATATTCCCCTAAAATAGGCTAAAAATTATGAGAAAAATAAACTTTAAACAGTTTCAAAGTTTTGTTAAATGAAGACCTGAAGACCTGCAGTAAATTCAATCCCAGCCCCACCAAAATCAAAAACTAAACAAAAAACAAGAAGAGATACATCCTTCAAGGTCATAATTTCTTCAGATGTCATGAAGTTAGCTGATATAGACTAAAAGCTGAAAGTACACTGTGCCTAAATTTATACTGGTTATAAAATTTAAAAAATTTTATATAGTTTATTATCTTTATACCGAAAAAGGAAGATTTACATGTCAAGTGAAAATGGTGGCTGCCCTGGTGGGAGGTTCTAGAAATTAGCATAAAAAGCAGGTAGCACAGCATTTCTTTCTTAGACTGGCAGCTCAGTCTATCCGATGTTCACTCAAACATGGGAGCATGCTCTGCCAAGTCCACATTACAGGAATGTGGGAGGGGCGGGTACTACATGAACGACCCATAGAACAGGTCACCTTGGCCTTTCCTGCTTTGTCCTCTGGGTGCCAGGCAGGTGGAATATGGCGTATTTCCCAGCTCCTTTGTTATCTTCCCTGAATAAAGTAATGCTTTCCTTTAACTATCTATGTGTCTCTGTTAAAGTCATTGTAAAGAGGCACAAGAATTTGGAAACTCCAGCTTCTGCCCTCTAGACTGAGATTCACTCCCGTAACAAAGTACTTTATTAAAATTGTTTTTCATACAGTATAGTCTGATCATGTTTTCTCCTCTCCTATCTCTTCCCATATCCTCCCCGACCTCCTTACCTACTCTATTTTCTGTGTGCTCTGTCCCCCCTCCCAGAGGGGGGAAGATCTCAAACAAAACAAACAGCCAACAAAACAAAAAGCAAAAAAAACAAAAATCATGGAGTCTGTTTTGTGTTAGCTAACTAACTACTCCTGGGCATGGGGCCTGCCCTCTGGTGTGGCTGACATACAGCGTGACACTCCATTACAGAAAACTGACTTTTTTCTTTGCAAGTAGGTATCAATTGCAAACAGCTTCTTGGTTAGGGGTGAGACCCCCTTGTCTACTTCCCACTCAGTGCTGGGACCCCATCTGACTTGAACATATTCAGGTCCAACAGTATTTATTTTAAAAGGGCAGTTTATTTAATAAAGACTGTTGAGGTTCTAAAGGCATATATTTCTAAACCTATGACTTACTATACTCTAAAGCATGTACTTTGCCATGTTCTCATCTATTCCTAAATTAGTAGTCTTTTCATGATGAAATTTTATCAAGCATTTTTTCCCTCCATGTATCACTATCATGATACTTTTCCTCCCTTGTTTATAGAGGAACTACATAAATCGAATTCTTAATATTAAGCTATCTTCTGTATATGCAGTATAAATCCAAATTGACTTAAGATTTTCCTTTTCTATATTGTTAAATGTTTTTTGGTCACTAACAGGTCCCTAATCCCTCATCTGAAAGCCAGCCATGCATTGTGAGGCATGCCTTTAATCCTAACACTTGGGAGATAGAGGTTGGAGGATCAAGAGTTCAGGACTAGCCTTTGCTATTAAGACCCTGTCTCAAAACAAAAGTCAAATTTACAGTAAAGGGGTGTGTGGATCTGTTAACTTTAAGAATTTTGTATAAATACTCATATGTATCATTTCTTTCTTATACCTTCGCTTTCTGGTTATAAAATTAAGGACAAATATAAGAATGAAGAATATATTCCTTTGCTTTCTATTCTCTGAAATAACTTGTATAAACACCAGAATTACCTGTCCCATAAAATTATCTGGACCAGGTATTTCTTTGGTGGGAAAATTTAACTGCTACTTCACAATTAAATCAAAGCTTTCTTATTTAGGCAAATTATCACACTGTAGCTTCTAGATGTTTATTTCAAACTTTCAAAGTAGTATGCACAACACTACTGACAGCACTCTCTGGCTATCTTTTATTTTCATGCACTTCTAATTGTGTATTTTTTTTATATGTGTGGGTTTATTTTAAAATTTTTTAAATATATTTTTATTAGTTCATTGAGCATTTGGTACCCACCTATACGTCCTTTTTATTCTAAAGTGTTATTTATGGCTTCTGTATTTTCCCAATCTTGCCAACTTTATCTATTGTCTAGTCTTTCTGAAGAATCAACTTTTTAGCTGTTGATTTCCCATGTGGTCTCTGAATCTGAATCACTTTATAATGAAATGTTTACATATTTCTCTTACCTAGTCTATCTACATATGTGATCCAAATCTCTTCCTGGAACATTCTTTATTTGAAATGCTTGGAACCAAGAGTGTTTCACATCTCAATTTTTTTTCTAATTTTGTAGCATCGGCATAGATAAGTTATCTTGAGGATGAGATTCAAGGCTAAACATCAAAGTCATTTGTTTCACATATACCTTATAAACAGTCCAAAGGTAATTTTGTAATCCTATCACACATAGGCCTTGCTTAGATCCAAACTAGTGCTACAGGTTCAATAAAAGCCCTTATAAATGCAATATTAATATTTCAGTACCCAAAAATTAAGACAATTTCTGTATCATCTTTCACTTTATCCAGACAATTTGATGCTTCTGCATAATTGAAAATTTTTCTCCATCTAAAACTGTTTCTTAAAACACATCAAAAAGAAAACCACTGATTTACTTTCCTTCATCAAGTTTTGTGAATGGCACTCTATGGTGATCCTTTTCTACTCTGTACACATTAAAAAAAAATGTTTATTTAGACTACAGTATCACAAAATAACAATTCTTTGTTTTCCTCTCCAACAAATGTAATGTATCCTAGCTACTGTTCTAAATAAATGTTCCTCTTTTTATCACAGCAATGCTAAGTATGATGTCTCTGTTTTTCCAGATGGCAATGCAGAGGTTGAACAGTAAGCAGTTGAGTCTGAATTCAAAACCAGAGAAGTCTGGGTCTATAGAATACCACACTGATTGCACCTGTTCTTGTCTAAAGTTGCATAACCTATATTTATCTTTTGAAAACTATGGACTAGAACCACTTACATAACTAAAAACTTTACAAACCTAGAACCTTATAAAACAATTTCTTTACTTTTTAAAATTTCAAATATACAAACTATGGATCTAATAACTAAAGCAATGTTACATCAAAGTCTAACACATTTCTGAAAAGAAGTCTGAAAGATGGCTGAGGTGACTTTAATCAAACAGAAGGAGAGTAAAAGTGTAACAAAGCTAATTCAACACTAGAGCAAATGTAGAAAAGACTGACGTCAAATGGAGGTAATTAGCAAATAACAAAAATTAAAGGCAAAGTATCCTATTTGCTAAGATGCTAGTGATTATTAACAGAGCGATTATCTTACATACTCTTAAAAAATGAAAACCCTACACCATTTCAGTTATGATATACTTTCAAACTCTTGAACACCATCAGATTTGAGAAGTGAAGGGGGAAAAAAGGACTTACAATCAAATAATTAGACAGCAAGGCACTACATAGGTGAATGAAACTTAAGAAGTAACATTCAATCCAAGGAGTTGTATAATTATTCAGTTGGCACGACAGACCATGTTAAAAATTCCAGAATATATTTGGTATATTCTTACCCTGCGCTCATGAGAATGTAACTAAAAGAACTGAATAATACTGAATCACTAAAATATAGGTCTTTTGAGTCTGGTGATTACAAATGTATTCTGAAAAATAAGCCTAGAACAAACTTTCATGAAAAATGACTTACTCATTGTAGGAACAAAAAGACAGCAAAATTAAAACCTTGGAAAACTAACTTGCCAGTTTTATTCAATTTGCTACATGGAAAACATTGAAACACTGCTACTAGTAGAGAAATTTTTGCATAGGGAATACACAATGAAGTACTTAATAACAAAGATCCCAGTACCTTCAACTTAACCTCCAAATGCCTAAACAAGCAAACAAACATACCCGCACTTCATGCTCAAGCAAGAAGGGATAAATGTAAACAACCAGGAAAGCCGATGAAGGGCATACAGGAACTTCCGGCCATTCCTGCAACTACTGTTTAAGCTGAAATTATACTGGAGGATGAAGAGTTGGACCAGTTGGTAAAGTGCCTGTTGCATAAGCACAGAGACTTGAATTCAGATCAACAGCCACATAAAAGCTGGCCTCATGACTAGACACCCTAGCTAACTGGTGAGCTCCAGGTGCAGTGAGAGACCTGTCTTAAAGGACAGAGAACAGGCCAGAAAGACACCAAACATCAACCTCTGGCCTCCACAAGCATGCATGTATACACACACACAGTCTGTTTCTCTCTTAAAAGACAGCAAAACAATTAGGATTTGTGAATCAAAACAGAAAATACACATAAAGACACTACTGAAGTGGAAAGATTATAAACCAGTGGTTCTCAACCTGCAGTGGGGATAGCCTGCATGTCAGATATTTATATTACATTCATAACAGTAGCAAAATTACAGTTATGAAGTAGCAACAAAATAATTTTATGGTTGGGGGGTCACCACAACATGAGGAACTGTATTAAAGGGTCACAGCATTAGGAAGGTTGAGAACCAACGCTAGAGATTCTTGGTGTTTATGAAAGTCTGAATAACCAAGTTGAGTATTTCTTATTTAAATTGCTTGGAACCAGGGGGGGTTTCATATCTCAATTTTTTTTCTTGTTTTGTGATGCCTGCATATAGAAAATGAGTCATCTTGAGGATGAATTTCAAAGCTAACATCAAATTCATTCATGTTTCACATATAATTTATAAACAGTCTAAAGGTAATTTTGTAAGTATTTCTAGTTTTCATTGTAACCTATTAGATATGGTAAGATATAAAAATTTTTCCATGGGTAGTTTAATGTTGGGACTCAAAGGTTTCAGGTTCTGGAGCATTTTAGATTCTGATTTTCAGATTAAAGATGCTCAATCTATGCAAATTAGCAGAAAATATAGTTTGGTAATAATAAAAGATATTAAGACATGGCTGGGGCCGGGCGGTGGTGGCGCACTCCTTTAATCCCAGCACTCGGGAGGCAGAGGCAGGCGGATCTCTGTGAGATCGAGGCCAGCCTGGGCTACCAAGTGAGTTCCAGGAAAGGCGCAAAGCTACATAGAGAAACCCTGTCTCGAAAAACCAAAAAAAAAAAAAAAGACATGGCTGGGTGTGTGTGTGTGGGAATACTCCTATAATTTCAGGAGGCTGAGACAGGAACACCACAAGTACAAAGCCAGTGAGGAGTACATAGTTCAAGGCTAACCTGAGGACCTGAGGAACATAAGTCCCTATTTCAAAAACAAAACCCAAACAAAGAAACCCACCTCAGAATTGTAGACAGGACTAACGATAAAAGGTGGTATGTGTAAGATGCCAGAGATTTTTATAGTCAGATCATATGTCATGAGGTCATAAGAATATTTGTTACATGTCTAGGCTACATGAAAAGACGATTTAAATGTTTATTCTACCAAAACAAAGAAAATAAATACTATAAGCTTAAACTTTTAAAATGTCTATCCAAGTCATTTTTTTTTTTTTGGGGGGGGGGAGGTTGAGACAGGGTTTCTCTGTGTAACTTTGGCACCTTTCCTGGAACTCACTTTGTAGCCCAGGCTGGCCTCGAACTCACAGAGATCTGCCTGCCTCGTCTATCCAAATCATAATGAGCAGTTTACTATATGCTGATAAAATAGAGTATTATAATTATTAGAAATATCCTTTTCCTTAATTGGGTCTAATAAATAGCAATCAGATGTAGGAACTTCACATTAATAATTTATTTATTAAGACCATAAATCAATCTGATGAAATGCTCAATGTAGAATAAAAATATATTGAATACTACCTTTATAACCATAAAATCCTTGAATGAAGGCTTATATGAAATCAAGTCACATAGTAATAGAAAGTCCTGAAATACTACTGTGAAAAAAAGTAGAAAGCATTAAATATAACTTTAATACAAATCTGATACACATAAAGGGTCTAATGTTTAACGCTATTAGATGAATTAAGTTATTGAAAATATAAGAGAAAAATAACATCCACAAGCTTCACACTTAAGAATATAAACTCATAAAGTATAAAGAAATAAAATGTACTAAAACTATAAAAACAAATCTGTTCCTACAAAATATTTTAAATTTTTAAAAATTCAAGAGATACTATATTTACTTACTGGTCTTAAGTTCTTATTAATGGCAAACTCACTATCTTAAATATATATATATTCCTTTTAAGGCAAAAGCGAGCACTTTTATAAAGATAAACTAAACTTACCTTTTTATCTTCCTTTACTTTGTGGGTTTTCTTCTTTATCTTCTTATCATCTACCTCCTGGTCAGATGTGATTGCAGGATTATCGATACCACCTTTCCAGGTTTCAACAGGCGAAAGCAGTGGGTCTTCTTCACTTCCACGATGTCTTCCTTTTCTTTTTGTTTTAGAAGTAGTGAAGGCCTCATCATCACTTGCATCTGAATGTGTTCTTCTATAGTATGACTTGGCTTTACTAAACAACGTCTTAGATTTATATTTGTATTTTGAAGGCCTACGTTCCCCGTGACCTTTGGAGGTTCTATCAGAAAACCCATTTTCTTCATCTCCTTGAGTGTTATTTACAAATGAGTTTCGAATTTTAATAATTCGGTTCTGACTATCATCTGGGACAACATAAATCTCATCAGAATAGCCCTTCTGTTTGAAAATTGTGTCAAGGGGTTCCGCATAGTTATCTGAAGAATCCATATCTTCAGGATGTGGCAAAGGCATCCGGGAAGTCTGTTTTCTTGGATTTTTACCAATACCAGCTTCAATTGTTTTTAAAAGGTTTGGATCCAGTTTTTTCACATTTGTTTTAGGTACAACTGGTTTAGGTTTAATAGGCGGAGGCACTTTATGGTTACGTTCATGATCGTGACAGTTTGGGGTGCTATGAACAGGATACTCATTTCCTTCTAAATCTAACCTGTATCTGGAGCGGTCACTGGGTGTTGGAAGCAACTGTACATCATCCCCAATAGGACTATAAGGAGGTGGTGCTTCTGTGTCATCATCTGAATCAGGGTAGTTGTTATAGGGAAAACAGTCTCTTGGAGATGGGAGAAAAACATCTTCACTTTGATGGGTGGATTCCCTTGTGTTATCAGACAAATAGGAATTTTCTATCATATTTTTTTTCTCTAGAACGTCACTGAAAAACAGAGTAAAGACCTCAGTTTGCCGATGATACTGAGATAAAGAATACAATGCTGTAAATTTAGCAGTTATCTCAGTTGCAATGTGTTCTCCTTCAGTCATTAACTCCTTGATGGCCTCATTTTCAAAAAAATCTGCTTGACTGTCAGTAACTGCCACCAGTTGTACAGGAATGGTATCTTGAACTTCTGACAGAAATGCGCGAAGCATTCCCATTGATGCTTTCCGTTTTGCAGAATAAACTAATATATAGCCATGAACCAGTTCATCTTTTCTTACTCCAATTGAGGAGTGGTATGACAATATTGTGATCTGTATGCGCCTCCTTTTCTCACCAATAATTTTGTCAAGCATTAAGGAATTACTCTGTCCAGCTTGAGGAGCACTGCAGGAGTGAGACTCAAGGAAGGGTGAGAGAATGAGATCCACACTAAATGGGTCACCACACATGGCACACATGACAATCCTCAAGTCAGCTTCCGACACATCCTTATTGATAGGAACTGGGCTCACCACATCTAAATTGTGTTTAACTGATTCCAATACTCCTCTTAGAGCTTGCTTTATTTGTGATTCATTAAATTTACGAGGATATGTACCAGTAGGTACATCTACAAAAGGACACTGCAATTTGTTGGCCAACTGCTGTCCTTGGTGCCTGAGAATTGGTAGATTTTTACTAATGGAGTCCCTCTGATTAGCAAGAATTAATGTAAATGGAAGATTAGCCATATATTTATCTTTTCTGATCTGAGAAGCTTCAGTTCTTATTTTTCCAATAAATTCCCCAATAAAACTCAGTGACTCAATGGAATTAAATACACAGAAGCACCCATGTGGTTTAAAGGCTGCAGTCCATAACTGACTCAAAAGGTAAGGCGATTTGGCATCAACAGGCCGAAGATCAAGTTCATAAATTTTTCCATCTAAGGCATACTCATCATCAGTGGATTGAGTCCTTATCTCATTTGCTAGTTCCTGGGCAAGGCCATCTTTCCCTAAAATGAAAAGATTAACTTTATCTATATTGGTACTATCATGATACAAGCGTAAGCGGCCATGATCCAACTGTAAAAGACTACTGGCAAGTAAGTGTTCCACTTTAATGTCTGTACAATATTGGCCACTGAGGCAGGTTTCTTTAGTGGGATGATAAACAAATCCTATATGCTTAAGTAGAAGAGATTCCCTATCAGGTGCAAGTTTCTGTAAAGCTTTATATCTAGGTTCTTCACTTAGAACGGTATGAATTTCACTCATTTTATCTGAACTTGGTGTTGCATTAAGATCTAAATCATAAAAAAGTTCCGAATGCTCAAAAAGCATTTCCTGAAACTCTTCTTTGGCTCTTTCAACTATCTCTCGCTGATGCCGACCATATACTTCTTTGCTATCAGCCTCAGTGATGTATTTGAATGCTTCATCCTCCATAACAAAACACATCACTTCCTCCCATGGTTGCCCAGGTGAAATGAACTGAATTTTTTCTAACGTCTTCTTGAATTTCTCCTTCATTTCCAGTCTTCTTTTCTCTGATATCAGATGTTGAACATGGTTCTGATAGACCTTTTCTGCTTCTAAAGTGCTCAGGAGGTCGAATGGGATCCGTCTATCATTGATTTTGTCGATGTGGTCAGTTTCATCCCAAGGGGTTTTTTCTAGCACCACAAAACATAACTGGAAATCTGCTCTCTTTTCCATTAACTTCAAAGCTTCCAACCAATTCAAATGTTCAATCTCTTCTAGATCAGGCAAGAGAGTATTGAAAGCCCGTGGTAAGGAACTTATATATTCTTCTCTCCTTTTTCTTATATGTTCCTGCTTGAGTTGTTCTATATGCTTTGAGAACGTATTTCTGGCCTTTCTTGTACCCTCTAAGTTGATGTATTCTTCATAATCAGGATGATTTTTTAATTTATTACTAACAGTTTTCCAAGTTGCATGATAATCTCTCACAGTCTGTACAAGTTTTTCGAACTTATCTGTTGCTGTGACAACAAGTTGTCTCTGTGTTTTATAAGCATCCAGATAGGGAATAATTTTAGGTTTGCCACGAGTTTTATCCAACATTTGTACCAATGCAGTAAAACATGTCTCAATGTTGACATTAAATCGTGCTGATGTTTCCACTACAAGAAGGTTCTTTTTGTTTGAAGCAAATGCTTGAACTTCTCTAAGATAATGATCCACACATTCATCACATTTAGTTGCTGCTATTATCACAGGCTTTTTGGATTTTGATAGCTGGACAAAAAGGTTATTCACAAATTTAAGTTGATCATCAAACTTCCTATTACATCCTTGACTTACATCAATACACAATAAAAATCCATCTACATTGAGCTTCCCTTCAGGCATTTGCTTCTGTTCAAAGTCTTGCTCCAAGCCTAGCTGATCAGTGCAAATGTACATTAGTTTTTCTGCTGACTGCAATTTAGAGGCAGCTGCACGTTTTATATATGGTTGTAAATTTGTACTTCGATGAGGCAAGAAAGTCTGGTCATCAATGAACTCTGTTTGTTCAATGACATGAATTTTGCATTCTACTCCATCTTCACCATTTTGAGTTATGTCACCCCAGTATAAAAAGTGATCATTGTTTACTACTCGGCCTCCAAAGTCAATGGTGCTAAGCACAGAAGTATGCTCTGGATAATACTCATCTGCCTTTGAGCGTACAAATCTATTGCACAAACAAGATTTTCCAACTCCACAGTTCCCTTTGTCTTTTTCAGTCCCAGAGAGTCCAACTACACTGACAGTATAGGCTGGAGGACGAGGCTCTTTGTTTTTTGCCATCATAACTCTTTTCTCATGTCTCTACATTCATAAAGGTAACCATATATACTTTTCATTCTGAAAATAAAACCATCTCAAAATACAGATCCTGAATTTCAGAATTATATTTGGTTCTTTGTAATTCCTTCATCACCAAAGAAAGGTCTTCAAGATCATATGGATCATCTTCCTACAAAGAGAAAAAAAGATAAAAAATCTTATGTGAGTTACTGAGTACACAAAGTCAAAATGTCCATAACAAGGTATTATGTAAACCAATAGTTGTAATACTGTTGCATATATGTAAAGAAACCACATAAACAATTTATAATTTACTTTATAAATGCACAGTGGCCTCAAATGTTAAGATAAAGCTAACAATAAAATATGTAAATCTGATAGCTCATTAACTTTAAAATGAACTCTCTACAGCCTCTATTAACCAAACATGAATTCTGCTTCTAATTACTCCATCCTATAGATTTGAGGAAATAAATTTTCCTTCTTTCTGTACTAACATGTTAGTAGTTAACTACACTGTGCTGCCTTTTTCAACTGCCTTACAACCCTTACTCAGTTTTGTTTTGACTGTGTCAGCAACAGAACCAAGGCCCTAACTCCAGCATGCTCTAAGCAAGTCTTCTTACAGCTGTCTCTCCAGCCTCATGACTTCAAAGTGATAACCAGCTTCAGGTAACAGAATTTCTCAAAATCTACTTTCCCAAAATTTTTGAATTTTAGGTTTTTTCCCCCCAGTAACTTTCAACGCTCCTATGAATCCTATTAGATTTCATGTTCCTCCCAAAATTGAGAGAACATAGCAAAGAGGAGAGGAAAAGGGAACAAGTTAAAAATGTAGAAAACTTTTAACTAAAACCTATTGCTGTGGGATGTTCTCTATGCTGTGAATGTGTTGCTCTGATTGGTTAATAAATAAAGTGCCAATTGGCCAGTAGCCAGACAGAAGTATAGGCGGGACAAAGAGAGAAGAAAATTCTCCAAGGCTGAGACAGGAGACGCTGCCAGCTGCTGCCATGAGTACCAACATGTAAGATACTGGTAAGCCACGAGCCATGTGGCAAGGTATAGATTTAAAGAAATGGGTTAATTTAAGATATAAGAACAGATAGCAAAAATCCTGCCACGGCCATACAGTTTATAAGTAATATAAGTCTCTGTGTGTTTGCTTGGTTGGGTCTGAACGGCTGTGGGACAGGTGGGTGAAAAAGATTTGTCCTGACTGTGGGCCAGCCAGGACCAGAAAAATTCCAGCTACAACCTATTCTCTTATCAAAATGCTTATACTTTTTAGTAATATCTCTTACATATGCTTATCCAAATACAGTGTAACTCTGGATATCATGGCTTACTGAGAAATCAGACTTGGGGCTGGGAGACATAGCTTAGTGGTAGACAACTTGCCTAATATTTACCGGCCCCTGGTTTTGATGCCCCAAACAGCAAATTCACTTCTGTTCTCCTATAGCAACCCCAAAACAATGAATACACACACACACACACACACACACACACACACACAGGAGGGTAAGGAATCTAAGCAAGGACTCTGGCTTCCTAAGCTCTAGTCAACTCAAAGTAATTCCACTTTTATCTATTTCTATCTTTTGACATTTCAAATTACTGTTTGGGGTACGGGGGGAGGGGGCAGGGGAGAGGTTTCATCGACGAAAGCAACTGCAAGCCAGCTAAACTATTCCCAAACAAACTAACTGCAGACCTTACTACTTAATCTACATCTTTCTCTGATAACATGTTTTTCTATGCCTTTACAAGAAAGTTTATTCCAAATTTGTACTAGTCTGTTTCCTTATTCTAGAGTGGAAATTAAAGCATACAAGGCCATCTCATTTCTGTTAGCCTAAGAGAACAAGCTGTATTGCCTATGTTTAGCCACTATCTGCTTAAGCTTACAGCAGAGACTCAAAAGGTCCAAAGGCTCTAGAAATCCACTAAAGCCAGTACTATGAATATGCTCACCTCTCCTGGAAACACCAAAAAGTGGGAGAAGGGAATACTTTTACTCTCTGTATTTGTAATGTGACACAGAAGAGGACCCATCATTTTCATTATGTGAATAGATTGTAAGCAAGGTTCCACAATGCTTTAAATTTACATTCATTTTGTATGTGTGTGGGCATGTATGCCATTGGTGTGTGTATAGATCTGAGAAAAATTTGCAGAAGTCAGTTCTCTCCTTCCATCATATGGGCCCTAGGGATCAAACTCAGGTTAGACTTGACAGCAAGCACCTTTATAAACATTGAACCATCAAAGTGGTCCTTGGTGTCATAATTTTTTTTGATGGGAAACTTGATGATGGGAATAGTAGCAAGCCAAATCACAGGGATATATTGGATATTTTTTAAAAGGTGTCAAGAGGTTAAAAAACATTTTCCACGCTATATATAGACACTTGCTGGTCAAGGTGACCCAATGTCTGTAATTCCATCATATGGGAAGCTGAGGCAGAAGGCACATCCAGTCTTGTATACATAACAAGTTTTGGAATAGCCTGGACTAAAAGAGGACTCAGTAACTCTAAAAAATAAACAAGCACAGTGATATGTACCTGTAGTCATAACACAATCACAGAATGCAAAGACAGGAGGATCAGAAATTCAAAGTTATCCTTGGCTAAAGGGCAACTTTGGAGGCCAGTCTGGAATACATGAGACTTTGTCTTAAAAATAAACAAACAAAAAAATTCCATGCCACTAACAACACCGCGCCCCCAACAAACACATACACATACACCTTTATAGTACTATAGCTAAGGAGATAAAAACCAGTAACTTAGATCAGGGAGTTGAAAAATGCAGTGTAAATTCAAATAATGAAAGGTAAGTTACAAGCTGTAATAGGCCAATGTTTGGAAAATGTTTTTCCATGAGTTAGGCACTAAGTAGGTTTTGCATACTAATGTCTGCCCTACTTCTTGAGAAGTAATCTTGATATATTATAATAAAACTTTATTTAGACACACAGATATTTGAAGTCTATATAATTTTCATGCACTCCAAAATATTATTCTTACAATTTTGACAGCTATTCCACAATGTAAAAGGGTACTGCATTACAGAGAAATAAATAGGCCAGATCTGACCCAAAGGCCAAAGTTTATAAGCCTTAGATAAATTTTTTATTTGTATTTTATGTATTTAAGCATTTTGCATGTATGTATGTATGTGCGCCACATGTGTACCGGTGCCTGTGGTAGCCAAAAGAGGGTGCCATGTGTGTGCTAGGAATCAAACCCAGGTCGTCTACAAGAGTAGCCAGTGCTCTCAGTCCCTGAGCTACTTCTCTAGCCCTGTGAGGAAGAATTTTTGTGAGCAAAAAAGATCTGAATAAAAGATTTGATGGGGTTTGGTTTTCAAAGAGAAGACATTCCAGATGTGTGATTCATGTGGAATAAACTGAGCACAGCAACCATATAGGAAAGCAGACAAATACAGTTAGATACAAAACATGCTTAAAACATCCTTTAAAAGGGCAAACAGGAGGTAGACCTTGTAAAAGGAAACAGAAGAGTCTAAAAGTAGAATACAAGATGGAATCTGATGGGCTTACAAAGTCCACAAAATGGATAAATGTTGTATGTTTAAGCACCTGAACCATCCGTCTCAGCAGAAGTGAGAAGAACAATGCTAGACAGAGAACTGTGTGACTGGCACTAGACACATGAAATAAATGAGTCAATGTTTCTCAATGAAAAGCTAATCAGTTTTAGCAACAGATGGTGATAACACCTGAGTTTCAGGTGTTATCTCCAAAGATACAGAACTTAGTAATGAAATGAGGTAAGGGCAAGATGACTAACGAGACCATAAATTCAGAAAATTTTAAGACCTCCTTGGTATTCTTAGAAATATCTGAAGAATCCCATACACCAGCCATTCTTTAAATAGTCAACAGCCGAAAAGAAGTGTCACCTTGGCTTTGAGAAGGTAAACATAGAAATAGTAAACACAGAATAGTTAATCAGTAAAAGGGCATCATCAACAAGAAAATGGACAAACTATACCAAACCAGAAGCCAAGAATGTGGTCCATCTCCCCAGGGCAATTTGATGTCAAATAGAGTGAGAATAGACAGTTTATTTCTCCACAATCTCTTTATTACTCTTGTCTTTTCTCCTAATACTTCAATTTACTCACGAGGTACAAACGGATGTTCTTACACTTTTACCTTGCATTTTCTTCTCACTTGCCAATCTGGCCTACACCTTCCCTACACTTTTAAGGTCCACAGTCATTACTACTTCAATGTCTTTTTTTTCTTCCTCACTATCCTTATTATAGACTACTTTCAGATAGTACCTCTTTTATAGCAATTTCTTTATACCATATTTTATGGTTTTTTTTTTAAAGATTTATTTAATGTGTATGGGTAATTTGCCTGCATGTATGTCTGTGTACTGAGTGGATGAAATGCCCAGGGAGGCCATAAAAGGTCATTAGATTCCCCTGAAACTGGAGTTACAGATGTTGTTAGCTACCATATGGGTACTGGGACTAGAATCCAGATCCTCCAGAAGAGCAGCTAGTGCTCTTACTGCTGAGCCCAATTTCCAACCCTTTATAGCAAATTTTAAATCAGCAATGTACTATCCCATAGCCAAATTCACCTGTTTTGTGTTTGACTCACATTTAAGTATTTTTATATTGCTCCATGTCTCAAATTCCTTCTCTCTCTCAAAACTATAAGCTCTAGGGGTGGAGACATGGCTCAGCAGTTAAGAGCAGGTACTGCTCTTGCAGAGGCTGGGAGTTTGGTTCCCAGAGGCTCACCACCACTCTAGCTCCAGGAGAGCTGATGCCCTCTTCTGGCCTCCAAGGGCATCTGCATGCGCATGTGCATAGACACACGTGGGAGAGGGGGCTTCAAAATAAAGAATAAACAAACTCCAAGCAGGAGTTAAGGCTATAGTTCAAACACACTTTCTAAGTATTACTGACAGTGCCCAGATGCTCAATAAATTTGCTAAAGTTAGTAAGACTAATCTGAAGTTGAGGGGTAAAATTAAAACTAATGTTTGACAATAACTCTGTATGACAAAAGAGCTTGAGAAAAAAATGTAAGTGACAAATTTTAGTCATGTTTTAACCATGAAATCCAAGTTACATATAACTTTTCCTAACTTCTAATTCTGAGGGTAAGATGAAAAGTTAGTGTTTTACTGCACAGCCTTGTGGAGTCAGCTTCCAGAACACAGAGGGGGTAAAAAGAACTCCCAAGGTTTTCTTCTGTGAAGGATTCCCAGAGACAATGACAGAAAGAGTTGTTCTCTTCTCTGTCCCTCAAGCTCTTCATCTGGTTAGTCCTTTAGAGTTACTACCTCTAATTCATCATTTGATCCCCACGGCATGTTATTAAGTGCTAAATGAAAATAATCAGATTAATAAATAATATATCAGAGGTTTTTAACACTTCTTAATACAAACTACTTTCATGGGTTAAAGACAGAAACTGCCTTAGTTTGGGAGGGAGTCAGAGGAAGTCTCAAGGCATGCAGGGGAAGGTCTGAAATTCAAAGAACGTATTTTAAATTCATGTTGATTTTTTAAAAGTCTAGCCTTTCATTCTAGTTTGTTTGCAGTACTAGGGAATGTACCAAGGGCCCTGTACATACTTGTTAGATAAGTATTCTACACCAACCCAACACACTCTAACATTTTTCCCTAGTTTGATAAAATCAACAAAGCCTTGCACTTAAAGGGCTCATTATACAAATTACCAAATGGATGACATATGACTTTATTAAAATGTCTTCACTATTCTTTTAGACACATTTCTTTCTTGTACTTAGTATACAAAGACGAAACAACACTACAGAATGCTTCTTGAGTCAATTCACCCCAGTGCCTTCTTGATTTGCAAAGAAAAAACTAGTAATCCAAATAAACAACTGGAGAAGTTTAGTACAGTATTTATGAAACACACTTTTGTTCAATTAAAAAAGTTAAGGCCTAAGGATGTTGGCACTGACAGCCTAGTATGCTCAAGGACCTGGGTTCAATTCCAAGCAGTGTGTGTGTGTGTGTGTGGGGGGGGGGGGGGGGGGTTACATAACTATCATTCAAAGCTGAACCATAACTTTCAATAACCCCCGAAAAGCAAATACAGCATTTTATTTTATAAAAAACCTTAACGTTCAAGGTGAAAATTATTGTCTCCAACAAAAGTGTGCTACTTCTGCCATTCTAATGGGTCTCCAAAATAGTCAAGCTAAATACCATGTAAGAGAATCAAGATATTCAGATATTGGGATGATTTTGAAAGGAGCTGGAGATGTAGCCCTGTGGTAGAGCATTGTGCAAGGTCCTGTTTCAATGTCCAGCACCACAGGAAGAAAAAAATCTAATTGCCAAAACAGTTTAAATGGAAAAAGGTACTTTAGAAAACTAATAAGCACAATTTTGTGACAGTTTTTTTTTTCTATCCACATGTAACCAAGCCCACTCTCAATGCTCTTAATAATGAATATGTAAAGAATGGTATAGGCATGCTGACCTGGGTTAAAGAATGTAGCCTAAAGAAGACAACCAAATCAATAGTTATCTAATTACCTATACTTTGGATTCTGCCTTAAATCAATCAGATCAATTTCGTGACATTAAAAAGCCCATACATCCCTAGCCTTTCAATCCCCAGTTTATATAAACTTCTCTAATGCCTTAGCAGGTTTTTGTGACCCACACTTATAACTTTCTTCCTCTGTTCTACCTTCTATAGGTAAGAGAAATGTGGGACAATTACAAAGGACAAAAGGGCATAAAATGAGAAATTTAAAATTAAAGCGAAATTTCTCTGGAAGCTGCAGTTTACCTATAATATTAATCTCAATATGTAAAAATACTGAAAAGGAGTACCATGCAGTATAAACTGGAATTGACAGCAAAAACATCTCCAAACACATTTTACCTAAGTCCATACTGAAACCAAAATATTTTTCGGGAATGGTTGCTGAAAGAATCGTTTTAAGTGGAGATTGAGATAGTTAGTCCATGAAGTGAGTGGTCTCCTCGATGCAGGTAAACATCTCCTAACATCCTGTTCAAATTGGATATTGGATTTGGATTTAAGTCGAGTGGGCAATTCCCACCTCAAACACCTGCCGAAGACAACATGCACGAACACTAGTAAACAGAGAGGCACGTCACTGCTTCACACTGGAACATTCTGAAAAATGCCCTTGCTTCCTACCTGCACAAAAGAAAAAGTAGACTGGTAAAATTTAAGTTTAGAAATGCTTGCAAAAAATCCTCTCGTCTCACTCTCTTGGTTCAGGTTTAGTACAGTTTGCTTGTCATTTGCTAAGCGCTGGCCCAAACTGGATTTCCATCCTATGGTAAAAGTATGAACGTCTCCCCTGCAACTTCCTTGGAATTTTATCAGCCGCCCCAAGAGTTTGTCCTTACTTTCTAGCCTCAGCTACACACACACACACACACCACACACACACAAACACACACACACACAAAGCTTGCACCTCACTTGCATTTCCAATAACGCCGGAGAGGGAGGGTGTGAGCGAGTGTATTTCTGTGTGGATAAGTGCACGCGCGCTCCCGAGCCGCTCCCCACCCCCACCCCGATACTTTTTTTTTTTTTTTCTTTGCTGGGAACCGAGGGAAATTTTAGAGGTTATTCCAGCGAAAGAAAACTCGGGATCAAAGCCCACAGCCCCGGGGGAGCAGTCCAACGCCGCCACCAGGAAAGGAGTCCCCGGGTTTGGGTGGCGCAGTGCAACTTCTGACTCCCTAACCCCGAGCTTGGAGCAGATGGGAATGCGGCCGTGGAGCCAGGGAGGAGTCGAGGAGATAAGGAGGAAAAAAAAAAAGTGAAAGGGCCGATCCCCCGGCCAGGCGGTTAAGTTTGCAGCCCGGCTCGGGTTTCGGCGGCTCTCGGCGCCCCCCGCGCTCGCCCTTCCAGGTGGAACTCGTTAGCAGCAGCCTCAGCCTCCAGCCGCCGCCGCCGCCGCCGCCGACCCCGCCACCTTCCTCTCCCCGCGCACCCTCCGAGCCCCGGACAAGTGAAGGTGGCGCGGGGGGAGCGGACGCCTGGCGGGGCCGGCGCGAGCTCGGCGCCCCGCGGCAGCAGCAGCAGGCCTCCGCCGACCCCGGCCCGGTCACCTGTGGAGAAAGCGGCCCCCCGTCTCCGGCCTCCCTGCCCTTCAGCCGCCCGGCTCCCCGCGGCCCGGCCCCAGCCCCTTGAACTGGTTACAACCGGCGGCGAGCGGGCGGGCGGGCGAGCGGGGGTCCCCGGCGGGCGGGCGGGCGGGCGGGGAAGGAGGGGAGGGGAGCGGCAGGCCCCGCGCCGCCGGCTCTCGGTGGCTCTCCTACCTAACAACGCCGGTCTCCTCGGTCGCCTCCTCGGCAGCGGCCCCGGCGGTGGTGGCGGCGGCAGCGACATTCCTGGGGAGCGCTCCCTCCTCCTCCGCCTCCTCCGCCGCCGCCGCCGCCGCCTCCTCCACTCTCGGCTCGCCTCTCGCGCCCGGCGCGCTGCCCCCGCCCTCGCCGCCACACACGCCCCGAAAGCCCGAGCCCCGCGGCGGCGGCGGCAGCAGCGGCAGCGGCGGCGGCGGCTCGCGCTGCCTGGTAACCCGCCCGCCCGCCGGCAGCGGCCGCCCCGAGCCTCCCCCCGGCCCTCCGCGCCCGCCGTCGCGCTCGGCTCAGTAATGGCGGCCACTCGGGCTCCCTCGCGCTGACGGGTCTCCCTCCCTCCCTCCCTCCCTTCTCTCGCTCTCGCTCTCTCTCCCGAACTTTACCTCAGCATCTCTCCCGGCGCGCACCGCCGGAACGCGCGCCCTCGCGCCCCCGCGCGCGCGCCCGCCACACACACACTCACACTCACACACACACACACACACACACACACACACCCGGCCGGCCGGGGGCGGCGCGGGCAGCAGCACGGGGGCGCGCGCGCGTGCCCGCCCCAGCATCTCCCCCCCCCCCCACTCCCCACCCACCCCCCCGCCCCGCGGCGCTCACCTCCACGACGCCTCCCGACCCGCGCTCCCGGCTCGGCCCCGCCCCACGCCCTGGTCTCCCGGGAGCCGGGGAGGGAGGCGCGAGCGGCCGCGCCGGAGGGAGGGAGGGTGGGAGGGACGGAGGGAGGGAGAGGGAGGGAGGGAGAGGGCGGGCGGGGGGCGCGCGAGCGCGCGGGGCCGCGTCCCCGCTCGGGCCCCCCGCTCCCCATTGGCTTCCGCCCCTCCCCCGCCCCGCGCCGTCCCCGCCTCTCCCGGCCATTGGCTCCCGCTCCTCCTCCCTTCCTTCTCACCTTTTCCCGGTTTACCCATTGGCGTGAGCGCCCTGCCTCCGCGCGCCCCTTTCTCCGCGGCTCTGCCCCGCCTCCGGCCCATCCTCCACGCGCCGGGCGCCCGCACGCCGCCGCCGCCGCCGCCGCCGAGCAGGGTCGCCGCCGCCGCCGAGCCTCCCCCGGCCCTCTCCCGGGCCTGCGAGCCGCCGTCGGGCGCTTTTAACTCCGAGTCCTGCGGAGGAACTTGGGCCGGTGTGAGCCGGGGCGAGGCATAGCCCGGGAGCCCAGCGCTCCCCGATTTAAAGTCCCTCTAAGGCCTTGCAGGCTGAGGTCCCTCTCTCTCTCCGAGCACTGAGGAATGCAAAGGAGGAAAGAATGCACCGGACTTGCCGCGTGTGTGTGTGTGTGTGTGTGTGTGTGTGTGTGTGTGTGTGTGTGTGTGTGTGTGTGTGTGTGTGTGTGTGTGTGTGTGTGTGTGTGTGTGTGTGTGTAGCTCCGTGGCAGGACTTGCCTCGTGTGTGTGTGTGTGTCTGTGTGTGTCCTGCCTGCTAATGGAGCTACTTTCATCCAGAAGCCAGAGCTAGACAAGGGCAAGAAAAGAAGAGGAGTCCTTCCTCCGCGGGCACGACTCAGAGACCCAGGCCCTCGATCCTGGCCATTCTTAGGGAAGTTGAGTGAGATGCCGAGATTTGGGTGGTTTAAGGTGATCCCAAGGGCCCCAGCTCACAATCGGCTCAACTTCAGAAACTATCTGCCTCCTGGCTTTCATAATACTGCTTTAAAATGTATTCAGTCTTTTTTTTTTTTTTTTTTTTTTTTTGAGACTTCTAGAAATATCACAAGTTTGGGAGTACGTTGAGCTTTCCATGTATATTTTTCTTCTGTGCATAGAAAGAGAGAATGAACGATAGAAATCACGGCCTTTAATCTCTAAAAAAAATATCTGTGACTTTCCCAAGGTCACCCCAATTTTATACAGAGATGTTACAGGAGCTGCCAGAAGATAGAAGAATAAGGAAAAGCATAAATCTGCTCCAATTCATTGGTTCATGTAAAGTAATTTGGGGAAGAATTTCTCTTTGGGGAAAGATTTACTTCCTGCACTGAAAATGGTTTATCGGCAGTAAACATAAAGATGCTTTAAAATTCAAGTTATTCTTATGCCACATAAGGTACTGAAGCTAGCCAAGGTCGCTCTAGTCTGCTACCACCCAGAAAAGAAAACAAAAAGTGTCTGTTGGTACACGTTTGTTAGAAAATATTTGTCAGTATATCTGTCAGAATATTCCAGCAGAAAGATCTGTTCGTTTGTTCCTTCCCCGTGCCCCTCCCCTGTCCGAATTCCTCAAAGGTTAAAGTTAAAATAGTTGACAAGCAGAGAGGACATTTAATTTCGCTGTGTATAATTCACTCCTTCCTTTTAAAGGTAAGGGTGGTCTGTGGTCCGCTGATGCTTACAGACACTGCCAGGGGAGAGGGCTGAGGAGCATTTGCCATGGAGGGAACACAGAAGTTAGTAAGGAAGGAGAGAACTCCGAGATTTGGAAGATGAGGCACCAATCCCTTCTGTAGGCTTGAGCTGAATGTGTTTTGTGTATTTTTTATCTTTGTAGTAAAAGCCCTTAATGAATGGAGCCCGTTAAAAAACATAACCTGAATAAAATATCAAGTACTTTAGGGTACCCATACTGAGAACACTTTGGAATTACTTTTAAACAACCAGAAAAATCTTTAACCGTGGGTATTTATCAGTGTATCTGAAGTCAGATAAATCAGGACTCATAAAGGAAAATATCATCATAAGAAGGTGTAATTTTCAGCTGTAGGACATGATACTAGGTGCAAAAAGGACTTGAAATCTAATTTATTAATAAAGGAACCCCCACCCACCCATTTTGCCATGGTTTTTCAAGCAATAATTTTCATAGCTGACATTATTTTTAGTCCTGCATCATCCATCTTGACTTAGAAGATCTGGAAATGTAAAACTCTGCCTATTGTTAATAGTAAACTATTCACTAATTACAAAGTTACCACTGCTGTTGTCTGTCTGCTACTTCTCTCTAAAAAAGCGAGGCATGGTCTTCTGTTGCCATAGAAATCTGAAAGTGGGGGTTAGAGGCCCAAGTTCTGTGATTGATAATGTCTATTTGTGTATACATGAGAGGCATTTAATAGTGTATGAGGGGTGCCATCCCATAAACCAGAGCTCTGAAACACCCTCCCCACCCAAAAGTGACTGTTTTCAGAAACATAAGGAAATTGTCTTTAAACTCATTCGTGGTACTGTGGGGGAGCTGGAATAAATATTACCCAGCTTTCTCACATCTATTACTCTTCTTATCTGGAATTAAAAATTTAAACACTTCTGCTGTACTGGATAATTAAAATCACCCAGAGCTTTGTTCTTTTTTTAACTTTGAGGGGGGAAAAAGGCAGAATAACATTCCAGTCGGGCATTTAGGGTTTTAATTTAAATATTGGTCTGTACAAATGTCTAGTTCTTCAACATATCCTAACAGAGTATTAATTTGCATTGTTGTTTTGGGACCAAAAGATAAGACAGTCATAAAAATGTTACCAGAATCCCACCCTCTGTTGGGAATGCATGAACTATGACGTCCTCGCTGGAACTTACCCTATAGATGCAGTTACACCCCCTGCTGGAATTTTTGCTCGTTAACAGCATTGTCTTTGGTAGCCTCCACCAAGAACACACAAAAAGTCAAACATAGGACTTTTCCACTGGTGACGCAAGTCACCAGTATTTTTGCCTAGCTCGCACAAGACGGGTTTTCCGAGAAGAGCCTATCTCGGCATATTGTCTTGATTACAGGCAAAATACACGAAGAAGATGGAGGCTAATGATACAAATGGCTACTCAAAAGCACATGCAATATTGTCAAGCTTCCTGTTGCATTTCTCAACTTGTTTCCAGCCCTCCTAACCTAATCCCATCTGCCCACGAGAATCCTCTGTCTCTGACAGTTAAGACAGGTGACGCGGGAAGACATGGCAGGATCGGGCTTCATTCCTGCAGGTGGGAAACGATGGCATTATAAACAGCCCCCGCAGCCCTCTGCTGAGTTAAGATGCATAGGGCTTTCCTCATGTTTGGTTTACTGCTCCCAATGACAGTTGAAGAAAGAGTGCTAATTACTACGTCTTGGCCGTTATGGCAGGAAATATTTTGACAATAGTTAAGGTAATCATGAGTATGGGGATGGGACAGGGGAGGAGAAATACATTGACCTTCCTGGCTTTGTGTTGCACTCACTGAGCCTTGTCCTGTTGACTCTCCAGAGCCATAATTTCAGACTGAAATCCCAAAGATGACATCAGAGTCTAGCTTCAAAATGTCATGTTCCTGACACTCTAGTCCAAGGATATAACTGAAATTGTCAAAGTAGCACTCTACTATAAAACAATCACTATTTTCTAACAAGTACTTGTAATGCAGACTTATTCTTAAGGTAATAGTAATTCACTCATTTCCCACCAGCACAAATACTTTAGACAAAAAGGTCTTTGAGTTATTTCCCATCACAAAAGGGGGTATTGCTAGGCCATCTGGACCCTTCACTACGGGGTTTTTTTTGTTTGTTTGTTTTTGTTTTTGTTTTTTATGAAAGATCGCAGCTTGAATTTAATCAACCCCAATCAGGTTAACTCTATAAAGCTGAGAAATAATTGAAAAGGTGATTAAAGGAAGGATTCCTTGACTGTCCGGTCACAGGCACATTATTTTAATTTTTTGTGAATTCTCTCATCCTTAGTGTAGACCAAATTCAGATTGTGAGCTCTTCCAGATGGAAATTATGAATGTGTGTTTGGCGCCATACAATGATAAAATACATGACTATTGGTCCAAAGCTTTGTAAATATTTGCTAATATGAAACACTCTAGGTTTTATGGATTTCTAGGATTTATTGCTAACAGAAGGATTTAGATTATGTTTTGAAGTACCAGCTGAGATAATCACTTTAAGGGGGGAAAAGCCTATGAAAGTTGATTTAGCTGTCCTTCCCAGTGTACAGCCCACACTTCTCCATATACCATCTCTCCGCTAGGTAAGCATGAGTCACTGGCAACAGATAACTGAATCTGAAACATCAGGGGCCATCCTAAAGACCTGGCGCAGCATATGAGCTTGCTTTCTGTAATCAACAATAAGGTAGCTAATCACTCTGCAATTAAGGCGCTGTCAGTTCTCCTTATTATAAACCACAGTAGATGGTAAATATTTGCTTCGCCTGCCCATGCTTATGCATTTTCTTGAGGAAAAAAAGAAACCAAAAATAGTATGGTTCTTCGATTATTATATATTTCTAAATGCTTTTTTTAACACAGGATTTCATGTCTTATCCTACATTTAGCCCTGAATACTTCCTCCTCCTCCTCCTCAGTACTGCTAGACAGTAAGGAATATTAATCAAAGGCTTTCCATAATCAGGCTTTCCATCCCTCCTTAGCAGAGCCCAGAACAGGCCTATGTCACGTACTTTGTTTCTAACTCTTGTTCATATGGGGATGGCTATTAAATAATTGCTTTTTGTTTTCCCACAAAAGTATTTACATTACTAATTCTGAGATTTTTAACATGACAAAATAAAAGTGATAATGTAAAAAAAATTTATGAAGCATTTTATGTGCCCCTTACGTCAAATAAGTCAAATTCTTACAAGATTAAGTTCATCGTTGTCACCATCATTATCATCATCATCATCATCATCATCATCATCATCATCATCTTTTCTGCAGGGCTGAGGATGGAACCCAAGGACTCACAATGTTAGGCAAGCACTCTGTCACGGATCTATGCACCTAGCCCTGCGAGCAAATGTTTAAAATTATACTTTAGAAGCATATATTCACTGAGAAAAACAACCACAGTCTTTTATGAAGAGCGAAGTCTCACTAACACACAATAATGCCAATAATGGTTGGTGTCAAAAGGAAAGGTTCACAAACACGATGACAACAGTACTGACCAATACGTTACTATTTAACCCACCCTGGGGAAGTGTGGCTAGTGTTGTTGACTTTCCTCTTTTCCTCATTGGTCTTCTCTTTTCTTTTTATCCATTTACTCAGCTTCTAGGTGTTCCTTCCACTTTTCTGTCTTCTGGCTTTTAGCTTTTCCATCTTTCTCTTTGTCTCTTACAGGCTGGCCACTTCGGGCATTTTCCGATTCTATTTATGGTAACTCCTAGCAAAATGAAACAGCCTTGGTAAGCACATTATTGCCACATGTTGATTCTAGATAATATTGCTTTGATGGCTTTTTAAAGTTTCTACAGAACACACTATGCCAACCAAAGGACTTCCCTATATTTGAGGATTCAACTCTATTTTTAAATGCTGACGTCAATAATATTACCTGAGGCGGAAGATGTGGTTCAGTTGGTAGAGTGCTAGTCCAGTATGTATGTGGTTCAAGCCCTAGCACCACATAAGCCATGTGTGGCAGTCAGTGTCTGTGATCCTAGCACCTGGGAGGCACAGACAAGAGGATCAAGAGTTCAAAGTTATCCTCAGCTACACAGCAAGTTTAAAGCCAGTCTGGGCTACATGAGACCCTGTTTCAAAAATTGCATTCTCCAGACTGAAGATGGTCTCATGGAATATCTACTAGATAGTTTTCACAAATGCTGCTAAAAAAAAAAAAAAAAAAAAAAAGGATCCTTCCAGGAATTCCCATCTTTCTCTTTGGAACGAAGGGTTTATGATAGAACATATTTCATTCAGATGGCCTCCCATTTAGATTTCTTACACGTAGTTTATTTTTGCATTCCACTATCCCACGTCAACGAGGGCTGCTCTTCTAAGCTGAGGATATTCTTCTGCAGCTCTCTGTACTACTGCATGCTCCTGAACACAGCACCAGTTTAAGAAAAGAAAAAATGATCTTAACTACAGTGCAAAAGAATTATACAAATCTGTCATGAAAGAGCATTGAACAGAGGACTTCAGATAAAAAGCCAAATTGTAGCTCAGGTTCTGCTTGTTGTTAGGCTCTTCAGAGGTCCTTAGCTGTATCTGTGCTTCTCCAGGCAACAGGCCTCTATCCACTCTGGCGTTATTTGGTGACGTTATCTTGAACAGTGAACCCACAGACCAGGCTTCAGCTCTTCCTGGTTTACTATGAATGTAACTCACCCACACCCACCGCCACACCCAGGACAAAGCTGTGGCTCCTGGCATTGGCTTCCTTTTTAGTTTTGTTCTTCCTGCATCCCTCTCCACAAGGATTAGAAGTGAACCAAATGAAACAAATTATAATAACAACAACAAACCCGACCTTCCACTTCCTCACCTTCACTCCAAGTAAATGGATTCTCATTCAACCTCAAATCTAAAAGAGGCACGGTGCCTCTTTCCTGTAATCACAGCACTTAGGAGGGTAAGAGGTCAGTCATTACTACACATTCAAAGCTAGTCTGGGCAACATAGTGAATTTCAGGCCACCCTGGACTCCAGGATGAAACTCTATCTCGAAAACAAACAAACAAACAAACAAACAAAAAACAACCAAGCAAACCATAACCTAACCCCTATTCCATGTCTTTAGGTTTGGATTTCTAGACCTTTCTGAACAAACTTTTCCTGTAGCCAGAAGTTTTTCTCCAGTCCTGCCAAGCTCCTGCAGTCCCGTGGCCCACTTATAAAATAATCACTCAGAACCTTATATTAATTATAACTGCTTGGCCATTTAGCTTAGACTTATTACTGACTAGCTCTTACACTTAAACTCAGTTCATTTCTGTTAATCAATATGTCACCACGTGTTCCATGGCTTTATCTATGTGCCATTACATGCTGCTCCCTGGACAGTGGGCTGGTGTCTCCTGACTCAGCCTTCCTCTTCCCAGAATTCTCCTTGTCTGTTTATCCCACCTATATTTCCTGCCTGGCCACTGGCCAATCAGTGTTTTATTAAATCAATTTACAAGAGCATTATCCCACAGCATTTCCCCTTTTCTGTCTAACCAGAAAGGAAGGTTTTAACTTTAACATAGTAAAATTACATATCATAACAGTTATCAAGCAAGAATCACAGTTACAATATCTAGTCTATTTGTATTTTGTAAAATTAAAGAAAATATTCTATGTATCCTATATTTGTGAGTCTAAGGTTTCATATCTAATTTATCTTTTATCATAACCAAGGAAAATTATAACTATCTAGTCTTTAACTACATCAAAGACCTCAGAAGGATATAATATTACTTAAGTAAACAGGAAGAACATTGTAAGCAACTTTCAAAATTCTGGAAAAGACAGAGACTGCTGCCTGCCTGGACAGTTACCCAAAGTTCCTCTGCAACATTTGGGGCATCCATCTTCAGCCCATAGGCTTAGTCTCTCAGTCATTTTTTTTTTTTCTGTGTCCTATAGAATTTCTGGCAGTTTCTTCTGTGAAGCAGGAACCTGAAGGACCATCTCGCCTTGCAAAGTTCAATGGTCACCTTCCTGTGGGTCCTGCATTTTCCCATTTATGTTGTAACATCTACTAATTCATACCTTCTCCCCCCCATATTACCTTGTATTTTCTAAGATTATAGATCTTTAAACTTCCAAAATTCATTCACTACTCTGCCTCCAAGCAGGATAGCTAAGTAACCCATCCTGAGTCCCAATAACTATGTTTAGTAATCTATTTAGGTTACATGTTTTCTATTTTTTGCCATTTATGATAAATTTTGTTTCCATCCTTACCTCCAGATAGCCACTAATGTATTTTCCCAAGATACCTGCTTATTCTGGACATGTCATGTAATGTCATAATACTGTATGTGATCTTAAGGACTTGTCTCCTACTTAGCTTGATACTTTTGAGGTTCATACATGTCTTTAGCATGCTTCAGTAGTTCCTTTTCATTACTGAGTAGCATTCCATTTTATGACCAAACTCTAATTTGTCTGTTCACTCACCAGCTAACCAACATTTAAATAGTTCTCATCATTTGCCCTCTGTGGGTAATACTACTATAAATAACAACATAGAAATATTTGTATGGATGTAAGTTTTAATTTGTCTTGAATGAGCAGTTAGTTGACAGGTTTTTTATGGTATGCCTTTATGTTTAACCTTACAAGAAAATCCCAAACATTTTCCAAAGCATTATTTTATATTTCTACCAACAATGTATGAATGTTATAGTTGTTCTACACCCTGGTCAACACTCGTTATTACAGACATACAGGCTTGTATTATAGACATTCTAATAAGTATATAATGATATTTCACTATTGTTTGAGCCTGAATGTCTCTGTATGGTAAATGATGCTGAGTACCTTTTAATGTGCTTATTAGTCACTGGTATCTCTTTAATGTATCTCTTCAGTATTTTGCCCATTTTAAACCAGATGGTTGTTTTATCATTGAGACGAACCTCTTTAGAGCTTACCTTGTTAACTGAGTTTTCGTAACAAATCCTTAAAATGTTTCTTAACACAGTGATAACGTTAGGTTTCCATTTTCCCCATAGTGCTTCCTACAGTTCATTCCCATGTCTATGTTTACAGTGCTTGTGTTCTTCCCAACATCCAAAACTCGTCAAAGGTGTGACACCACCGACTGAAACCTCTGTCCGCAGCGTACTCCTATAGTCAGTCTTCTTCGGTAGTACTTGGTTAGCTAGACTTGCTTCTGCTGCTCTTCCTTGCACGTTACGCATTCTGTTTGGCTTTTTATTTATCTGCTTACAGACATGTTATAATCATTCTATCAGAAAATCTAGGTGAAGGACTAACCTATGTGAAATATGCATCTGGGTCCACTTACTCTCAGGATCCTCATCTCAATATCCCAAGCCTTGAGGGGACTTCTGAGGCACAGTGATCAAAGCCAGGGGCCACAACCAGTCTCCTTGACACCCAATTCACTGCCGGTGCCTTCAAAAGGTGCTTAACTCTTTTAAGCCATGTACAATTTTCAGAGTGGTTCAAAGGGATCTTTTCGGTTCCTACAGCCATACCTTTGACTATTTTACAGGGCAAGGCAACGTCTTGGCTCCAAAGAAATCCCATGCCACAGTGAGTTAGAGATGAGAAAGAAAATAGGTTACTGCAGTTTGGCTATTCACTTCTGATTTCCTCTGTGTACATCTTCAGTATGGCCTGCGGGCTCGTGTTATTTTGGTATACATCCCCAGTGTCATCCCGATTCTAATAAAAGAGTGCCAGTTTTGACAGCGTTCTATGTGTCTACTTTGCCACGGGATGGGCAGCTGACAGTTCAGGTAACTTACATAAGGGTAAAACTCCCAACTCTCCCCATCATCTTATCAGTCAACTCATGATGCAGCTCCAGATGCTGCCACAACTGCCCTTTAGTTAAACATTTTAAGCTAAATCATCTGAACAAAAGGCATTTGCAGACGTATTCTCACCAGATGCCTTAGCATAGAACCCAGCTTCTTAAACCATAGGTCCCAACCCCAAAAGGAGTCATGAAACTTAATGTTAGGATTGTGAAATGCTGGCAGCCATATCCAGGTCTCTGAATATGCAATGGCCGAAACAGTAATTCAAAATCAAACACCTACGGAAGCCGTTTGTGGCAGTGCTCTCCTGTGCTGCATCACACGACTTCACCTCAGTCTAGGTTCTAAGCCACAACGTGTGCGCTCCACTCAAACTCAAGACTCCAGCATGTCATGAATTGCCATGGTCTCCCTGTCTGCAACCGAGTTTTTTGCTCTTATAGAAACATAATGATTTCATTACGGGGAATGACTTTTAATGTTTTCCCACTGTCATTCTCCAGCAGGTGAGTATCAAATTAGTGTATCTTTGGAGTATATCGTTTATGCTTAATTTAAAAATTGCTGTCTGAGCTCCATGAAAAGGCCATTAAGTTAATTTTTGGCCCGAGTGTGGGACAGAAGCTCCAACAATTTCTGAAGTGACCCTAAACATTTTAACGGTTGCTGTTTGTTTCTTTGCCATGTGACAGTTATTGTTCTGTTGCCGAGAGTGACCTGAAACACAAGTTCCTTCTGCTTGGGCTCCTGAGTGTCGGGACTGCAAGCTGCATCAGTGAGCGGTGGGAACTCGTACTATTGAAAAGTGAAATGCATTACTTATAAGCTGGCTATAGGCTGACCATTTCTAGTTTACCTTTAATTACTGAAATAATGCTCCACTTAGGGTTGGTATATTCTGAAAATTCAATTAGGATTTTAAATTTGTATAAAAATATGTGTTGCTGGAGGGCTTTTCTCTAGGTTCCACCAAGCCCTGCAGTCCCACAATCCACGTATAAAATAAGCACTCAGACACTTATATTACTTATAAACTGCATGGCCGTGGCAGGCTTCTTGCTAACTGTTCTTATATCTTAAATTAACCCATTTCTATAAATCTATACCTTGCCATGTGGCTCGTGGCTTACCGGCATCTTTTCATGCTGCTTGTCCTGGCGGTGGCTGGCAATGTCTCCCTTTCGCCTTCCTGTTCTTTCTTTTCTCCTCTCTGTTAGTCCTGCCTATACTTCCTGCCTAGCCACTGGCCAATCAGTGTTTTATTTATTGACCAATCAGAGCAACTTGCCATACAGACCATCCCCCAGCACAGCCAAGTGCAGACCATCTCAGACACCTGCACTCAGGCCCATGGTCCTAATCATCCTCTATGCGGACCTGCTGGGTAAACCCACGAGGAACCCGAGAAAGGGCTCCCACAGGACATACAGAACATCCCACAGCAAATATGAATAACTAAATAACCCAAAAGAAAATAAATAAAAACATTAATAGTAGCAATATCTGAATCTAAAGTGATGTACTCCTCTTACGTGTCTTACAAATTCACATGACATATCTCTAAGCTCCCTTAGACTTGAGAAAAGAGCAGATCCTTTATAACATTGCACATGCCAATCACATCTTCCTGCTTAAAACATCCTTTATTGTATTTATTGAGACAGAATCATCGACATGAGTTTTGAGTCCTGGGTAAACTTTTTCTTTGGAGTACTAGTCTGTGTCACCCTCTCCTGGAACAACTATCAGTTCATACCCACTGTCTGCCAGTCTGTGATGCCTCCAATAGAGAAAAGGAAAGGCATGATCCCTGCCTGCAAGTTCCTCTTCTTGTTTTAGGACTAGTAAGATGTAGAGCTACAGACTATGGCTTTGGGTGAGGAACAAACAGACCTTTCCGTGTCTGTCACACTATAATGGCTTCCTCGTTTATGATTTCTCATTCTAAACACAACAGGCCCAGTAAGATCTTTCAGAGGATGAAGATGTAAAGGATGGTAATTTCTCTTCTATTAAACTGACCACTGATTTATTCAGATAACTTCTGTGCTGAGGGTGCTTGCAGAGCTCGTGGCTTGAAGGAACCCTGTTGTTTCCTCTTCTATGGTCAGATTTGTAGTCTTGCGGTTTTGAGTTTTGACAGTGTTCAAGTTAGGGCCATGCCACCGAGAGGTGTAGAGGCCGCTCTGAGACTGAGTGAAGTCTTGTTTTAACTGGCATATGACTGTTTTTATTTGGGTTTCTGTGGAATTTGGAAGCCTGCAACTCATCCAGAATAAGGGCATTCCACAAATTCCATTTCATGAAAGCCGCACCTCTTTCATATACTGTTTCAATTTCCTTCAGTGTAACTCAGCTTTTAGCAGACATTCCAGGGAAAGTGACGAAGAGAGGCATTTCAAGATAAGCAGAACGGAGCCCTCTCGCCCCGCCAGTCCTCCCGGGTGTGTGCAGAGTACCAGACAGGGGATCCTAGCAGCCAGGACAAGAAAAATCACAATACATTTAAACAGTTAAAATGTCAGGTCTGTTAAAGGGAATTCACCAAATCCCAGAATTAAAAAATGGCATTTATACATATACTAGATGATCTAATACAAATAAGATTCACACTTCTTCAGCGACATGTACTGTCTCACATAGTTTAAATAAAAACCAGGTTTTGTGCATGGTCAATTTTTTTTTTCTTTTAAGGCAAAAATTTATTTGGAACTCAAACACTGTTGTTGTTGTTGTTGTAGCTTTAATTTCTTGGAATGGTCTCATGCAGTCCAAGCTGTGCTCCAACTTGCTGGCAATTTTGGATTATCCTGAGCTCTAATCCTCTGCCTGGATTTGGTGACTGCTGGGATTCCAGGCTCGTGCCACCAGGCCCAGTGGGAAAGAAACAACTGCAAAGTGAAATAGAGGGGCACATTTCCACATGTGGCTCTCTCTCTCTCTCTCTCTCTCTCTCTCTCTCTCTGAGCTAAGATAGTGTCTCTCCACATAGTCTTGGCTATCTGAGAACTCTCTCTGTCACTGGTTCTCAACATCTGGGTTGCGACCCCTTTTCACAGGGGTCACCTAGGACCATTGGAAAACACAGACATTTACATTATGATTCATAGCAGTAGCAAAATTACAGTTATGTGGTAGCATTGAAAACATTTTTATGGTGGTGGTGGTGGGGTCACCATGACCTGAGGAACTATTAAACGGTCGCACCATTAGGAAGGTTGAGAACCACTGATCTATGATCTGGTGATCAGTTCAATCTCACAGTTTTAGTTTAGTTTTTAGCTGCCTCGGCCTCCCATGCGCTGTGATTAAAGGCCTGTTCCACCACACACAGCCCCAGGGCCAGTCTCTTCTAAGTAGAGATAAGGGACTCACTCCTAGGTGAACATCAAACCCACAGAGGGAACTCAGGACTTTCTGATGTCCAGTTGGTTTGTTAAAGAGCAATGAGGTTGCATTCTGTTCCCTGTCACACCTTTACTTTAAGGGATCCATGGCACGATGCTTTGTGCTGCTAGCCCTTCTCTGGGTGTGATTGAACGGGACCGGCTGTGGGTGCACCAATCTGGGGGCATAAGCCCCATAAGAGCTGAAGTAACTTGGATGCTTTGGCTTGGGAAGGAAAGTGTTCTTTAAGCCTATGAAGGACGCAGTGAAGAAGGAAGACAAGAAAATGAGCTTGCACTGTCATAACGGGGAAGGGAAGGGGGGTGTCCTGACTATACTGAATCTTAGGATACTGCTGGGTTCTGTGAGCTTTCGCTGGGGGTGTTTAAAAGCCAGGGGGACTAGTGACATTGAGCTTCTTCGTAGTTGTTGACAAGGTGCACATCTTTTGAAAACAGTCTGTTTAGGTCACATGCCCATTTGCCAAATAGATTATGTGCAGTTGTGGGGTTTGCGTTTCTTACTCGTTCTGGAGTTGGCCAATATTTTCTCTCATCCTTCACTCCGCTGACTATTTTCTTTTCCCCTCAAAATATTTTTAGTCTGATATAATTCAAATGAGTTTCCAATCTTTCGGTTAAGTTTCTAATACATTTTGAGTTTTTTGTTTTGTTTTATTTTAACTATGGTGAGAGATATGTCCACCTTTATTCTTCTGCTCATGGACACCCAATTTGGTCAGTACTATTTATGTAGGAAACTATCCTTTCTTCGATACATGACTGTAGCATCTTTGCTGCAGGCCAGATCATTACAGACCTGTAGGTTCCCTTCCTGGCCACTCTGTTTTGTTCCTTTGATCTATGGGTATCTGTTCTTATGCAATGCCATACTACTTTGATCACTGTAGCTTTGTAATGTGTTTGTAGTTAGGTAGGATCACAACTTCTGCTTTGTTCTTTTTGCTCAAAATGACTTTGGTCACTTGGAATTTGTGTTTGTTGTTACATATGAACTTTAGAGCATGTGTATCAACGAGACACTACCTTATGCCTGTTAAAAAAGACTCTCTTCCAAAAGGCAAAAGTCACAAGTGTTTCAAGGATGTAGAAAAAGAGGGCCCTTACACACTGCTGGTGGAAATGGAATTGGTGCACCCATATGGAAAACAGTATGAAGGTTCTTTTAAAAATTAAAAATATAACTATCATATAATACACAACACCACTGCTAGTTGTAAATCCAAAAGAAATGAAATAAACCTGTTGAGGAGACAGCCTTATATTTATGTTTATTGCAGCATCACTCACAATGGCCAAGAAATAGAAACAACCTAGCCATCAACTGAAGGAGAGAATAGGAAGCAAATGGGCAGTTGAATACTATTCAGCCATTACAAGGATGAAATCCATTTCATTTCAGTAACATGAATAGAATGGGAGATGGTTATTTGAAAGTTGGGCACAGAAAGACAACTGCTGTGGGAACTCTGTCATTCATAGGATCCAAAAGTGGATCACAGAGAATCTGACAACAGAATAGTGGTCACCAGAGGCTGTGGATGGAATGATAGGGAGACACTGGTCAACAAATGTTGAGTTATATTCATATAGGAGAAAAGGAATCTGGCATTCTGTTGCATAGTGGCTACAGATATGATAATGTGATGTGATATATATATGTGTGTGTGTGTGTGTATGTATGTATATATATATACATACATACATACACACACACACACACACACACACACACACACACACACACACGTTAAAAGGATGGATTTGACCACAGTTCTCATCACAAAGGAACAACAAGCATTTCAGGAGATAAATTACCTTGATTAGAGGGCTGCACATCTATCAAAACCTCGTGTGTCACACCACTGATGCGTAGATGTTTTTTATATGTTAACTAAAATAAAAATGTCAGGTGTGCTGCTGACTGGATCAAGATGAAAGCCTAAGTGATGCTCCTATGACACTCTGTCAAGGGAAAGCTCTCCACTGAAGTCAGTGTGTCTTCACGTGCCTCTAGCCCAAGGCTGGCTGCTGCTTAGAAAATCTGCATGGCGGCCAGGGCTGTTCTGCCAGTGCACTGCAAACACAGCAACAGAACAAGATGCGTGCTTCCTGGGGGGACTTGTCGGAGACAAGTCCTGTTTGCATCCACACGACCAGTCTCTCCTCCTATAATTAATTATGTGAATACATAATGTGAATAACAATAATACTGTGAATTTATGAGGTGAAATCATTATCCCTTTCCAATATTTGTAACATTTTGAATTATCCAATATTTTAATCAACAGTGCCATAGTTCCCTACATTTTCATGTTCACTTCAAAAAACGCAACTGGTTTCCATAGAATACTTTAAGAATTTTTGACAAGTACAAATAACGGCAGTGACAAAGCCTGGGTTTCTTATCCTGTGAAAATAAATGAGTGCCCACGAGCAGTGGCACATCTGAGAGGTGGGGGGATGGTGGAGAGAAGGTGCCAAGTTAGCCTGACTAACCCGTGCAAGCTGTTCTGCATAGCGAGACCCCTGCTCATCAAACGTTAATAAAAAGGCGGGTCTTTACAAATACATTTATCTGCACTGAAGGAACAGTACTTGTGTTACTCTCTGTATTTAATGTCCAGATAGTGGCTGGCAGACATATATGTAGGGCCTATATTTCTTTAGTGAAATCAGTCCGCAAAGGGCTCGGACCCCTTTGGCTGTGTTAGAAGTGACGTGGGGATGACCTTTCTGATGCTGCGGTAACTCCCCTTCCGTAGCCTGTGTTTTCATGGGCAAATGGAGGAGACGGGGCTTGCCGTCCACACTTGGTGCTGTCCTCAACCACTCTCTGCTTTATTTTTGGACACAGTGTCTCTCGCTGAACCTGGAGCTCACTAATTCAGCCAGGCTGGCTTACCAGAGCATCCCAGAGCTCCTCGCGTCTCTGCTTTCACAGCAGTGAGACTGCTGTCCTGTAGCATCTCATCCGACTTTAAGTGGTTGCTGAGGATCAAACTCGGGTCCTCATGCTCTCGTGATAAGCTCTCTATCAGCTGAGCGTTCTCTCCAGCCCCAGCATGCCTGCTCTTAATGCTTTATATTGAACTTAGTCAGTCAGCGTCTTCGTGTCCTTGGGCTGAAATAACAGAAATACTCACAACTGAGATACTTTAGAAACATTGGAGTCTGTTGAAAAGATTACATATTAAGTTAGAAATGGAGTTCAGAACCATTCTGTCATTAGCAATGATTTCTAAGAACACAGGCTGGATGACCCAGAGACCTAGGATAGAAACAAACACAACCGGAGGGGGAAAATGTCAATGTAATGATGGCTAACGATATTCTGCTATACTCATAGATCAGTGCCTAGCCCAACTGTCATCAGAGAGGCTTCCTCCATCAACTGATGGAGACAGATGCAGACTCACAGCCAAACATTAGGCGGAGTTCTGGGAATCCTGCAGAAGAAAGGGAGACAGGATTGTAGGAACAAGAGGGGTCAAGAACACCACAAGAAAACCCACAGAATCAACTAACTTGGGTTCACAGAGACTGAACTGACAACCAGGGAGCCTGCATGGGACTGACCTTGGCCCTCTGCATATATGTGACAGTTGTGTAGCTTGGTCCTCTGGTGAGACTCTGACTCTTTTATAGGCCTTTGGGACCCTATTCCTCATACTGGGTCACCTTGCCCAGTCTTAACACAAGAAGAGGTGCTTAGTCTGAGTGCATCTTGATATGCCATGTTTTGTTGATACCAATGGGAGACCTGCCCTTTCCTAAACAGAAACAGAGGAGGAGTGGATTTGGGGGTGGGGGTGGGGGAACGAAGAGGGATGGGGCATGGGACTGAGAGGAGAGGAGAGAGGGGAAACTGCAGCTGGGATGTAAAATAAATAAATTTTTAAAAAAACATGCAAAGAGAATCTGCTTACACTCCCATCATAATAATGAGTAAGTTATTGAAATAACAACTGGAGGTAATTTTCTCCTCCAAAATAATTACTTCTTTAATGACTGATGACTATTGACACTCAGACTGTGTCTATTTTACGTTACTTGATTAGAAAAGGTTAAGATAATAATGCTATAGTATCAGGCTTGTCTATGTTTTAAAATGTTACCTTAAAATGCTTAGCCAATACTGCTTATGTAAGGAGGATTTGCAGGAAACTTTTGAGATTAAAACGATCTAGTAAAATACTAAAAGGTGTTGTTTCCAAATATTAATTCTCAATAAAAATATACAATTACATTTTAGTCAGTATCTCTAGACCTACTTGATATGTTCTCTTCTAGAATTATGATACCATCTACTTTACCTTTCTGGCCATGTTTTATCTCTAAAGTACAAAACTGTGATGACTTTATACTCAAATACATATTGAAATGCCATACAACCATCTCTCTCTCTTCTTAGTTATTTTGAATGCCCAGTGGGTATTTTAGGTGGCCGTGGGAATATATTTTATTCCTAACTATACCATTATTGCAAATCTTAACTGTAGAAACACATTTTGTTTTAAAGCAGGAATTTAGAAAAGCAAAGATTTCTTCTCTAAGAATTCAGCCAGCCGATGCTTTGATAGCAAATGAGTACCCAATGTGCCAGGGAAAGTAGCTTTTGATATGGAGCCAGAGAATGACTGTCCAGGATAGCTCACTCAGGTTTAAAACATGATCATATGTTTTGTTTTCACCCAGATTTAAAAAAAAAAAAATCACACTGAAGAAGCATGGTGGCAGATACCTGAACTGCTAGAAAGGGCTGAGACAGTACGATCAGATATGAGGCTAGCCTCAGCTATCTAGTAAGATGCTATCACATATACCTCCAAAAAAATGTCACTTAGAACAAGGAGGTAAGAAGTCATAGCAGATAAGCAGGAGGAAGTTCCAGGGGTTAACCGGCAGTGGGAAAGAGAAAAACAGCCAGGGACCTAACCCTAGAAAGCCTCCAGCGTGGTACTGAGATGTCTGTCACCCGGCCTGTCCTCCCCTTCATCCGCGTCATCCCTGAATGAAGGATGAGGACTGAACCATATTGTCAGCCCCTGTGAGGGGTCAGCCTCTCACAGTCCATCTGCCAGGAAGAGATTGATGTATTGGCAGAAGGTGACTCCACAGATCAGATCGGCAGATGAACTCCATGTCCTGAGCAAGCCTTGCAGATTCAAGGCTTCTGAGCAGCCTCTTCAAGATGCTTTCCCGGGATTGCTCGGCCAAGTCAGCAGAGGAGGATCTTCCTAAAATATACCGAGTAGGAAATGGCTGAGATATAAACTGCAAAGTGCTGCATGAGATAATTAGGGTCAGAAGTAACTAGTCAGGAACTCAAAAGGGTATAAATAGGCCCTTGATTAGAAGTGCATGATGAAGAGGACGCCAAATGGGACTCTAGACACAGACACAAACCAGGCCCTGAGAAGCGCTACTAGTTTTTAAAGCGAAAAGGAAAAAGTTCAGCCATTAATTTCAACTTTACATAATCACATAGGAAACAATTAAATGAAACAAGATGACCTGCTTGCTTAGAAATTAATTTCTATGCTAATCTTGAACCCTAAATTTGTTGCTAATCCTGTTTGGGTTTAATCATCAGACACACTTAACTATGTTTTCTAAATGCCACTGTTTCAGAGTTTTCATAGCATATTTAGTCTTGATACAGGCATTATTATTCTTAAGCTTATCCTAACAAACAAAAAGAGGCACTCAAACCTAAACACAATCTTCCTCCCCTGCTCTCTCTCTCTCTCTCTCTCTCTCTCTCTCTCTCTCTCTCTCTCTCTCTCTCTCTCACACACACACACACACACACACACACACACACACACACACACACACACACACACATTTTGGGAAGCTAGTACATGCCCTAAAATAAACAAAATTGTATGCATCAGTTTGTCCCAGACCAATTGATCAGAGAACCCTGTAACAAACTTCTGGAACATCTCCTGTGACCTAAGTGAGAATCCAGCACATTATTAAGTGAGAGATGACAGGTGCTGTCATGATTCTGTGACGTCACACAGAGCCACAGAATCGTGCAGTCATCATTTCCGAAAGAATCGTTTCCCCCTTGTAAGAGCCCTTTTGGCTGCTGTAACAAAATAGCTGAGCTATTAAAGTTGCAAGGAGGAGAGATTCATTTAGCTCATTTCTCAGAGGTTTCAGTCTATGGTTGTTTGGGGTCTGTAACGGCACAGGAGTACATCATGGCAGAGCACACGGCAGAGGAGAACTGTCCGCCTTTATGGTGGTCAGGCTGTGGAGAAAGGAGGACAGGAAGGAGCGACTTTTGGTATTTTCTTCAAGGCCATGTCCCCTGAAATCTAATCTCCTTCCACTGGGCCCCTAGAAGTTCTAGCACCTCTCAGGAGGGCCAACGGCTGGCAGCCAAGCCTTCACCAGTGGGCCTGCATGAGACATGTAAGCAGTCATCTTAGGATGTGGAAAAAAATGACCACAGTTTTAATGGAGACTCGAGCAGGCAAGGACTGCTAAGCAAGTTTTCTTCTTTAGATAAAAACATACTTAATATTATATTTAATAAATACTTCGTATTTTCATATATAACACGTATGTGTTCAAGTATAATTAATAAATAGTATGTCATAAAGATAACCAATTCATTAAGCTGGCTTTGAGATCAAGACAGAGCCAGTCAGCCATTGTTGAATGTGAGCAATAAACACAGCATATCACAGTGCTACCATAGCAGACCGCAGTCCAGTGAGGGAGGGGCGGCGTGGGAGGAGATCTGGTGTGGAAAAGAGTCCTAGGTCTGCGGAACAGACATGTGTCAGAGGGTGTGCACAGAGGGCGGTTTCATTTGTTTTGGCTTCATTAAATTTCGTTCTGTTTTTATTATCCATACTTTTCTTCACAAGTTGTATAGACTTACTTTTTCCGGTATGTGTGCGGTGTCTGTGTCTGGGTGGGGGCACTTGCGTGTGGATGCAGGCTCCCACAGAGATCAGAAGCAGCGGCTTACCCTGGAGCTAGAGCTGCAGGCAGCTATGAGCCTCCCAACATGAGCACTGGGAACCAAACTCAAAGGGTTCTCCAGAAAAGCACTAAATGTTCCTCACAGCCAAGCCATCTCCACAGCCCTCAAGTTCTCTAAAGGCGAGAGGAAGAAAACAAAACCTCACTGGGAATCATTTGGAAAGACAGATGACCTATGACGACATGTGTTATCAACACAGTTTCATTGCTCCAGGCCAGAGGAGAGTCTATGATCTCCAAGGACCTGAAGCCACAGCACAGTCTTTAATGATAGATGCTATAAAAAAGGTCAGCGCCTGGAGTAGGTACAGGAAGGCAGGCAGAGAGAGCGACTACAGGAAGAGACCCAAGAGGCCACTCCACATGACCCATTATCCAACAGTTTCCCAAAACTATACCACTACCTTGGATCCTCAACCCCTCTGAACATTACCTGCAACTTCCTCTTCAAGAAGTTGGGATGTTAGCCGGGCGTTGGTGGCGCACGCCTTTAATCCCAGCACTCGGGAGGCAGAGGCAGGCGGATCTCTGTGAGTTCGAGGCCAGCCTGGGCTACCGAGTGAGCTCCAGGAAAGGCGCAAAGCTGCACAGAGAAACCCTGTCTCGAAAAACAAAAAACAAAAAACAAAACAAAAAAAAAAAAAAAAAAAAAAAAAAAGAAGTTGGGATGTTTTCCCATTCTCCAAATCCTCCATGACCTTTTAAATTCAGAACATGATCTGTACAGTTGCATACCAAAACTTTCATTCTCAACACTTAAAAAGGTAGTTTTTTTGGATCTCTCCCCTTCTCAAATACAGAGGAAATAATGTTTGTTCTCTGACTGCCCTTCCCACCAAAAAAAAGAAAAGAAAAGAAAAGAAAAATTAGAAAGTGCGTATTAAATTTAACCTGTCATTTTGTGGGCCTTCACTAGACAGGGATTGATTGCTACTGTCTCGTCCATGTGGCCTTATTTTGACTTGCGCCTTAAAATCTATGCTATGGAATCAGTTTTGAAGTAAATTTAGCTGGTTGAACTTATTTAACTAGTTAAACTCTCCTTGAATGTAATATGAGATGAATGCAGCTAAAACTTAAACTGAACGTGACTTTAAAGCAGATCTCTTCGAGAGGACAACCCCCAAATGAAGATATAGTTAAACTTTTTGATTGAATTATCAGAAGTGGCACAATTTTTCCTTTGTTCTCCTTCTGTTTAAGACACTCAAGTTTCTTTCTTTCTTTCTTTCTTTTTTTTTTTTTTTTTTTTTTTTTGGTTTTTCAAGACAGAGTTTCTCTGTGTAGTTTTGGTGCCTGTCCTGGATCTCGTTCTGTAGACCAGGCTGGCCTCAAACTCACAGAGATCCGTGTGGCTCTGCCTCCCGAGTGGTGGGATTAAAGGCATGCACCATCACCTCCAGGCCTCAAGTTTCTTTATAATGCACCCCATTGTGTTTCAAAGATGCAAGGCAGAGCAAATCACATCCTTATATAAAAGAGGGAAAAATAACAAAGGACTGTCACCAAGTGTTGAGATAGACTCTTCTGGTTGGCACTCGGAATGGCTCTGCGCTTTAGTGTGGAGGTCCCACCTTGTGGAGAGGCGAAAACACAGGATCGAGCACCACACTTCACTGTTTGCCTTGATTAAAGGGGAAAAACAGACTTTTTCCTACTGCAGGAGGAATCGGTGAGTCATGTTAGCAATGCATGGAATACTACACAACTAGTAAAACGAACGAGGTTCACTCCCATATACTGAATGGAAAGACTTCTAAGACAAAGAATGAGTGCAGAAAATGCTTGCTGCTTGCTAATACACAGAGCTGGGACCCCTCACATGGACGAGCATCTGTCCACACACTTGGGTATATACCTGTGTGTGTAATAAGTGCATATACCTGTGTGTGTAATAAGTGTGTGTGATATGTGTGTGTAATAAGTGGGCAAAGGCTTGGAAGATGTGCACCACGTGGAGTGGGACTGAGTTGGAGGGAAAGGTGAGGAGGCAGTGAAGAAGAGTTTGTTACTTCGTTTGCTTTTATGTTACTTAAAACTTTCTATGCTGAAACCTTTTAAAAATAATTAAATACACATAACCACATAACCAGTATCAACTGTTAACTAGAGAAAAGAATAACTTCAAGCAGGTAGACCAAAAAAAAAAAACCCAAACAAACAAACCAAAACCCCACAGGGTGTGTGAGCACACATGGGAGAAAGGGTGGAATATCCTTGGGAGGGCTGGGACTGCCTCAGCGCCAGCCTCTTTGCTCCTTTCTTGGTATCAAATGCAACATTTTCAAACTCCAAATCGTGTAGGCCCAAAGCACAGCTTCTCTGGTTGGTGTGCACTGCACTGCGACTTTACACGACACAGGTTGTATCATTTCGTTCTGTGTGTCAAGTGCGTCAGTGAAAAAGCATAAGACACATGCATTTGACCTGAGATATATCAGCCTGACAAGGTCCCAGGACAAAGTGACTGCAGACTGCCAAGTTTTCTAAGCACTTAAGAGTCCTGAACATTGTGTTGCACCTCACGTGTTGTAGACATACATGACACAGACCGTCAAGTGTACAGCCCTATCTTGCTTTTGTTAAATTCTTGACAAGCAATTTTTAGTCAGTAATGCTTGTTCACTGGCATAAAGCAAAAAGGATTTTAAGTACTCTTCACTCAACACTGTTAGGATTAAATATGTTTGTGTAAGTAACTAAAACACAATAACATGTAAACTGTGGGAATTTTTGTCCTGTGTACTCATGTTTGCCTAGTTCTCAGTTCCTTCCTTTCCTCCCATTCTTTGTCCTCTTTCTCTCCTGTCTTTTCTTCCTGACTGCTTTCCATAAACATACATTATACATTATGTGTCACTCAATGTACTGGGCGCTGGAACCAAGGCTGAGCGTGACACAGTTCCCTGTTCCTTATGAGTGTGCACTGTAGAAGGAAAGACACGTATGTAAACAAGGGAATCTGAATAAAACAGTGTCATAAATAAACTTGGATGAGAAATGAAATAACATTCGTTGGGCATCTCCCATATGCCAAACGTCAAACAATACAGGAAACAGTAGGCACATCATGCATACAACTAACATTTAGCTCTCTCTCTCTCTCTCTCTCTCTCTCTCTCTCTCTCTCTCTCTCTCTCTCTCTCTCACCTCTTCTAAGCTAGAAACACAAAGACAAAGTACTAAAACAATTCTGGAGCACCTAACGCATAATCAGCAAATAACACATAATCAGCCAAATGATCAAGGTGTTTAGGGTGTTACATCATAAACTCGGCCAGATTGACTCCCAGATACCTGCTCTAGAACTGGATCCCAAATCTTGGTACCCACTATCAAAGTCCACTTTTAGAAAAAAAAAGAAAGGGGGGGGTGGCTGGGGAAGGCCATCACAATGAAACACAGTGCTTGTTTTAAAAACTGAGTACTAAACTTCAAGTATAAGCAGCCAGCACTAGCTGTCTCAGGGTCCTGTGAGCAGGATGGGTCTGGGCAACACGGCCATTCTGTGGTTATAAAATGGAAGATCTAAGTATTAACCAAAAGTATTAACTAAAAGGACAACTAATGAAACTTCTAAAAATATGGCTTAGTTTAACATTTTTTTTCCTTCATTAATAAAGATGAAAGCTTATGTGCTTTCTTCTTTCCTTCCAACAAATGTAAATTAAATATCTATTATGCCCTGGGCTTGGGGATGGACACTCCAGACAGCCCCACAATGACAGACTGCAGAGGAATTATTCAGTGACAGAGAGGTCCTGTGGCCACCATGCTAGAGCATTGCCTTGTGTGCTACACAAAGATTATCTCAGCTAATGCTTGAAACCACCGTGTCAGGTAGGTATGAACATTGTCTTCATCTTATGAACAAAAAGACAAGATTAACAGGCGTTAAGTCCTCACTCAATCTCACAAATTCAGAAAGTTGCATTACTGGGCATGTTTGTAGTTCAACGGGCACATACTGCTGCTGTGATAGAATTACAGAGAACTGCAGAAGCTAGAAAGATGTAAAAGTGGATGACCCACTTAGCTCCAGGCAGCCCAGGGATGCTTTATCCAGAGATGCTCTACAAAGGAGATAACATTTGGGATTTAGCTTGAAAGAAGAAATAGGGAATATTCACTTGGTGAAGAGAGGAAGGGTATTCTAGGCTGAGAAATACACACACACACACACACACACACACACACACACACATTTATACGGCCACGGAGTTATGAAAGGACATGGCAAGGTTAAAGAAAAATAAGTCAATAATCTAAAGCTGAAAGAACAAGGTTTGCGTGCTTCAGCCAGGAGTTAAGTCCATAGGCTGCAGAAAACTAAGAAGTGAGCAGAATAGCAAGTGTGTGTGTGTGTGTGTGTGTGTGTGTGTGTGTGTGTGTGTGTGTGTGTGTTGCAAAGTAGCGAGCAGGCTGGCCTATGCAGCTGCCATAGTCTAGGAGCGATCCAAAGGGCTGCCCTGAGACTCTGGTCCTGAGGATGACCAGGTGTTCAGGCTGCCTGTGTTGTGCAGGATGCTGAGGATGTGTAGAAAATGAAGCAATGGTGGAAATAACACAGGTACACATCTTTCATAAGCCATGTTATCCGAGCAAACATTTTTATATGTAACACCTTATGTAACACCCAGTACATCCCTGAGAAGTTTTCTCTGTTCTTTACAGAGGAGAATTGTGATTATTAAGAAAGTTATCCAAGGTCATACAGAAGCCAGCAGAGCCGGAGTCCAAACCATCCACGTCTGCCCGCCCACACAGTCCACACCTTTCAATGGGGACACACATACACAAGGAAACTACAATTTACAGTCTCATTCATCTCATTTGCCTTTACTGAACTCAAGTAAGGTAATTCAAGAGCTAAAGTGTGGAGGCACTGAGCAAACACGATACAGTAAGGGCCATATGATAAGCAGATGCTTAACATGTAGGACTAGTCAGGGATTCTTGGAAAAAATATGCCTTCTATTTCACCTCCGCTGGCACACTGCCATTCCCTTTACTCAAAGGGGGATTTATAGAGATGCAGGCCATTTGCATTTGTGGTTTTGATGACTTCTCAAGAAATGATGGTCTATATAAGACATTAAAGTAAAAATTACACCTAGTAACCCAACTCCAAGAACAAGGTCATCACAAATTATTTTGAGTAGCTTTTATGCATGTATATGCACACACACACACACACACACACACACACACACACACACACGCATATGCAAGAGCATGAGCAGTGTTTATTTAGAGAAACCAGACTACTCTGCTGCCCATAGGACCTACTTACAAGATTGCATTCCATGGCTGAATACCCTTGATATGTTCTATCAAGTTCTATCAAGCTTCACAATGCTGTGGCAAAGCGCCACCATGCTATTCCTACCATCCACTAACGTTTACAAACTGGAAAAGGCAACCCACATGGTGCAAGTATTATATAAACAGTTGGTGTCATTGTTTTTGTTTTCTTATTTATAGTCATTATTGTTATAATTATTTTTCCAATCCAATCAGTGTAGTTTTTTTTTCTCTTTATTCTTTGGATGCCCACCACCCAGCTCCCAAATAAATACATGAAGACGTATTCTTTCTTACTTGGGAATGCCCAGCCTTAGCTTGGCTTGTTTCTAGCCAGATTTTTTTTAACTTAAATTATCCCATCTACCTTTCACCTCTGGGCTTTTACCTTTTTCTATTCTCTATTCCTTTCTTTCCTTCTTGCTCCGTTACTGACTGAGTGGCTGGGTGGTTGGCCCCTGGTGTCCTCCTCTCCTTCTCCTTTCCTCACTCTTCCCTCTTCTTCCTAGATTTCTCCTCCTGTTTATTCTCTCTCCCTGCCAGCCCCACCTATTTCTCTCTCCTGCCTTGCTATTGGCCGTTTAGCTCTTTATTAGACCAATCAGGTGTTTTAGGCAGGCAAAGTAACACAGCTTCACAGAGTTAAACAAATGCAACATAATAGAATGCAACACCTCTTTGCATCATTAAACAAATATTCCACAACATCAGAGAATGTAACACATCTTTAATATTCCATAAAAAATCAGTCATCAGCATTCGTATTACCAAGTGTAGATCCTGAAACCTCGTGAGGAGGGTCTAGTAGCAGGGATACTATATGCTTTTAATTAAAAAAAATATCTATGCCGGGCGGTGGTGGCGCACGCCTTTAATCCCAGCACTCAGGAGGCAGAGCCAGGCGGATCTCTGTGAGTTCGAGGCCAGCCTGGTCTCCAAAGCAAGTTCCAGGAAAGGCACAAAGCTACACAGAGAAACCCTGTCTCAAAAAAAAAAAAATATCTAAGTGCACATGATTTCAAAAATGAAAAGGGGCTAGGATACAATTCAGTGGTGGAACACTTGCCTAGAATATGTGAAGCCCTGGGTCTGGTCCCGGATTCAAGACAAAACAAGACATCTTTGATTTGAAGAGCACATCCTTCCTATAACCAGATTTGTCCAAACAAGCTAAGTACTATCTCATGGTGTCTCTTCATTTTACCTCTCTTTTCTTTTTTCCTTTCAACACACACCACTTAATCCTGATTTCTAATTCATACATTTACCCAACACATGGCCATTAAAGGCTTCATTGCTGCCCTGCCTCTACACTGATCTCCCCAGGCATCTTAGCCAGACCTCCTGTCCACTGAAGGACAAGGTCTGACAAGAGAATAGTGGGGGAAAGAGATGAACCATGCCAGAAAGCTACCCGGCCCCCAACCTGCACCCCCTGCCAGAGTGTGCTTCCCACTCAAGTGGTTAAGACACACTTCGTCTTGTCACACTCATCTTTGGGTGATGCTATGGTTTGCTACCACCTGAGACTTCTTTTCTTGTAGCCGAAGTTGAGGCTCTCTCCCCTCCCCTTCATCATTTCCCCAGGCTGTGCAAGCTCTGCCTGGACACCTTCTCATTAGATTAGAGGCTCCCTAGGACTCTGTCCACATACAGTCCACTGCTGCTGATCTGGAACCCTACGTCAGCCTGCTGAAGGGCATGACCAGGGAGGCTGGATCTGACCTACTTTATACACACTTCTTTCTTCCTTGGATCTTAATGAGTTCCCTCAAACTGGATCTTTTTGGTTTCCTTAAAATGCAGGGAAAGAAACAAGATTAAAAATATCTCTTCATCATATGCAATTTTATTAAAAGCTCTGTTTTAAAGCAAGCGTATGTCAAGTGAACCACTACCATGTATCCATTATATAGGAGCTGGGACACAACCTGTCTTTTAAAATGTAGATTAAACTCTCAGAAAACACAATAAATATTTTGGCCAGTGACTCAGCCTTTCCTTTTAACCAACCTTTTGCGAGAAGTAATAATGTGAGGAAAATAGATGTTTTGAAATGCATTTCATGTTTCTCTCTCCCCCTCCCACTGAAGGAGACTAATGAACAGTGAAATGGCCAAGAGGTAAGCAGGCAGGACGCCAGGGCAGACAGCAGGAAGAGCAAAGGACAGAAATAAGTCACAATGGGTAGTTAGGTCTGAAACAAGGTAGAATTCTGCAAATTCCCACTTTACAAGGTGAAAGGAGAGACGGGGAAATAACAGTGATGCGATTTCAGATAAAGACAGTAATTAACAGCTGCATGTATTTTAACATGCCAAGCCCAATGCTTGCCAGGTATTTCATATCTATTATTTCTCAGCAATCCTGCAAAAGAAGCATTATGATTACTACTCAAAAGAAAAATTTGGAGCCCCAGGATGTTCTGTAGCTTGCCCAAGTCTGCACAGAAAGGTGGTAGAGGCTAGATGGGAATAAGAGTCAATATTTTCCCCTTTGGCCACATATCTCCTCTGTATATACCCGAGAATCTACTGCAAAGCATTATACCTTTCTCAAATGGGACTATTTTATGTTTATGCCAATTAAATCATTAAATAACATTCTAGTAAAACACACCATTGGCCTATAGATATAAACCTTAATGTGTACAAAAATCACCCCAGAGAGCTGGTTTACAGTACATGTTTCTGTGTCCATCCTTAAAGATCAAGATTCATTAAGTCTGGGGAAGGGTCTAAAAAATATATATATACTTTTTTTTAAGCTATCACTATGTAGCCTAGGCTAGCTTTAAATTCACAATATTCCTGTCTCGGCCCATCTAGTGTTGGGATTACAGACATGTCACACTAGATATGACATAAATCTACCCCTCAGTGATATAAGTCATTCCCAGTTTACAGGTTGAGGAATAGTGCCACAGACCTTATCTCCAACTGCCAGTTCTCAAAGTAGCGTGTCGGCAGCAATAAGTTTGCTGCCTTAATTTTAAATGCCCTTTTTTGTCCTGTCCCAGTTAAGTTGTTTGTGTGAAAAATGTGCAGTTGGGTTCGGAGGGTGCTGGGGATCAGTTTCCCTATGGTTTTTCCTGTTTGGAAAACAGTGTCAGGCTTGCCTCTGGATATAGAGTAACCATTCCTTGACGCCTGCTGTTAGAGGGGTATATAAGCCAATGTTGGTACTAATAAAGAAAGCTGCTTCCCTGACGAACTGAAACTGGGTGTCCAGAGTGCTATTTAACCTCGGCGTCCCTCACCAGATTTCGAGCTCCAGCTGTGCGGGCCGCAGCAGTAGCATCCTTTACATTCTTGTTCACTTCATGCTAAGGCATATGAGTTAGGCTTTGGAGATGCTCTGGTGTAGATGGAAAGAAGCATAATGCTCGTGAAAGGAGTCCTGGTCAGGTAAAGCTCTGCTGCCAACAACTTCAGAAACACGTAGAATCACTTGAAATTTTGTGGATCTTTGTTACTTTATACTTAATATAAAAGGAAGAGTTCCGAAAATCCAAGGCCTATGACTTTATTTAGCACGAGAAAGCCAATTGTTAAAATAAGAAAGCACAGAGGTTAAACATTTTGGTGTTGAGATGTAAGTGGAAGGATTTGGTTTCTTTATTAATTGATAACAGCAAAATATCATGGGTCTGGAAGAAGAAAATGGGTACCCAAAGATGGAAGCAGCTATAACTTTAGTTTTATCTTTGAGGCAATTCAGTTGTTTGCTTAGCAACCAGTTCCTTAATCAGGTGATTGCATCTGTGCCCAGGAATACTTCTAGTATAATATATTAAATCCTACAAATCAAGTTATTGTCCAATCATCCATTCTATTTCCAATGGCATCTTAAAATTGAATGCTATTTTGAGTTCGCTTTTAAAGAACTAAAGATAGCTCTTGGCTTATATTAACATGCCCTCAGATATTAAAAACACAGGTTAAGAATTGCTGATTTACGACTTGGATAAATGGCCACAGTGTGGCACAGTGGATGGCTGGTGTCCACAGGGACAAACTTAACAAGTGAAATGAGTCACACAAATGAAAACACAGTCACAAGGGGATGAAGACCCCTGGAAGAAGAGCTATATGGTTCTGACACAACAAGAAAAATCATGAAGTGCATCATGGCCCCTTCAGAGAATCATGCACACACTTACTCCCCTGGAGCAATTCCTCTTGCGTGGCTTGGTAACATCTCCTTAGGAGGCAGGAATACGCTTCTTCAAATACAACAATCTGGCAAGAGAATTTGGTCGAAGAAATGGATGATGAAAAGATATGACTGTGTGGAAAATCTGAATCATCAGAAATGAAGGAACCCATTCACTTAGCTAGGAACTAAGTTGCTGCGATGCACTGCTTCCAGTAATGCTCAGGGAGACATTGATTTCACATTTAGATAGTATGTAATATTTTCTCCAGTACTTTGTAGCCTAATTTAACAGATCTTATTTAAAACGGAACTCTTCAACTCAATTGATGCTAGTTTTATCTTCAAATCTTTCAATTATACCACATTCCCCAAAGCATCATATGAAGTAAACTCAATGCAGGCATACTCTTACACAGCTTATACAGCAGTGCAGAGTCACTTAGGGAAGTACACTGAAATTATTTTTTGTATTTCATAAGGATAAATACAATTTTTCTAAGCATTTGCTCGAGATTTCCTTAGCAAGATTTGGAGGGTTCATAAATTGACTTTGACTTCTTCAGTTTGATTTCATAGCATCCAAGAGGCATGAGATGTTTTCTCCTAAACAACAGAAGACCACTACAGACTCTGTACTTAGGAGACAGGCTCGAAAGTTAAAACGAGAAGATTATTTTTTAGGTCAAGAGTACAATTTTAAAAATACTCTCTACTAATCTTTAATGGCATCCAAGAATCCTATGACCTAAAAAGCCAAGAACTGAACTTTATTTTCTGACTTATAAAAACAGAATTCCAGCTCCTAACTTGTAATCCACACACGACTCAACACCTGACTTCAGATCTGAAGCAGAGCCATCAATGGGGAGCAGGCTAGACAGACGCTAACCGAGGCATCTTGTGCTTCATGTTTCCCTCTTCCTTTGAAGTGGATAAAACAGCTCCATGAGCCTGAAAGGGACTGGGAAACGACACAGCCTCTCCACCAAGACAAAGAGAAGAGGAACAGACTTCCAACTTCTATAATAATGACTTTCAGAAATCATCCCAATGCAACTTGACCTGCAATTTTTAATTTGATTATCTAATTTCTGACAGACTTTGGGCCCACTTAAACAACTTTGGGAGTGATTACAGTTTGAGGAAATCCTACCAGTGCTGAGAGAGAGAGAGGAAGAGATATTGTTGGGAATGTATCTATTTCATAACTAAAGGGTAAATCTAAATTTTCTTCAGTTGTTTCTAGGTATTCAGATTTTCATATTCTAAATAATTCTTCACAGCAATCCCTTGAAGCAAGTAAAGTTATAGATTTTGTTTTGCAGATAAGGAAATGGTGGCTTTCCCAAAGTTAAGCAACATATCAAAAGAGTTATAGTTTGGACTAGTGGAATCAGTACCCAGGCGGTTAGATTCCATTTCTGACATGTTTAAAGAGTATTGTATATATGCCACCTTCCAAAATGGGAGAATTAAAACCAACTCCCTTTTAACTTTCCCAAGGTGACCCTGTAATGGTCAGCCTACCTCCTGCCTATTTGTCATGAGCTGTCAAGAAAATGAGGCAGTCGTCTCTAAAGTCAGCAATACAACACATATAGAAGAGATAGGAAATGGGAACACCTTTAATTTATGATACATTGCACTATATTAAAGACAATGTACTTCACTTGGTACTTAGATGGCATGCTATTGACACTGCTCAGAAGACATGCCACACTGAACCTGTTCTTCTTTTCAACAGGAATGTCCTTAGCATAGTGGAAGCAAAGCTCAGCAACAAAGGATTGCAGGTTCTTTTTTTTTTTTTGGTTTTTCGAGACAGGGTTTCTCTGTGTAGCTTTGCGCCTTTCCTGGAGCTCACTTGGTAGCCCAGGCTGGCCTCGAACTCACAGAGATCCGCCTGGCTCTGCCTCCCGAGTGCTGGGATTAAAGGCGTGTGCCACCAACGCCCGGCTAGGATTGCAGGTTCTTTTTAAAGAGCGCGCGTGCGTGTGTGTGTGTGTGTGTGTGTGTGTGTGTGTGTGTCACACAATCTCTTCTTTCCTGGTCTTCCTTTGTCTGACGTGGGGCTTTCTGTTTTTCATTACTGTACACGCTAAGCTAGCTGGACTGCAGATTATAGCGATTCTCCTGGCTCTGCCTCCTCACAGGCAAGCTCGGATTGCAGATATAAGCTACTGCATCCCACTTTATGTGGGCTCTGGGGATCTGAACTCTGGTCCTCATGCTTGCCGGACAAACACTTTATCCACAGAACCATCTCCCCTGGCCTGAATTATGGTTTTCATGGACAGATTCCAAGTCTTCACGTCGAGAGTTGAGGAAACTAGGGGAGCCCCACCTAGAATTTACAAGAGTAAATTCTTATGAGTGGCCATAAGACAGAATTTGTGTTCACACCACTTCCTTGATGTGCCTGCAATAACATATTGCCATCTCTAACTAGAAAGCTTGGCCCAGACTTACTTTGTTAGCAGTGGAACATTAATAGTTCATCTCTCATGTCTGGGGATCAAAGGGATTCAGTCCCGGCAGAGATGCTAAGGATCCCAGAACCTGTGCAAATCCAAGCATCTTAAGGGCATAGCCAGCTAGAGTACACTGTTCTCCTAAGGTTCTACTCAGCATTGCAGGTTATTTATTATCTGCTCTCACACAGATGCCTCTGTACAGTAACAATAACCAAGTTCTCGTATTTTCAGTTCATTTGAAGCTTAAAGTCAAAACAGAAAAGGATGTTGCTGGAAAACCCTGGAAAGGCTAAAAGGATTTTAATAAACCATGTCATGTTTAAAATTCCTAAAAAATGCAAGTATCTTTTCAAAATTACCCCCATTAGTAATCACATTCTTAGTGACTACAAGTCCATCCTATATTTCACAAAACATTTTATTATTTCCATATTGGGCAAAGGTTATTCTTAAACCCATGGTCATATTAGAAGGTTGGGCAGATGGTACTTTCAATTCAAATGGATTTTTATGCCATTAAAAGGAACGTTTGCTCTGCCTAAGCAGAGTATTGACTCTAAGAGTCACAGGCTCCAGGCCATTTCCTGTGGGGTTTTCTTCCACCACCCTTTCAATTAGCCAGTCCAAGTGATGTTTCTCTAAACATGGTCATTTATTTCTCTCTGGAGGGTTGCCTTCTACCCCAACCAAGAAAGCCGATCATGAAAACTAGAGAAGGCTCTCTATACTCCCGCACCCCCAGCACAATCTTTAGGATTAATCACAGTTCCTCAATGAGTGACAGGAGGAAAATACACTGTTTCCTTGTTCATCTCACATAGAAAACCATTTGTTGCAGTTTGAGTCGGAGCCAACTTCCATTGTTTAGACAACAATTAGTCAAATTATACCAATCACTAGTAATAATAACAGAAATGATATAATTGTAATTTAGACCAACGACCTTGGACTCATGAAAAATAGAAGTCGGGGTATTGCATTGCATAATACATTATTACAATTCTATACTGCTAAACTCAAGGCTTTTGTATTAGTTGATTAACTTACAATACCCTTGACCTAAATATCTCTGAAAGCAACAAAACTATGTAAAGCTCCACGAAATGCTCGAGCGGCACTTTATTTGAAACGTGTCAGTCCATCGTTAATAAAACAAGACGGCCATGCAAACAACAACGTTCGCTATTTCACAAACACAGACTGACTTTGCAAAAAAACATTTCAACTGCCTCACTTCTGAGAATTGGCCCTCGTTCAAATTATTGACTGAGTACAGCAAATCAACATCGTGAGAAATGCTGAGCCTGTGGGGCACCCACTGTCATTGAGGTTCACTGTACGTAACAAAATGGGCTGTGCATACAAAAACCAACCTCAGACTGCCTGCTTCACATCGACAGAACGAGGAATAAAAGCCTCTTCCAGCTCGGTAGGCAAATTTCCCCTTTAATAAGCAGCCAGGAAAAAGCAATATTTCAGTGTTTGCTCTCCTTCCTCCGAGGGAGAAGGACTTATTTGACTTCCTTTTTACTCTGTCCTATTTTCTTGGCTCTCACAGTCAGCTCCAGTAGCAACACGACAATACCACTTTGCACTTGCCCAAAGCGCCTTTTCTCCCAAACTCTCAGCTGTGGTCTATGCGAGGAGAGTATAAAACAGGGTGAACAATGCGAACATCCAAGTTCATCCTCTCATACAAATGTTTGAGAGACCTAGAATCATATTAACCCAATGCACGGACGGCATGGAGGATCCCCGCCCCACCTCCACCCCCACCCCTGACTCCGGCTCGCTGAAAACCCTAACGAATGAGCAAACAAAGTCTCCAGGGGAAAAAAAAATGTTTAGTAGCCATGAGGCCTCTGGTAAGATTGGTCATTATCTTCACTGTGTCCCACATATAAAACAGAGCATGCCTTCATGAAGATGTGAAGAGTACTCAGCCTGAACCTCCTAAAGCAAAACTGGGCAGAAGGCAGGGGATCCGGACTTTCAGAATTCTCAAATTAAGTCTGAAGTGGGTACCTAGAAAATATTCATGTTTCTGGAACAGGGAACATTCTATTTTTAATTTTAAAAGTGAAAAGGCTTACTTGTTTCGGGAAGCCACATCTCAAAATTAAAATGTTTTAGAAAATAAAACTTACCAAAAGATTGTCAATGCTCTATCTCTAACCCCACAAATCTTGCTTTACAAATATCTAAGCTCTCTGATGTAGGTTTAGGATTATCATATGGCAGAGCATTAGACACCCTCAAAACTCCTTTCTCTCTACCCTTGGCATCAATAATGGCCTTTAAACATAAAACAGTTTCCCCTTCGCATTCTGTTAAAGAAGCAACTGATATTTTTTCAGGGTTTATCAGCTAATTAGAAAAACTGGTTTGTGTGGGCTAAAAATTTCTCATCTCTCAGCCCAAATTTTGAATCTATTTTGAACTTGAAATAAAATACACATAATACTTGTCTACTCCTACACCAAAAGAAACGGAAAAGAGAAAAATCTACTGAAGTACACAAAAACATCTTTTCTTGTCTTTAGTTTTTACTTATTTCTGTGTGTCTGTTTTTGTGTGTGTGTGTGTGTGTGTGTGTGTGTGTGTGTGTGTGTGTGTGTGTGTGTGTGTGCCACATGTGTATGGGTACCTATGGGGGCCAGAACAGTCTGATAGATACCCTAGAACTGAAGTTGCAGGCAGTTGGGAGCTGCCCAACACTGGTGTTATAAACTCCAGTCCTCTGGAGGAGCAGCAAGTGCTCTTAACCACTGAGCCAGCTCTCCAGCCTCATGAACTTTTATTATAAACATCTATTTCTTCTAGATTTAAGAAAATAAGAATTTTCAAAAAAGATTACCAATCAGAGTGTGTGTGTGTGTGTGTGTGTGTGTATGTGTATTACTGTCTTATTTTATTTAAACACACACAACAAATCAAATACAACACATATAAGAGGATAGTATATCATGGCAAGGTAAGACGTATCCTAGGAATGCAAGGCTGGTTCAATACTGGAAAATCTATCGATGTAACACACATGATCATCTCGATATCTATGCATGATGCTTTTAGTAAGCCAAAAATAAAAATAAATAAAAATGGCTTCAGGCAATAAAGTGTGTCTACACTAGACCTTCAGCTAGTATCAAATGTGGAAAGAACAAATGTTTTCTCCTTACAAGCAAGAATAAGATAAGGATGTCCGCTTTCACTGCTCCACTCAGCATCCACTGAAGGTCTTAGCAAACACAGAAGAGCAGAAAACAGAAACGCAGACAAATAGGAAGTGGGCAGAATGTTCTCTGTTTGAAGATAAATGAAGGTATCTGAGGTATCAACAACATTAGTTATTAGGGAAATGCAAATTAAAATTATAGTGACATACAACTACACACTTATTACAGTAGCTTAAAGCATGGATAAGGTGTGGTGTGTGTATGTTGGTGTGTGGAACAACAGAACTCCATTGCTGGTAGTGGAGAAAATAAATATTGATGGAGCCACTCTGGAAAACAGCTTTTTTTTTTTTTTAATAAAGTTAACTATGTATTTTGCAATCCTGTTTCTAGATACTACCCGAGAGAAATGAAAACTCATTTCCATACAAAACATTTATTTTACTGTTTTAAGGCTTTTTCTTGGTTAAAAACAAACTGGAGAGACAACATGATGCTTTCCTTTGGCATGGAAGCAAACTCTAGCACATCTCAGGAATGAGATTATCACTTAGCAATACAAGGCCATGAACTACTCACTCATGCAGCATCAGGGATGAACTGCAAATGCCTCTTGCTAAGTGAAAGACCCAAAGACTGTACCTCACATGAATCACTTACACAACAGCCCAGCAAAGGAAAAAAAAATCATACCACAGAAAATAGGTGAGTGGTCATCAGGGATCTTGAGGAGGGATTGAAGATAAAGCCAGGAATGGAGATTTTTGACAAAAATGGAACTGTGGGAATGTCAAAGATCATAGTCTCACAGCCCAGAAGCATGATTTCTCTGTAGGCCAATACTGTACATATAAAGAGTAGGTTGGCATATGTAGATGAAAACATGAAAAACTGGAAGGCTATGCACCTACACACCAATGAGGATCATCTCCTTAATGCATACTTCAGAAGATTAAATTTTCATCCTTGTCTCTCTCTGAGGTTTTAAGATGATCCCTGAGCAGTGTGCATTGCTTTTGTTTCTAAGAGAGAAAGTCCCACTGCTTCTATCTGTCCACCTTAACCCCCCCAACACCCCCAACTCCCCCCCCCCTGCAGCTTAGTTAAGACTGGCAGTGCCTCTCAGAGACCTCTCGATTCTAGTCTGGTTTTCCTCTCCCCACCTGGGCCCTCTGTCCTTTGTAACAGTTTCAGCATGGCAGTCCTCGTTTAAAGAAGCTGGATTGGTTGATTTCAACGCCCACTCGCTCATTTCTCCAGTCGAGTTCTGACAAAGTGAGATCCGGCCACGGCAGACCGAGCTGTTACCGCCAGCCGGACACTGCTAGGTGCGCTGCAGAATCTCTTCTGCAGTCGGAGCACATCAGCTTAGAATGATGAGCTTTCTTCAGCCCTCGACTTGGAGGTGCTCCTGGTCACCAACTAATGAGACCAAAGTTGAGTAAATCTGGAGTCCAAATTCTGAAGCATCTTGGTGGAGTGAGGTGATTAGAAAACATGGTATTGGAAAAAAAAGCTAAGTTCTAGGGCCTGGCTTGCTGCTCGTTCGCTGTGTGATCTTGGAAAAATTGCTTACCCTCCCGGAATCTGTTCTTACCCTTTTGACCGTCTAGGGGCCTTCAGTTCCCATCAAGAGGGCTGCTTAATTGTTAAGAAACAGTACCAGGGCCGGTCGGTGGTGACACACGCCTTTAATCCCAGCACTTGGGAGGCAGAGCCTGGCGGATCTCTGTGAGTTCGAGGTCAGCCTGGGCTACAGAGGGAGTTCCAGGAAAGGCTCAAAACTACACAGAGAAACCCTGTCTCAAAAAACCAAAAAGAAAAAAAAAAAAACAAACAGTACCAGGCTCTTGCTTCTACCTCACTGCTCTCCTAATCCCTCACCCAAGGAGAGTCTGCTTTTTCTTTGTACTTTCTCTTTTTCTATCCAATAAGATTCAGCCTAAGACGTTGGATCCAAAGCAATGCTGTTTTATACACCCCTATAGTTAGGTGGTCATTACTGACTTTATGAACATTCATTTTTACCCTCAATCAAAACGTATGGTTATTTAAAGTTTAACTACCATTGGTTTTATTGGGTTTGTTCGTTTGTTGAGACATGGTCTAACTTTGCAGCTCAGACTCATCTCAAACTTGTGGCAATCCTCCTGCTCCAGCCTCCCAAGTGGTAGGAATATCAGCATGCACCATCATCTGATTATTTCTCTTCTGATTATTGCTAAATGTAATTGGATAGGATGAAGTAAAGTTTAAAATTATGCTTTTTTCTTACACTAGCCACACTTCAATGTTGGACAGCATCAGTATAGACTGTGTCCTTTACCTTCATTGTTCTCTTCTAATATGTAAACCCCAGAGGTTCTGGGAGCCGTCAGTGCCTAACAGTGACTGCAGAGGAGAAACTCAGGGCAGTGCTGTGTTTTGCTTCCAATATTCATAATTTAACGAGAAAAATAACACGAGCCCAAGCTATGAAATACTAATTAAATTATTAATGCAATTTTAACTTTAGTTGCAAAAGATCAAATTTCTAAAGAGCCAGACCATTTCCCCCTTCCAAAAAAAGAGAAACAAAATCATCATTCTGCCAGTGATATCTTCGGTTCAGAGCTGATGTCCTCTATGACGTCACGTGTAATTACAGAGGCTCTTAGATGTGGAGAGGCCCATGTGAGATACGCTTCTGCAAAACCTTCCCTAAAATAAATCTGCTAGTAAGATTTCAATGTGCCTGGCCAACATTGCCCCGGCAACCTGCACCATTTCAATAGAAGGGAAATGAATATGTTTACCGTATGACAGAGGTGACTAACTAAGGCCAAGCGATTTAGCCAAGGTCACCTTTCAGCATCACTACCGGATGCATTTGCCCTTGGACACCTGAGCCCCTGTGCCAGCCTCTCTTCATGAAATGCTGGAGCTCCAAATCACGCCTATACCCCTAGGACATTTTAGACCCGCTAATGACACCACTTATTCTGAGTGCCTACAATTTGTAAGCTCTCTGCAAGAGCAGAAGCCGAGGCCAGTGAAACCCCCAACTCTGTCGCATAAACAGCTCTGTGACAGTTGAGTCACCGCACAGAGGAAAGGACACACACACACACACACACACACACACACACACACACACACACACCAGGCCAAGTTTCTATCATTCCACTAACACTGCTACCGGCAAGTATGTTGCTAAGAAATGACAGAAAAATGGTAAATCTGCATTACTACACCCGCCCCCACCATATGCTAAAAGGTTTCTCCAAATGATAATACACACAAAAAATCCATATCTCAGACAGAAGGATGGATTGGGAAAGTGGCTTCAGGCATATGATGATTGAGATGCTCTTACAAGATAAATTGCTTTTTGATAATTAGATTTGAGGCGATTTTTTTTTTTTTTGGTCTTCTGATGCCATTGTTTAGTATAATTCAGAAAAGACATAAAATTCCAAGGAGACAAATGTCTTCTTTACATGCTCAGTCTCTTTACGATTGTATCCAAGACAATTCAACAAGAAATTTCATGAAATTTATTTGATAGGCTTATTTGCCAAATATTTTCAGTATTCAAATGGTTCATTTTTTAAAAACCAAACAAAGACTTGAAAGTTAGTCCAGAGTACATCATCATTAACATTCTAAGGGACAGGAAGGGGAATAGATATGCATTTCAACAAATGGAATTAGCAAAATGAGCCTGATTTCATGTTTTAAGTATTCCCAGATAGATCCCGGAATCATAGCATGCATAATTGGCCCCAATTGTTAAAACTGAGAAGTTTAACAAGGCACAAGATTAAAGTGCATGTACACTACGCTAACCTCACTCTCCTTCATTAACAACTATTAAAAATGCTTTCTGCTGTCCCTGTGCTTCATATTCAAGACGGCTTCTTCACTAACAGCTTCCCTTATTGCAGCCAATTGGCTTGACTGTGGCTCTTTATGCTGACATTCTGATAAACTAGTACTCCAGGTCCATTGAGAACAGCATGAGAGTAATCTGCAGCCAACACTCACTTTTTAAGAGAGAAGCAGAGGACTAAGAGAATCGGGAAATCAACAGTTCCAACGAAAACTTACGGCAGCTTCTTTGCTGTGGTCCACGTGAAAACCCACTCCATCTGCAGCCCTGGGAGGTATGGTGAATCTTTTCATTAAAGATATTTGGATAAGCTGGGCGGTGGTGCATGATTTAATCCCAGCACTCGGGAGGCAGAGCCAGGCAGATCTTTGTGAGTTCGAGGCCAGCCTGGTCTATAGAGTGAGATCCAGGAAAGGCGCAAAGCTACACAGAGAAATCCTGTCACGAAAACAAAACAAACAAACAAAACAAAGATATTTGAATAAGATGGAAGGATAAAGACTCTGAGGGACACAGAGTATGAGAAACAGATACAGGGAGGGGGAAAGATGGACAGTGAGGAGCCAGTGACCGGCACTGAGCACAGATGGACGACCTGGAGAGGGGCCAGAAAGAGAAGTAAGACACCCAGCCGTAGAGCTAGTTTGTGGTGGGACTTGAGTAAAAGAATCTACTGGCAAGTTCAAGCAAGAGTAAAACGCAGGTGACGCTCAGTGGACACTGGCTTTCTCAGCAGCCTAGCTGCCTTTTTTTTTTTTTTTTTTTTAAATTACACCATGGTCCTTGCTCTGGGGCTGTCTTCTGAGAAACATCCAACCTTGGAGTTTTCACTCACACCATTCCTGTGACACTCCTCTCCAGAACATGATGGGTACTAATTGTAATCTCCAAACTCTTCAGATCCTGAAGTTACCGTTCATTTAAAACTCATCTGTCACTACCATTCCATAACGCAGCGGCCCACATTACTCCAGGAGCCTGGCTTCTCCTCAGTTGCTCCAGGAGATCATTGCTTCAGACACTTGCTTTAGTCAAGGCATCCTCTACCCCTATGAAGCAGGAGGTAGAGATATCGTAAAGGTGACTGAGTCTGGGGAAATGGCAATACAGTTGTTCAGCCAGACAGCTGATGATGTTGGCTTGGCATTCCATTAGCATATAGGAAGTAGTCCAGCCATCTTTGTGTTAATGTGTAAGCCAAAACATTGACTATGTCAGCCATTCTCTGTGCTGGACCAGAATCATCTGGAGTGGGATGTGCTGAAACACAGCGCTAAACCCTTCCCAGAGTTTCCAATTCAATATGTCTGGGGACACACCATAAAAATCATTGCTCTAATCAGAGCTCCTCCTCCCCCCACCCCGTGTGTGTGTGTGTGTGTGTATGTGTGTGTGTGTGTGTGTGTGTGTATCTGTCTGTCTGTCTGTGTCTTATTACATTAGATTAGTAAATGCAAAGAAGAAAGAAATTACCTCTGCTTGGCTAGCCCAGCCCCTTTGAAACTTGAATGTGCAGATTCAAAGCGACAGGCCTGGGATGGGCTCTTTAATTCTACATTTCTAACAAGCTCTCAGGCCATGGTGCTGACCCTAGCATCACACTGAGTTCCGCTGTCCTGATATAACTAGGGCAGTGTTTCTACAGGAATACCTTTAATACTATCAGCATTAAAACCCTTGGGCTGTTTGGGAGAGTGGGGGAATTCCTGGTCTACCAGAAACTTTGGAGGTGGGACACATGGTCTTCATGTCAAACAAGAGTTTCTTGAGCTCCTGTCTAGATTTGTGACACGGGTCTGGCCACTGGAGGTGACAAGTGTTTAGGGAGCAGCCCTTCTAGTCACTGACTGTTGGTTATTATGTCTTCATTTTACTGTTTGCTGTTGTTCAGCTCTCTACAGCCCCACATTGGAACGCCAAAATGTTGTTGGTGCTGCTCTTTGGTGGGGGGGACCCACCACCCCGCTCCCAAATAAATCACACACGGAGGCTTATTCTTAATTATAAATGCTCTGCCTTAGCTTGGCTTGTTTCTTGCCAGCTTTTCTTAGCTTTAAATTATCCCATCTACCTTTTGCCTCTGGGCTTTTATCTTTCTCTATTCCTGTATACCTTTTCTTTCCTTCTTACTCTGTGTCTGGGTGTGTGTCTGTGTGTCTGTGTGTCTGTGTGTCTGGCCCCTGAAGTCCTCCTCCCTTCTCTCTCATTTCTTGATCTTTCTTTTTCCCCCCAGATTTCTCCTTCTATTTATTCTCTCTGCCTGCCAGCCCCACCTAGCCTTTCTCCTACCTCACTATTGGCCATTCAGTGCCTTATTAGACCATCAGGTGTTTTAGGCAGGCAAGTAACACAGCTTCACAGAGTTAAACAAATAAAACATAAAAGAATGCAACACACCTTTGCATCATTAAAAAAAAGTTCCACAGCAAAAACAAAAGTAACACATCTTAAAATAATATTCTATAACAGTTTGTCTTTTGTTAGCCATTGATGACATCATCAGAAAAGGTAAGAGGATCTTAAAGTATGAGGTAAAACTTTTAATGATCTATGTTGTTCTGTATTAGCAAAAATCTCCATAGAGAAAAAAATACTGGAAACTAGACCATCTGTTAAATTTTTTCACAAATTTAAATTATTTGCATCCCTACCTATTCTGTTTTTATAGGCAACCACAAATTGTTGTCTAGACTTCTTTTGTTAGTAGTCAGTGAAAAATGTTTTTGTGATGATTACTTAATATGTTGCTAAATCCAGAAGATAGAAGTGGTCTGCCAGAAAATGCCATATTGAAGTTTCCTAAACACTACAGAAAATAGAAATTATTTACAGTTAGTATTCAACATTGGCAAACAAGTCATGCTATTAAAGATGGATTTGCATATGTTATATTAAGAGGCATGCAAATGTATGTGTAAAACTAGGCATAATTAATCATTTCTACCAACAATGAATATCCCACTGCCCAGTTTTGCCAATCCCCATTCCCTTTCTTTTGGGCATGAATGTACATTTCTAATCCCCTAGGAGCTCAGCATATGTTCAGTAGATGTCTCTTCACCCCAAAATTGTGTGCTAACACCTACGCTTGAAGGATTGAACCACTTGGAGACTATTTTAGGTCTCATCCAAAGACCAAGAAAATCAAAGTTTAAACAGCATCAAATATAAACCGTTGTTGCTTATCTTTGGGCTTCCTGTCAGGACCACTGAGAGAGCTTGCTGAGGGTTCAGTCCCCAGCCACCTCAAGATTCAGATTCAGTGAGTCTTGAGTGCCCAGGAAATGTAACTTTCTGAGAAGGCCCATATCGTTCCCAAGAGCAGCCTGGGCTCAGCACTACTTGCACAGAGTTTGGGCAGAGTATGGGAAGTAACACTACTATTGCTGCTGTTTAGTTAATATTAACTTAGCATTCTTACGTGGCGGACATTTTACTAAGCACTTCCCATGTCATCCCAGTAACTTCCCACTTTGTAGATGAAGAAGCTACAAGACCCAGAGAAGTAGCCTATTGGTGTTGGGCTTTATCACTGAGTAATGTGAGGGTCATTTAAGACGATAGGCAAGCCATTCATGTCGTTTGAAGGTGAGGGCCATTGGACTAGATGCTGGGTCACAGGTCAGCCTCCTTCAAGTTTTAATGTTCACCAGCGGAACTGAATTGAACTGAGATGAAGTTTTTAGTTCTGCGGGTCAAGATGCATTGGGACACTTCTTTCTCCACCTTCCTATTTGTGACCAAAACCACCACTTCACCTATGGCTCCCTATTTCCCATAGAGAAAAATCTCCTTTACAGCCATCTCTAATCTCTCTTCCATGCTTCCTGCCTTCAAAGCAAAGCCTTGAGTTACTCTGCTCTTGCCCATGGAGTTCTTACTGACCCAGTGTATGGCTCTTCTTGGACATGCAATAGACATCCTTCTTTTCTTCGTCAGAGATAATTTGTTCTTTTAAGAGAGTGTTTTATTCATATCAGTTTGCCAAACACTTAGGAAGCTTGACTGAGGTGACAGGGTAACTGGGGTTATGACATATTCCGAGAAGGGATATGAATTGCTTTCATTTTGGAGAGATTTTGTGTATATATATATACATACATAATATATATATATATGCATGTGTGTATTATATATGTATGTTTTATATATTATAAATATGTTTGATTGTTCTTTCATATCCAGCCGCCCAATCTTCTCTCAGTCACCCACTCATTGATTTGCATGTAGGTCAAGTTACAGATTCCAAGACCCCCAAACCTAAATTGTCTATATTCACCACGTAATCAACTGTTAGTATTTCGTTACAATGCTATTAACTGTTTTTATAGTACATCTACTGAAGTAAGTCTTTTGCTGTTCCTTTCATTTCTAGCTCTGCCTCTGAAATATTGGCTCAAAACCTTTTTTTTCCCTCAAAGAAATAGGTAAGAAAGTAGCAAGGAAGGACAGCTGTGGAAAATGGACACAAGGGCAAGAATGTTACATTTGATTAGGGCAGCTACCGGCATAATAAAAGAGACAGAGCTGACACTGTGCTTTGGTTAAAAGATAATGATGAAGGCCAAGCTCTTCAACTGGCCCCACGCCCGGAGCTGCCTTTGTACCAAGCCCAGAGAAGCAGTCAAACAGCATGTAACCAACGTGACCTGTAAACAAGGGGTCACAGCAAGGCCACTGGAGTCAACCACATCAGTGTCGTGGCAGGGAGGGAAAAAATATAGTAGACTTCTAAAAGGGGTTCTGTGCCCTTGGATAGCAAAAAAAAAAAAAAAAAAACAACAGTCTGCATAAAGGGGAATTTTCCCCCTAAGTCTGAATCCTCTTTTCATAAGGCATTTGTTGCTTGGCAACATGTGGCAGTTTTCACCGATGTCCTAAGGACTTCTCAGGCATCTTTGCGTCTACACCCCTAGCCTTCCCTTCCTTAACTACCACACTGTGGCTTGCTAAGATATTATCTGTCACACACGCTAAACAGAAAGCTCTGTGAGGACAAGGTGTAACTCACTGTGTGGCCCAAAGGCCTCCTTGATGGCATGGATAGAACTCCATATAAGTTGGTAGAATTGATGAAGGGGGAAATTAGTCACTTATACTATCATAGGGAGTTTCTCTTAATGACACTCATTTTTTTTTAATGTGAAGTGTTTGTTTTGGTTAGCCCAATGATAAAGTGGGCTGCCTCAGACTGAAGGGGTGTGTGTGTGTGTGTGTGTGTGTGTGTGTGTGTGTGTGTGTGTGTGTGTGTATGTTCACCCTGGGAGTGGGGAGGGTGATTTTGTTAGCCTGATGGTAATGAGGCAGAAAAGAGGTCTACATAGGATGCCCAGATGGACCGCATCTCCTGTAAAAGAGAAAGCATCAGACCTTCCCTTCCCCGTCATTGCTAAGAGTGGTCCTGAGCCTGACCAACTGCAGCAGGACAGGAGGATACTTCTCCTGCCACTGCTTATGCCCATCTTCCTGACTTTGCATGACTATGCAAAGGTTCTTGGGTAGCAAATGATCCTGTTCCAAAGAGTTACAGCTTCAACATTTTCTTCCTCCCTCTCAACCAGGGCCTGGGAATCTGGAATCAATAATTTCAAAGACTAAATGAGATGGCCCATGCTTTCCAATGTGTTTTTCTATCTCACTACACACACATACCCTACCATTTTCTTTTTGCAATCATCTGCAATTAGTTTTCCTATTTAGAACAGAAGATACAGTCTTTTGATCACCTACTTGAATGCTGTATAATTAACTCCACATTTGATGAAACCTAGGCTATTGAAAATGGTTGGGCACAGATTACCATATTCTCTTACAGGAAGGCAGGATTAGTGGAGAGTCCCAGAAATGTTAGGAACTTTCAACATTTTCCCAGTAAAGTTTCTAACATGTAAGTCACCTTTCCTCAGATATTTAGGGTACACAGTCTTTGCCTCGGCCTTATTAAAGAATAAGGACATAGGAAAAATTAAAAGACATACAAATAGTCAGTGAGTATGTGAAAAAATGATCAGAATCACCTTCCACCAGGCAAACGCCAACCAAATACAGTGAGGTATCACCTCACTCAGGAAGAATAGATTGCAAGTGCTGGCAAGAACATAAAACTCTTACACACTGTTGATGAGAATGTAAATGAATCCAGACAACTATGGAAAACAGTGTGGAGGTGGCTTAAAAACCAAAACCAGAACTGACGCATGCAAACCACTCCACTACTGGGTAAATATATGGAAGAAACAAAACCATTATGAGAAATATAATTTAGTTCAGCAAGATACAGAATAAACCAAGGTGCTCACTGATGGATGAATAAATAAAGAAAATGTGACAGGTATATGAAAGATACTTTTCAGCCATAGAAGTATGGAATTCTGTTATCAGTAGCAACAAGTAGCATTGATGGTGCTGAGTGAGCTAAACCAGGCACAAAAAGTCAAATACCGAAACATCAATCTCATGGAAGGAGAGAGTGGAACCATGGCCATAGGAACCAAGAAGAGTGGAGATGTGGGGTACTGAAAGAGGATACCTAGTGGGTATCAAAGTTTGGTTGGGTAGCAGGAAGCAGTCTTGGTCTTCCATAATAATAGTCTATCTGTAATCCACAATGACTAATGGCATATTTCAAAATAACTAGAAAAGAGGAATCAGAAACTTTCTGATAGAAATTACAAATGTATGTAAATCAATAGATGCCCCAACTAGGGCATCTTTTTCCAACAAGTGAAATCCCCAGAGCTTATATGAATGGCTTATATCTAATTGAGTTGTTGGCTAAAGTGAGTCCTGTGGAAACCCCAAACATCTCAGGCTATTTGCCAAGGCTAGTGGTTGCTTCCAACAAACCAGCAGTAAGGCCCGACTGTTGAAGACCATACTTAAATATCTCACTGAACATGGAGAAGTCAAGCTGGCATCTAATTAGAACCTTCAGCCCTACTGACTTGTGTTCACAGTACTGGAAGGTGCTCTACACACTGCCAAAGGAGCAAGGCAAACCTCAACCCAGCTACAAGCCTGGCAATCTTTCCTGGTGATCTGCCTGCATGGTAATCTGGTATAATAGTGGCACAAATGTTGTGAGAGTAACCAGTCATTATCTGATTGGATCCAAGACCCACGTCATGAAATGGAGCCCACGCCTGAAACTGCTTGAGTGGCCAAGAATCTGAGATTAGATAGGTCATGGGCCTACAGGAAAATCAAACACATAGCAAAAGAAAAAAAAAGTCTCCTAACAACAGTCCATTATACCCATAGATCAGTACCTCATTAGCCATCATCAGAGAGGCTTCCTTCCAGTAGGTGGAAACTAATACAGAGACCCACAACTGGAAAACGTGTAGAGAGTGAGAGACTTTGGATTATCCAGTCCTAAATGGGATTTCTTCATCACATTCCTCCCCTCAGGGCCCAGGGAACTATGTGGAAGAAGAAGCAAGAGCCAGAGAGGATAGGTGTCACCAAGGAAACCTTGTCTTCCAGACATAGGACGGACACACATGAACTCACAGAGCCGGTGGCCACATGCACAGGGCCTGCACACATCCAAGCCAGATGGGGCCCCAGCACTGACAGGGGAAACGGACATGATCTCCCATCCCTGGCCAAGATGCTATCCTCAACGAACAACCATTTGCAAAGGAAAATTAATTTTCTTCATTGGATTTTCCCTGGGTATACAAGCCACTCTGAAGGCGAGGTTCCGTGCCCGGCAGTAGAAGGACAATACAAAGCAAGCGGTGTTTTGTACATTCCTTGCCTCAGACTGCTTTGTTTGTTTGTTTGTTTAATCTTACTGGTCTTTTGCTTATATATTATGGTTTCCAACTTTTTTATGGTTTGTGTGTGTGTGTGTGTGTGTGTTGTGTTTCTTGTGACTTTTTTTTCTAATTCCTTTTCTGACCCTGCTTGTTTTCTGAAGAGAGAGAAGGCATGGAGTTGGATGAGTGGAGAGGTAGGGAGGTTGTGGTAGGAGATGAGGAGGGGAAACTGTGATCAGAATAGATTGTATGAAAAATTATTTTCAATAAAAAATGACAAATGTTTGAATGCTCATAACTCTGATATGAGGTGGTATATGTATGACAATACCACCATATATGTGATATGGAATATATATATAAAATGTATCAACAAAATATATACAATGAAGTAGGAAAATGAATACCAAGGTCCTCACTGAAGCTTCAATTTTGCATTATGTGTAAGAGATTGTAATTAGTGGCTGCTGAAAAATATTCAAGGAAATGTACATGGTGAGTGGTCAGTGAGTTGACACTCCCTTTCATTCTTCTAATGCCATTCCTTTACCAAACTCACGCAAACCAGCTGAAGATGAAGGGGAAAATCACGCATGTGCACACGTGTGTGTGCTGTCTTCACCTGCGGAGATTTAGAAATTACAACCCCTCCACGGTTCCTTAGGTCAGGAAGCTTGACTGTCAGGTGGAGTCCAGACTGAGTTTAAAGTTGGGGGTGGGGCTGTGGTTTTCACTAGCAAAAGAAAAAAGAGGCAAAGCACTTGAAATCACTAGCTACATATAAATAGCTGAGACCTTCAAAGGATATTTTCACTCTCTACCATTCAACCGTTTCAACATTATATATGCAGAAAGTATAATCCTCCTTTCCCACTTTATTATGTCTGATAGTGGTATCATAGACCACGGGATCATCAAACTTAAGTTGGAACTTAAGTTTTTTTTCTTCGAAGAACTTCAAGATGAAATATATGCTTTTAAGAATCAGCTTATCACTGATGTCACTCCTTGGAGTATTAGAGTTGTAAGAACTTCCACAAGCATCATCTACTAGCTACCGAGGGGAAATTTAATTAGTACGGTAAAGAGGGAGTAACAGTGTAAGACTAGGCAGGCCTCTTGAGAGGCACCATTGGCAAGCCATATGCGGTACTTGGCGGTACCATTGCCTTTCAATCATTCCACTTCTGAGTCTCACCTGGTATAAGTGAAATCTTTTGCAGCTGCCTGTCTCATTACAGCCAGAAAGTCTTTTTTTCAAACTATTTAGTACACCGAGTCTCAAGCTGGTGATTTGAAGAGCATTAATCTTCAAAGTTGTGGAAGAGAGAAGAGAACACAGTGGTAGAGGCCATATTGGTTACATTGGTTACAGCCTCTAGTTTTTACGTGGACCTGTGATGAGATATATAAGGAGCCCCGGGATACTGGTTAACTGTATTCTGTTCAGATGATGTCAAAGACATTGTAAAGGTGGAGCAGAGGACTCTTAATATGTTTCCCAGGCTGGTCTCCAACTTCTGGGGTCAGGTGGTCCTCCTCGTCTTGGCCTCTCGAGTGCTAGGACTGTAGATGCATGCCGCCACACTCAGCTCAAAGACGTTTGAAAGCAGATTTCAACCCAAGCAGAGGTCAGCGCTGGCATTTCTACCTGTGTGATTCAAAAGGTCACCTCCCCAGTCTCATTATTTAGGAAATGGGCTTGATAAAGATGTAGCCTTGTCTCACTAGTTGTGGGTTTTTCTCTCCTTCTTTCTACTTTAACCCAGGTAACAATAAGAACCTTTTCTTTTTTCATGGAGATTACTGCCAGTGTCAAGAACAACCTGACATTCATATCATAAGCCAGCACATTTTTTAATATATAAGTGAATAAATGAACATCTGAGAAATTCCTAACATAAAGCTTAACAATGATTAAAAATAATAGGTGCACAATAAATATTAGAATAAAAGATAACCTAGTTCTGTGAGGTATTTCTCAAATGAAGGATCATATGCATAGACATTATAAAGATATTCTTTGGGAGCAGAATTTGTATAACTGTTCGCTATCTCTATCTGCTTATATTATTTTACCAACATACTCTTTCTTCCCTCTTATGCCTATTAACATTCTATGCAACCTGTTGTACTATTGAATACATCTTGGGAGAGAATGGATCAGTTTAGTGTCCCTAGTTTTGAACCTTGTAAGGAAACTGAGGCCCAAATAGTAAGTGGTTTGCTAAAGTCATCTATTACCAGCATCCGTTCCAGAATGAGAGACAAAAGTCCCATCTCTCAGACAGCCATCACCCTCCAACATGGAGGCCAGGCGTGTGGCGGCGTGTGGGTAGCACACCGCTGTTCAGTATTAGGAAGTATCATATTGAAATCCCACCTGCATTCTCTAGCATTGCCGTCCGCATCACTGTCCTGGTAGCCCACCTCACATCCTCCCCTTAAAGACAGGAAGGAGAAGGACCCCTGAGTATGGTCAACGAGTTGGATCTGGTTCTCCTGAACAGTCAACCCAGAAGTGCCAGGGGCTTTGGCAAACAGGATAAGAGCTCATGGGGTAGAGCTTCCCATCTGTCCTCTCGGGGGTCCTAGCGGGATCTACTCCAGTTGCTTCCATCCACAACACCATCTACAACTGGACAGCAATACAAGCTCCAAATTACCGACTGCCCCTGCCGCCAGGCACGCTGCCTATCCCTAGGTGTGTTACTCTTTTGTTTACTAGTGAAAACATCTGTGTCATTTCTTGTGAGCCCATTAAAAACAGGTGCTGTGATTCGCACCACAAGGTGGCTGCATTCCGGCAGGCGGAGGTGTGATGTGGGGAGCGACATCTAAATATACGTTCCACTAGAATGGGAACGTTCCACTAGAATGGGAACCTCTAACAGATGAGAGGTGCTGCTAGGCTCGATGTTCCGCTTTCTCTCTCCCCACCCCTGGCGCGTTTTCAAGGATTTGGGGAAAGCATAAGAATAATGTGTTTACAAACACCGCTCTGTGTTTATGACGCCTTCTGGTTTTTCGGTTGTGCTGAATAAAAAAAGGAAGCTTCTCTGGATGTGGGAAGCAGAACCATCTGAGATAGCTCCCACAGTCTTTGAGCAACAGCAGTTCAAGCTGTTCGTCTGGTGTCAGGCTCTGCGCCTTGATGGGAAGAGAGAGGTAGCACAGCTGTATTAGACTGTGGGACAAACAGACCCCTCTCACGGGTGTTTTCTATTGTTGTGATAAGACACCATGACCAAGGCGACTCATAAAAAGTGTTTGTTGGGGGGATCATGGTTTCAGAGTCCACGATGGTCATGGCCAGGAGCATGGCAGCGGGCAGGCAGAAATGATACTGGAGCAGTAGCTGGGAGTTCACATCTTGAGACATACCCACAAAGCAGAGAGAGGGGGGGGGAGGGAGAGAGGGAGAGAGAGAGGGGGGAGGGGGAGAGGGAGAGAGGGAGAGGGAGAGGGGGGAGAGAGAGAGGGAGAGGGAGAGGGAGAGGGGGGAGGGAGGGAGAGGGACAGAGAGAGAGAGGGAGGGAGAGAGGGAGAGAGGGAGAGAGGGAGGGAGAGAGGGAGAGAGGGAGAAAGGGAGGGAGGGGGAGAGAGAGAGAAGGAGAGAGAGAGGGAGGGAGGGAGGGAGGGAGAGAGGGAGGGAGGGAGGGAGAGAGGGAGGGAGGGAGAGAGAGAGGGAGGGAGGGAGAGAGGGAGAGAGGGAGGGAGGGGGAGAGAGAGGAAGGAAGAGGGAGAGAGAGAGAGAGGGAGAGAGAGAAAGGAGGAAAAAGAGGAGAAGGAGGAAGAGAAAATGTGTGTTTTGGAATGGCCCAAGCCCACCCCTAATGATACATCTCATCCAACAAGGGCACACCTTCTAATCCTCCCCAAAGAGTTCCCACAGGGGACCAAGTACTCAAACATATGAGCCCAAGCCTGGGGTCCTTGGCTGAAGTTTGTTGGCCTCCAGCCAGGCTCTGTGTGGTCATTAGAGTTTTTGTTTCTATATTAAGTCCAATAGTTTTGCTCCTATGTTCCAAAACCTTCTACATAGAAGACAAGACACCAACTGCCACCTGCTGGTCCTGGCTCATCTCCTGGTCATTTCCATGGATGTCTTACCACCACAGGGGACCTTCTCCATTCTCGCACACCTTTGTGACCTGGCATATACTGTTCTCAGTTGGCATGCTGGTCTCTATCTCTTTACCACCTGGTAAATGTTCATTTACTCTCTGAGGCCAGCCCAGTTGGATCTGTGGGAGACTTTCCTGGGATCCGCTGGACTCTACATTCCATTACTGCCTTTCCTCTGTGCCAAGGTGAAGTCACCTACCCCATACCAGATTCCCATAGCATGTAAGCAAACCTCCTTTATGGTGTTTATTTTATATCCTAGACATTCTAGAGTCAGTTCCCAGGTGCAGCTGTGAGCCTCGAAAGCTGAGAACTTAGCTATCTTTTATTTTTCCAGAGTACAAGAGAGTGTCTGTCTGTCTTACTTAGTACCCACCCAGTACCTGTATGTCAAATGATTGGAATTTTGAACCCTGACTCCACACAGCAGTCTAGATATTGTTTGGGTGGGAGCTTTACCTCAACCCTTGGCACCCTGGCATCCATATACCCAAAGAGTCTGGAATGTTCTGGTGGAAGATCTACCTCAACTCCCCTCCCCCATCTCTTTCCCCAAACCTGCCCCTTCAAAGCCCACCAAACACAGTGCCTCCCCCAGAGAGGCTCAAGACCACTCTCATAGGGTATATAAACTGCACCCGAAGAAAACAGATCTGTGGTTTTCTGGTCTCTCGTCCTGTCTCCTCTCTGCGGGGCCAGAGAATCACCTGAGAACACTTTACCCATTAAACTGGGGCTTTTTCTAATTCAGTCTGATTGGGTCTGATCTGGATTGCTGCGTTGGCAGAGAGGTTTACCAGGGTGCAAAACCTTATTAGATATGAGGGCAATGTCAACTCCTTTGCCTTTGTGAGTGTCCTTGTAGTGTCCTTTTTTGAAAACTCCATAGCGGATCTCTTTTAACCCATTCCATTGAAATTCAAAAGAGAAACAAGACTACACTTTCTGTAAAGCAGCACGGTGAAAGGTCCCAATCTTGCCTAAGGTCTGGGAAAAGTGTACAAACATCTACTTCCCATGTGACTTTGAAACGACTTACGCCTTTTCTCTTTTATACAGATGCCATCAATCCAGGGAAGAATGGCACTGACCAGATATGTTAACTGGGGATGGATGGGATGATCGAGCCACTTTGCTTTATATCATATATACACAGACCCTTGGGGGTTGGTGGTGGTGGTGCTTGGGGGCTTGAACTCAGGGTCCTAGACATGCTAGGCAAGTGTTCCTCTCGCTGGAGGGGCATACCGACTTTGGATTTTTTCAGAAAAAATTGGCATTTGGAAATGTGTGTGGGCCCAGTATGAACAGGGGGTACACCTGGGATTTAGTAGGTGGGAGCAGGGATTAAAGACCTTGCAATACATGGGACCGTCACGCAAACTGAACCACTCAACATTCGGCCAGTAGCATTCCAAACAGCTACCACCGATTAAGAGACAGGGCAATGAGTAGGTTGGCTGAAACCCTTTAGTTTTTTCCTCCTTTTTCTCTACACGAGATGAGCCCAAGCCACAGGAAACTCCTGGTTCACTTGAAGATGGCTCAGCAGATTAAAGGGCTAGTGCGTGGGCCTAACAACCCGAGTTCCATCCCCAGATCCCAGAAGATGGACAGGAAGAACAGTCAGCTGTCTCAGAGCTGTCCTCTAGTCCCCACGCTCTGCCCGCTCCTAACAAACAAACAAATGCTAATTTTTAAAAGGAATTTTGACACAAGAAGGTTCATTATTTTTTCTTTTGTGTACAAAATATGGGCTTAGAGCAAATTGCTAGGAAACAGGAGACTCTGGGAAGAATCAATGGGCAAGGGCATTCAGCACGCCATCTTGCTATTAAATATGACAGAATAGAAGAATAAAATGGCCCTTCCTTTGCAGTGCCTTTAATTTAATAGAATCCCAAATTAAAGATAGGACAGTCTCATCTCACTGACAAAATTACCTGCAGAGTGAAAACCGAGACGTGCACAATTTCATTAACCTTCCATTCATAAAGCATAATGCAGGGAGAAGGCCGTCTCCACATCCATGCCTTGAGAGAGCCTCACTTATTAGCATCATTTGTCAGTGTGGGTACAGGAAACACTGAGAGGGGAAAACACAGTCATTTAGAAGGATAAAACATTTACCCTCCTAACAGCCCATCCTTTGGAGGAGCTTTCCTCTCATGGAGTGCTCTCTCGGCTTTTTTAGCATTCTTAGCAGCATCTAGCCAAGCATGTCACTTGTGACTCATATTTATGACAGGAGGTTTTGTTAAATCCTGACTCGGAGTGTGGCCAATCACAGACCTTTAGAACTTCAGAACTTCAAAGGCTCCAGGGATCACAAGCTTCCCCGATGATGGAATCTAGTTCTCTATTTTACAGATAAGAAAACTGAGTCTCTGGGAAACTGGGACAGCAAAGCAGATGCTCTCTGTGAGCTTTCGGCGTCTCCCAGTTACAGAATGTCTTTGCTGGGTCTGTAGTTACTTTCTGAATGGATAATAGCAATTCAAAACTCTGCTCATTTTACAGCATTTTAAGCTGTTAGTGCTAATACAACAAGCGAGAGAGAGAGAGAGAGAGAGAGAGAGAGAGAGAGAGAGAGAGAGAGAGAGAGAGAAAGGGAGAGACAAGCAAGAGAACCAAGCAAATTATAAAACAGCAAAAACGTGACTACCTACCATTTGAAAAACACATCACATTTCATTAAACTACAATGCTGCATCCAAATACATCACCACAGAAGGACAGAACATCATTTTCCTTCTCTGCTTCTCAAACACGGAACAGGCCAGGCTCATCTTCGCCTCGTCTTCTCCCTACTGCACGTGCCGTTTGCAAATCAACTCCATGGCTAACATTTGCTTTGTGCAAGGCGATTTCAGTGGAAAGAACACCGTCTACTTCAGCATATTATACCAATAGGCTTCAAGTTTAATGAGCTTCCTCTCTAATGTAGCAATTGAGGAGCCTCTTTGAGCTTGTAAAAATGTGATTCTACCCGAGTTTATAGGAAGGTAAAGTAATCCTTGGAATGTAAGCATGTATCTAAGAGGCTTTTTCTGGGTGCACATACAGAAAATTGCCTACTTAATATTGCTTTTTTCCTTCCCAGGGTTCTATTCTGTGGCCACTGACAACAGAACAAAATGTCCCCATTTGACGGGTATTGCAGCATTTCAGTGATTAGCTTAAAATACAGTTGATTTGTTTGCCTGCTGCCTTCCCCTGAGGCGGCGCGCATCTAAAAGCTGGTTTTAAGCCATTCAGCCAGCAGGAAGGGCCACACCTGTTGCATCCGATTTCCTCCCCCATTCAATCAGGATGAATAATTTAATAAGACCTGCTTCTGCTCAGACACTGGCTCGCGGGGTGGAAGTCGGGCTGCCGCCGCCGCAGGCCGTTTCACTGTGTCTGCTGGCTACCGGCAAAAGCGAGGTCTCTTCCCCCAGTGGCAGCGAGCCAAACAACCACTGACCTGGGACTTCCACCCTAGGAGGTTAGAGCGCCAAGGACTTCTCCCCTACAACAAACGCCATTGTTTTTTTTCTGTACCTGGGTCAGCCTATTGGTCCGCTACTCAGCTGACCTTTACAGCCTTAAGGTCAATTCCATAAAGCCGCACTTGTTCTGCAGCCAGGGCAGTCATGTGACCCAGGTTTAAACAATGAGGCAGAAGGTAAAAATCTCCCCCAGGAGCTCCTGGGAAACTTCTTCCCCCATTAAGAAGTGGTTTGACCTCAGGAGGGCTCTGGAGCCAAACTGCCCGAGCTCAAGCCTCCATTCTCTACCATCGTGTGTCTGTGTGATGCTGAGAAAGTGAGCTGTGCCCTTGGTGCCTTGGTTTTCTTCCTAGGATACAGAATTAAATGAAACGTCACATTCAGAGAGGACTTAGTATAGCGCCTCCTAAATCCGCTAATCACTGTCACGACCAATAGGAAGGAAGGCACGTGATGAACATTCTTGCCTCCTGCCACCAACCTGGCAACCGTGGGGGGAAAGGTCCAGAGGACTGGAAATTCGTCGCCCTGTCTTCGCATTGTGGAGACACTGGTCCATTCCTGGGACTGGCTAGCTCTGTGGAGATGAGATGAGATTCTCCCTTCCAGCTACCTAAGACTAATGTTGTTTAATCTGCCCTGGGAGCACCATGAAATAGGCTGTGGGACTGATAACAAGCTTGAGTGTGAAAAGCCGGGGTACAATGGAGGAGGGGCTTTATCTGAGTTGGATCTAGCAGCCAACAGCAGAGGCTGGCTGCAGTGCTCACACATCTTACTGGGCACCCAAGGCTGTGGGGTCGGATCTGGCAGCACAAAGACCCGTCTGAGGAGCTGTCAGTCTTCAGGTGTCTCTCAGAAGGGAAGGCTGGAAGTCCCAAACCACTGCATGTTTGGGGGTGGTGAGGTGTGGGAGCCCACAGAGGTGTCCTAGTGAGATCTGAGCTTGCTTTACCCAGCAGGGCTGCATAAGGGGATGGATTGACCGCATGCGCGGTTACCAGGTGTTTGGAAGGGTCTGCGCTTGGATATGTCGTATGTTTTGATCTAGTAAGGGGAGGGCTTTTGCCCCGCCCTTTGGCATTCCTATAAAAAGCCCTTTTGAAGAGCCAGAAGGGGCTGTTGGGTATTGACCCAGGTCCTCCCGAAGCTATCCCATGTTTCTGTCTGTCTCCTCTCTGCTATCTTTCTATCTACTAATTCCTTATGCCTCTCTTCCTCATAGGAACCCTGCAAAAAGTGGGGGCGCCTCCCCCACAGTGAGGGGACTGAACGCCACCCAAAGATTGTATGTTCTCTGTCAAGGTCACTGTCAAGCAGCCCGTCTCTGCCTCCAGGGTGGGCTGTGTTCCTTCTGGCTGTTTGCCCATGTTTCTTTGTTTTCTGTATCAGTCTCAGGCAGACCATTCTGAAAAATGTTGATGATGATGGACTCACAGATAACAGAGCAAGCAGACATTGCGAAAAGTAGGAACTCTGGGACTCGTTCCTCTCCAGATGACTAGCTTTGAGCTGAGAGTCTTATATTTCTGCTTCTAGATTCAGCTTTGATGACAAGCCCCTTGGGGTTCTGCTCTGACTCTTCTATACTGAACAATCTCAATGGAATAAGGATTAAAAAGGAAAAAAAGGTCACCCCGAGCCTCCCTGGGTTCCAGAATGAAATGCAGGTCGGGTAGGAAGGAAGCCTGAGACCTAGCTGCTGTCACCAACTATGAGACCACAGTGGACTTATTTTCAATGTTTCCAGTGCATCTGTAGACACTTTTTTCCCATCACATAAAATTTAGATGAGAAGACATTTTCCCTAGGGAAATTCAGAAGAAAGGAAAGTATATTAACCTACTGCCTGAATCTCTTTATTTTATAAGGACATCAAAGTACTTGTTTAACGGCACCCCATGGTGTCAGATGTAAGGCTATATATATTGTCATGGTTACATTCTCAGAAGCTGATAGTTCATGAGAGCATTAGCTAATGGAGTACCCGAGTGTGGGGCATTCTATGTTCTACTAAGTCCAGTGACGTATTTCCCAGAGGGAAGTTGACTTGACTTTCATGCATCCTTGTAGAGTGCCCCAGGGATGTAAGGGGTCTGGGTCTGTGGAACTGCCAGAACCAGAGAGTAACGGAAGCCCTCTCACAACCTAAGATCCCCCAAATCAGTCCTGCCAAGGCCCCCTGCTAAGCCCCATCCCATGCTTCTTCAGCTTTAATCCTTTACTTGAGAAGCCAGAAAAAGAGGTCAGTGCAAAAGGGTGTTGAAAAGAAAGACCCTGGGCCTGTAGAACGTCTCTGAACTGTGGCGCTGACACAGCAGAGCCCTGTCTCTAAGTCAGTGTGCATGGCAATAGCCTGTGTCTTGCTGAAAAAAAAAAAAAATCTAGCTGATACCAGCTGCCATGTTCACATACCCAGAGAGAACTTTGGCAGGGCCAGCATGAGGGCACTAACAAACCAAGCAACTATCTACACGTTTTAAGTTTAAATAAAAGAATATATGAGGCTTTCTGATGTTAGGGTGCCATACCTCATAGTATGTCCAGCCCTCCAAGCACTAAGGATAGAATATTTAGAAAGCCTCTTACCCACCTAGAATTTAGACTCTAGCAGAAAGACAAAGCCATTCTACGCAAAATAAAGAAGTGCTTGTGCTGGACTGGGTGGCAGAAGTAACAAAGGCAGGAGGAAGCTCCAGGGCTGAGGTAGTCAGGACCCACTTGGTGGGGAAGCTCAGTCCTGCCTGCTGGTACCCTGTCAGACAGGTCGGGAATTAGAAAAGAGATCGTAGCACATTCTAGCAACAACGGCTATCAGTGAGAGTCAGAAAGCAGGCAGCTTGTGTTGGGCTGACTCAAACTTCGTGCATGGTTCAAAGTACAATTTATAGCTCCAAACGCCTTCGCCTTTACACGCACAGTGATGATATAAAAGGAGGTGAGCTCTTGGGAGTGTTTGCTGGCCAGCTGCACAAGAGCACTAAGCTGTATAGGGACTACTAAGTATCACTGAAAGGTGACAAGTCCGGATAGCACTTCCCAGGAAGCAAGCTTGGTCACCTACCTGCAAGAGAAGGGACAGGTGGAGCCATTGAAGTCCTTCTGTCCAGTGTGGCCTTTTGTCTTGAGTGTCCAATAATGAACGAGTTATTAAATGGCAGCTGTCGAATGGTTCTTGCCTTTAATCTGACATGTGGGATAGTTAAGAGGAAAATCAAGCCACGAGAGTGCTTAAAGGGAAGAGCGCCAGAGCTTGTGATTTATTTTGATACGGATTTAAAAAAAAAAAAAAAAAAGTGGATTCTGGGCAGATAACTGACAAGGCAAATATAGTAAACTATTAATGAAAAAATCTACATAGGAGGCACAGTAGTTTTGTTTAAACTGATTTTAACTTTTAATTTAACCATTAAATTTTTATAACCACATGGTAGGGGGAAACCCAAATCAGTGATTAAAAGCAAGTCTGGAATTTCTTTGTCTGTTTCCTTTTTCTGGCCGGGATTATTGGTGAAAGTTACAGAAATAAATGATGTGGACCAAGACCTAAATTTAAAGTAATAATTGTGCATTTGATGTTTTTTTTTTCCAAGGGAACCCCAAATCTGTGTCTACTAGCCAGCTATTGATGCCAGAAAATTCACTAACAGATGCTTGGTCTTTTGAGTTAGGGGATTATTTTATATAAAAAACCCACTTGGGATTCTTGGGGAAATACCAGATTAAATTCCATTCATCATTAACGCTCAACTGCAAATCAAGCCGAATGACCACTTTGAGATAATGTAGTTTAAAGGGCTGGGTGGAGGAGAGGGAGAGAGCACACAGGCACTCAGGGGAAAGCAGGAGATGATGGACTTCCGGGGGTGTGCTAGAGATCATCTTCTTTGCAAGGCTAACCTAGGCTACCTCAAATCCCAGTGCTAGTGTCTGCTTCTCTTTGATTCTAAATTAAGGATTTCTGAAATTCCAGTGGGCGTATATTATGACAATTTAAAATGGATTTTTATTATTGTTATTGATTTACTTTTTTTAATAATTTATTATTTTTATTTTATGTGCACTAGTGTTTTGCTTGCATGTATGTCTGTGTGAGGGTGTTAGATCCCCTGCAACTGGAGTTACAGACAGTTGTGAGCTGCCATGTGGGTGCTGGGAATTGAACTCAGGTCCTCTAGAAGAGTAGCCAGTGCTCTTAACCACTGAACCATCTCTCCAGCCCTTGATTTACTTTTGATAGCATCTTGGTTATGTGGCCCAGGCTAGTGTTGAATCCTTCTGCCTCAGCTTCCCCAGTGAAGGATTACTGGCATGTGCTATCATACCTGGTTTCAAAATCATCTTTAATCTGCCCTTTCTATTTTCTTCCATATGAAATCAAGAACTTAAGCCTAAATCTTGTCCACAGGGAAAAACACGGAGAACCAGAATTGTTCCTCTGTGGTTAGGCTTAACTTTAATTCCCCCATGGTTATTTTGCCCATGTGTCTGGCTGGCCTTGAACTCCTTATGTAGCTTAAGATATCCTTGAACTCATGATCCTCTTGATTCTACCCCAAGCTTGGAGGTTATAGGTATGTGCTACCACGCCTGGCTGTGTCTTCACTTTTGACTTATGTTCCCTTTATGGAGGACAGGTATTTTCATTATTATATATATTTTACTGTTCTCCCTCTGAGACACCATTCTCATGGCCTTGTTTACTAAGAAAGCAGAGCTGGTACATAAAAGCAATACTAAATGGACCCAGTAGGTTGTACATGTATAAGTAAGTGTGTGTGCATGTGTGTATGTGTGTGTGCATGCATGTGTGTGTGCGTGCATATGTGTGTGTGTATATAAAACAATAATAATTAAAGAAGAGATAATGAATTCAAGTGTGAGTACGGGGACATGAAAGGGGTTGGAGGGGGAGAGGAAATAGTGGATATGACATACAGTATACATGTATGAAATTCTCAAAAAAATAATAATAATTTTTCAAAAAGAAAAAGGAAGCAGAGCTAGAGGTGAGAATTTGTGTGTCTCTTTCAGGACATGTGTGCTAAGTCCCAGGAGGAAAGGACAGGGAAGTGAGACAGGAAGAAGAGATAAAACCATTACTAGGCAGAGTACTGAAGTAGCTACCACTAAGCAGGACTGATGGACATCATAGGACCATCTATGAATCTCTGTAATCCAAGTCTCAGCAACAAGAAGAATTTCTCTCCGGTTCCCAGATTCCATTGATTGAAGTTTCATTCTCAGAGCTCATTCTGTAGCCAGGCTGGATGTGTGTGTGTGTAAGAGCTACTGTAGACTTCTTTGTCTTGGGTATCAGAGAAGGCCCAAGGTGGTGAGGGAGAGCTGCAAGGATAGGCATGCGCAAGACATGCCTTCTTATTTGGGGGACGCATGCGCAAGACATGCCTTCTTATTTGGGGGACGCATGCGCAAGACATGCCTTCTTATTTGGGGGACGCATGCGCAAGACATGCCTTCTTATTTGGGGGACACCCTTGGCTGCAGTAACATCTCAGAGGAGGCAGGAGAAGCTGAGAGGGCTAACGTAGTGGACAAATCTATTGCAAAGAGTCCATCACACAGCGGCCTGTGGCCCCATCACCTGGCTCCCTTGGCCACTTTAAAGGCTAACTTTCCTGTGACTGTGAGGCACTCATTTTTTTTTTACCCTGTAGGAGAGTTAGGAGTCTAATTGGCTTGATTCTCTCTCAAGATGGTGGCAGCTGAACTTTATACATACTTTTTAAACTCATATATATTTATATTCATATGTGTAGTATATATTATAAATAGATCCAAGGCAAGAGAATAATAAACTGCAGTCAGACGTTTGGAACCGATCCCAAGGCTGTAAGCAGCATTTAACATTTCCTTCCCCTACTTCTCATTTTAGATTCTGGTCACCCTTGGCTAGTGCTTTGCCAGGGACCTGCACTGTTTGCCTAGTGGTATGGTCAAGACCTCCATGACTGTCTTAGTTAGGGTTTTTATTGTTGTGAAGAGACACCATGACCACAGCAACACTTATAAAGGAAACATTTAATTGGGGTGGCTTGCTTACAGTTTCAGAGGTTCAGTCCATTATCATCATGGCAGGGAGCATGGCAGCATGCAGGCAGATGTGGTGCTGCTTACATCTTGGCTTGCAGGCAATAGGAAGTTGACTGAGGCACTGGGCAGTATTCTGAGCATAGGAAACCTCAAAGGCCACCCCTACAGTGACACACTTCCTCCAACAAGGCCATACCCACTCCAACAAAGCCACATCTCCTAATAGTGCCACTCCCTATAAGATTATGGGGACCAATTACATTCGAACTACCACACTTACCAAGGTTTGCTGGGCTGAGATTGAGCAATAACCCATTCATGTGACCCAAAACACATCCTTGGAAATCCTGTGGGTTTCAGACATGCTTTCCCTTGTTCAGCTTATATACCAAATTACAGCTCTTCATGCTATTCAGTGACTTTGTTTGCTTGCTCATTCTCCAGCAGAAGCAGCTCTACTGAGTGGATGGGAATTGTAGCATCAAGGTCAGTGGAAAGTATACTGACCTCTGGGAATTAGGGCCTCAACGCCTGGAAAAGTCCAAGTGTGTGGGCTTGGAAAACAAAATTCCATAAGTAGGTCATTGAAAATGATGATGAATGAGGTCACACTTTTTTCCCAGGACCATGTATGCTTTTCAAATATTTTTTACATTTAATTACATGCGTGCGTGCGTGCGTGCGTGTGCGTGTGCATGTGCGTGTGTGTGTGTGTGTGTGTGTGTGTGTGTGTGTCCAAGTATATACATGGTAGGGAATGAACATGTGGAGGTCAGAGGACAATTTCTAGGAATCAGTTCTTTTCTTCTACCATATGGTTCCTGGGGATTGAGCTCAGGTCATCAGGCTTGGCAGTGAGCAAATCTACTACTGAGCCATCTTGCCAATCCCAGACTCACGTGTTCTAATGACTGGAAATATAACATCATTCCTGGCTTTCAGCTAGCCACATAGTGAAGGGCCAAAGCGGGCTATTTTCCTCAAGCTGGTGACTTAGATGAACCTTTAAATAGTCCATTGTACCCTCCTGGAAGACTGTTAGCTTCTGAGTGATGATATACATGGTAGATCCCTTAGCCTGCTACCACGCCTCTGTTTGATTGTTATAGAATGGGTCTCCCAGCTTTAGATAATGTTATAAAGGCAACAACATCAATATACCAGACACCATAAAAGGCCTGGATGGTTATGCTGTTGAAACTGCAAAAGAGAAAACAGCCCAAATGCAGATGAGGTCACTATGCAGTCAAGATAAACTGCTGCTCTATCCAGAGAGGAGAAGCCAGATATAACTGCACTGGCATGACATGCCTGGCTGGACTTAATGAATTTTTCACTTCTGACTAGTTTTCCACTGGTCAAAGGTTTAACCCAGGAGATGTTTGACTCTGTAGCATTTCTAAATCATCACCCACACTCCTAATGGGGTAGGGGGTATGCCTTTGTGTCAACAGGGAAACCTCATAAGAAGGTAAACGTTTATGAGGCTGTCATGAGGCTACATCGCATCAGGTTGTACCTGTGTGGCATCAATTGCAGCCCATGTAGAGCTGGCCCAGGCTGTAAGAGCCAGAACAAGACAAGTGAGGCTGAAGAGAAACAGGGATAAGATACCCAACTCCTGAATGTGTTTCCAAAGAGGGGGAGCCCACCTGCTTTAGGAATCGATGTGGCAATACTGTTCCCAGTATGGCATTTTATTGGCACATGGGAGTGTACATCACTTCCTCTCCACAGCCCCACACTCCCTTAGTATTCTCCAAGTCCTGCTGAGGGTTTCAGAAGCATTTGCGATTCCTTCCAGGGCTGCCCTCACTATGACAATGCTTCCTTGTGCTCCCTGTTCCCAATGTGCCAGCCCCTCCACGCTGCTACCACGGCTACCACAAAGCTCTGCTGTGGGCAGAGCCTGCCTCACTTTGCAAAGGGCTGTAATGAAGGAAGTGGTCCCTTCCCGGAGCTGTGCTCCTTAGGCGAGATGTCTCACTCTGCAGGGGAGTCGCTTGGGCTCTGCAGTGCTTCCGTGTGGTGGCTCTGCTTTTCCAGGCTTATTTATTCTTCTCTCTAGGGCTAACATACGACACCAAGATAATTGGGCCAGGATGGGTTCAAATAACAGCCTCTGCGCAGAACCAAGGCTCATTACTCCTTTTGATCCTTAAGGCCTGTTGCTAAGCCCAGCTGGCCATGCCAGAATTATTCTTCCCTCAAGGATAAATTTTCTCCCAAGAACCACATAGCTCTTGCAGTTTTTGTATCAGAGAGATATTTTCCCCTCAAATCTCTTTCTTCCAGTTTACTAGAAGACTTGGTATAAATTTCTTGTGCAGAGGATCCCAAGATGCCTGGAAGCCATAACCACTGAGGACTGGGATTGCTACGGCCACAGTACCCCGCCACCGGTGCTACAGACATTCCTGATTATCTGTTCTCAGGCAGCCTAGGAAAGGACAACCGAGAATCCCCCACTACCACCACCACCACACACACACACATGCACATGATCAGGTTCGTGACTTAAGGGCTGGCGTTGAAGGCATTAAAAGAAAAAAGATAACCCCCCTGTGAAATGATCCAATGCTTACAACCACACATTTCCCTCCATAGTGCAGACTTTGATGATCAGATCCTACTGGCTTCTTAGGTACCCCTCAAGGTAAAATATCTGGGCTCTTTCAACCAGGAGGTTGATAATAAATATCCTTGGGAATCAGAGAGGTGCAAACATGAACATCCACCCTGACATATTCCAAACCTAGTCATCACTCACAGTCACAGCCTCTCAGGACATGGAACCCAATGGATGGGTCTATCACAAAGGGGTGCTTACTGTCTCTACAGAGTTCTTAAGGATCACGGGCCTCGTCTTTTCAGACTTGTGGTAGAAACAACCACTTTACAGTGTCACTGTCCCCTGGACGAAGGATATGGGATTTTATTTTAGCCATGATTCAAGTTAACCATTACAAACCTGGCTGAAATAAGGAAGCTTCACTACCCCAGGAAGGCCCAGCCTGGACTATTGGCCTTCAGCTGAAGAAGTTATATAAATGCTCACTTTGATATGCATGGGCAGGTCAGTGCCTGGAACAGGTTCCAAGATGTTGCTGATGTTGATTTACTGGGCAGTCATCTTGTGTGTGTTTCTTGTTGTTACCTTGTGGTAACATCTTGTGGTCTTATTGTTACCTTCTATAGACAACACAGAGGGCATGGATGGTACTAAACTGTTATTAAATAACTGTATGACCAAGTTGCTTTTAGAAATCACTGTTTGCATTCAATGCCACAGCTGGGATGTGTCCATTTTCCTACATCAGTAGAACAGTGTGCACAGTAGGAAACGTTTTTGAAAGAACTAATGTGTAAGTCTCTTGGGTAGCTGTCTAGACATGGATGGATATGGACTAATATGGGTCACAAGTCTACTGTTCAAAGATAGGTGAAGGGTACAGTACATCCTCTTTGCAATCTCCCCTGTACATACTTCTATGCTTTAATAAGTTATATTATTAGAGCTAGTGGGGATCCTCCAGATTAAAAAAAAAATGTGGTCCAAAGGAATGAATCAACTCACCCAAGGTCACACATTAGTTAGTAGCAGATCCTGGACGAGAGCCCAGATATCTAAACTCCTGCTGGGCATTTCTGCTTCTCTTTCTTGTTTCATAAGTAAGCAGGCTTTCTCCTTAGCCGTCTTTTTGCTACCATGCCACAGGAATGCATCCATCTTTGGTTCTGGAGTCCACTGTGCCAGGGGCAAGCCAGATTCACTCCTTGAGAAAGGCGGCGGCAAGCTGTATTTACATCACTAGATTGTAGTCATTCTTGGGCTCAATGACATTCCTAATGAGCTGGTGGACACACTGCTGTCTGAACTATCTCTAAGTCAGCAGCCATCCCTCCACTGCCTAGTTGTGCTAATTTTGGAAGGGGCAGTGTTACGGAGGGGAAATCTTGTTAGAAAAGCCATGAGTTTCTCTTCTGCTCTTCCCCTCCCCCCCATATCCATTCTCTATTCCTCCCTCTGCCCTACCACCCCTGCCACCTGAGAAACAGTCTATGTATGTAGCTCAAGCTAGTCTTGAACTCATGGTAACCCTCATACTTCAGCTCTCTGACTGCTAGCATTACAGGTACGAGCCCACCATGCCTGGCTTCTCTCCTCTTCCTGCTCCCTTCCTCCTTTCCTCTTTCCCACCCCAGGATTTTGCTGTTGTTGTTACATTCAAAGGACTGAAAAGGAGCCTAAGAAGTAATCTAGTTTCTTCCCTTTACACATGGCTACAGCTTTATTGCTAGCAAATCTGGCTGTTTGCCCAGAGGAACCTTCTCTCAGGAGTGCCCTGTAGATGCCTAAGCCCCATGAGCACACAGCATGCATAAGCAATGTGGGCAGATAAGGGCCCTATGAGAACCCCCAGCCCTGGAGCCCATGGAAGGCAGTGCAGATGAAGAGGGGTGGCAAGCTGACCAGCATCTACATTTTCAACACCCAGTGTTAAGTGTTTAAGTGTTGGGCTCTCTATCTAGGAGCTTTTTCTAGAAGATTCTTCCCCAGAAGAGCCACACTTCTAAAGGGAAACACACAGACTCATTACACTATCTTGTCAAGAAATGCTTCCTAGTCCTAACCCCTTGTAGGAAAGGCCATTCCTATCACGTCCCACTGAGTGTAGAATAGGTTGACTCTACTAGGGTGTCACAGTCTGTCTCACTGCTGAACCTCAGCTTTCTCTAGGCTCAATCCATTGCCCCAGGAGGAACAACTAGGCCCTCACGAGCAGCTACCACTGTGAAATCATCCAGCAGATGTGAACTGAGAGCATCCTATGTGCTGAGCTCTAGAAGGGGAAGACACAGACTCTGCCCTCGGGAAACAATGATCTAGTAGGAGACAGTATTATTCTTGATGATGACTACAGTGACTAGTTGTCAGGCCCTGGACTGAATAATTTCATCTCCCAGTCACCCTAGTGCATGTCCTTATTCATAAAGAAGCTGACGCTCAGAGAGGCTGAGATGCCCAAGGTCACACAGCTAATTAGGGACAGAACAAGTGGCCTTTCTCCAAAGACCACATGCCAACTGCTAAGTGATGTGTGACAGAACTTTTTCTGGGGAGACATTACATACATATCTACTGACCCCAGATAGGACGCTTATGACAGACCAAAGATCAGGTACCACTAAAGTCCACCTTGGCAAACCAGTGAGTTTTATTTGGGTTACTTATAGGAGTATGGGGGAGGGGTCACTTACTGGAGCAGAAATGACTCAAGGACAGCTGCATCACCAAGGCCCACCCCAACATGGGTGACAGGTCACAAACGCTGGGAAGCTGGAGCACACTTCAGTCTGCAAGCAGCTTAGTAAGTTGGAGAGTGTCCTTTCCAGGTGACTTAGTTTGGTCTAAACCTCTTCAGGAAGCTTGGCTGGTCTCAGCATCTTTGTAGCTTGGCTCGTCTGAAAGTGATTCTCAGGGGCTTGACTTGTTTACTCTTGGGAAGGAGGAGCCTAATGAGTCGTCTCAGTTTCAGGAACTTCCTGGAGATATTCTGAGTTGTTTACCTTCCTGCTCAAGGAGCTTTCCGTGTAGAATGAAATATTTCAATCGGAAGGAAACTGTAACACAACAATGGACAAAGCAGACATGTTCAAAAGGCGAGGAGAACTGTAAAGGAGTATGTGGAAGACAACTTGGGAGTTCATAGAGTAACCGTCCTGGTTGGTTATGTTGTTGTTGTTCAACTGGACACAGCTAGTATCATTCAGGAAGAAAGAACCTCAATTGAGAAAATGTCCCCACCAGTTTGGCCTATGGGAAAGCCTGTGAGGCATTTTCTTAATTGGTGATTGACGTGTGGGGGCTCTGCCCATTGTAGATGGTGCCATCCGTGGGTAGATGGCTATTAGATGTGTAAGAAAAAAAGAGTTCTCCAGTACGCAGTATTCCTCCATGGCCTCTACTTCTGTTCCTGCCTCCAGGTTCCTGCCTTGAGTTCTTGCCCTGACTTCTCTGAGTGATGGAGTGTAACCCGAGAGTTGTAAGCTGAACTAAAGCCTTCCTTCCATGTTGCTTTTGGTCATGGTGTCTTATCACAGCAACACAGCAATCGAAGCCCTAAGACATTAATCTGACTTACTGTGAAAAGTTAGAAAAGAATGCTCAGGAAAGAACAATCCCTAGTCTGGGGACAGAGTCACTAATGCAGACCAACAGAAGTTAGCCAGCTCTCCATCTCCATGGACCTCCTGTCACGTCTCTACCCAGTTCCTCCTCCTCCACATCTTGGCTGGATAAAGCGTGGTTGGTCCTGGCAGTACACTTGAATTCAGAGGCCGTTCATCCTCCTTTCTTCTCTGCCCTCACCCCAGCTTACTCAGTTCCTTACCATCTAAGCAACTAAGAGCCTCAGCTGCCTCAGGTGCAGCCTTCCTTTCGGCTGTGAGGGCCCCAGTGCCTGCGGAGAAAACCAGTGCATGAACCCGGATGTATCTGGACCGAGTGACTCCATTGTGTCATGCTTGAACAATCTGAGGATTCTTTCCTGCTCTCAGAGAGCCACAGCTGCAATGTGTCTATGCTGCTGTGCAGGCTCTTATCACGATTTTAATGAAGTGGTGTAGTGGGTTTGAAGTGAAGTCTGTTGGTTCTCATGAAAAGAATTAAGATTTGGTCTTGCGGCTGCATTTTGTGCTCTAAAGCGAGACTCGAGGCTCATTATTCAGAAAACAGTAATTTATTTTCATCCCCCACTATTAATTGTGCTGCTGTGTTTTCACCTGATGGGATGATGAGCTCGTTATTAAGAAGGGTTTGCCCATAGGAAATGATTGATGACAACGACTTAGAAACCAGTGCTCAGGGAGGATTTGAAAGGGGCAGCCCTGCTATGCGGAAGGGGTCCCTGGCTGGAAGGAGGAAACTAATTACCATCCCCAGCTCCAGTGGCGTTCCAAGGCAAACCAGTGCGGTGGTTAGGATGTCTGCAGCACCTGTGAAAGTACCTGGCTGTGCTTGCCCCGCCCCCCCACCCCTCCCTTCTTTTTTCTCTTCTCCCCCTCCCCCTTTCTAGCAAAAACCACTGCTGATGAGTGCAAGTGCAGTAGGGGAATCAAGCTAGGGCTTTTGGTTCACCCCCAGCTCTTCAATTAATTGTGTGTGTCCAAATGCAAAGACCATCGCTCTGCTTCTGTTTACAGATTGCCAATAATTTTAATCTCAGGGGCCTGGCCTAGCAATTGCTGCTTGGTAAATACCTGCTGGATGAATAAACAATGCCAGGGGCCTGGCCCAGTTCTCCTGGCCCTCCCCGAAGTGCTCACAGTCAGAAATTCTTCTGGAGCGCACAAGAAGCGACCATGGTTGTGAAAGGTCCTGAGAGAATCCCTTCCAAGGGGGGTGGGAGAGAAAAGGCAGGGGTGGGGAGGAAGCACCAGAAGACTGGAAGGCATAAGGGAGGGTGTGAAGAGCAGAAAGGACAGGAGAAGGAGGTGACACCAAGCAATCACGGGGTAAGTGGTCCCATCGCAACTTTAAATAGCTCTGGGTTAGTCTAAAACAAGCAGTGTGACCTGGTAGTCTCAATTAGTAGGAGGCACAAGCTGCCCCATGGGCAGGCTCTATCTCTGACAGTTTAACAAACAGAATAAAAGGTTTTAGAGCAGGGAGGAGGAAAGGAAAGAAAGTCCTCTCTGGCTGGAGGGATGGCTCAGCAGTTAAAAGCACCGGATGCTCTTCCAGAGGACCCAGTTTCAATTTCCAACACCCATATGAAGGCTCACAACTGTCTATATCTCCAGTCCCAGGGGATCCAACACCCTCTTCTGGCTCCCTCAGGCACTGTACACATGTGGCACACAGACATACTTGCAGGATATATAATATATATGTATATATAATAAATCATTATTTTAAAAAAAGAAAAGAAAATCCTCTCAACTTAAAACACTCTGGTCTTCTGAGAACCAGAACTTCTGGCAGTGAGTCTACCTTCAGAGTGACGAGAAACTCAGTTTCCAGAGGGAAGTTCTAGGAAGAGACCCTAGTCACTGCCATAACTCTAGTCACTGCCATGACCTAGTCACTGCCATGACCTAGACACTGCCATGACCTAGAAATTGCCAAGACCCTAGTCACCGCCATGACCTAGTCACTGCCATGACCCTAGACACTGCCATGACCCTAGACACTGCCATGATCCTAGTCACTGCCATGACCCTAGACACTGCCATGACCCTAGACACTGCCATGACCCTAGTCACTGCCATGACCCTAGACACTGCCATGACCCTAGTCACTGCCATGACCCTAGTCACTGCCATGACCCTAGTCACTGCCTTGACCCTAGACACTGCCATGACCCTAGTCACTGCCTTGACCCTAGACACTGCCATGATCCTAGTCACTGCCATGACCCTAGTCACTGCCTTGACCCTAGACACTACCATGACCCTAGACACTGCCATGATCCTAGTCACTGCCATAACCTAGTCACTGCCATGACCCTAGTCACTGCCATGACCCTAGACACTGCCATGACCCTGGTCACTGCCATGACCCTAGACACTGCCATGACCCAGTCACTGCCATGATCCTAGTCACTGCCATAACCCTAGACACTGCCATGACCCTAGTCACTGCCATGACCCTAGTCACTGCCATGACCCTAGACACTGCCATGATCCTAGTCACTGCCATGACCCTAGTCACTGCCTTGACCCTAGACACTACCATGACCCTAGACACTGCCATGACCCAGTCACTGCCATGACCCAGTCACTGCCATGACCCAGTCACTGCCATGACTTAGTCACTGCCATGACCCTAGACACTGCCATGACCCTAGACACTGCCATGACCCAGTCACTGCCATGACCCAGTCACTGCCATGACCCTAGTCACTGCCTTGACCCTAGACACTACCATGACCCTAGACACTGCCATGATCCTAGTCACTGCCATAACCTAGTCACTGCCATGACCCTAGACACTGCCATGACCCTAGACACTGCCATGATCCTAGTCACTGCCATGACCCTAGACACTGCCATGACCCTAGTCACTGCCATGACCCTAGTCACTGCCAATACCCTAGACACTGCCATGACCCTAGTCACTGCCAATACCCTAGACACTACCATGACCCTAGACACTACCATGACCTAGACACTGCCATGACCCTAGTCACTACCATGACCCTAGTCACTGCCATGACCTAGACACTGCCATGACCCTAGTCACTACCATGACCCTAGTCACTGCCATGACCCAGTCACTGCCATGACTTAGTCACTGCCATGACCCTAGACACTGCCATGACCCTAGTCACTACCATGACCCTAGTCACTGCCATGACCTAGACACTGCCATGACCTAGTTACTGCCATGACCTAGTCACTGCCATGTGTTGCTGGAGGGTTTCTCTCCAGGTTCCCTAAGCCCTGCAGTCCCGCAATCCACTTATAAAATAATCACTCAGACGCTTATATCACTTATAAACTGTATGGCCATGGCAGGCTTCTTGCTAACTGTTCTTTTATCTTAAATTAACCCATTTTTATAAATCTATACCTTGCCACGTGGCTGGTGGCTTACCAGAGTCTTTACATGCTTCTTGTCCTGGCGGTGGCTGCAGTGTCTCCCTCCTCAGCCTTCTGATTCCCAGAATTCTCCTCTCTCCTTGTCCCACCTACTTCCTGCCTGGCAACCTACTTCCTGCCTGGTCACTGGCCATCAGTGTTTCATTTATATAGAACAATATCCACAGCACTTCCCCTTTTCTTTCTTTTTTTAAAAAGGAAGGTTTTAACTTTAACATGGTAAAATTACATATAACAAAACAATTACCGAGCAAGAATTATAGTTACAATATTAAAGAAGATGTCCTATCTTTTATTTGTGAGTTTAAGGTTTTATACCTAACTTATCTTTTATCATAACTGAGGAAATTACAACTCTCTAGTTTTCAACCACATCAAAGACCTGAGAAGGAACATAATGGTACCTGAGAAATGGTAGATGGATGCAAGCAACTTTCGGGAATCTTGCAAGAGTAGACCAAGACAGCTGGCAGCCTGGACAGTCACCTAATGTTTCTCAGCATTGTTGGTGCATTCAAATTGGCTACAGGCCTAGAGTATCTGACAGACCATTTTCAGAAGCAGGATTTCTGAAAGACCATCTTACCCTGTCTTGGAAGAGTACAGTGGTCACTTTCCTTGTGTCCCGCTTGTCCAGAAAGGACAGCATTGCATTTGTACTGTCAGCCATCAAGGCAAGGGCAGTTCTTTGCCCAGTAGACCATTTTGTGCCAAAAAGACAAACTTCCAAATGGAAATGTCTTAGAAGCCCAACATTCTCTTGGAATCAATTGGTGCAGCCAGGAGCAATTGTGTCTCATGTCAACAGAATTCTACGTTATTTAAATGCCATATTCTCTAGGTCTATGAAGTGTTTGAAGATTACCTATCTATCTGAAATATATCTATATATACCTAGAAGACTTAACTAACATGGCTACAAACATGATTATCATAGATGACTAATTATTAATCTATTTTTAATTATCCATTACAATTTTAAATGAGTTAAACATAATATCTCAAACAAGAATAGAAATATATATATATATAGTATAACAAAATTAACTTCAAGTTTGTATCAATAAACTAAAATCTATACCAATGTAAAACATTTTAAACAAGTTGCTCTTTAAAAGTAGGTTGATTAATCTACCCTTTTATCTTATCATCTCTATATCCTCCTATATATCTATATAATATCCCCTTTTCTTTTTTAGAAAGAGATCACATTTATAATCAACCTGTTTTAAATAAAAATATTGTTTTTTCTCTGTCCCACACCAGAGGGCTCTGCTGATTTGGGACACAAGAATCTCTTAACCATTTTTTTTTTAAAGCAATATGTCTGGGTTTAGAGGGGGAGTGAGCCAATTACACCTCCAAAGCCAGCTTGGTATATTTGGGAATTTGGGCGTAGCATCTCTTACTACTTCCTGCTGGAGGGGGGCGCTGTATCTTATGGGGACGCAAAGAAAATTTTAGGCCTATGGGGTAGTCCGTGAGGCTGTATTGTGTGAACCAGTAGCCTTGAAACCGCTCTGGATGTTGGATCATCTGGGCCATGGTGTCATCGGAGACCTTTCAGGGGGTCTTGGCTGGTCAAACCTAATGTATCTTAATCTGAAACAAATCTGTAGCCTCTGGCTTTCTGTGGAAACAAAAGCAGAACCTCTTTTCCAAAGTAACATATCCTTATATCCAAATTTTGAAGTCAAGGTACCTTTAAAATTTACATTTTAGCATAACTGAACTGCTTTTATAATCAAATGTTTTTCTTTAGTTACGAATATCAAAGACAACATAATCCAGATTTTATGTGTGATAGCCATCTTTACGTGGCTTATTACCTTTACTGTTTTTTTAAACACTTTATTTTTAGATACTATTTGTTTATATAACGGTATATATTTTTTCTTTTAAGCCTACGTACATTTTTACATGCATTATAAACTATTTCATCTGAATCATTCTTATTGTGAACTTATTGCTTTAAACTGTAGCCTTTTAAGCCTGAAACGGCGCTGTGGCTGCTGGCTCCACCCACTTCAGCTTCCCAACATGGTGGTGGTACATTTTTCCGCCAGCTCTGGGAGTCATCAAGTCTCAGAAATAGTGGGTCTATGCTTTTATCAAAGCAGCATGTAGCCCAGAAACCTCTTTTTTTTAAAAAAAAAAAAATACTAGTAAAGACTAAATCTACCACACAGCGTAATGTGCCGTTGGCAGACGCCTCATTTCCGCCATACTGCCGGTCAAACGCACAGGCCAGGAACCCACCAGTGTTCAAACCTGAGTTTTGCCGTGTCTAGCTGCCTGTATGAGACATGAAGCAGGAACCTGGTTTTGGCTCTGTTTAGAATTGGTTATTAAATATTCTCAGGTTTAAGGTGAAAACCGTTGGGCACCATTTGTTGCTGGAGGGCTTCTCTCCAGGTTCCCTAAGCCCTGCAGTCCCGCAATCCACTTATAAAATAATCACTCAGACGCTTATATCACTTATAAACTGTATGGCTATGGCAGGCTTCTTGTTAACTGTTCTTTTATCTTAAATTAACCCATTTTTATAAATCTATACCTTGCCACGTGGCTGGTGGCTTACCAGAGTCTTTACATGCTTCTTGTCCTGGCGGTGGCTGCAGTGTCTCCCTCCTCAGCCTTCTGATTCCCAGAATTCTCCTCTCTCCTTGTCCCACCTACTTCCTGCCTGGCAACCTACTTCCTGCCTGGTCACTGGCCATCAGTGTTTCATTTATATAGAACAATATCCACAGCAGCCATGACCCTAGACATTGCCATGATCCTAGTCACTGCCATGACCTAGTCACTGCCATGACCCTAGTAACTGCCATAACCTAGTCACTGCCATGACCCTAGACACTGCCATGACCCTAGTCACTGCCATGACCCTACTCATTGCCATGACCCTAGACACTACCATGACCCTAGTCACTGCCATGACCTAGTCACCGCCTTACCCACAGGTCAGAGGCATCCTTCAGGGAAATGAAATGTGCCTCTGCCAGAAGGCACACCAGAATCATTCAGATAACATGGACTTTGCTTGGGTAAAATGTGGCTTGAAGCAATGCTGTCTCTACTGGCCAAGGCCAAGGTAATGACTTGTCCTCAGCCTGTTCAGGAACTGAACACTATCAGTAAGTTCTTTACTAAGTATCTCACTTACATCTCTTCTGTATTACAGGTTCCAGTGTTTCCCCCCTCTCTTGGTTCAGCAGGAGAAACAAAGTATTGTCTGTTTTATGCACAGCACCCTCCTTCATATCTAGAGTTTGGGCATCTCCTCACAATCAAGGCTCTGAAATATAACTAGATAATAAGATCTGTTCCCAGTGCCATTTCCTAACACATCCTAGAACACAGCATTGTGGGGCAGCCTGGGGGAAGGGAGTCACGATGGCTACTGTCAGATTAGAGATTAGCTGCACATTTCTTTGAAGGCTTTTAGCTCTGGCCCAAACACTAGCTGTGCAATCTTTCAAATATCTTCATAGCCACCTGCAGTCAAGCCTGGCTGCCTCCACTCGAGGGGAGAAAGTGGAGCATCTTCTCCCAACAGTGCTGTACAGCCAGGGAAGGCCCCAGAGGCTGGGCTACAGCTTTCTTGCCCAGATATCCTTAAGAAAGAAGAGTTCTCCTTCACTAGAATCCAGAAGAGCCTCCAGGATATTCTGAGAGTGTAGCTGGAGAGGTGAGCTTGCTCCGGTCTTTCAGCCATCACAGGTAAGTAGGGCATGGGACCCTCAGCCACCCAGTGCATTCCTCTGCAACACCAGGCTTCGACCCTTAATTAAGTTCTTTTTCCAGAAAGAAAAAAAATTTTAAAAAAGCCTTTCAGGAAATCCTCACGACCTTGTATTGGTTTATGATAACTTTCTCAAAATTTTCCATTCGGCCTCCTTAAATGAAACCGAAGAGAAAGGTCATCTTTCCTGATGCTTAAGTGAGAGCATGACTCAGGAGAACAAACAGGGAAGAGACGCCAATAATCCCCACATTATTTTTTAATACCTCGCGTGGTACCCGGGTCCCAGACAGAAGATTTGAAGACTCAAATAAGCCTGTCTTCCCTTACAGCTGTTTACCTTCACACAGACGCTCTAATCTCCAGGACATGTAGGTGCCTACAGAAGAGGCACCAGCATCCTTTCGCCTCATCCCAGGCAAGACCCCCCAGAGCAAGCAAGACAGGCTTCCCTTGGGTCAGGGAGGCAGATCACTGGCTCCATGTAGGAAGTATGATGCTGCCAGCGTGGGCAGACCTTCTTTGGGCCAGAGTAGATGCGGGGGTGGGTGGTGGGGTGGAATGGCCCTATCACCAGCAACACTCCCTCCCAGGCTCTATCCTTGGTGATTCCTTGCTTGCCACATTCTTGAGAAGACAAACCCGGAGTGAATCATTGGCAGGCCAGGTCATGGAAGCACTACTTTGGAAGACAGGTGGTGCTGGACCTGCAGGAGCCCCAGGTGACCGGAGTCAGGGCCGGGCATAGGAGTGAGCAGGACAGACATTCGAGAGAGCATGACCTGGGAGACAGCCGGACCTGGGAGTCACAGGCAGACTTCCATTAGTGAGCCTGCCCATGCCCCCTACGAGGTTGTAAGTGGGAGACACGGGAATAAGAGTGTCCAGGCTTTTTCCTTGGTCCAGCCAGTCAGCGGCTTTGAAGACACCGAGACTACTTCCTGCTCGCTTTGCTGCTGAGCTGGCATCCTGTTTATGCGCATGCTCTGAACAGTGCCTTTATGATCTTACTCTGTTTCAGTTTGGAGCTTTCCTGGCTGGTGTTAAGTTAGGTGAACAGAATCTCAGCTTTAGTACTTGGCTATTCTTTTTCAGGTTAAATCCCCCGCCCTATTCTTCCCCAAAAGGAAAAGGAGAAAAGGAAGTGGGTATGTGTGCAGTCACCTTTAGGGAAGTAAGAACTGTTTACCATGGAGCATGGCAGAAGGGCCGGGCTACTGGGCTCCTTTCCTGACAGTCGGCACTGACCTCTTCATACCACAAGTTCCTGATGATGCAGCGTCCCCTTAGCAACTCCAAACACAAGGTCACAGGGTGTAAACTCTTCCTTTTATTGGGACAGTTCAGGCTGCTCTGAGCTCATCATGTAGTCTAGCCTGGGCTTAAAATCTAGAAGTCCTATCTCAAACCTCCCAAGTACAGGGATCTCAGAGATATACCACCTCTTGCTGGTTTGGGTTTTTGTTTTTTTTAAACAAGGGTTCACTGCTTAGCCCTGGCTGGCCTGTGATTTGTAGAGCAGTCTGGCTTTGGACTTGCTGTGGCCTTCCTGCCTCTGCCTGTCTAGGTCATTCAGGCAAAGATCTCAGGCAAGGTCAAGTAAGGAATGGGCTAGATTTTTCCCTGGCTTCTTGTCTCTGTCATCTGCTCTGCCTTGAAGACATGGATGTAGCAAGCAGCTCACAAAGCCCCTCAAACGGGGTCACAGTATGAAACCGAGAAGGGATTCAAGTTTTGGTTCTTTCTTTTCAGTTTCTACACCGTTTTCGGAAAGGGAGGAGTTGCACATTTCTATCATACCCATTATTCCCTCCGCAAAGTGAAAAAGGAAGAGGTTGGTGACCTCTTTGTTTGTCTCTGTGTCAGAACATGGGCTGTGGTCCCACCTGGAGCAGAAGGAAGCCGAGCTGATTGTGCCCATGAAAGACGGAGGCCAGTGGGTTTCCACAACGTGGAGCTTTGCAGTTCATTGGGAGGTGGCTGTGTGGCTGTTATCATGCCCAAATGACCGAGAACTGGCAGGGACGGACATTCAAATGGCATGTGAGGATAAATGGGCGGGGCAGTGGAGGTGGCAGTACAAAATGACTGCTCAAATAATTGTCCCCCCACCCCAGCACAAGCCAGATAACCAACCATTCTGCTGGCGTGGAGGCAGGCTGTTTTACAAACCAGATCACACACACTGCACGTCTGGGAGTGTGTTGCTGTGTGTCAGGTGGAGGTAGCCAAGGGATAAACAAGGTCATTTTCCTGGGATATGAATTTTTGGAACATATAGAAGATTAATTGAAGCATTTTTATATTTTTAAAACAACATATGTAGGTTGTAATATTCTAACCCCAAATGGGAGAGTGGAACCTAATTCTGCAGCGGAAGTGAATATTCTGCCGAGTGTGAGGCTCCCAGGGAGCTGCACGGCTTACTCCTGCTCCTATGGGCCTGGCACTTGCACAGGTACATTTGGGAAGCATTCCTGTCCTGCCAGACAGACTCCTGCTGTGGGACGGTCTGTATGTCAAATTACTCTGATTGGTCAATAAATAAAACACTGATTGGCCCGTGGCTAGGCAGGAAGTATGGGTGTGACTAACAGAGAGGAGAAAAGAAAGAACAGGAAGTCAGAAGGAGTCACTGCCAGCCGCCACCATGACAAGCAGCATGTGAAGATGTGTAAGCCACGAGCCGCGTGGCAAGGTATAGATTTATGGAAATGGATTAATTTAAGCAATAAGAACAGTTAGCAAGAAGCCTGCCACGGCCATACAGTTTGTAAGCAATATAAGTCTCTGTGTTTACTTGGTTGGGTCTGAGCGGCTGTGGGACTGGTGGGTGACAAAGATTTGTCCTGATTGTGGGCAAGGCAGGAAAACTCTAGCTACAGACTCCAGCTATCCTGGGGTTCTGTTGGAGATCTGACCAAGGCTGACTGCAATGATGCCTGTGCCGGAACCAGCTATTCCCCTCCACACACACCCCCATCCCCACCCCCGCTCCAAATAAATCCCCACTGTCTGCTGGTTGCTACTGCATCTCACTTGACAGTAGTTAGGGGGCCATTAGGAGAAAACAAGAGTCTGCTCTTTCCCCATCTGCATATTGGACAAGTCCTGCACTATGTGGAGTGGGAGGCCTGATAAGAAGTCAGCACAATCTGCCCATTGACTGCTGGCCTTCTTTTCCAGGCCCGAGTACCAGAGTCTCCTGGCCAAGACTCTCATTTTGCATGTTTCTGGCTGGCCCCGATTGAATGCCTTTCGGTTGCACCTGCGTGGCACGTGGGAGAGGAGAGAAGAAGGAGCCTCTGGAGCTCATTCAGATTCCTGGCCACACATTTGTTCCACTCTTGTGTGTCTTGGGGCCGTCTAAGTTAAGGCACAAACATGTTTAGAGAATGCTGTTTTCATGCCTCCACAATGCACTGTTGATTTTGACCCACATTCCCAGAAGTATGGCGCCCACTTTCCTATGCCCCCCACTGCAAAAGGAAGCTGGGCTGCGATGACAGGGCCCTTTCTCCTCCTCCTTCACGAGTGCTCTGAGGTCAGTGAAGCCTCTGTCCAACTATTCAGGGAGAGCTGGGAATCAGCTCCTCTGATTAAGCATCTTCACTATGCGTTGTAGATCTGATTCTCTTTGTTGATTTTGCAGTACAGAAACCGACCTGGGACACGAATAGCCAACTGCCCTCGTCCCATCGAAGGAATATGCTTCCAAAATCACAGTGATGACGGAATATGGGGTGCCATGCTGAATTTAGAAACTCAGATGCCAATGACTAATACAGTAAGGTTTAGAAAGAAGCCCTCTAATGCTGCTGCTAGAATTCCCTTGATGAAAAGAGGGGCTTTCTCTCTTCTACTCTCCTTAGACCCTCCCAGTGTCCAACTCAGCGTTGAGCACACCGTAGGTGCTGGGCGAATATTCTGTTGGAGAATATAAAAGAAGTAACATATACTGGTGGGTCATTCAGAGAGGCCACACGCAGCGCCTGGGCAGGAGAGGGCAGAACACAGGCCAAACTGAACAGCTCTGCGTAGAAAAGGAAAGGAGCTGGTCTCTGAGAAGGGAAGAAAAGGGGGAGCCAGGGTCCTACCAACATCAGGAGGCAGGAGAAGAAATATTTAAGCCCAGGGGTACATTGAATTCCGCTTTAAGTTGTTTAAGATTGCGGAGGTGTGAAACCCCCGTTTCCCCATATTTATACAAATCCCATGCAAAGGTCCGGAGTGAAGGCTTTTGCTGTTTTTCTTGCTTTGTGGGAGGGAGCCGAGACAGGTGCTGAGTTGCATGTACAGGAAGTACAGAATGAGCAAGGATCGTACTCCTGGGTGCTGGGTGACCCCAAAACTATTTCTCTTGAAGCTGTAATGAAGCGCTGGGGTTGTCACCTCCTCCCCCCACCCCAATCCTGGGGAAGTTCAGCTAGCGAGATGTGAGGGATGGGTTTCATCTGGTCCCCACTAACATCCCACCATGGTTAGAAACATCTTTTCAGAATGCCCAGACTTGGCTCTGCTTCAGCCCATCTCATCAACCTCTCCCGTTCTTTTCGATGCCTTGTATAACTTTGATGGTCGTGAAAGGTTTTTCTGAGAAAAGCCCCCAAAATGAAAAATGTGTTTAATGATTCCTCTAATTTCTCCGAGACATGTATGGCAGGCCTCATCAACTGTGAGATCTGTTATTGGCCTCTGTGAATCCCAGGTAATGTGGTACAATCACATTTAAAAAATATTTGTTATTTTGAATCCAAAGCAATAATTAATTGGCACAAATAATTATTGTGATAGAATTGTGATAAATTGTGACAGAATCCAAATGAGTTTTGTTAATTGAAAGAAGTTTTCCAGGTCACTCTGGGAATGTACTCTCCCATCTTCAACAATCTCAAACCACAGGGAAGAGGCAGCATGATTAGACAATAGCCTTTCTCTACACCTGACTGTAATGACAGGTGTGCTTTATCATTCTCTTATTTAAACTTGAAAAAAATGAATTCAGCTAAATTTGAACTTGTAGGAAACTCAATCACCGGTGGCCGCTTGGGGTCGATGTTCTTTGAAATTATTTCAGGCTTTTCTCCAAAGTCTCCACAGGTTTTTTTCTCAGACAGTGTCTAGGTAGGAAATGGGAGAGTTGGCCCACAACATTCCCAGATTTACACCTGGTGGATTTAAAGCCTGCGGTTTCTGTTGTTTTGGGAAGCCCCTAGAGTTCTGGGAGGCATAAGATTCTATAGTTTTGAACCTGAACTCAGCTTGTCTTTGTACCTACAACTAGTGTACTCAGCACCTTCCTTACAGCATCTTCCTACTGCTGGGGTACTCAACAACATCTTCCTACTGCTGTGGTACTCAGCATCTTCCTACTGCTGTGGTACTCAACATCTTCCTACTGCTGTGGTACCCAACATCTTCCTACTGCTGTGGTACCCAGCATCTTCCTACTGCTGTGGTACCCAGCATCTTCCTACTGCTGTGGTACTCAACATCTTCCTACTGCTGTGGTACCCAGCATCTTCCTACTGCTGTGGTACTCAGTATCTTCCTACTGCTGTGGTACCCAACATCTTCCTATTGCTGTGGTACCCAGCATCTTCCTACTGCTGTGGTACTCAGTATCTTCCTACTGCTGTGGTACTCCATATCTTCTTACTGCTGTGGTACTCAATATCTTCTTACTGCTGTGGTACCCAGCATCTTCCCAGATGTGATAAACTCTCTTTCTCTGTGAAGAATGACCAATCAAGTTATTCAGAATGGAAAAAAAAAATGGTGAAGTCATGATGTAAAGACAATACAGGAAATGGAATTGTCTTCTGTTTTTGAAGGCCTGGGATTGAACCCAGGGCTTTATACATGTAAGGAAAGCACTCTACCACTGAGCTACACCCCCAACCAGGAAACAGACTTCTTATTGGATATGTAGTTCCATAAAAAGACATATCCCTCAAGGTAAGGCAAAGCAAGCTTTCAAATATGAGGAGGTTGTTTTCTGATGCCAAGTGAAAAAAATTAGGATTCCAGAGAGATCATGACCTCTTCATGACCAGATATTAGCTCATTGTAATATAAACTCCAGGTTTATCATAGCCAACATTGGTTGCACTTTTACAATGATTTAGGCAATGGGTTATTTTCATTAACACTTATTTCTTAAGTCATTTGATGTTTCCAACTACTTGATGTGCATTATTAATGTCTACAGAAGCAAATTATGCTGGATAGCAGTAGCTAGTATTTATTGAATTCTTATTTCTAGGGCTAGGGTATTGTTTATTCATGCAAAGGTTGGCTGAAATTGATGCTAATGTAGTGGCATTGGAAGATGGGACCTTTAATGTCTTTCTAGAGGAAGGAAGTTCTCATAGTCCTGGACTGGTGACCTCTGGAAGGGGTTACTATAAAGTGAACCTTGGAGCCTTCCCTCTGTCTATACATACGCTTCTCTCTGTCCATTTGTTTACCCTTCCTGTTCTCCTGTTGGGTCATGACACCGCACAAGGCCCTCCCTAGATGAGGCACTGAACTTCCCAGCCTTCAGAACTAAGAATCAAAATAAACTTTTCTCTGTCATTTACCCAGTCTCCAGTATCCTGCTATAGCAACCGGAAATGGACTGATGGCCTTGCCACAAAGGGTCTTATGCCAAGCCCTTTACAAGTGTCTTTTCACATACTGCCCCTCATAACAAACCAGGTGTTACTAAACCTCCATTTAAGGGGAGCCCTGGAGAGTTGGCTCAGCAGTTAAGAGCCCTTCCTTTTCTTCTGGAGGACCAGAGTTTGGTTTCCAGCACCCGTACCCGGTGGCTCAGCTACACTCCCATGCACACACCTTCACACAGAGAGAGACACACAAATTTAAAAACAAACAAAAATAGTAATAAAAAAAACAAGACGAGACAAAAGGCCTTCTTCCACCTAACAAAGACAGGAGGTGGGGGCTTGGAGCTAGCCTTTTATTTACACACGTGTCAAGTGGCGGCAACTTCGCTTGTTATGGCACACGGATAGTGCTTCCCATCAGTGAGGCCAGCCCTTTGAGCCGTTTCCTGTGTAATAATTCTCCTCGAGTCAGACTCATACCATGTGGCCTACAACAGACACTGGGAGGTCAGCTGACCAAGGGTCAGGTGTGAGGAGTTGTGGGAAGCTGGTTTCATTGATGTCTGACTTCAGGCGCCCACACAGGACTGGGCTGTTCTTGCTTTAAACTAGCCTCACCCCACACAAAGAAATCAGCAGCCTTAATCACATCCTCCATGTTACCTTCAACAACTTTTCTCTAAGACTCTGACAAAAAGACGGCAAGATTAGGGGCTGCTGACAATTGAGATAACTTTCTTTTTGCCTTTCCTGACTTGTGAGGACTAAAGAATAGATAAATGGAAATTCACTATTAGGAGATAGTGCTGTGGGATGTTCTGTATGCCCTGTGGGAGCCCGTTCTTGGGTTCCTCGTGGCTTTACCCAGCAGGTCCGCATAGAGGATGATTAGGACCACGGGCCTGAGTGCAGGTGTCTGAGATGGTCTGCACTTGGCTGTGCTGTGGGATGGTCTGTATGTCAAGTTGCTCTGATTGGTCAATAAATAAAACACTGATTGGCCCGTGGCTAGGCAGGAAGTATAGGCAGGACTAACAGAGAGGAGAAATAAAAGAACAGGAAGGCAGAAGGACTCACTGCCAGCCACCACCCTGACAAGCAGAATGTGAAGATGCTGGTAAGCCATGAGCCGCATGGCAGGGTATAGATTTGTGGAAATGGATTAATTTAAGCTTTAAGAACAGTTAGCAAGAAGCCTGCCATGCCCATACAGTTTGTAAACAATATAAGTCTCTGTGTTTACTTGGTTGGGTCTGAGCGGCTGTGGGACTGGCGGGTGATAGAGATTTGTCCTGACTGTGGGCAAGGCAGGAAAACTCTAGCTACAAGATAATTACTACTTATATTCTCCAAATGTCTGTCTGTCTGTCTCTCTCTCTCTCTCTGTCTCTGTCTCTCTCTATCACACACACATACACACACACACACACACACACACACACACACACACACACACACACACAAATACATGTCTGCATGCACACACACAAAAACACATCTGTGTGTACACCCACAGAGTGACCACTAACAGATTGACAGAGACAAGTTGGTCCTGATCTTCCTATCACAAGAACACAGTGTGAGATTTGGTAATACTTCATTTTCATGCATCTTCTGTAAAGGATCACAGGTCAGTGCTAAAACTTCCTAGAAGACACAGAAACAAACACAGTCTGTTAGATTGATTGTAAATCTGAGGAGCAGTTGTATCTAAATTATAGTTATTACTGTTATTTCTGTCTCTTGGGAAATGATAAATTGCATTTGGGTCCATTACTTAGCAGAGTTATTATGCACTGAGGAACTTAATTTGGGGACAGTTTTGATTTCTTTGCAAGAGAAAAGATCCAGACGTCCTTTGGCTGAAGCCTGACTATTTTGGGTCTCAGGCAGACATCATCTTCTTGTGTGAGACCCGCCAAGTATCACTCATTTCCTCCATGGGTGGTGAAGATGAAAAGAAGAAGCACATGCAGGGGATTTGCTCTCAGTTTCAGAATGGTACTCCTCCTTTTCTGACATCTACTAAAAATAACATTTGAATGAAGGAATTGGGTCACCTGTGACATTTTTGGGAGTAGTATAAAATTGTGGGTGGTAGAGGAGAAGCCTTTATATGTTCAAGTAGAACTGCACAGGTTCAATGTGTTGGAATTGAACAAGACATTGCCAACCACAGCTGTGGAAATTCCTCATCTGGATCTCCTCCAGGCACAGGAGAGGAGGATCTTCTATATCTTCCCCATGTTGCCCCCGGAAATAAGTGGTTCACTCACCACTTCATTTCTCCTAACACATCTGTTTCACTTCCCAAACACAGAAAGTACACACTGAAGGCTAGTTCAGTGTCAGAAGTTTGGAGTGAAATCTACAGCCTTTGAAGACAGAAGATCCATGTCCTGATTCCTCATTCCAGGGCCTTTCAAGATGCTTGGCACCCAGGAGGGGTCAAAAAAGGTGGTGGAATGGATAAAAGTCTGAAAGATCTTCCAGCCTCTGCTGTGTGGTCTCCCGGGGTCACCTGCATTAGTCTAGCCACATGGCTCCCCTGGCTGACTCAGAGCTGTGAAGCGTGGTCTGATGGAAACACTGAACTCATGTAATCCTACCCTCCATGAGAATATAAAACATGTCCGTCCCTTCCAGTGTTCAGATGCTTCTCTGCACCATGTGATTTCTATGTTTCTAACTCGTATGCGTCATTGGTTCTTTTACCTGTAAAATCCTCCACCTGAGTCTTGACAGGGAGAACTTCCATCCTTTCCTCACCCTTCCCCAAATCCCCAAATTCTGCTGTATGCATCGGCGTCCAAGAGCTTATATAGTCACCTGTTTAGCATCTTGGTCCCCTCTCCAGATAATGACCGGGTCCCAGCACTTAGAAACCAGACTCTCTAGAGTGAATGAGCAGGTGATTGGATGATTGTGTTAGTTGTGGTTCCCTGGTCGGCAGGGATACGAGTGCAAGCAAGCTCAAATAAATGGATTTCACAGAAAGGATCCTACAAAAATCTGAGCACTGGAATGTGGGTTAGAATCTCCTGGAGGCGAGAACTGGCAGGGGCTACCAGAACTTCAGCGTCAGCTCAGGGAAGACCTGGACCTTGACCTCAACATTCCAGAATTGCTTTATGTCTTCTCCTCTGACCCCTTGTTTCCTCTCATCCCCAGTGTGTACAACGCCACGTAACAGTGCCAGCTCACAGCTCACTGCTTTGCTGCCCCATCAACTGCCCCAAATCCCACCTTACCTATGGGGGAACCCTCAAGATCATGAGCTCCTGACTTCTCAGCTTCTCAATCATTGAACTGGCGCTCTCTCTGGGATCCTAACCTAGGATGGGCAGCAGATATCATACTGAGTGCACCCCAGAAGGCACTTGACTTGCAGCTCGACTTCTAGAAGGATCGATCTGGCCATCGATGTCCCAAACACTATCTTCTTCATTCTCCAATGATGCTCACTTATCTTCTGGGGGGCCCTGTACCAGGAGGTTCGTTATACTGCTTCATTTGATGATTTTAATCAGTTGATTTGACCAAAAACAAAAGCCAAACCGACAGAAATACTTAATTTAGGAAGATCAGAATAGCCATATTGGTTTTAGGATTTGCAATTCGTGTGGAATCAGAAGTGCCAGGGTCACTCTTCATCTTCTCCATCCTGGGAAGATTCGAATCCAGCAGGTGTTGCAGGTTCTGAGTCACTCCCAGCTGAGGAGCCCTCACCATAGACTAAGAGAAGCTGTGTCGACAGGCCACCCTAGTTCAGTGTGACCTCCAGTTCTGCGTGAGCTCCACTTCTGCGTGACCTCCACTTCTGCGTGAGCTCCACTTCTGCGTGAGCTCCAGTTCTGCGTGACACCTCCAGTTCTGCGTGACCTCCAGTTCTGCGTGACCTCCAGTTCTGCGTGACCTCCAGTTCAGTGTGATCTAGACAACAGGAAAATACTGAGATGGCTACAGTCACGGCAGACTGACAAGCAGGAGACGATTACTTTGTTCATGCTGAAGCTATGGCTCCGGAAAGATGCGCAACTAAGCCCTGCCCATGTCCTCTTTTTGCTTCCTCTGAGCCCAGGTTTCATTTCCTTCCTGGTGTGGAGATTTTTTTTTTTAAGCTAAGATGCCTGAACTGAGCACAATAAAGGTCAGAATGGACCCTGGCAAGGTCCTGGGATGTGGTTACCCTCAGCACTCCAGAGACAGCAGGTAGCAGTGAGAGGAGAGGAAAGAACCAACAGGAAGCCCATGATGGCAACCCAGTAGTCACCGAGGCTCTTAGCGAGCAGCATCTCCTGTGGGCCTCTGTTTCCTCTTCTCCAAATCCCATAGTTATGAGAACCAGACTCTTATTGACACACTGTTTCAGAAAATTCTTAGATCTTTCTAAGGACAGGAGTCCACAGCCCATGCTTTCTAAATAATGTCTGAGTTAAGAATGGTGATTATACTTTTAAATTGTTGGAGAAAAGTCAAAAGAACAATATTTCATGTCATGAAAATATATGCTAGTGCACGCCTTTAATCCTAGTACTCAGGAGGCAGAGGCAGGGGGATCTCTGAGTTTGAGGCCAGCCTGATCTACAGAGCGAGTTCCAGGACAGTCAGGGCTACACAGAGAAGCCCTGTTTCGAAAAAAAACAAAAAAAATTACATGAAACTCAAGTTTCAACATCCACAAATGAAGTCTTATTGGAACAACACTGTTCTTGTTTGCTTATGTATTTGCAATCACTGTTTCATTGCAATCACAGAGTAAATGTGACAAAGATTACAAGACCCCCAGAAACTTACACAGCTATTTCCTGGACTTTTACAGAACAATTTTAGACAACAGAATGAACCTGACATACTCAAGAGCATGACTCACCCCTGATACATGTACAATCTCTGACAGCCCCTTGGGCCCTGATTTCCTCATCCGTAAAATGGAACTAAAATCATTTTTATCTGGGGGTCTATTGTTGGCAGGATTGGACTAAGTCCATCATGGGGTACCAGACAGAGATCCCAGCCTGGATGAACAAACCAAAGCCTGAGCCCCAGACCCCAAGGCTCAGCACCCAGTTCAACAACTGCCGGTACATGCTGTAGATCTACTTTCAGGATACAGAAATAAGCCGTGAAGAGTAACTTGGGTATTAGTTTGCCTTACCACCCTGGTATCTGGGTCAGCAGGAGAAATGGAGGGGACAAGACAGGAGAACAGGATGGGTCTGGACCAAGTCGGGCCGACCAGGATGGAGCTGCTGTTCCTACCACTGCTGCTGTAGCCTGTCGGTGGTGTCACTGGCCAATGAGATTTTCCTCCCAGACTCGGTCTACCAGGATATTCTGGAGCTAGAGGCACTCATCCTCCCGGGGCCCATCAAGGAGGTGTTTGGCTTTTACCTTTAGCATTAGTCAGAACTCCCCCTGTCACTTTCTCTCTCCCTCTGCAGCATTGACCCCTGTGGCCTGAGGCAATGCATCATTTCTTACTGGTCTCCCTGCTTCATCCTCATCCTTCTAGAGCCTGTTGTTGGGGCGGCTGAAAGGATGCTTTCCAGAGAGCTGACCAGAGCCCATTTCGTGCCCAGGAAAAGCCAGAGTCCTTACAGGGGCTGCGCTCCCTTCTTACTCTGCCCCATCCAGTCACCTCAGACAGACTCTCCTGTCCCCTCCACCTTGCCCGCTCTGCTCAGTCCCTGTAGCCTCTATACTCAGATGCACCGATAGGCTCTGGTCTAAGGGCTTCTGTTCAGTCTACCCCTTCTATCTGGAGGCTTCCCCTCCACTATCCTGATGGTGAGCTCTAGCATTCCCTTCAAATCACCCCAGGAGTACACTACTTAAGTGGATCTACCCTAGCGTTTCTTATTAACATAAGAACCGTGCCCTTCTATCGCTCCGCCCCCTTTATTATTTATGTATTTATGTATCCATCCCATTTCTACTGTTCCCACTAGGATTTAAGTTCTGGGAGGGCAGGAACCTTTGTCTTTTTTGGTTGGGGTATACCCCCAACCTCTGGAACCCCCTCTGGTAGGTAATAAAGACTGCTGACTGAATCAGTCAATGATTTTATAATCCAACAATCTTTCCCCAGCCCCAGAATCTGCCTCTCATTAATTCTTTGGGAATCTCATCACCTCCCTGAAGCCCTGGGACTACTTCTTGATTCTGTAACAAAATCCAGGGTGAGAGAAGAACTGCACTTTCCCCAGAAAAAAATCTGAGAAAGTCTAAACCACGCCAACGTCATTTGTCTCTTGGGCTTGGAATGACCAGCGCCTGTCCACTGGAGGAAGACAAAATGATACTGGGGCGTTAAACTCCTCTTTCTTTGTTTGTGTTTTGTACCAACATTAATGACACCATCTATTTAACTAGAGCGAAGGAGTGGAGGAAAGACACACGACTCACCAGTAACGATGACTAACCGCGCGGTACATTTTGTAATACTTATTTCACTGAGATGAGATTTACACGTAAACCTGCCTCTGTCCTTTAAAGGCTCACTCAACAGTGAGCAGGCAAATGCCTAAGAAAATTTAGTGACTCCACACCTTCACAAGACATAGTGCAGGACGTTCTTCGTACTTCTCTCTAGAGACGGCAGATGAGGTTCCCAAGCACAAGCACAGAGTCTTTCTTCATGGTCCCCAGCATTCGCCTTCTCCTCGGGTTGGTTTCTAAAGAAGGGAGGGGGTCTTATGGGAGGGTGGAAAATGACTGTACTCCGGCCTCTTCTTTCAAACCTGCAGGATCTATTTACTGGTGTGGAGCAGTTAGCTACAGTATTTCTCTACTAATCAGTTTTCAAGGAGAGAATTCCTTTGAAACAAATTTTACAAAGAAGCCAAGCTCTTGTTTTTCCATGTCCTGTCCCTGTCTAGTCAGAATAATGTAGAAATGAAATAAATGAAACCTCCCTGGTTTACAATGACCCCATGGGCAGTGCCGCCCTCACCCTGGGCCAGGGAGTCTATTTGCACAGCTGATTTGAGATGAAAAGTGAAATGGTGTGAACGAGCTGTACCCTCTGCCCTGATGAATATTTTCTGAGCTGCGTTTGACTGGCCTCGAAATTCTTCACAAATTCTAGAGGGCAGGCATTAGGCTTCTAAACGGCCCGGATCAGGTTTCCATAGTAGCTTGGTCAGACAACAGACCTTTTCCCAAGAGTTAGGCAGAGCTTGTCAATAACGCTGGTGTGAAAACAAAGCCAACAATGGGGGCTTGTTCGGTTTAAGCTGAGTCATGAAACCATGTGCTAAAACCATCTTTGCAGAGAGACCCGATTGGTAAACCAACGGCCACTCGAGCTGGAAGGAGGCTGTGAGAGGAAATGTTAGCCTCTGAATTCTGAAAAGCATTCGAGGCAGTGAGAGAGTTAGGGAAAAAATAATGTGACACCGCACTTCTCAACCTCATAAACCAGCTTAAAAATGAACTCATTATCATGATTTATAGCAGGGACTAGTCTTTTACGTCCCAAAGGACAGTCTGTCTGGCATCGTAGTCCCGTTTGTGTGATTCATTTTTTTCAAAAGGCAGTCTTGCCAGACCATTAAAAAGTAGAACAATTAATTACTTTTATGATAGTTGGTTGCCTCCTGGCCCCAGCTTTTCCTTTCAAGGCCAACATTAGCCCTCATGCAATGAGGCCTGAGACCTGTGCCACAGCATGTCAGAATGCTTTCTGCACATAAGCACTGGCCATCTTGAACCTGTAAAATGCAGCCCTTATTCCACTGGGGATTTCCAGCTTAATACTGTTCTGGTCTGTCTTCTACTCTGAGATCCAGGCACAGGAATCAATTGTTCAAACTGAGCTATCCCGCCATTACACCAGATGGCACCATTTACCCCGCCCCCTAGACACACACAATGAGAAGGCGTTACTGAGGACAGAGCTGCTTTCTATGGGGCTTTCTCGGGAGGCCAGTGAGGGGGGCATGTGGCCACAGAGTAGATGAGGAGCTTCCAAGATGCTTCTGACGCCACCGACTTTCAAAGGAGAGTCAGGTGTCACGTCAGTCACACCCAGGCTGACCTCCTTTTCTTCACCATCTTCTTGCCTCTCAATTTCCTTTACAATTACAGAAAAAGTGGGGAACTTCTCTCTCTTTAGATGTCCTGTTGTTTACTGTAATTATTATGGCAACAATTGCTGGGTGGATTTTCATTCTTTGATGTTTTGCCACAGCGGAGAAATCAAATCCTCTTATGAATATGATCTCATTAGTTTCCGTAATGATATTTTGAGATGAAGTAAGGACTGAGACCTTCACTGTCTCTACAGACTGGAGAAATGAAGCAAGATGCTGGGGGGGGAGAGGGCAAAGGAACCAGCCAAGCTGGAGTTAAGACCCAATGTTGAGATCCCCATTTAGTGCTGCTGTGACCCTAACATAGTTCTACATCTGAGAGGCATAAAAGGATCACCAAAGGGTCAGCCAGGGAGACATAAAAATACAACTAATTCCATAGATTTTTTAACAGCATGCTTTTGTAAATTTTAACTGCAGCCCTTTGCCTGAACTAGCATATACACCTGTCAGCTTTCTATTGCTGTGACAAAATGTTCAAGAAACATAGCTTGGGCTTGTGGGGAGGTGGGATTTCATGGCAGGAGGACTCAGTCAAACAGAGCTGCTTACTCCATGGCAACCAGAAAACAGAGACAGAGAGCCAGGGAGGAGTGGGTAGTGGGTAGCTGTTCCAGCTTTGACCTGGAAGTACTACCCCCATTGAGGCTTCCAGTAACTGTCACACCTACAAGGCGGGGCTGAGACAGGAGCCCTGAAGACCTGAGATCTGAATGTGCCAGCTCTCTTGGTTCCTGGATCCTGGACGCTGGAGGTAGACAGAGCAGAGTTCTCCGGAAAACACTGCTGGACTGCACTACACCTTTCTCAGACCCTGTAACCTATCCCTTCACTTGTAAGTTACCCCACAAAATAAACCTCCCTTTTAACTCCGTGGAGCTGCCTTAATACTTCCGCCAATAGGAGTGGGCTGGAGACACAGGATACCCTTCGAAGGGAGACTCTCAGCAGAAGCATGCTTCCTCTTAGTTAGGCCCCACCATCTCCGAATATCCCCTTCAGCTATGAAACCGTCCATGGGTCAGTACTGATGTGGTTAGTACCCTCACCATCCACGCACATCTCAAAGGCCCCAGCTCTGAACCCCTCTGCAAAAAGATCAGGTCTTCAGTACATGAGTATTTGGGGAACTATTTCCTGTCCAAACTGTAACTAAAACCAAGAAAAGAAGACTTAGTGCTCTCAACACGGAAAACTGCTGAAGGACAAGATAGTTCAGCATTCACACAGGAGGCAGATAAACAATAAAAGAAGGGGGAAACAGAATGCAAACCAAAGTTAGAGGGGTTTTTGTTTGGTTGGTCGGTTAGTTGAATTTTTTTTAAAGGCTATATGATACGGACTCCCAAGAGTACTTCTGGGCTACACAGATGCTGCTTGGCTCCTTTTTCGGTATAGATAAAACTGAAGTCTATGTCCTTCAGTGAAGTCTCCTTTGACCTCCATAGCAGGGGTCAGGTCTATGTAGCCCTCACACACCGTTCCTCTACAGCGCATCCCTGCTTAGCATGTACTCTTCTGCAGAGGGTGGGCTGGGGTGGGGGAGGAATAGCTCCTGAAATCATATCAAATAAAATGGGCTTTACGGAAAGCTACAGTAGGCGCTTGTTGGGATCAAACAGTAGCAGCAGTATGAAGACTTATTGGGACAATATGCTGCATTTCCCCTGCTTCCAGAGTGTGTGTTCTGCTCTCTGCATCGAGTTTGAACTCTACAGATTGCGGACAAATGATTATTTCTTTCCTATAGCCACAACCATTTATAACTCTGGCTTGCTCCGAAGTCCGTCCACTCCATTGCCAGCTCTACATGATTTTGTAGCTAAACATCAATTACCATCTGAACACAATTACAGAGCCTCTTAATTCAGGTTATTGGAAGGAAATCACATTGCCTAAGGCATAGGTATGGATGGGTTCCTTGTGACTCAGGCTTCTGTGCCTTGGTGGTGGCTCTCTTGTGTGATACAGAAGTGGCCTAACAGCTATAGGTACGTGAATTATGGTATAAGACCTTTTAAAGCCGTCACTAAAGATCACGAAAGATTATATTTTTATAGAAGTTTAGTCTTACTGCAAGCATCCCATATAAGCATTTGTGCTTTCAAAAGAGTTGTCAGATATATTTAGAGACTTCAGTTTCCCACACCAACTGGATAATTATACCTGACTTACACTGCCATTGAAATGAACTATAACATTAAACAAAACATACAAAGCAACTGTTTTATGGAAATGAACGGGCATTGCAAGACTGTAGCTACCAAGAGAAGAGAAGCTGCCCCAACTTTCTCCCGGGGATCTGTTCCTGCCATGGCATAGGGAGAAGGAGCCAGGCAGGGACTATAGTCCTGTCTGTGCACCCTGTGTGTGTGGTGCCAGCGGAGGCCAGAAGAGGGTTGGAGTTTTGATTCCAGGGACCAAAGACGCACCTACACAGAGAGACACACCAGCGTTCGAGCAGGGCTTCACTGTGTATCCTCGGGAAGGGCTGAGATGCGCTTGCTCAGAACAAGTCTTCTTGAGACTTAGCAGAAATTGATGCTGCAGGGATGTGAGGTGAGTGGAAACACCAGAGATACACAGTCCTTGGAGATACACTGGAGTTCCAGACTAGGACTCAGTGAGTACTGTGGTAAAACTATTCTTGGGAACAGTCTCTGCTTTAGAAATGGGAACCTGAAGATCATATCACACAATCCAGGCAATCCCAAATTCACATCCAAAATAGATCTGCCCCAACAAAGCACAGGACTGGGCCTGACAGACCAAGAATGGGTCAAACTTCCCAGGCAAAATTGACATTCTTTACGTGCTACACTTGGATACAGACCTGAGTGCTTGGCGTACATAACGTACTGTGAAATAACACTAGGCACACAAAGAGATGGAAAATTATGACCCAAACTAAAACAGTAAAGGAGAGAGAGAGAGAAGCAAGACCACTTGGATGTTGAGATGACTAAATAAGGACTGTCAAGTAGGTACCACAAATACGTTTGATGACCTAAGTAAAAGATGCTTAAAATGAACAAACAGATACGGAATCTCAGCACAGAGATGAAACAATTAAAAAAAAAAAAAGAGCTAAATGGAAATCCCTAAAATGCAAGTGTAATTATAAGGTGGGAACTTTTCTAGCTGGGTTTAACAGCAGATTAGTGACTTCAGATTATATGACTAGTCACCTTGAAGGAAGGTAGAAACCGTCCAACCTGAAGGGAAGTTTAAAAAAATGAAAAAAAAACCTCAGTGAATGGGACAATTTTGTCATCTACTAGATATGGAGTTCCATGGGGAATGGGAAGAAAGAACTGAGCAGGAAAAGGTGTTTGAAAAAACACCAGCCCAAATTATCCAAACGTGGTGAACAATATCAAACTCCAGATCCAAGACACTCAGGAAACTGCAAGTATCTAGGAACTTCATAGCCAAAGTCTGAAAACCAAAGGTAAAGAAACAGCAATAAAAACACAGCCATCCGGACTGGAGAGATGGCTCAGGGGGTGAGAACACTGGCTGGTCAGGGGACCCAAGTTCAATTCCAAGCACCTACACAGCAGCGGCTCACAATCCAACCATCCACAGTCCTGTTCCAGAGGATCTCACACCCTCTTCTGGCCTCCGCTGGCACCGCACACACAGGGTGCACACACATACACGCAGACCAAACACCCATTCATCTGAAATTAATTAATTAATTAACTGTTTAATTTAGAAAAAGAACCTTCCAACCAATATTTTTAAAAGCAAAACAAAAACAAACAACAGATAAACACTCCTATTGTGGTCCGAATGTTTGTATCCCCACCAAAATTCATGCTGAAACAGTACACTTTGGGATGGTCTTTGCGGCTGGGTCCTTTGGGAAGTAACTTGGGTCGTGAAGGTAGAACTCTTAGTGAGAACAAGATGGGTCCCTTATAAGAAGCAGGCATGGCTCAAACTCGCTTTCTTTCTGTCCCATGAGAATACAACCAGGAAGCAGGTCCTCAGCAGACAGAAAACAGCGGACATCAGACCAACAGCAGACAGCAGACAGACAGCAGACAGAAGACAAACAGCAGACAAAAGACATACCGATAGAACAAGCTGAACCAGGAAGGCAAGGACTCTAACAACACAACTTGACTCGACTGCTGCTGATAAACAATCTATCAGAGGCTAGGTGTGTAGCTCAACGGGAGAGCGCCTGCCCAGCACATGCACGGCCCGGGTTCGATCCCCAGCACCATAACAGTAGGGTAAAGCTTCTCTTTGTGAGCACAGAGCTCACCCAGAAAAGATGACACAGTGGACCCATAAAGTGAGTCTAAATAAATTTGAAAAGTTGAGATCTAACATGCAGGTTTAGTAACCACAATGGAATTAAACTGGAAACACGAAAGAAAGACACGTGTGACATGTTCAAATGTTCTGAAATGAAACAGCAGACTTTTAAATAACCCAGGTCAAAGAAGTCACTAGGAAAATTAGAAAACACTCCAAATTGAATAATAGTGATTACAGCACAGAGGAATGTGTGTGATGCAACTATGCCAGCACTTAGAATAAAATACACACCCCAAAATTTAGCTTATATTGGAAAGAGGAATTAATTTCCTTGAAATTTTCCTAAATTTCAAGATCTCAGCTTTCACTTCACAAAAAAGAGGAGAAAATTAAACCCCGAGCAAATCGAAACAAAGAAATAAGAAACATAATAAAAATCAATAAAACAGAACAAAGCAACGATTGAGAAAAATAATCAAGGGGGAAAGAGGAAATAAAAACAGTTAACATTAAGAGTGACAGAGGATGGCACCACAGGTCCCACACACATTGAGACACAGCCGGATGGGATTCTGAAATGTTTGCACTAGTCAATTTAACCATTTAGAAGTCCTGGAGAAATTCCTTGAAAAATTCATATTATCCAAACAAAAATCAGAAGAGAAAATCAGATAGCTCAACGCCTATTAAAGAAATGCACTTTCTAATTAAAATTTTTCTTGTAGCGTGAATCTTAAAAGGTCTTATTAATAAAATCAAACCTGAAGCCAGGTATTGGGGTGAATGCTGGAAGATCAGAGAGACAGAACAAGTAACAGCCACCTCACCTCGACAATTCCTCAGCTGATCCTGTTTCCTCAGACTAGAAGCCTCTGAGTCCTCATCCAGAATGAATCTCAGCTGAACTGCTGCCCAAAAGCCTAAAAACTTAACAGGCTCTAGTTCCTGGTCCTCACGCCTTATATACCTTTCTGCTTCCTGCCATCACTTCCTGGGATTAATGCCTGGCTATTTCCAGTGTGACATTAAACTCACAAGGATCCAGACAGATCTCTGCCTTCGGAATGCTAGGATTAAAGGTGTGAGTGCCACCATTTTCTGGCCTCTACATCTAGTAGCTGTTCTGTTCTCTGACCCCAGATAAGTTTACTAGGGTGCACAATATATTGGGGAACACAATGTCACCACATTTTCTCACAAAGAAAGCTTCAGAGCCAGAGAGTTTCCACCACATTCTCCAAGAACTTCTGAAAATGAGGGGGTTTGATTCCTACCATAGCCCCACTCAGCTTGCCTATTGGCCTGTACAGAAATCTGATGAACACTTGATTATAAACTTAACCAAAAGAGACGCTTGCAGCAGCAGATATTCCAGATGTATTTTCATTTCTTGAGCAAATTAACACAGGCCCTGGTACCTGCGTACCATGATTGAGCTGGTGAACATCTCGTCATCATCCCCGAAAATAAGACCATCATAAGCACCTTCCTCCCAGCTGCTGAGTCTAGCAGCTTTTACTGTTTCACCTTGGAGTGAGTCAATTCTCTAGCCCAATGTTAAAATTCAGCCCGTGGGTAACTTGATGTCTTCCTCTTCCAGAAGATACCACATGGGTCCATTACATCGACTAGACTTAGCTACAAGTAACAAACTGTCTAAAATGGGAAATAAAATTGACAAAGATTCAGACATCTCAGTGAAAATGTTAACAGTTCAGTGATGTGGAGCACATTGAAATGTCCCTCCAGGGGGTGAAGGAAAAGTTGATGTTTCTGGCCACCTCTACAATCACAATAGAGGCATACACATACTTGGGCCTCATTGGATTACACAGGCAACATATGCCTAAGTTTGGTGAATTCTTTGGTCCAATTACTATGTATATGAAGACCTTAGTTTTGAGTGTGGCTAGGACAAGAAGAGGCTCTGTAGCAGGTCCAGGCCACTACGGAAGCTGCATTGCCACTGAGGCCATCTCATAAGTAGATGCTGTGGTGCTTGAAGCATTAGCGGCTTACAGATATGCTGTTTGGGGGCTTTCACAGGCCCTTGTTGGCAAACCACATGCCAGATCCTAAGGATTTGGAGTCTTGACACTCTCTGTGAATTTCTACTTCTTTCTGAGCAACGACTTCGGCTTGATCAAGGGTTGTGGTTCCTGGAGACAATCACTTACCACACCTCCCCAAGCTTCTCATCATGAACCAGGTGTTGTCAGACTCAAGGCGTAAAGCTCAGGACACGTACTCAATGGCACTCCATCATTGTGGTTTGGTTTCTGTCACTTTGATAAAATATCAGAACTGAAAGTGACTGGAGGAAGAAAAGGTCTGTTTGTCTCACAGGTTACTACGGCCCATCACCAAGGGAAGTCAAAGCAGGAACCTGGAGCAGAAGCTGAAGAGGCGACCACGAGGAGTGCTGCTCACTGGACGGTGCTCAGCTTCCTTTCTTACACAGCCCAGTCCCACCTGCCAAGGGATGGCGCCGCCCACGGAGGGCGGGACCCTTCTATATCAATCAGTGACCAAGAAAATGCCGCACAGGAGTGGCTACAGGCCAATCTGATGGATATGATGGATATAATTCGTACTTAAGGTTCCCTCTCCCCAGGTGTGTCAAGCTGACAACCAAGGTTAACTACCACAATCACTGAATGGGAGCATACTTACAGTGTTGATCTTGAGTGGCATCTGACGGCACACCCTCACATGAACCTAAACTCATACTTCCCTTTCGAAGCAAAAAAGATCACTGAGAGTTTCCCTTTTGTGCTGTAACTATCTTGGAAGTAACATGAATGGAAAGTTGGCAACAAGGGAGTTCCAGGATGAGATGGGTGGATGGTCTTCTCTGAATGGGCAAAGAAAGAAAAAAGTCATTTGTGTTCCTTGTGAATGCTCAAAAGAGGATGATCTCAGAGGAGTGTTTTAATACTGGCTACATGACACTTCTCATGGGGTACAGTCTGTCTTTCCCTCAAGCTGTATGTCCAAAGAGCTCTTGGGTGCAGTGGTCATGGTAGAGGGGAGAAGACTGCATGGAATCAGCAACATGGACTTCTAGTCTCCAAGGTCAATCTGGACATAATGAATGTTGAACATCTGATTGGTCACAGCAGAGCCTGAAACTTTGTCTTTAATATGTACTGTTCCCGGCTGGGTGGTGGTGGCGCACACCTTTAATCCCAGCACTTGGGAGGCAGAGGCAGGTGGATCTCTGTGAGTTCAAGGCCAGCCTGGTCTCCAAAGCCAGTTCCGGGAAAGGCACAAAGCTACACAGAGAAACCCTGTCTCAAAAAACCACACACACAAAAAAAATGTACTGTTCCCTGAGGCGATTAGCCAGTGCAATGGTTTAAATAGTGATGCCCCCCCCCATAGACTCATGTTTTTGAATGCTTGGCCAATAGGAAGTGGTACTATTAGGAGGTGTGGCCTTGTTGGGGTAGGTGTGGCCCTGCTGGAGAAAGTGTGTCACTGTGGAGGCAGGTTTTGAGGTTTTATATGCTCAAGCAATGCTCATTGTGGGACAGTTTACTTCCTCTTGCCTGCAGATCAAGATGTAGGACTCTCAACTCCTTCTGCAGCACCATGTCTGCCTGCACACTGCCATGTCCCACCATGATGACAATGGACTAAACCTCTGAAACTATCAGCCAGCCCAATTAAATGTTTTCCTTTCAGCCGGGTGGTGTGGCATAGGCATTTAATCCCAGCACTCAGGAGGCAGAGACAGGCAGCTCTCTATGAATTTGAGGCCAGCCTGATCTACAGAGTGAGATCCAGGACAGGCACCAAAACTACACAGAGAAACCTTGTCTCAAAACAACAACAACAAAAATTTTCCTTTATAGGAGTTGCCATGGTCATGGTGTGTCTTCACACAGCAATAGAAACCCTAACTAAGGCAGCCAGCTGCCTTATTATGTGGACCACTTCCACTATGGAAAGATAAATGCTTTGTTCTTACTGGACTCTGCTTACTGTGGTTATAGATATTGTATACAACGCCTCTAATTAACCTGTCATCCATAAGCTTACCAGTTACCTCATTCACCATTGTGATATTCCACACAGTATTGCTTCAAATCAAAGAACTCACTTCACAGAAACTGATGTAGTCACAGTAACATGGCCATGTAACGCTCTGTCATCACACATGAGAAAAGAATGGTGAAAACAGTCTTCAGAGGATTCTTTCACAGCATAAGCTAGCCAATAATATCTCATACACCTGTAGTAATGTCCTTCAAAAGGCTATGAAATGCACTGAGTTGGCAAGGAATATATAATGCTCCTTCTAACACAGTTAGGACTCATAGACCTAGGATCAGTAAGAGAAAATGGGGAACATCACTCAATTTTACCTCTAGAGAGCCAGTAGAAAAACATTTGTTTCTTGTCCTTGTGACCATAGGCTCTGCTGGTCTAGAGTTCTTGGTTCTAATGAGAATAATCCTACCCATGATTCCAGTGGAATAGAAATTATGACTGGCATCTGGCCAGTTTGGATTCCTCATTCCTCTCAGCCAACAAGCAAAAGAGAGGGTTTACTGCACTGGCTGGCTGTGCTGGTCCTGACTGTCAAGCAGAAGTCGGGTTGGTACTGCATGAAGGTGTTCAGGAACAGTATGTTAGGAAATCCCTCAGAGTGTGTCTGAGTAATGCTGCTATAAAGATAAATGTCTGTGTGCTCTTAACTTCACATGCTCTAAGCCTAATATGGAAGCCTTTTGAAGTGGTGCTTTTGAAAGGAAATGAATGTGTTAGGGTTGAACTCTTGTGGCATCAGTGAGCTCACGAGGGAGCCCATCTCATTTTCTATTTTGTGAGCATCCAAGAAGGCAGCACCATTTGCAAAGCAGGAAGAAGACACTGACTAGAACCAAACTGGGCAGCCTTCAGAACCGTGACAAAGTTTCTGTTGTCCAAGCCACCCATCTTAGGACACTTTGTCTTAGGAGCCTGGGTGGATAACAGCCACCATTCTCTGAACTCCGTCAGTGGACAGAAAACTACAGCAACCCAGTCGGAGCAGTACTACTAAGTAATGGGGTGACAGCCCCATCCCTTCAGGTACGAAAGTGTGGGTCACCTCACTAGGCAAACCCCACATTCAGCTAAGTGCTGGCTGAAGGCAAAGGGAATATGGAGAGGATGGAGGAAGAGAGTAGTTATAAATACCACCACCCACCCATTGCTATGTGACAAACGGCAGAAATAAAGACTGTAATTATTATGAGTAGTTCTTTCTTATTTTGTTACAAACACTTTTATATGCAAAATCTTTTTCTGTCCTTCCTTCTCCTAGCCTTATATCACTTAACAGAAGTTCTATTAATCTTAGTTAACTTTATGTCACAGTATTTAAGTTATAGACTATCCAAGAGAACAGTGACGCTCACTCAAGGCCTTGGCACCCTCCTCTGGATGAAAGTCGGTGCTTTGGTTATACACAAGGTCATTGTACCACATTTTACAGAGTATGGCTTTGTTCTTGTCTCTGGGTATTTAAGTGTGACTTAAGGAAATGGGTATGGGTGTAAGTTACAAGGCTAGCCTGAGCTGGTCAGTTTTATCCATCAGCTTCATTCATCATCTAGGTGTTACTTGAAGGTAGATATTATTAACAACTACACTAGCTGGTTTTAAGAAAATTATTATCTATTATCTAAAATAGTCAGTTGAAAAAGTAACATTGTGGTTTCTCTGAGAAAGTCTGTTGAGTGGCCCTCCAGCTTCTCCACAGGGTACCTAGCCAGCCCTCCCTGGTGGCATGCACACATACTAGGGCTCTTTTTGCCCACGGAACATCAGATAATACATTCTCCTTTTTATAGAAGCAAAGAAAGTCAAAGGCCCTTATTTCCCATAAATATAAAATTGGTAATAAAAATTTAAGAACAGTAATACATTCATGACTGGAATAAAAGTGAAGTATTTGGAAATCAGTCATTGAAATTCATTACTTTAGCTCAATAAAAGAGAAAAGCCATACCATTGTCTCAATAGAACAGAAGAATCAGTTGGCAAATTCTGTATTTGTATGTGGTAAAAAAATTCTCCATAAATGAAAACTGGAAGTGAACTCTCCTGAGTATGATAAAGAATGTCTATAAAAACTACAACAAACATTATACTTAGCACCAAAGCACAGGCTGCTCCCCTGCTGAGGATGAGCCGTAGGCAAGGATGTATATCTTACTGTTTGTAGTCATCACTGAACATAGAGGCCATAACCAGCGCAATAAAGCAAGAAAAGAAATAAGCATCGTAAATATATTTTATAAAAGGTAAAACCATATTTTTTTTAATATATAGCAAGACTGCTTACGTTGAGTCAAGACTCTACCATTTAATAGCCTTGTGATTTAGGACTAAATATGTGTTATAGTAAGCTACACTACAAAATAACGACACCAAGTTAGGAGTGTGGAATGAAATAACCCACACGTGCGTTTAGCACCGTGTGGGGCTCAAGATGTCTTAGTGTTGGTAGTAGTGGTAACTTAGATGATTCCACTTTAACCAGAGTTTATATGTCTATTGATGTGTAAAAAATTGTTATTAAAAATTTTGCTCATGAATTTTTGTATTTACATTCATGAAGAATATCAGTTTGCATTTTTCCCCCCATTTTTGCCTTGTAAAGTTTTGGTTTCATGGTTTTCTGGTCTTGCAACAAGGAGTTGGGAATATATATCAGTCAAAGTTGCAATAGAAAAAGAACACTAGGGTATATGTTACAAATGTGTATGTTTGTAGGTAGGTTTTTATGGGCACAATAGATATTTTAATCTCTTTTAATCCATCAGCCAACTTTTGGGTCAATTCTACTCTTTGGCTATTGGGTCAATTTATGTGTTACTGAGACAGAAAGGTCCAGCACTCTGTCCCCGGTTTCACTGGCCACAATTGGCTGGGTTAGGATATCATTTCTAGGCCCCTCTGTCCTACCATATCCACCGCTTTCTAGCTACGTGTAAAATAGCTTCCAACTGACCTCAGCAGATTGTGTTTCTCCTTTGTGTATAGATAAATTAGTTAGTCACAAGCATTATTCTAACTATCCAAATTAACACTGCACATGTGTGTCAAATGAATCTAAAGTGTTGCTGAAGGCAGGGGAAGGGAGAAGGGGGAGGTCTCTCTTCATTCCAAGTGATTTGGATCAACACCAGCTTTCAAGATTCTGCTCTCGAGATAAATCAGGGCCTGCAGTAAATGAAGTCTCGCCGAATTCAATGTCTAATTTTTGCTGGGAATAAAGGAAGCAGCAGCTAAAACATGACCTGCCTCGAAGCCTGTACAAAGTCACTCTGAATTACTCACTGTTACCTATTAGCCTAGACGTATTTCATCAACTACACGCTTGCTGTAGATTCTCTCTAGTTACCATAGAAACTTTGGAGGAAAAGCTTGTTTTTAACCCTTGGACTAGGTTTGCTACCCAGCTCTATAGCTCTATTTAAAGATTTCCCCTTGTTATTTTAAACTCTTCCCTTTCTGCTCGCATGTTTTCTTCTCCTGCTAGACAACGCAATCAAACTCATTCATGACCTTCAAACTGCCACTTACGTGATTTTCAAGGCACAATTCCGGAGGGAGGGTGGCTATAGCCAATGGCACTTTTGTACGTTTATCTGTGAAATAGACTGAATAGACTGTGGTTACAACAGTTTTTTTTTTTTTAAGCTGGTTTCACTTCATCAAAAATAAAATGAACTGTCTTGTTTCTATTCTCTCTGCCAAATGAACTTCCCATCCAGGCCAGGTCTTCACAGGCCTCCCGAGTGCCCACCCAACTCCTCAGACAGCTTTTAAGTGGGAAGTGTCTGCTTTCTAGAAGCTGCGGGTCTTCCTGTCCTCCCACCACCCCTTTCCTTGTGGAGTTGCCAAACATAGCACTCAACTGTACTGGCTTCTCCTCCAGCTTCCCTTCCCTGGGGTACACACATCCCCGAGCACTTCACAACCAGTGGGCCCCAAGATGTGGACTCCTGCCTCCCTCCCTGCCAGGTGACATCTTCCCAACACTGTCCCTTTGTTCTCCTGCCTGGTGTCCTTTTGGTCCATATGGAAACTCTCATCTGGTTGCAATTGATTTTGTTCTGCAGGGGAGAGGTGGGTGTTGGACAACTGGTTGCATTTATCGGGGTCATTCAGGGTCTGGTCTTGTTCTGGTTTGGAGGGAAGGGTGAAGAACAGATGTTGAACATTTCCAGAAGCTAAAAAAGACCTATAGAGTGTAAAAGGATTGATTCTGAGATCTGTGGATTTGGGTCATAGATGGAGTTGAGGTCAGGTACCACAGCTGAGGGCAACTTCACATCAACACCATGCTTCCCCTCAAGACAGATCCAGTCTTCCAGAGAGAAGGTAGAAGCAGGACCTGTGTGTCCAGGGCATCCTGCCATTCCATCTGACTTAACCCCTCAAAATGAGGATGCAAATTTGGTATAATAACCTAAGGAGGAGCCTGAACCTGGCAATCAGGCCATACCGCAGGAGTGCCGCCCACTCATGGGAGCACTCCAGAGCCTTCGCTGCCCAACCTCTGCCCCACAGCTCCAGAGAAAAGCCTGAGGGCCCCATCAACATGGTGGAGGGGGAAGAGGGATGCAGCCTGCTCCGTTCTGTGGCTGCCATCAAACCACTGAGATACACGAGCTCATCAGTAAGACATCCCCTAGAGATGAAAGGACCTGTGGCTTGCTGAGACAGTCAACGTCTCCCTGCAAGCAAGCCCAAAGGTGACCCCCATGGGTGTGTACACCTGGCTCTACACTCCAGGCAAGTCCTAAGAGTGATAACTACAAGTTTCAATGCATCCTTTGGTTATTAGGAGCTCCAGACTCTCTATCATTTATGAGTGTCTCTCTTGCTCTCATGTGTCTCCAACCACACAGAAAAAGCTAGCATATAGTAGATGCTTTATGAATGTGAACTAATCTTTCAGATTCATTTTTGCTATAAATAATGGGTTCCTTTTAAAAACAGCATCTTTATTGAGATATACTTCCTATGCAATAAAAAGACTCTCCTTTATGAACTTCATAATTTAGGGTAAAGGGTAGGAAAGTGGTTAGAGCACCTGCCTCCCTTGCACAAAGCCCTGGATTTGATTCCCAGCTTAGCTAGGGTATGTTTCAGTATATTTTTGGTATTTGAAGAGTTGGGCAATTATTTAGAATATTTATATCACCCTACTCTAAGATGTTCTGTGGCCATTAATCCCAACTCCCCATTCTCTTCCCCAAGTCCTCAGAAGCCAATAACCTGTGTTCTGTTTCTGTGGAGGAACACAAATGTCCACCAGGACCACAGTCTTCAGAAAGCAGTCCTGTGTTTTCCAGGTTCTAGCAAATCCACTCTCCTCCTTCCTACCATTTAAAAGAACAGATGGCTGAAGCCTTCTCCAGGCCAAGGCTGTGTCTCTGTATTGCCAAACATGCTGATGAGCACTGTAACTCAGCCCAGAATCACTATGAAAACAAATGTGAAATACCTGGACACCGCCAAATGGATCCAGGCATTTCCCAGCTCTCACACCATGCCACAGCTGCTTGGGTGACTGCCTCTGACACAGCGACTCTTGGGGGAAATGGTTGTGGGTGTGCCAGATCACTCAGGGATCAGGACTGGCTTGAGAGGACAGTGCGGTGCTGATTTCAGACCAAGTTCCCAATACGAAGGGGTGAGGCTGGCGCCTGAGGTCTCAGGCGCAGGGAGGAGGCTGCTCATGGGCCAGGTAGACAGCTAAACACTTCATATGAGGAGCCTGGGGAAGCTGCAGCAAGGACCACGGGAGTCTGAGAACGGCTGCCATCTCCCGTGGAGACGGCAGCCAGCTCAGGGGCTGCTGGGGCGGGGAAGCATGTGAAAGGCCCGGGGATCTTGGACACTCTGAGCTGAGGCTGGAACACAACTGGAAAGATGTAGATCTTCCCACAGCAGCTCAGCCTCCTTAGAAAATGAAGATGAGTGAAGAAAACATTTCCATTTCCAAGAACACCGTAGCAGCTTCCCTTGGAGGGAACACTTCACGATACAGCTAGAGCACTTGTCAGCATGTGACTTTTCCAGCCCAGAATATGAGCTTTTTGCAAGCAGAGTCTGTGGTGTTTCATTTTTACATGCTTGGCATATAGTAATTACCAGTAAAGCCTTATTTATTGGGTAAAAATTTTCAAGTACCTATTTCTATATTTTTTCCACAGAACTCAGTGGCATTAAAAAAAAAAAAAGTATCCTTCCTCCAAAAATCTCTGCATTAAGAAGGGCAGTTATAATAAAGTGTAAATGTGTACTTTTAAGTATGCTATTCTTATCAAGGGGAGAAATGGTGCCATGCCTTCAGGAGGAAAATCTGTGAGCTGAATAAAGATTTCTAAAGCCACAAAATACTCCATCTAAGACCACCGAAGCAGGTTCTTACAGAGGTGCAGAGACAACAAACATCTGGAATGCATGTCACCCCTCCCTTCGACATCTAGGGAGGGCGCTGCCATTCATATCAGGCTATTTCCCGCCAATCCAGGCTAACTTCAGACTCATTACCAGCACCATTCCGTGGGGCTGTTCCTGGGCGGCTGGTGAGGATACACACATAGTCATTTATCAGCCACGAGGAAAGACAGGGCCATGAAAACCTCTGAGGTCATCTTGGGGGTGGGTGGGAGGGGAAGGACCCTTGAGAGGGGCCTCCTGGACTAGTTGAGACTCAAACCCTTGTCTGCATGCAGAGGGACTTCATTCTAACTCAAGGACCAGTGCCGGGGTTGGAGCTGAGACCCAGGCGGGCAAGGGACCTGGGACAGCCAGACCCTCAAAGTCAGGTGACCCAACAAAGCCAGTTATCTCCAAACCTGGGTGTGGAGGAGTAAGCAGGCAGCTAGCTCCAGAGCAGAAAGAGTATTCATTTCTTCCCAGCTGGGTGAATAATTGCATCTTCCCAGGGAACCTGCCTCGGAGACAAGCTGCCTGTTCCCGAGGATGCGCTGCCCATGCAGAAACACAGGTGGATAGAATTCGAGAGCACTGCCTGCAGCCGCCCTGTGACAACAGGGAAGAGCACAGACTTGAGAGTGAAGAGTTCCTGTCTGAGGTCTGGGGTCTGGGGACGCAGACTGAGGGAGAGATCTTTCTTCTCGAGATTTCCAAGGAGGGGACCACAGAAAATTACAGCCACGTGCTGTATAGCATTTCGGGAAGCAGCAAACAGCACACAAGATGGAGGTCCCACAGGCTCCATACCCAGGAACACTGCAACCATCTTAGTGTGTGAATATCCTCTGTGACGTTCACGTGATTTTACAAATCTAGCAGTGTAGTTATCCAAACATGTGACTCGACCTTAAGGACTGCCCCTTCTTTGGCCTTTTGTGTGAACCTGAAATGTGTACACCTGTCTTCAGCATGGCTCCGGAGGACATGGGGTTCCAGTGTCTTTGGGGGTAGAGGAATTGAAAGCCAGACAGGCTACAGGCCGGCTCCTCTGATGTACAGTGAGCCAGCTGGGTTCAGAACAACGGTTCCCTTTGTTCAAGACACTAATCTCACTGAACAGCGCTGACTTGCCTCGCTGAGGATAGAAAGGCTGCTACATCCTTGAACGTCTGAATGCCCAACAGTGACATCATTGTACCCAGAACAGCCCTGAGGAGAAGTGTTTAGGAACTTCCATGTGTCTAATTTTTACAGCATCTTGCCGCTAAGAGACAGAAGTATTTTCTTGCCTTACAATGAAGGAACCTGATACATGAAAGTTTTTAGTGTTGATAACGTCCTTCCAATATGCATGTTTGATTAAGCATCAGAAGACCAGTATATGGGGTGTGGGCACAGTGTACATACTGCTGCCTCCAGATACGGGCAAGGGGATGAAGGAAACGCTCAGAAAGTAATCCACTGACCACTCCCCCGCAACCCTTGCCAAGGCCCTGACTTGTAAATGGAAGTGCGAATATGAGTCACACACTCAGGTTGCCTTGAGATTTGTTTCAGATGAAGCACATCTTGAAGAGAGATGCAACCATTTTGCTGGGAGGCCACAATGACATGCCAGTCTGTTGGACAGTAGCAATTAAGGCTAAGAGGAAGCCAAGCTATGGTGGTGACAGCCTTCACTACCATTGGGGAATGTTCCCAAATGCCAGCTAAGCTGGTTGCTTTATGAATTCCCTTTCTGGCTCAGAAAGGCCAAAGTTGCCTCTGAGCCCACTCCCAATCTCCTTTCCCTCTTCATGAAGTCTGGGCCCTCCCCCCCAGCTGGGCTCAGCCTCTGGCAGCTTCCTCAGCCAAGTCCTACCGCTTGCCAGGAAGTCAGATCCCAAACACTATTGCAACAGCAATAGCAAAAGCAGAGCAAACAGCCCCAAAATGATGATGAAAAACTGAACTATGCAAGCAGGCAGCCTGTCTGGAAATGACCCCAGAATGATAAGTCATAACAACGAGGCTCCGGGTTCCAGACCAGCTCAGCAGTGGTGGACAAGGGTCACCAGGACAGTCACCTTCCTGGTTTTTGAAAAGTGATGACTTTTGGATTAATATGAAGATTTCTAAGACCATGAGGAAAAGCCATTGGGAGCTAGAGGGATGGCTCAATGGTTAAAAGGACACTTCCATCCAAACTGTAACCACTACCTGGACATAATTCAGCTACCGGAGGGAGCAGGGGGCCCCTGTGCTGGAGAAGCAGCTGCTTGGGGGTTAGGAACACAGCCCTAGGGAAGGCAGGGGAGTCAGACCAGCAGAACGGCCATTGTCACGAACCCCCTCCTCACCAGCCATCCCTGTCACAGCCACTGGCTCCTGGGAGCAGCTTCTTGTAAAGTCGGGGTACTCGCAGCTCAGACTCCTAAAGTACATCTCCAGCAGAGAACCAGCCTGCCGCTTCTTCCAAATGTCCTCCTGGTTTACCTTTTCTTCTCTTCGTTCATTCATCCCTTACCTAGCTCTCGCCATCTCATTCTGGGATGATTACAACGGCCCCAATATGACATTCTCAGAACAGCCATCTCCTTTCCAGTCCTGCCTGCCATGACTTTAAGAACCTTTTCCTAAACTACCTTCAGACAAGGACTGAACTCTCTTATTCAGGCAGTATCTGAAGCTCAGACCTCTCTGGCTTCCAGAGTCTTCCAAATAACCCAGCTGACCTTCCGGTGCTCACGGGCGCTCTGGATTCTCCACCTACAGTTCTTCCCTGCTCCTCCGCCTCGTGCTGGACTTGTCTCTCATTTCATTTCTTATTCCTTCTCCCTGTAAAGCTTTTCTCACTCTGCCCACTCAGGTTCTTCTTCAGGACCACCTACGGCCTCCTTGGTCTTCTTAGGCCTCCAGGATCCCCCCTCTAGCTGAATGTGGCTCTTAGTGAGTTTCTGCTTGTCTCCTTTGCTTAATTAGCACACAAGGGATAGGAAATCAGGGTTTCCCTTCCCATGGCCTCCACAGAATCAGGACAGAGCATCATGTATGGACAGGAGAGGGTCCTAATTCATACTCGTTGCTTTTCTACAGTCCAGGGAGATCTTGAATTGCTGTTCACTCACACAAACGTCCATTGACGGTCAGCTATGTGCTGTGGTCTGTGCTGGTGATAAGTCTTTGAAAAAGAGAGTCAGAGCAAGCTCTCAGATCGGTGGAAATGAGATAGACAGTTTAACAAGCAGTTTCAGTCCAGGATGGCCCCAGGGTACCATGCTAGGGGACAGATAGCATGTTATGAGAGACCATAATGAAGGCACCTAACCCTGTTAGGGACATAATGGAAGGCTTCTCTGAGTTAGTACTTCTTAGAATAAGAAAAGGGTACCTTAAAATAGCTACAAGAGCTTTAACATGGCTTGATCATTTGGTAGAAATATCACCTTAATTTTTCTCAATCTACTTAAGGCTTACTTTTATGCTGTAAGTAGTTATTAAATGATAATGTAATTGTCTGTGTACACCTATTACCTAGATATACCCATTTATCCATCTGTCTTTATGTTCTCCACCTTGATCCAAAAGGGATATACCATGACTTAAGGTCATTTCTTGCTTAAATAGAAGTCATTAGGGAAACTGAGTCAGCTGGACCCATAAGCCCGAGTATAGAATGGAGACAGAGTAAGGTGAATTAGCCATATGTACACTAAGGAGACCTGTTCACTTGCTAACAGGAGCACAGTGAAAGTCCGGGCTGTATCTTCTGTAAGAGCTCTGTAGATTTCATGCTGAACTGCCTGAGATGTTTGGGGTGCTTACAAGTGGAGGGTGGGGAGGAAGAGGGAGGAGGAGGAAGAACTGGAACGCTCCTCCTGGCCAGTGGTTCCTTGTACTCTATTGCTATTCATAGTACTTCCTTTTCAACCAAAATGTGGGAACAATCTGCCTGCCAAGCTATTATGAACAAAATGAAGAGGCTGGCTCTATACAAATCTGTACTCCCTTCCTATTACCGAGAGCCAAAGGGCTCGGGCCCATCCCAGCTGGGTCTTCACACATGCAATAGTCTGGGCGGTCCATTCCCCAAATAGAAAGAAGGCAGGATTTATCGACCACTCATTTTCCTGAACTCAGAGTCATAGCCTGGATGTGCTGGCATTTTATTATGCTGCTTCTGGGTTATTTATTTAATATTGTTTCATTAAAATTTAAAGAACACAACTGGTTTTACAAATAAAACACGGAATGCCAGAGTGCAAAAATGAACGTTTCTGAAGGAACTGAAGTGTGATGTCTGTTCAGACAGGAGGATATATAACGTTTTGTAACTAAAGACTTTTCTAGTCACATAGAGACTTGTGAACATGGAGGCATGGAGCTCCCTAGCAAACTGAGCTCTACCACAATCCATCAAAACACTGCAGCCTTCCATTCCTGTGCAGAGTAAGCGGCCAGCCGTCAGCACCTCACGCTAAGCATTCAAAGCAAGATCTCAGCCTCCTCTCTGTTTTCCATGGGGACAGCAAAAGGCCGTGGAACACACTCAGGGCCTCACAACTCTATTGACGGGTTTGGAAACAGGAAGGCCCTGGCTGCGGTATTCAACCGCATTAAATGACCAGCATTATCCACAGCCCTGCGACATGAGTTAATTGTGCTAGCTAGCTGAGCTTTGACGCTGGGAACACTGGGGAAGGCTGTGCGTAATTAGGAGCTGGCCTAATGAGAAGGGCTTCCCTCCCGCCACATGCCCCGTTCTTGCCCTCAAAGGAGAGGGCCGGTCTGAGAAAGGGTGAGCCTCCAGGGAGATGCATTGAGAAAGGATTCTGAGGATGTGTGGTGATCTTGTTACAGCAACTTTGGGGGTAGAGAAGAGATTCCCAGGCAGAATTTAGGCCAGCCCATTTGCGAGTGATGGACTAACAGAACTCTGTTGTCACGGTCGTGCACTGGGAGCTTCAGGCTCTGTGGTGGAGGAATAAGATGTGCCTGTCTAATAAATCCTTCCTGGTCCAGTGTGGATGGCTCCCAGCTACTTACAGGACTCAATGACTGAGTGTTTCATCTTAATCCATGCTCTGCAGAAACCAACATAGACATTATTAGGCTTTCCAGACTTCCGCCGTACCTCATCCAGGTTGGTTTCAAACCCCGAGGCTCACTGCAGAAATCTTTCTTATAAACATTAATAAACGACTCCCATCGTTCTTTAGAAAAGCAGAAATCAGTCTCTGCAATGTCTTGGAAAAGCCTTATGATGAGGAGAGTGTGTGGACTCTCAGCACAGCTCAGACTTGAAACAAAACCCTTCTGAGCACAGGGCCTCACCTGCTTTCCTTGGCTAAACCACAGGCTTCCTGAATTTCTCCATCCCTTATCTTGCTTTTTTATTTCCTTTTTGAGACAGGATCTCTATGTTATCCAGACTAACCTTGAACTTACAATCCCCCTGCCTCCGTCTCCAGTCTGTTGGAATTTCTGGCATGTGCCACCTTGCCCAGTTCATGTGTAATTTCTTGACTGTCCAAACACATCATTCTCTTTCACAAAGATCCCAGTCATCTGACTGCATCAGAATGGCCTTGCTCTCCTGCCTTCAATCCTGGGTATGATTTCCAGCACGGTCTCTTCTGTTGCCCACCTCAGTCATTCGGCTCTCCTGAGGTCTGGCTGCTGAGTTGTGCTTAGAGCTCCAAGCAGATGTGGTGTTGAGACCAACCAGCCATTGAGATTCAACCATGACCAGAGCTAGAACCTCAGGATCTGCAGGAAATGTGGTCCACCATCTCTAGGGACACTTCTCAGAAGCAATCTTATTGCTATTATATGGTAATCTTATTCCCTGCTTGGCAAGACTCTATATGGCAGTTGGCTATGGCTAGCTGCCATGAAGGCCTCCTGCCTCCCACCTCAGTGGGTCTCCTTCTGTCATCCACATTTAAAAAAAAATTGATTTTATTCTACGCCTGTATGCATATAAGTGCACCACATGCACACGGGTGCCCATGGAGGCCAGAAGAGGGTGTTGGATGCCCTGAAGCTAGAGTTAGAGGTGGTTGTGAGTCTACTGAGCTAGATGCTGGGGACTTCACCTGGATCCTCTGCAAGAGCAGAGCATGCTAACCCCTGAGCCACTCTCCAGGCCTCATGCCCCCTTCTTCTCCCTGGTGTAGGTCTCTCTATACAAACCACAGCTAGCTGCTTCTAAATCCCTTTCTGACTAAGCTCTTGAAGGCAGGCGTCCTCTCTTACTCACCCCTGTATCTCCATTGTCCCCAACAAGAGCTGAAAAGAAATGCGCAAGCCTTCCAACTTTCCACTTCAGCACGTGTTTATCTCACTCTATCAGTCAAGCAGACAAATCTACTTAATTACTCCATAATTCAAAACACATTTCCCCAACTGGCCTGCAAAAAGATTGTGCACTACAGCTTCCATGACAAGATCCCCACCCCCTTTTTTCTTTTCTTTCTTTTTTTTTTTTTCTTAAATTTTATCTGGCGGGGGCAGGGGTGGGGGTGGGGCTGCAAGGGCAGAGGGCAGACATGCAGGGATGGGAAATGAATGGGGTCAAGATGCATAATGTAAAAGATGCAGAATAAATAAAAAGAAAGTGAAAGAAAGAAAGAAAGAAAATATCATGGCAGAATCTTCCAAACTGAATCCCTTGTAAAACCTGGAGTATTTTCCTGACATTTGGGTTTAATATTTCAATAAAAAGCAGAGATTGACCTAAGATTTGTGATGACCTCTTTTTTAGTGAGCCCATGTCAGGACCCAATCAGTGTCTATCCCCTCTTTACATTTTAGCAATCTATCTGTTCGATGGCCCATTTTATATATTTGCTGGGACTAACATGAGGGGCACCAGCCTGTGCTTTCTAGAATTCACCTCTGAAATTCAGGGTAACAGACATTTATTCCTTGGTAGGCTCAAGGATTCTTAAAAGCAGTTCCTCGGCCATGGGTTTAAATATTTTTGTTGTCTGAAGTCAATTTTTCTGACCTTAGAGACCTGAGTGCATTTAAAACAATGACCTGTTCTCAATACCCTTCGCTGGAGATTCACCCACCTCTTCAGGGCATAGTGCCATGGATGGCTACCAGCTCTGTGGTGACAGACTGGATACACGCACCAAAGCGCTCCTGGCAGCCATGGACAGAAGTGGATTTACCAAGAAGCTAATGAGGCTTCAGCTGCCTTCATTTTGTATTTCTTTCTTAAAATTTGTCTTCTAAACTGTACCACTTGGATCTGCCTCTAGGCTTTATGGAAGCTCATACATTATGCTTCTGTAGCAAATGTTCTTGTGGCTCTGACCAGCTTATCAAAGTAACAAATGAGAGCCATGGGCGTGTTCTCTACACCTACCAAGAGACTGGCACCACCCTTCACCAAATCGCTTGTTCTTTTGTTTTCCTACAATATGGGGACATTAATCTGTATTTTAGTGTTAGTTGACAGTTATTCATTGTTGACTGACTACAAGTATACCCTGCCTAAAAGTAATCTGGTAAATCAAAGTGAGTATTTTTTCACATACATGCACAGAGTCACACTGGCAGAATGGATATTCTCCATGAAGGAAGCTATCTAATTAGCAAGTCCAGAATAGAGGAAATAAGTCTTGCCGCCGCCAGGAGAGCTGGCTTCTGAACGCGTGCCAGGAAGCAGCAGAAGGCTGAGCGTGTCTTTTAATCCCTGAGAGTTTTAGTTTCCTCACCTGGAAAATAGAGACGGCAACGCCTTCTCACAGAGACGCCGTGAAAAGTGAGATCCTACTTACTAAAATGCTTTGTGAACTTTGGAAGTCGTTTATAGATGGAGGGTGTTGGTGTCCCCCCTGGAACTACAAAATTATACTCAGCTAACACACAGTTTTGTACATCACAGACTGTACATGCCATTGGGAGGCATGAGGGTCAGGAGCCAAAACTTCGGTGAATAAGGATGCAGATATCAAATGCGGTAACAGGTATATCATCAGTTTTAAAAAAACGAGTACAACACTCAGTTTTAAAGGCATTCAGGCCACAGCCTTGCTGTTTGCACACAACAGATCCTGGGTTACACTGGTGTCCTCCAGTCCTTAGACTAATGACCTTTCCCTGTCTTCTCCACGCACGTTCCTACAATCCCTTCTTTATGGGTTGTACTGTTGCCCACCCTCCAACCCAGGAAAATATATCTAGATTTGTAAAGCGCTTACACCTGAAGTTCTAATTATGCCTCCTGCTTGCTTCTGACTTGGGGGGCCGGGTTGGGGCCGGGGGAGGTGCTCCTTCAACCAGAGAAAGAATCTTGGAAAACAGTCGCAGGTTTCCAGAAGATTTGAGAAGTCTTCGCACCCCTGGGCAATTTCTGAGCCCTCGGCTTGCAGGAGGATCTGTTGGGTTGGGAAGCTGTGGCTGGACTTTTCTTAGCTCGTTTGAACAGCAGTTTAAACATGGCTCCCTCTCCTTGCAAGCTGTTGTTTTACAAGAAAGGCCTCATTTCACCAAGCCCCACGCACGCACAGCGGCGCTTCTCGGCGCAGCAGAGACAACTGCGTTCATTACCTCCAGCCCCAACTCTCAGTTCCGACAGGATTCCTGCTTCAGCTCATTATCTCCAGAGCTCCAGCTTCATCAGTCTCCATTAGGAGGTACCCTGCCTTGCTGCCGAGAGGCGAGAGAGAGTGAGCGACTCAGTTCCCCGTCGCAGGTACTGCCGCCCACAGCTGCCTCCCTGCCAAGCACGCCTCTGGATTTCACTGGGCAGAAGCCCACCTTCCTCACCTGAAGGATGCCTGCTGTTCTGAAGTAGCCCTCTGACATCCTGAGACAGCAGTCACCTCTCCTCTAGCTTGCATTGGTGTTTACAGCTTTTCATTCCCGCCATGGAGGAATGGAAGTGTTTCCTCACCTCGTATAACCTTGGTCCCCACCCCCATATCATTGAGTCTGAGTGTTCAACTCACTACTACGCGAAGCATCCATCCCTCCCCTTCTGTGAGCCCTTGGCTTTGAAAGAAAAGAAGGAAATGAGAAAACCAGATCAACTATATGCAGAAGGAAGAGGAAGGAAAGAAAAGAAACCGAAAGGCATGGTGTCGTCTATGGCATCAGGGGATGGGCGGTGGGGGCATTGGACAGTGAACCAGGAACCTTCCACAGAGGGCAGACTGCAGGCCTGTGGGCCTGGGACATGCCTGTAACCACTACAAAAGGCTCCCCCCTCAACCCCACTTTCATGTAACAATCAAGAAGATAAAATTAAATCCATCTACGCTTACGGCTCAGTAGGGTCCCCTCCCACCTCCACTCTTATCAATTTCCCTTCTCTAAATTGGCTAAGACAGGTTTAAAAAAAACCAAAAGCAAGAAATATATCAAAGCTGTGCCAGGGGAACCAGTGTGGGAGTGTGAGCTGCAGAAAGGCCCGTGTGCCTCACAGCCGGTCTACTACGGGGTGAAAGCTCCCCTGCCTGGCATCTGCAAATCTTTAGCTACTGTTGAAGGACAGAGTCAGGAACCAGACTGCAGAACTCACACACAGACCACCGCAGCAGCAGGCACCTTGCCAGGCCTTCATTCCCAGCAAGGAGTCCTGTTCTGTTGGGGTGGCCTGCTCACAGACCACTGGGGTACCCAGAAACTTTCCATGGGAGGGAGGGGAGGACAGAGAGGAAGCTTCTAGCAATCTGCTTCGGCTCCTCCAACCCTCAGTGAGAATGACTGCCTGTCTTCCCGAGCACACGGGGATGGGCTTCCCCTTCATACCTCCCCACCCGCCGCCATTGTTCTTGAACAATTTCTTCTCCCACACCACGTTCACCTGGTTCTTCATCTCAGCAGGAGCCTCTGGAGAACCTAAGACATCCTGGAGATCTGTGAGGGTGTGAGGAGGTAGGTAGAGGAGAAACACAGATAGCCTGGTACAGGAACTGGAAAGGAGCTTCTTCTAGGTCCCATGTCTTATAATAATAAAAGGTGTGTGTGAGTGTGTGTGTGTGTGTGTGTGTGTGTGTGTGTGTGTGTGTGTGTGTGTGCTCACATGTAGGTGTATGCTTTCCCCTTCTATGATAAGGATTGCACTGTGTGTCTTTCACATAGTAGAGACATAACTAAGGAGCAGTGTGTTATTTTATCCTAAAATGTGTTTTCTTTATATTATTCTAACTTTAGTAAATGGCAAAATAGCTTTGACAGGAAATAAAATAAGTGAAAACACGGTTTAAAGAAAATGGCACCCTGTGAGCCTCTAGTGAAGCCAGAGAGAGAGAGCGATCGAGCTAGACCCGGGAGGCACCTCCCCGTGGGCTCAGTCTGTCCCGCCCTGAGCCATGCAGGCTGCAGGCCAGCCCTGTGCAGGGTTTGGTGCGTCCCTGCCTCCCTGCTGTTAATGCATTTAACCCATGCAACCTCTAAGTAGATCTCATCTCCACTCTTGTTTTACATCAGGAAACTGAGACACCATTTGAGACACATAACAACAACAACCCCACCCCCACCCCCACCCCAACACTTTTATTTTTTTCACTAAAAACGCACATTGCTGTTATGAGGATCGAATGAACTGTGTGTGTAAACATTCTGACAATTCCAAGGCATCAATATTATCTCTACATTGTAATTGTTATCAATGGGCTGGGCTAACAGTTGCTTTCCGGGCCAGGGACTGTTAGGTCTCAAACCCTGACAAACAGCTGAGGAGCCTATTTAACCCATCAGAGCGGACCTGGCTGCCACGTTCTCCCAGCATCCCCCAGTCCCTCCTTGTTACGGAGTATGGCTGGCATATACTGTCCCCTACCCTAAACTTCTCCAGCCCAGGGGTCGGGCCGCAGCTCTCTTCCATAAATAATCCAGTCATTTTGGTCACCCGGCCCTTTTGTCTACACGTTCGTTTAGTCTCCTGGCCTCTGGGTCTCCTGGTCTCCCGGCTCTCCCGTCTCCCCTCTCCCTCTCCTCACATGGCCCAGCTCAGAGTCATGTTCACTCTGGACTCTTCCCAGATGTCTCTCTGCCTGGCTATGCTCTTCCTCCTCTGCACATTAAACCTTCTCCACCACACCTAGGAGCAGTTACGTCCTTCCTTTATGATTTTCTTCATTCGGGACCAGCTTTGTTAGGGCCTTTCCTCAGAATTCTCACAGAACCACGAGGTCATATTTGGGGCCTAGGAGGCAGTGAGGTTTGTTTGCGTGGAGTTCCCTAGTTCCCTCTGCTTGCAGTCACGGCCTTCATCGGAATCAGATACCTTTCTCCTACTTCCTGGTCACACCTGCAGGACCGGCAGGGAGGCTCCCTAGGGTGCTCCAGGAGGCCCAGGAGAGGCTCTGCCCTGAGCTCCTGCTAAATCGAGTTGTGTCTCCTAAAAAGCATGGAAAAATCCTGACCCCACTTGCAGGAAATGGGATCTTATTTGGAAATGGGGTCTTTGAAGATACCCACCCCACCCCCCACTCCCCCACCCCCCGCCCTTGATAAGAGGGCAGGGCACCCTCCCAGCCCACTCCCTTGGCAAAGCTGGGGTTCGGGGAGGGGGTGCCCAGTCTAGACAACCAATCTGCAGGCTGGCCTGGTTCGGGGAGGAACAGGATCATCACATTTTCAATGGGAAGCTGTAGTGGGCCTGCCATTTTAGGGTGCACACAAAATGAGAAAGCAGAGGAAAGAGAAAGCTGGGTAAGCAAACGCAAGTAGATTGGAGAGAAGAAAGCGGGTGTGTGTGTGTGTGTGTGTGTGTGTGTGTGTGTGTGTGTGTGTGTCTAGGTGTGTGTGTGGGGGGGGTGTAGAGTTGTCCTTTCCTGAGCCAGGCCTCCCTGGGTCCCTGCCAAGTGCACCTTTTAGTAACTGTCCCTCCTATTCCCCCTGGCCATCCATTCTTTTTCGTGTGCCTAACCTGACCTGGGTACGGTGGTCTGTGCACAGTAGAGCAAGGGCTTCGACATTTTATTCAGCCCACTTTTCCTGGTCTCTTGTCTGAATCTGAGAAACGGTGGAGTAGGTTAGTTAAAATCTTAAGTCGGATTCATCTAAAAGCTCCACGACATTAGGCATAAGATGAAATTGCCGTGGAACCCTGGGACAAAGTGATAGATTCACAACACGCCCCCACGGTTGGGCATGCCCGGCAGACCTAGACACTTCCGCCTAGCCATTTCCGGGTCAAAATAGCCATTTCTGGGTCAAAACGTCTCCCGTGAACAGGACCCCATGGCTTTGCATGGTTGCATAAAGCGCGCAGCGCAAGCATGTGATCTACGTGCATACGTGGAGTAGCCACATGAGCCTGTGTGCGCAGGCGCGGTCCAGCCTTTATAAGCCGGTGCCATATTCCCGGCCTCCCTCCTTATGTGCATGTCTTCCCACAGGCCTGAGCACACCTGTCTCTCTTTCTTATCTTAATAAAACTCTTGTTAGTGGATTCTGTCGTGTTTCGTGACATTTCCTGGCAGGGTAAGAAGGAGAAAGGCAGGGGCAGAGCAAGACATGGCAGTGTTGACGGGCGTGAAGCTTGCCAGGGCCTCAGGTCTGACCCCCAGAGCCTGAGGATCAGTTTACCCTTTTCCAGGAATGGAGACTGATCTAAAGCAACACATACTTTGCCAAGATCACACTATCAGCAGTGGACAAGACTAGACGAGAGAAACAGTGAGGCTGTTCAGGAACCAGCCACGAGGTGGTGGTCAGATGGAGGGCAGCCCTCTGAGGCCAGAAGAGGGATGGATGAGGAGGGGTCCTAACGGTGATATGTAAGTGAACTTGACCGGTGTGAGAGGAGAGTGGAGCACACCCTCCAGGGTGGAGACTATCTTGCAGAGGCAAGGCCCTGGCCCTCATCACACCAAGACCAACTTCCGGAGATTTGAGACAAAGGTCCCCGGGGTGGGCCTCTCCCTGCAGCTGAGAGCACAAGCCACCCCTACCCCCAACAGCAGGACATTTCTAGAAGCCGCTGTTGGCCTGGAGCCTCACACCAGAGCCCTGTGTTTACACAGTCAAGAGAATTGAATCTCACATAATCATATATGTGACAAAGGCCTCAGCTATAAGCAACGTTAATGAAGACAAATGCATGGGCCAAACTCTTCAGGCTAGGCAGCCTCTCCCAGGGCCCTGCCTGCATGCCGGGAGGCTGCTCCGAGGGGGGGATGGGCTGGCTCTGGCAGCAGCTCTGACTGCCTGATGGAGATGTATGAGATGCCTCTAGGCCTGGGCCTCCCCGCCTGACCCAGGCAGGCAGTCATAGAGGTGTGGAGGGCATTTTAAGATTCTAAGAGCACATTTTCACACTTTCATGAAAGCCATCTTAAGGCAACCACGCATGCATTGGGGAGTTGGTTGCAAGGGTATAATGGTGTTAAGTAAACAAATTCTCTACATCCTGGTGGCTGCTGGTGGGGAAGACAGCTGTTGGAATTTTAGTTTCAGCTAGGCAGTGAGTAACCACACCCTATGAAGCACTTTACTGAGCACCATGAATTGGTTGTGCATACAGCTCTTAGCTAAATGTCCTTCTACCCTTTAGGGTCTCTTGTGTCATCCTTACCGTCTACTTCTCTTTGTGACAGATTAGAAAACATTCAGCATTGAGACTCCCACTCCAATCTCTCCTGAGAGGCTCAAAGTCAATCAAAAGAGGCAAGCATTTATAAATCAAGTTGCCTCGCTTCAGAGCTGCGGGACTACTATGACGTAGTGGCAAGATGGACAGCCAGCAGGCTGCACCTCAACAGGCCACGTCTGATGCTCAGAACCATTCAGACAACCTCCAGAAGTGGAAAGACAGCAGTCTCAAGGGTTTCTAGAAATCGGACATGCAATTCCACCCAGTTACCAGGCAGCATTCACACCCAGCTGCAGGGAAAACAGGGTCATCCATCACTTAGGCATTTGCTCCATGCAGTTCAAGAGACCGCATGAACGATAACCTCCTGGTCATGGGGCAGGAGAAAGGGCATCTTTCCAGAGTCTGCATGAAGGATTCTTAGAAGTTTCCTGACGCAAATGAAAGAAGCCAATATCATTAGGTCAATATGAAGGAGTTGGAAACTAATTAGTCAGTGTAGAGACCGGATCGGCGGACGGCCATGTAACAGTGGAATGAAAACTTGGCAAGTCAGTAAAAGGCTTGCATTCAGACAGTGAAATAACACCAGGTCTCTTGCCCTGTGGAAGAAATCGCAGTGACTCAGTAAAAGAAAGTAAGTTAGGGGACAGATCCACTGTCACCAGCAATCTCCTGCAGGGGATTTCTCTTAATGGACACAGATGAACTTTTCCATGCCCTGGAAGGAAGTGAACAGAAAACATAAATATGTTCTAATAATGCAAGGCAGGCCAATATTAGGATCCATGTGTACAGCAGAAATGAACCATACCGATAACACACTTGGGCAAACAGGTTTCCAGCACCAACAGAGTGACCATGAGTCAATAAGACTGCAGGGAGGGGGGGGGGGCACCATGACAGCGTAGGCATTGTTCAATGTGACTTAGCCCACAGCCACACCCACTTAGTGGAGGCAGAGAGAGGCTTGTCGCCTGGGGCTTGTCTCTCACTCCAATTTCCTCTCCTAAGACAAAGGGTTGGGCTAGATGAACTCCAAGGTCCCTATGGCCCAAAGATGCTACTGTTTGTTAAGATTTCCCAAGAGGTGCTGGGTCATCATTCGCCCAAAGCTGGTCAACACGGTGCTGCAGGAGGGTCCAGGACAGGGCGTCCTAAACCAGGGCTGGGTTTGACTTCCCTCATGCATGTCACAGGACTTATCAGATTCTCAGAACCTAATAAAATGATATCACTTCATTTTGGACCTAACATAACATTTTATGACCACATGGTGGCCACTATCTCCTGGTGGGTCAAAAATCCCTTGGATGGTGAAGCTGGAAAGCACCGGATTTGGGTTCCTGTTGTACTGCTAGGTGGCTGAATGGTTCTAGACTGGCCACATTCACGCTGTCGAATGTTAAGTGGCCATTGAGAAGAATGAGGGGGCCATGCAGGAACTCACACGGAAAGAGTGACAGCCACAGTCCGGTAATTAAAAGTTTAAAAGTAAACAGCAAGGCCGGGATGATGTAAAGTTCTTGCAACACTAGCAAAAGGCTCAGAGTTCAAAGCCCAGAACTCACATGAGAAAGCTAGGTGCAGCTGCACACACTTACACTCCCAGCTCTGGGGAGGCAAGGACAGGTGTGGCCCTGGGGCTCCGTGGCCTGGGACTCAATGGCCAGACGGCCTAGCCTAGCAGGGGAGGTCCAGGTCAAGGGAGAGACTCTGCCTCAAAGAGCAAGGTGCATGTGCCTGAGGAACATCATCTGTGTTGACCTCTGGCCTACACACACACACACACACACACACACACACACATACACACACACACACACATTTTTAATAAGGTAAATGGCAGACAAGAGCCCAAAGCTCCAAGTTATCTATTGATAAACAAGTAGAAAAAGTGTAATGTACACAACCAACTGAGTATTTCCCAATGCTGAAAGAAAGAAACCCTGACACATCCTACAAGGATGAACCATGATGGTATCAGCCAGTCACAAACAGTCACAAGCATTTCACATATACGGAGCACCTAGAACACTCAGATTCATAGAGTTAGAATGCAGCACTCTGCTGGTCAAGGGCTGGGTCAGTAGAGAGAGTGAGTATTAGTGTGCAATGGATGCAGTTTCAGTTTGAGAAGATGAGAACCACTATGGGGATGGATGGCGGTGATGTTTGCACAACAAGGTGGATGTAGCTAACATCACTGAACCATACACTTGAAAGGATTAAAATGGTAAATTTTATGCTACACACACACACACACACACACACACACACACACGCACGCATACATATATATATTAATATATATTTGCTACATGTAAAAAAGCAAGCAGCAGAACAGAATGCCCGCCATCAAACTGTGGTCCTGGACAGCAGCATCTCATTCAGCAGAACCTTGTTAGAAACAGATCGTCCAGCAGGAGGATCCAGCAACCCTGAACCTGATGCTGCGGGGACGGACCACACATCCGGAGTTTTAGTCAGTCTCCTGCATTCTGATGAGTTTCAAGGTCTTGAGGACTGCTGTGTCAGGCACTATTTCTGAAACTTTACTGCACATTCAAACCACCTAGGAAGATGTTATAACTCCCACCTCCCAGATCATACTCCATGTCCAAATACATCAGCATCCCCGGGGCAGCAGGGAGGTGGGGGAGGGGCCCAAAGTCCAGGGCCAGCCCTTCATTTCATAGCACTATCATTTATAACAAGGTACAACCAGAGATCACACCACTGTGAAGGCAAATGTCCGCCTGCTGCCGGCCACTTCTCCCAGAGCTACAGGCCTCACACAGGGAACAGCCACTTCCTGAAGCCACTGAGAGGAGAGTGGCCAATGAGGGACCGGACACTTTCATTCCTTCTCCATTATGTTAAACTAAGGACTGTCAATGAGGTTTTCAAACGCGGTAGCATAGTCCAGACATGCGCATTTAATAAGCTGAAAGTTCTATCACATGCGTAAAGTTTTCAAAGCAAGCACCAGGCTAGCCAGCCATTCTAATCACAAGATGACAGCAGGTTTAATTTTTTTTTTAAATAATAAAATATTTTAAATCCTCATTTAATCCAGGCTGGTCTTGAACTCACTACTACAGGATGGACTTGAACTTCTGACCTTTCTGTCTCTACCTCCTAGTGCTGAGATTACACCATGTCCAGTTTTATGTGGTGCTGGGGAATGAACTCAGCTTTATGCATGCTAGGCAGGCACTGGACTATACTCTCAGCCCCGGCAGAGTTAATTTTTAAAACACATAGATCTGGTATCAAAGTTGGGCATCACTTGAAAGCTGCTGGCCACGTCCTTCCTTCAGTCCTGTTAGCACACCGGTGGAGATGAGCTGACACATTTGAAGCCTTTTGGGGGTGTATTCCCGGACACCCTCCCTTGCCATACTTCTGTGACCGTCCATGGGAACCCCTGGAAAGCATGTCTAGTTGTGGTCCCAGGAACAGCGGGGATGGTCAGGCTCCCACGGTGTATGCATGTTCGAGGACATTGCAGCAGCCTACCTGAGTGGGCTCCAGGACAGGAAAGCCACGGCACTACTGATGTTCGGGGGCAATAGGGCCTCCACACACAGTCAGTCCCTATGACACACAGTCAGTCCCTATGACACACAGTCAGTCAGTCCCTATGACACACAGTCAGTCCCTATGACACACAGTCAGTCAGTCCCTATGACACACAGTCAGTCCCTATGACACACAGTCAGTCCCTATGACACACAGTCAGTCCCGTGCCACAGCTGCCTGACGTCTAGACCTCCTTTGTCCTCAGTGCATGCTTGACCACCAGCAGCAAAAAACAAAACAGTGACAATCACTCTCACCATAGTAAGGTCTAGCTGGGGAGCAGGAGGGACTGGGGTGACTCCTCTCTTTTGTAGCACCTCACAAATGCGGACGTATAAAAGCTCCAAAGCCCCTGCCCCATAGACTTGATGCTAGAGTAGACTTTGGAAAGCAGAGAGTCACTACTGACTGAACAGCAGTCACTGCCCGAGTGGCAGGGGCCCCAGGACCGAGCTGCGGTTGGCCCCGGAAGAACAGGTTCTTTGCAGATGGACTCTGAACACTGGGATTCATGGACTGTCAGCTGTAAGGCCCAGGGCATAGTCTACGGTGTTCAAGCAGGGCTGGTGACCTGCGCTCACAGGACAGAGGCATAGGGGCAAGGAGGGGACAGAGAAGAAGAAACAACAGCTGTCCTTGTTTACACGGGCTCCGAGTCATCGTCCGTTTATGACCTTTCTATTTCCTGGAAATGCAGCCCTAAACCTCATCTGCTCTCCCTCCTTCCCCCTAGAGGAGCGACGACCGAGGCTCCAGGGAATAAGGGCCACACCCAGGCAGAATGGGGAGAGCCTGGGGCCCAAAGTCCAGGGCCAGCCCTTCCAGCTCACAGGCAGCAAGATCAGCGACTCACTCTATCTCACCGCCCTCTCTCTGGGTCAGTAGGCCCCAGGGCTCTCCAGCCTATGGAAATCATGGAACAGGAAAAAAGAGGAGAATGAGAACATGGGCTGCCAGTCCACAGCCCTGGCATTAGGGTGACAACATTTGGAAGAATGCCAGACATCTGGAGCCTTGATTCTTCCCCATCTCCCCAGCTAAGATTCAGATCTACATATTCTGGACTCTTTCTATCCCATTTGGCCCATGCTTTAAATTACCCAGAACTGGGGCTGCATTATTTTGTTGAAAAATCCAAGTTGCAATGCAAGGCATGCCTAAAGCCTAAATGCAGACAGTGTGGACTTAGTCTGGCTGCATGCCACTTACTCCAGCCCCACGTGATAAATCCACAGCAACATGCCTGTCCCTTCCCAGTGCACAGGAGACACGACAGCCCAGGTACCTCAGCAGGGCCCCTCTGGAGCCAGACAGGAGGAGAATAATTTAGGGAAACTAAGGCGTACATGGAGAGTCGGGGGCAGCTTGTAGAAAAATCCTGTAAGAAGGTAAGCCTCAGGCATATACCAGAGCCCCGGAACAAGCCTATGATAACAGTAATAACATTGGCAATAACAGTTCTCATTGCTTGTTCCTACGTGCTGTGCAGGATTCTCATACTACCCTTGGCTGTATTGGGGACTGAATCTCTGGAAAACCACCCTCTCTCCAAGGTAGCCCCCTGGAGGACGGTCTCTTTCCCTCTGCTGGTTCTCTGACAGGCACATTTTGACTCTCCAACTTCAACATTCTAGTTCAAGTCTTGGGCAGCTGTAGGCCGGGGTCTGCTTCTGCCCACCACTGATAGACACTGTCTACTTTAAGGAGCCCCTGATAGCTGCCAATAAACGAGCCAAGATTCTGGAGAGATGTGGCAAGGAATGGCTATGTAAGACCAGGGAGGTAAAAAACTGTTAGCTAGTGGCCAGACCCCTATGGGTCAAGTGAGAAGGGTCTCTCGGTTTGTAAAAACACAAAATGTTAAACGTCCTAAGTGAAAACAATAGTGTTGCTGCCTTTAGAGAACAGCTTGTCCTTGATACCTTCAGAAAGCACATGTCCTGTGTCTGCATAAGCGCGCTTCAACATGAGTCATTTTCTAAGGAGTGTGTCCCGAGGGAGTAAGGGAACGGAGTAAAAATAGCATGGCTGTTGACTGCCCTGGTGGCCGCATGGAGCACAGGGTGTCCAGAGAGTCACTGCATTGTCACACGTTGCCTTCATAACAAACTCTTCAGGGAGGCGTGTCACTACAGATGAGGAAATGGAGGCTGGGCACAGTTAAAAGGTTCTTATTGATGGCAGGGCCTGGTTAGAACCAAGTTTGCCTGACTCTGAAATCACAAAGAATGCACAAAGCTTTCCCGGAAAGTTGTGATGGTCTTCAAAGATACACTGCAGGATTCCTTTCAGCTAGGGTTTTCAACTCCTCACATGTTCTTCCTTTTTTTGTCTTTTCCCCCCAACCCCACCTCAGTTCAGTCAGAATGAGTTTTAGATGTGGAGTTAGCCTTCAACCTCGTCTTAGTTACTCCTCTATTGCCGTGAAGAGAGAGCATGGCCAAGGCAACTGATAAAAAAGTATTTAATTGGGGACTTGCTTACAGTTCCAGATGGTTAGTCCATGACCTCAGTGGGGAGCATGGCGGCAGGCAGGCAGGCATGGTGCTGGAGCAGTAGCTGAGAGCTCACAACTTGAGACACAACCACTAGGCAGAGCAAGAGTAACTGGGAATGGAGTAGGCTTTTGAACCTCAAAACCTAACCCCAGTGCTATACCTCCTCCAACAAGGCCACACCTCCTAGTCCTTCCCAAACAGTTCCACCAACTGGGACCACGTATTCAAATATATGAGCCTGTGAGAGTCAGTCTATTCAAACAATCACAAGCTGCAAAGAGTCTATTAGACACTTGGAGACAGCCCAGTTGGGAATCTGTGGATGAGCACCACTTCTGAACCTATGCTCCAAACAGCACAGCTTGATTATACAGATTCAAACACCTGTATTGATCCAAATTGGCCATCACCTAACGCTACCACGTCTGGCCTGCCCGTGTTCCAGCTGTAGAGTGACTGGGCAGGAGTGCCTCGGGAGATTTTCCACTAGCTTCCTGAAGCTCTAGTGGGTTGATCTGTGTCCAAGGTCATCATTCAAACTGGCCAATGCCAATTCCAGACCTGGCAAGTCTAGCAAATGCAGTACTTCAGCCTGCGCTGCTCAAATTGGTCCCTTATGTTAAGGAGAACCCAAAGCTGCAAGCAATTAGCACCCATTTCGTGAGACTAGGGAGAATGATCAAGAGAACAGACGTTCACAATGGCTATTTCTGTCCATACGGAAAGATGGTATGTTGTGTGCATGTTTTTTAAAAAAATATATACTTCAGATATGTTCTTAAAGCTTACATTTTTAATTGGAGTTTTAAATATTATTCCAGGAAAAGCAGTATAGTCCCTTTCACATCAGAAGGAGACCTGTAAATAAACTAAAAACCTGCTGGAGCCTTCATTGAAGAATTAACACAGTGATGAACTTGTGTATTAGTGCAAATTTATCAAACTGAATAAATCACAACTTTGATCAGTCATGGAATCTCAGTATTCAAAGGGACCTTGGAAATCACCTATTCTCAGAGCAAGGACCATGGGAAACACCTGGGCAGTGGAGAAACCCCCTCCTGATTAGAGGATGAACTAAGAGACGAGGGGTGGGAGGTAGCATGTATGGGGGTTGAAGGCTCTGCCTGGGGTCAAAGCTCTGCTTTGTTTTTGTGGGGGCAGCATAAGCCAGGATGACAGACTGGACCCGCAGTGGCTACTGTCCTCATTACTCTGACCAGACACACACCTAATGGGAAGCAACTTAGGGCAGGAAAGCTGTATTCGGGTTCATCTGTCATGGTGGAAGGGCGTGGTGGTGGAGAGCGAGGTGACTGGTATCATTGTGTCTGCAGTCAAGAAGCGGAGACAGATGAAGGTGGACGCCCTGTTTGCTTTCTCCTTGGTTAAGCCTTCCTGGAAATCCCCTTACACGCATGGCTAGAATGTTCCGGGTGGTAATGGTGGTGACGAACCATCACCTTTTTTACCGTTGTAAAATAGGGACTTGCCGCACGAGGTTATCCCAAGTCATAAGGGAGATGGTCCACAGGAAGAGTGTGGGATACATATAATGGCCAGGACGTCAGCACCCAGGAAATTTTAGCTCCCTAGAAAAGGGAGCCCCCAAATAGAAGCCAACACTGTTGACATTGTAGTCTTTCTCTTTTCTGCCCATGGAAGAAAAAAAACAAAAAACAAATTGTTGGATCCTAAACACTCAGGTCACCAAGGACAACAGCTTGATGCCCACAATTGCCCCTGAAAAAATGACCTCCCTTGAAGGGCGTCATGCTTTATCTAAAAATGAAGCCGAACCCTGTATGAGAGCTACAGTCTGCCTCCTTTTACTATGAATGAGGGCAAGTGGCGGCTGCCTCCATGGGGTCTCTTCCTCTTTTCATGTGCATGTGTGTGTACTGTGTATGTGTGGCATGCCCTCAAAAGTTGGCATATGTGTATACAGACTCATGTACATGTCTGTGCATGTATATGGAAACCCAAGGTTGGTGGGACTCTTGTTTTCTCTTCCACCTTATTCTTTTATTTTAATTTCTTATTTCATTTTTTTAATTGAAAATGGATTTTTTTTCATATGGCTTATTCTAATCAGTTTCTCCTTCAACTCTTTCTAGGTCCTCCCCACCTCCCCACCCACCAAGTCCTCATCCTTTCTCTCTCTCATTTAGAAAACAAACAAGCATCTTAAAAAAAAGAATACACACAAACCAGAATAGAAAACCAACACACAGAAAAAAATGGGGGTGGGGGGCAAAGAGAAAGCACAGGAAATATACAGATGCTGAACTACATACACACTCCCACCCATGGAAGTCACATAAAAACACAGTTTTGGAAAACATAATATATAAGCAAAAGACATGTAAGGTTAAAAAAAAAAAAGCAAACAAACAAAAAAACCAGTATGTCTGGGCAAAGCATAATGAGACAAAAAAAAAAAACCTCCAAAAATACCACTGACTTGGTTGGTTTTATGCTGGCCATGGGACCTGCCCTTATGTGTGGTTTGTATACCCAGTTGTGGGAGAAAACTGATTTTTCCTTTGTGAATGATTATCAACTGGAGACATAGGGATGGAGGCTTGTGTCCACTTCCCTTCCGGTTCTGAGATCATCTGGCTTAGACCTGTGCAGCCCCCCATGCATGCTGCCCCAGCCTCTGTGAGCTCCTATGTGCATGGGTCCTGCTGTTCAGAAGGCCGTGTTTCCTTGGTGCCCTCCACCCCCACTGGCTCTGACACTCTTTCTGCCTCCTCTTCCGTGGAGTTCCCTGAGCCAGGGGGAGGGATCTGATGGAGACATCTCATTTAGGACTGAGTGCTCCGACGTCTCTCATTCTCTATACACTGTCCAGCAGTGGATCTCTGTATCTGTTCCCATCTGCTGCAGGGGGCAGTTTCTCTGGTGATGGCTGAGCCAGACAACGATCTATGAATATAATAGAATGTCACTTTATTCTTTGCAGCTGGTTATCTCTATCAAACCCAGAGCTCCCCGACATGGTGAGTCTCTTCAGCTAGCTTGCTCTGGGACATCCTCGGTATCTACTTCCTGAGGCCAGAATTTGTTGTTACAAGACTTTTCCTGGGGAGACATCTCACACACACACACACACACACACACACACACACACACACACACACACACATCTACTCACCCCAGATAGGCAGCCCATGATATCAAAATACAGATACCACCAAAGTCCAACTTGGGGAACCAATGAGTTTTATTGGGGTTACTTACAGGAGTATAGACTTGGGGTTACTACAGGAGCATAGAAGACTCAAAGAAAGCTACATCACTAAAGCCCATCCCAGTACAGGTGAAAGCTCAGAAAAACTGGGAACATGGAGACCACCGAACAGCCTGCGGGCTGCTTAGCAGGTCGTGGAGTGTCCTCTCCATGTGTCTCAGTTGGCAGAAACTTCTAGACAGTTTTGCTGCCCTCTGCTTCTTCAGGCAGCTTGGCTGGCCTCCGAGTCTTCTTTGCCTCTTGGTTTGTCTGAGAGTGACTCTCAGAAGCTTGGCAGTTTACTCTTGGGGAGGAGCCTAGAGAATCTCGTCAGTTTCAGGGACTTCCTTGAGCTATTTTGAGTTGTTTGCCTTCCTGTTTAAGGAACTTCCCCACATGAGGCAATGTTTCCATCTCAGAGGAAACTGAATTCTAGATAAACCACTATGCCCCTCCCTACCTGACGTTTCCTTGGGTTCTGGGGGGCTGGGCTCCAGTCCTGTTCCTTGAGTAGCAAGTACTTTAACTGCAGAGCTGTCTTCTGAGCCCCCTCCAAGGGGTCCTGATGCCAATCTGCTCAGGGTTTAGAATGCTGGAAAAATTTCTGACCAAAGGTTGAGCTTAGATATAGAATCTAAGCTGTAGCCATTGTGGCCGGAAATGGTTAAATTGAGATACAGCTCTGCATTCATTACATCTCTATCACAAACCTTATGCTTTTAAATCATTATGTTGAGAGACAGACTGCAGAGTAGTGGGAGAATGACAGGTTCCAGGACAGAACAGATCCTGTAGCCATTGGTTTTTGAGGTATGTCTCATAGCCCAGGCTGGCCTCGATCTAACTATGTGGTTGAAGATGACCTTGAACTCTTGATTCTCCTCCCACCTCCCAAGTGCTGGGATTACATGTGTGAGTCACCTTTCTCAACTCGGATGCTATTTTTCTTGTGGAATCTTGGACAAAAGACATGTTGTCTCTGACCTGCAGTTTTCTCACACACAAGTTGCTGTGATGGACTAGTACAGGACCAGCCACACAGTTGATGCCCAATACGTATCTTTCTTGCACATTTGTGATCTTAAAAAGCAGCTCTAGTCTCTGAATAGAAAACAGGTCATACTAGTTGACTCCATATACTGTGCCAGTGGGACACAAGACCAAGATGGAGGACTAGAGCATTCACTATTCAGCACCCGAACTGTGGACATGGTATTTGTTAGGGAAGTCTGCCTGGAATTATAATTTCCAGACTCATAGTGCATTAGAGACAGCTGTACTTCAAGGAAGAGACAAGTGTCTCCATTCTATTTCTGCAATGAGCTAGTTCCCCTTCCCTGCCTCTGGCAAGTCGTTTAACATTTAACCTCTTATCTCTGACTCCAAATCTGCAAATCAGGGGTTTCGACTGACCAGCATCTAAAGGCCTTACAGCTCCCCAGACTCCATGTTCCTTTAGTTTGGATCATGTTACACCTTACAATGTTTGGCCATACTCGACTTCCAAGCCACAGGGCCTTGCTCCACATCTTCTACTTAAGTTAACAGCTCCATCTAAACAGAGACTGTGCTAACAGAACTCCAGTGGCCAAGCTGCCAGCTGTCACAGCTTCACCTTCTGCTTACTTTGAGATCAGCTGAGGCCATGTTTGCTGGGAGCAAATGGATCTGCTGCGAAGATAAGATTTTCCCGTGAAGATGAGATTTCCAATGAGCTTAAAGCAGTGAAAATGCTCTAAAGACTGTTTTTGACTAACGGATGCCGCATGAATTAAAAGCACAGATCCAACCTCCTACACATCCTCAGGTTTTAGTATGCTGTGGCTGAGAGGAACATCCCTTAATGCTTCAACTGAATTCCTCTCTCACTAGAAACATTTTTGTTCCAAACAGAAAAAATAATGGAGGGGGGGGACCACAACATGCCAATCATAGTCTCGAACCAGGACGAGGGCCTTGGCATTCTAGACTAAGATCTCACAAATGGTGCGAGTGATTCACATTGCCAATTGCTTCTGTGGGTTTTGCACCCAATAGATCAGGAGCTCTCCAAAGCCAGAGACGATACTTCATTCATATATGGAACAGGCACAGGTACACTGTAGATGCTTATATACCTTTCTAAGAATGCGATGATAAAATACCACAGGCTGAGGAGCTTAATACATTTATTGTCTCACAGGAAAAAGAAAAGACTTAAAGATGTTGCAGGATTGATGTCTCCTGAGTTCTCTTTCTGTGGATTGCAGGTAGAGGTCTCCTGTGTGAGCCTGTCTAAATCTCACCATTTTATGAGGTCACAGCAGCCAGATGGAGTTAGGAACCAGCTGTATTCATTTCGTTAAGTGTCCCTTTAAACACTCTGCCTCTAAATAGCCGTGTTTTAACCACTCAGGGCTAGCTAGGCCTTTTCCATAGGAACCATGGCAGCAGGGATGGTGTGGAGTCATAGTTCAGCTGTAATATTGCTCAGGACAGTAAGTTTTATGTGAATGTTGAATAGAGGGTAGTATAAGAAACGATGGGTAGAGAGATAAACAGCCAAGTTACCATCAAATAATTAACTGAGTGAATTTGTAGGCTAAATAATACTAATATATAAATAATAATATATAAAACTGTGTGTGGGTACATATGTGAGTGTATGTGTACATGCATGTGTGTAGTAACAGCTCAAGAATCTTAAGTTACATATTTTAATCCAGGCTTATACTTTTAAGCATTACCAAATTCTATCACGCTGATGGGGGGGGGGGTGAAGACAACTAGTCACACTCTGGCTCACCAATGGCATTTCCCTTTCCAAATCATTCCCATCCATAAGGACTTCCTGTAGCTTGAGTATCGTCTACCTTCCCACAAATACTTACGTTCTTAGAACCTTCACATTTCAGAAAGAGCGTGGTTTTAGGTAGATCTGTTGCCTGACATTTTATTGTTTATTTGCTTTTAACTGAAGCCTGTCAATATTTAGCTTCTGGGTTGCCTCAGTACTTCGACTCTGCTCTACAACCTTCGCCCTTAGGAGGGCTGGGGGGATGGCTCGGTACATAAAGCTGCACAAACAGGAGAACCAAAGTTCAGGTCCCCCGCACTCAGGGGACGGTGGCTGGGCATGGCGGCTGCCTGTAGTTCCAGCCTCAGAAGGCTGGCACAGGGATCCTCGGAGCAAGCCGGCTAGTGAGACTAGCCAAACCTCGAGTTCTGGATTTGAATTTCAATTTGGATTGAAAGATCCTGTCTCAAAGAATAGTGTGAAGAGTGGTTGAGAGAGAGTCCAACATCAACCCCAAGCCTTCACAGGCACATGGACATCCGCATGTACACACACAAACACGCACACGCAGATATATCACATACATGCCCATGGACATCCGTGTGTATACACACAAACACGCACACACAGACATATCACATACATGCACATGGATATCCACATGTATACACACAAACATGCACACACAGACATATCACATACATGCACATGGACATCTCCATGTACACACACAAACACACACACAGACATATCACATACATGCACATGGACATCCGCATGTACACACACAAACATGCACACACACAGACATATCACATACATGCCCATGGACATCCACATGTATACACACAAACACGCACACACAGACATATCACATACATGCACATGGATATCCACATGTATACACACAAACATGCACACACACAAACATATCACATACATGTACATGGACATCTCCATGTACACACACAAATACGCACACACAGACATATCACATACATGCCCATGGACATCTGCATGTATACACACAAACATGCACACACAGACATATCACATACATGCACATGGGCATCCGCATGTACACACACAAACACACACACAGAGACATATCACATATATGCACATGGACATCCGCATGTACACACACAAACATGCACACACAGAGACATATCACATACATGCCCATGGACATCCGTGTGTATATACACAAACATGCACACACAGACATATCACATACATGCACATGGATATCCGCATGTATACACACAAACATGCACACACAGAGACATATCACATACATGCCCATGGACATCTGCATGTATACACACAAACATGTACACACACAGACATATCACATACATGCCCATGGACATCCACATGTACACACACAAACATGCACACACACAAACATATCACATACATGAACACGGAAAGAAGACAAATGAACGAAGGGAAGAAGGCAAACGCCCATCAGGAATCTCAGGGAATCTCCTTTCGATACATTTCTTGAAACTGAAACTCAGAAGCCAGATCCCCTGCTAGTATCACTACCATTTCTCTTGTAGCTGTAGCATAGACTTGGTCATGTGTAAAACTATCAGGGTGGGTGTGGATCTGTATCCAGATACGGGTCAGAGGACCCCTGCGCTCCTTCCCCATGCCCTATGATGCCCCACGCCGTCTTGCTGGCTATGAGTCTGACTCAGAATGGCCTTTCCTTCACTGGTATCATGACGTCAAGTGCGTGTGAATTCACTCATCTCTTGCTTATCCATCCCTCCTGGAAAAATTATTTAACAGACAAGCCAGGGAAGAAGTGACCCTTACTGTGATTTTTTTTTGAAGTTTCATTATAATATATACTAATTCTGCACTTAAAAACAGAGAGATAAGTGGATAGTGTGAGCTCTATCTGTATAATATGAGAATTAGATATTAATATTTAAAGACAAATTTATTGTGGTCCGTTGTCAGTGACAGTGATGAATTGCTGTAACTTTGACCTCTAGGCAGATCAGCTGCTGTAAACCTTGGGAATGCCCTCCGCTGACTTCCCCTGGGACTTTCTGAGATGAGGTACCACATCTCCACAGATGCCATTAGGCAAGATGCCATTGATTTAGATACATGTGTAGAAGGGAACCGGCTGAAGAGTTCCAGGTTCCTCCCCACTACAGAGTGGTTTTCTTCCCCCCCCCCCCCATCCCCACGCACCTAGACATTTGTACCAGAAATTGATTAAAGACATTTGTGCTATAAAACTCCTTGTCGGGGACCCAAACCAAGTGATTTCTGGCCCTTCTCTGTCTGTCTGTCTTTTAAAAATGTGTTTTAACCGTCCTATTTCAGACATGTTTTATTGTGCACCCTTTCGCATTCTTCTTGAGAAAGAAGGCGTTATATAAATCACCCTGGAAGGCAGCCCTCACACCAACACAGTCGTCACAGAGCACGAACAGCGCAGTGGACGGGGGATCAAGTGAGGACTGCCTTCCCTCAGGCCTGCTTGGCTGGGGACACCTGTCACTTCCCGGCTAGTGTCTGCGCTCTGTGGGCTGAGTGATGGAGGAGGACCGTGCAGGGGTGAGGAGTCCTGCCCTGCCAGGAGCATCTGATTTTCTCAGGCTTGGTCTGCTGACAGGTTCACATCACAGAGGGACATGGGTGTGGTGGCGAGAGCTGCTGTGTGGACTATTTCTTTGGCCGTCTAAATGGTTATTAGAGCACAGGTGACTGGCATGTGGACTGAAAAGGGATTCTGTCATCAGATGACTCGTAGGGGCAGGGAGGGGAATATGAACAGTTTTTTTGTTCTCAAGACTATAAGAAAGTATAGCTCTAAGTCCATGGAAAATGAAGTGACTGGAAGGTTAAATTGCGTAGACATGATGCTCACCACAGGGATCATGGAGAAACCAGGAGTTGGGCCCTGTTCTTGCAAATGTGCCAGGCTCATCTTCCACCTTGAGTCGTGAATGCTTAGACCAGTCATACGGTGACTGACAGGAGGTGAGGCGGTGGACAGAAAGCCCCCAGCACAGGCCTGAGCTGTGGTGAAAGCTCAGCAAAGGTTAACCATCAGGGAACATGTAAGTCATGAGGCCAGATGCTCTGTGAGACCTGGCTGGTGACTTGAGTCATACAGAACTCCATTCCAGGACTGGAGACTCCATGTAATCTGTTCTGCCCATCCATTCATATGTAATTCTGGAGAGGAAGGTAGCCAAGGAAATCGTTATGTCCGCGTGACGCCCACTAAGGCCACAAGAAGGACTTTGCAGTCAAGAGCAGATACAAGGGAGAGATAGAAAGTCGGGGAACGAAAGGCTGGGGTGTGGGGTAACACATACAAACAGCACTAAGAGCCTCCAGCGGACGTTTAGAACAAGAGAAAGAACAAGAGAAGTGGCGGCCGCCGTCTGATCAGACGACACAGCTAATTTAGAGACGACACAGGGAGAACAGAGTTGCTCAGTTCTTACTTGGTTTTCATCTGCGTTATAAAGAACAGTCTTCCGCCAGCAAGGAGAGCAAACGCCCAGCCAAGAGGAAATGAAAGTCTGAGACAGGGCGGCGATAGGAAGAGGGCACCTGGCGGCTGCCGGGCTGGGATGAGTGATATCCCAGAGCTGACAGAATTCTGAACATGCCCCCAGATACTGTAATAAGAGGAGCTACCAACAGCTAGAGCGGGAGAGGGAGACACAGAGAGAGGTGGGGAGAGAGAGAGAGAGCAGAGAGAGCCCAAGGAACCTGTAAAAACAAGAAATCACGAGAGCAATTTCTTACTATTCTGGAAAAGCAAAGATTTCATTTTAGTGTTTCTGGTCTCTTGTTAATCATAGCCAATTCTTCAGCCCTGGTTGACCAGAACAGCCAGATTCTTAATTCAAAATGTTGGACAGCCCCAATAGGGTCTTTAAGGGATGCTCAGAGTTCCCTCTGAAACTTCCCAAGCCAGATCTCCATCGTCTGCACTGCTCTCAACATTATCTTCTAAGTTCCCACAGTGGCTCATTAAGCTCTAAACATTCAATGGTTTTTCTATCCCAAAGTTTCAAGTCCCTCCTCAATCCTTCCCAAAACAAGAGGGCGGGGTCTGCCACAGCAATACCCTACTTCTGGTACCAATTTCTGTCTTAATTGGGGTTTCTATTGCTATGATAAAACTCCACGATCAAAAGCAACTTGGGGAGGAAATGGGTTATTTCAGCTTACAACTAACTCTCAGGTTACACTCCATTCTGCAGGAACTAAAGCAGAAGCCATGGAGGAATGCTGCTCAGTAGCTTGTTACCCATGGCTTGCTCCCCATGCTTTGTTCACCCTGCTTTCTTATACCACCTCGGACTATGGGCCAAGAGGTGGTACCATCCACAGTGTGTTGGGTCCTCTCACATCAATCGTTAATCAAGAAAATGCCCTACGGACTTGCCTCCAGGCCAGCTAACGGGGGCACTTTCTCAATTCAGAATCCTCTTCCCAGAGAACTCAAACTTGTGTCAAAATGACAAAAAAGTAGCCAGAACACTGATAACATCTGGAAAAAATGGCAAGGCGACAACATATGAAACCCGGGGGAGCGTGGTCTAATTCCAGAAATGTTCAGAGAGACAAATGTCTCAGGTTCATTAATAGAAACATCCAGCCTGGCGTGGTGACGCACGCCTTTTATCTCAGCACTTGGGAGGCAGACGCAAACGGACCTCTGAGTTTGAAGCCAGCTTGGTCTATAGTGAGTTCCAGGCCAGCCAGGGATACACAGGGAGACTCTAACTCAAAACAACAAAACAAAACTTCTGGTAAAGTTCTAGCACAGAAGAGACACTTGTGTGGATCCAGTAGAATGAACACTGTCTGCCTAAGCTCACGTCAGATGGTAACTGTGTTCCAGAGCCACTGTTTAGTCAGAAAATAGCATCAGGCTAGGCTACACAGCCTCTGTGGAGCGGGCGTGGACACACGGGCTCCGTGAGAGCATCACTGAAGACACCCAGGACAACTGCAGCTCCAAAGGCTGGAGAGAGGATTCGTCCAGAGAGGGATTTTAATGGCACATGGCTCTGTCATGAATCCCTGTCTTGCAGGGGGCAGAGGTGACTTAGAGGACAAAGGCGGTTTGCTGACATCTGCTGGGTGAAAGACAAGGAAACAGCTGCTGAGATGGAGGGGTTGAGACCTCAAGCTGTGGAAGCAGAGAGCTTGTGTTTGAATCTCAGCTCCACCACTTACTGGTTGCAATATTAAAGAACTTCCCGGTTTACGTAAAATTACATATACACCAGTGTATGTGTATACATATGCACATTGTAGGGTAAAGGGACTGGCTAGAGAAACCCACCCTGACCCTGGAGCCCAGAATTAGGGAAGGATGACTAAGTAAGGCCAGTGAGAGAAACACAGTTTAGCTCAGATCAGAGCCATCTCTGCCCCTGTCCAACTGACTTGTGAAATCAATCACAGAGCAGGACAGTAGAATCCTGGCCCTAGAGCCCAGGACCAGGGAAAGAAACACAGCCTGGGTTTGGGACCTGAGCCAGAGAAGTGAACACTTTATCCCCAAACCCAGAACCCAGAAAATATGCCCTGACTCTGAAACTAGTACCAAAATAAGACTCTTGGCCCCTAGAGTCAGAGTCAGTGAAAGAAATGTGCCCTGGCCTTAGAGGTAGTGTCAAAAAGCCAGTGAAAGAAACACAGTTTGGCCCTGAAATCAGGGCCATCTCTGCCCCTTGTTCACAAAACTGGCCAATCCCTGGGCAGAAAATAAACTAACCAATCACAGTTGACTCTGCCCCCTAGACATCCTATATAAACTGCCCTGCCCGGTCAGTTGTGAGCTGTTCTCTCCACCCTGGTAGAGGCAGCTACTCTCCTGGACTCCTCCTTCCCAAATAAACCTCTTTCTCAAAAGAGTATTGGGTGAAGACCTTCATTGAGAGCTGAACAGAAGAACCTTGCTAAGATGTCCTATAGTGGACTGAGCGAGAAAGAGCTGGTAACACTGAGCCAGAGATTGTGGCTCTCCAGGAGAGGAGCAGGGTTGCTGTGTCCTGCAGGGAAACCATCCTCCATCATACCATCATACCAGGTATATCCTGACCTTCCCGAAGAGTCAGGATACCCTTCCTTGTTGAAGCAGTTCCAGGCCTGACTCTCCTGAGAAGTCAGAAAACCTTCCTTTCCAAGGTTGGGCTGTTCCTTTGCAGTCCCAGCCATCAGAGCTGTGCTAAACAGCTCCAGGTGTCCGGGACACCTTCAGGGCAGAGCTCTTGTTCTAAGTAGCTTGAGGTGTCCGGGATACCTCACCCTCTTGGCTGAACTGTCTTCTTGCAGTTTCACCCATCAATTTACTAACATTTTGATGCCAAAACCCGGGACACCAAACCCAGAGTTTTTGCAGTTTACTTCCATTTGGTGCCGAAACCCAGGACACCAAACCCAGAGTTTTTGCCTTTTACTTACACACATAGTCTAAATGAAGTTATGCCACTTGGAGGTAACAATTTCTCCCTGAAAGCCATAGACTATCAGTGCCAGGCATGGGAAGCCTCCTTTTACATTGTTGGCCAGTAGAGTCCAAGAGACCCCAGAAAAAATACAGGCTATGCCCTTGTCTTTGGCTGGCTTCCAGAGATTGAAGGTACGATTCTGTCATTGAAAACACTGCACATTTTGGACAGAGGACCTGGAAGCCTCCTCCCTGAGGGCTAGCACTCACAGTACTGGAAGGAGCTCTTTTCCAAGAAAGGAAGGCAATCATTAGTCCTACTAGATATGATGCCTCCAAACCTCAACAGAGACTGGAACAGCAAGATATCCCAAAAGGTACAATAGTAGGACTTCAGTCCTGGTGGTAACCAACACCCATCTGACTGGACCTATGGCTAATCGTACCTGCTACTCTAAACCTAGTCCACCAGCCATGTGGCTTACAGGCTGGGACCTCAGTCTCTCACTGAGGGAAGTCAGGCCAGAAATTCAAGGTAGGAGCCTGGGGGCAGGAGCTGACCCAGAGGCCACAGAGAAGCTGCCTCCTGGCTTGCTCCTCGCAAATCACTTGGTTTGCTTTCTTCTACAACCCAGGACCACCTACCTATGAGCGGCACCACCCACAGCTGGCTGCACTCTCCTACATGAATTCCATTAATTAAGAAAAAGTCCCCACAGACTGGCCCACAAGATAATCTGATGGAGGCAATTTCCCAACTGAGATTCCTACGTCCCAGATGTTGCCTAGGTTTGTGTCAAGTTGGCAAAATCTAACCAGCACAAAGGCCTGTGGCCAACCTTGATGGCTAGAGTTGAATCCTTGACACCACGTGGTAGGTTAGAAGTGGCTCTCGAAAACTGTTCTCTGATATCTACCCATAGGGCATGCTTCCCCATACACATCCCACACTCAATAAGACATCTGAAAGAAAGCTATAAAAATGGTAATAAGGATGTGAAAAGGTGCTCAACGTGATTAGTCATCAGGGAGTTCCTAAAGTTAAAAATAGAACCACCTCGTGATTCATCAGTCTCTCTTAGAGCTATAGGTGCTCCCCTGAAGGAAATCACTACTTCACAAAGGTATCTGCATTCTGTGTTCGTTAAAGCAGCCTTCCCAACAGCCAAGACATGGAAACAACTGGCATGTCCATCAACAGATGAGGGGAGAAAGCTGTGGTGTAGGGCTGGGTGTGGTGAAATATCAGTCTTCTTAGCACCCGGAAGCTGAAGTGAGAGGATCTTGAGTCAGAAGCAAGCTAGGCTACTTATTGAGAACCCCACCTTCCCAAAAAAGGAAGTTGTAGTATAAGTGTGTGTGTGTGTGTGTGTGTGTGTGTGTGTGTGTGTGAGAGAGAGAGAGAGAGAGAGAGAGAGAGAGAGAGAGATCGATCTTTTCCCACCCCAAATCTGTTGTCACAGGTCTTATAAGCTGTATGCATTCAGTAAGACTAGGTTGAGCTAAATTTGAAGGACAGTCTAGAAATCAGAATGTTAACAATATTAACAATAATGTCAGCCAATATTTATCCAGTGCCTACTATATGCCAAACTCTTTTACATGCCTTAGCTCACTAATCATTACAAAACCTTATGGCTATGGAAGCAAGCCAAGTGGCCAGAGGCAGATAAATGGATAAACAAAATATGGTGTCCATGTACGATGGAATACCGTTCAACCTTAAAAAGGAAAGAAATGCTGGCATATGCTGAAAACATGGATGGACCTTCAAGATCGTCTCACAAAAGCTATGGGCTGCTACTTACACGAAGTACTCCTGGGAGACAAAGCCATACAGACAGGGAGGAGAGCAGTGGTTGCCAGCGTCTGTAGGGAGGGAGGAACGGAGAGAGCTACTGTTAATGAACACGCTCTCAGTTTTGTAAGATAAAAGTTGCAATGATGGATGATGTTAATGGCTGCACCACGTTACAGGTTATCACTGAGCTTCACAGATAAAGTTGGTTAATATGGTTGATTAATTTGTGTGTGTTTTTTTTTTTAAAACCACAAATTTAAAAAGCAGGGAAAACTTTACAAGCTAGACTGTTTCTACATTTTCTTTTTTATATATTTTTTATTTTTTGAAATTATACTATAATCATCTGATTTCCCCTTCCATTTCCTCCCTCCAACCTCTTTCCTGCAAACTTTGCTCTCAAATTCATGACCTCTTTTTCTTTCATTGCTGTTTCGTGTTATGTATATCATAAAACATACACTTAAATACATGACTACAACCTTCCTAGTCCATCTAATGTTACCGGATGTGCAGGATCTAAGGGCTGACCACCTGGTCTTGATTAGCTAACCATGTGAGGGGACTCTCCCCTGAAGACCACTTCTGCTCCCAGCAAACCCCAGTTATTTGTGGTTCTTTGTTTTGGGTTGAAGTCCTGCAAACCTTCCACCTTGCACATCACCATGTCCTTTGTTCACGTCTTGTTTAGGCAGCCATGTTGCTGAGACTTCTTGGGTGTAGCCTCTTAGACGTGTCTAGGAAACACAATCTTACATCAAATTTCTTATTCCTCTGACTTCTTTCATCCTTCTGCCTCCTTTTAAACAGTGACCCCTGAGCCTTAGGTGTGGGGATTGTGTTGTAGATACATCAGTTTGGGGCTGAGCACCAGGTGCTCTCTTGTTCTCTGCATTTTAATGGGTTGTGGTTTTCTTTTATGGAGCCCAACACCAGGCATGAGTGACTTCCTTTTGAGTTGTCGCTGCTCAGGGTTGTCCAAGAGACTCCTAGAACATTGTTGGCTATGACTGATGTCCTTGGTTGCCTCCCAGAAGTGGAAGGTAAGTCCCTCTTGCCAAAGACACCATGCATTTTGGACAGGACCCAGAGTCCTGAGCTGGATCTGACCTGAAAGCCTCCTCCTTGAGGGCTAGCTTTCATGGTATCAGAAGGCAGCATGGAAGCTTCCAAGGGAAGGAAGGCAACCACCAGTCCTACCCAGCTGTGGTGCCCATGAACCACAGCAATGACCAGCATGGCACAGTAACCCCAAAGGTTCAGTAGTGGCACACATACCTTGTAGGTAGCTAACAGTTTCCTAATGGACTTCAGGCCTGATCAGACAGAGGGAAACCATGCCTGGTACTGGAAACCTAGCCAGCTACACAGGGCTGGTCAGGTCATATTAGAGGAAAACCTACAGCCACCACTTTACTAAACCGGCACAAATCCTAACAATATTCTCAGTGTGCATCCTCTCACCCATAGACACGTGCAGTTTTCACCCTTAGGGCACCAAGGGAGCTTCTCTTTACCTTTTGTTCATAGAAAAGGTAACGGAGGTTGAGAGGCTAAGGTGCTCCTTAGGTAATGATGTGGGCACCTGTGGAAGCGTGCACCACCCATCAGTAGATCTTGTTCCTTCAAGCCCTGCGCATGCCCACCTCCCTTCAGAGGCCTGACGCAACCCTGCCACATGGTGCTGGGGTCAGGGAGGGCTGGAACCCTTGTCAAGGCATTTTCTGTCCTGTGCCACTGAGATTTCACGCTTCCTTCCAACCCTAGGAACTGATGGGTTTCGTTTAGCTGAACAGAATTGCTATCAGAATGAATTGTTTGTCTGGGGGGGGGGTTAGCGGGGGTAGAAAACCAGCCTAGGAGCCTTCACTAAGGAGAATTAATAGGAAGCACACACACTGAGAAAATTCCAGCCGTCAGGTTAAGCCTTGTGACAACAACCTTTAAAGAACTATTATCTATTCACTTGACAAAAATTTATTAGATGCCTTTGACATGCATTTGTTGGTCTCGATGCTTAGTGTGCAGTAGTGAATTACACCACCAAAGATCCCTGCCTTATGTCAGGTGAGGGAGAGAGAGAAGAACCAGGAAACGCAATAACCGGGGAAACGATGTGTAGCATCCTGGGAGGCAGGGAGGACTCGACAGCTACAGTTTGAAATTGGGTCAGCAGGAGAGACCTCATGGAGAAGGTGTCACCTAAGCGAAGACCTACAGGGGGCAAAGGAGGCAGCCATACCTGGAGGAAGAGCACGTCAGGCCCGGGAATCTTCCAGCGCAAATGTCTGGGCCAAGAGCCTGCAGGGAGTTGTGGCAAAGAGGTAACTGACTAGGCCGTGTTAGGAGGAGGAAATGAGGTGCAAAGAGGGACTACATGCCTTTCAAACCCGAGACCTAGGCTGCCCACTGAGTGAAACAGTCAGCTACAGCAGGATTGTAAGCAGAGAAGCAATATGAACTGATTTACACTGAGTATATTTAAATGCACTGTATTCAATATTATTTTGACTTGAAAATACGCTTTATGGCTGAGACCATTGCCCACAAGAAAATGAAGCTTACCTCTAGGCAAATGTCAGTGCTGCATTCAGAGAACCCACCAGGCTTGCAGCAGGAGGGGGAGGAGAGGGAGGGGGGCAGGGGGTGCTGAGTAAAAATAGTTGTGTCCTTTAGTTCAAAGAGCCTCCGGGAGAAATAGCTAATAACAATAGCTGTAAAGGTCACTGCAAATATTAAGTGCTATCAAATTCTAACTACTACTTAAAAATAAAAAGCCTGTCATTATTCATTGGCCCAAGAGCCAGGACCTCTGGCAGCCTGCAGGCCTCGGCCAGCCTTTCAGGGCCTGGGTGGCTTTAAAGGACAGTTCCAACGCTACATCTTCTGTCTCCGGCTCCGGTGGAAGGGACCCCTTCCCAGATGTCCTCTGCCGCCGCCAACCACAACCCGGAGGGCAGGGTTGATGAGAATTTGTTTCCTGTTTTGTTTTGTTAAAAATCATTAATTCTTAAACAGTGTTGACAAGACTCCCTTTAAGCCCGCACATCTGCATGGACAGCGAGGGTATAACATGTAGAAAGCACTTGCTACAAGCTGTTTACACCAAGCCACACGGTCAGGGAAAGTTTGCTGGAGATTTGTTTGTGTGGGAACTACGCGGGAACACCGGCCGCTGGTGCCAGCTTTGAAGCACAGTGAATAGCCATTGTTCTCACAGAGGATCCGGCCACTGGTGTCTACATACACTGAAGACGGCCTTCCTCTTTGGAAACAACTTCCAGCCATTATACACATATTTTAAAAATTGTTGGTGGTGTACCCAATGTTCTAGATGCCTGGAGCGAAGGAGAACTACATAAAGCTATTTCAGTGACGGTTGGTCCTGAATGTTGCTGACATCAAATAAGGGGAGAGGTGACCTACTGAATACCTCTTAAGTATTTGTATGGTGCAAACAGACAGCGGTCTTACTTTGCAAATGAGGAGCTGCCCTTCAGAGATTAAACCACTTGCTGTGGTTGTTTAATTCATATCCGAGCTGGATTTGAACCTGCTGTCTAGTGACTACACTCATGCTCCCACCGGGCAGAGCTGGGCTGAGAACACTGCCCTCTGGTGGCCGAACAAAGTCTTACACAGATGGCACTGCCCGGCTAGAGATACCTCTGTGCGGGATCCCATCCTGTTCCTGGAGTCCTGTAATCTGCGGGGCTTGGGCTTGGCATAGGGGAGTTCAGAAGCCCTGATGAACAGGCCCTAAGAAAGTCAGGTTTAGTGGCTCATGCCTATAACCCCAGCACTCAGAGGGGGCTGGGGCACGAGGACGGCTGTGGATTTCAAGTCAACCTGGGCCGCAGGGTGTGGCTCTGTCTCAAAATAAAATCAATGAATCCATTTAAAAAAAGACTTCCTAAGACACTGGAGAAAAAGATAATCAGAGGCCACAACTGTAGCTCCCATGCTGAGAACGAAAGTGAGTCCAAAAGGTGATTTATTGCCGGCTCATGTTTTAGGAGAGTCAGTTTCTGGGACACCCGGCCCATTTCCTCCCGGCAGAGCCCCACACCCTGGGAGCAGGCATTTGCTGGATGCTTAGCTCTAATCTCTCATTCTGCACTGGGAGTCTGGCCTGCCAACTCCCCAGCAGGCTCTGTGCCATGGAGTGCTGAGCAGAGAAGAAAGGTCGGTCCCGGGAGGGGAGGAAAGGCCCACTTTCTTCCTGTTCGCTCTCTGGTCGGGCTGTCTGCCTGGGCCGCCATAGGCCCTCTTTCCCACCCTGGCCACGATGGCTTCTACTTCAGGAACTGTTATTTATTCTAAACCTGCGGAGTGACCACCGCGAAAGAGGGCAGGTATTAATAATTCCGACCTCTTCCCATGTCTCTCCAACCCTCAGGGCTGGTGATCTTTCCTCTGGCAACTAGAACCATGATATTTACTACAGTTTGCCCTTCAGTTCCTCAGTGTTTGCTTAACAATTTATGTTAAATTCTCTGCATTACAATAACGGCTGTGGCTTCTGTCTCCCAGCTGATATACAATTAATTCTGTTATGGGTTTAAATTAGAGCATGTTAGAAAGCTTTTTGGTATAAGCTAAGGTCCAATGCCATGTTTAGACTGGGAACGTCTCGCTTGTCCTTATACACACATCAGGCTGATAGCTTTGAAAAGGTCAAACTGACTTTGCCTCCACCTGGTTTAAACCACACAGTGGTGGGTTCCCCTTTGGATGATAAAGGCCAAGCCCCCAGCACTAGGTCCCCGTTATGGTCTCCTTACCTCCTACACCCATCCTCCCAACCAGGCCTTTTTGGACTCACCACTCAGTTTCCCATGCCCTATGCTTCTGCTCAGCCTTCTGTTTAATATTTATCCTTCAAAGTCCATCTCAGATGTCTGCTTAATATTCATCCTTCAAAGTCCATCTCAGATGTCGCCCCTTCTAAGAAACCTTGTCTGTTCCCACTCCCCCTCTAACAGTTAAACATTCCCAATTCTACCCTCTGTGTACCCAGGGATAAGTACCTTCCCTACCAGACTACGAGCTCCTTGAGGCCAAGCTAGGCATCCCAGTTCATCACTGTTTTCTCTCGGCACTCTAGTAGTCCTTCACAATCAATGGCTTATAATGACTTGTAATTTTCCCATTGTCTGTTTTCTGCTTATACAATTGAGACAAAGAGCTCGGAGCGGAGGGTGGGGGACCCTCAATGTTTAGGAAACTTGGAAACTCACTTTCTCTCCACCTCTGTTTGGAAGAAACACTTCTCCAAACACAAGGCTGTTTATATGTCTTTGCATTCAATTACATCCCTAGGAAGTGAAGACATTCTAATTGCCTGAGTCCGGTGCCAAGGAGGGCTGAGATCACCCTGACCACAAATCTGCAGATAACAGAGTAACAGTACTGCAGATAACAGTAAACAGGGCCTCTTAGAACTTTGGGAAAAGAAAAGGGGTTCCCCCTAGCCAGGGCAGACACTACAGTACTGAATCATTTGCTCTTTAAAAATCAATTCTTTTTTTTTTTTTTTTTTTTTTTTTTTTTTTTACTTTTAAGAGATGGGAGTCTTGCTATGTTTCCCAGGCTGGCTTCAAACCCTTGGATTTAAGGCCTCACTTTGCCACGGTTCTCAAGTAGTTGGGCCTTCAAGTGCAGGCCACTGTGCCCATCTGTGACCATCAAAGTCAAATAAGAGCCCTGATCTTGCAGGAAGGTAAATGATCTATGGATCAGAATCTACAACTCAACTCCTTCTTGTCACCGGCTATAGGGATAGAGACTCAATGTTCCCAACTGACTGTACCACCAGGGTGGTGGGAGGGTTTTCTGTCCCACATCTCCAGAGTCATGTCCCCACCGCTGGCCAGCCACACCGGTGACTCATCATTTGATGCCTTCTCAAAGACCAAAGCTGCCCAAGGAACTCCTACGGCTACAGTAACTTGTGGGAACCTGGAGGCCAACAGCAGGAGGGGAGTCCAACACGGGTCAAGGCCGCTGTGTGGTCAGCATTGCGGAAGTGTGGCCAGAAAGCACAAAGGGCAGGAGGAGAAGAGGAGGAGGGACAGAGGAGGGGAGGAGCAGGGGAGGAGAGAGGGGACGAGGAGGAAGCAGTGGCTCAGCAGCTCCATGGCCTTCGGGGGCCCGTAAGCCACCTCTTGTTCTACGAGGCAGACTGTGGCAGGCAATCTGCACCGAGGGGAGATGAGTCCGTTCTGTCAGAAGTAGCTGTGGCCTCTCTCAGACAGTGGTGTGTTGTACACACACAGATGTAGCTTGACACTGGAGGTCACGTCACAGGGACTCTCCTGGATCTCACGGCAAATAAATGATCACCTGACTCAATCCCAGGAGTGCTGCCATCTGCGGGTTTCTGGAACTTGGTGGAAACCTGGTCAGTTGTGAAAATCAACTGGATCTTCCTTTGGTTTGTTATTAAACATAGCATGAAGAAGGAAGTGAGTTAACAAAACAAAAGGATACATTTCTTAATCCAAAAATGATAGCAGCAGGTAAAATCTTTAACATGTCCTCCTTATGACGTGGAGATCATTTCATATGAAATATTTCGAAAAACTTCACATGACATTTAGCTGGTGGGCTGGAGTCCTCCCTCATCTTTCCAGGGCCATTTTCCACTCTCTTTACCCAGCACTGCCCCAGGAGATAAAACCTACAGACCGTCGGTGGGCACTGGGGTTCCCAGCTACCTACTGGGTTTTGTTCATGTGGATATGATGGAGAAAGCCCTCCGGGGCGCTGTCTACAGCTTCTGCATGGTCATGTCCAAAGCCATCCCATAACTAACCAGAATCTCAGCTTTCCGACTTGTTTCATGATGATTGTCCTTGACTTAAGTTCACCTCTCTCCATCGAAAGGGCCCAGGGTGTGGCCAGTTTTGCTGTTCCTAGTGCCGGGTTACTGCATGGTATATCCACGTGACTTTGTTACACCAACCCATGCTTAGCTCTGTCAATCCTCTCCCAATAAATAGACACCTACTAGATGATCTTATTTTCAGTAAGGCCATCCCTATCCAGTCAGTCTGTAACTAGGTGATGCTATATTGCTCCAAATTGAGGGGTAGAAATGTTCTACTCTTTTTTTGGAAGTCAGCTTTCCAGAAAATTTGGTAACACACAGAGTGCTAGCAAAAATCATGAATGCTCCAGCCGCATACCGGAGCCTCTCATGGATGGGATGTTATCCCTTAAGTTGCTATGTTACAGAAGGTCTAGAGAATCTAGCACAGCAGGTAGGCCAGGCAGAACTAGTAGCATTGGGAGGTGGGTATCAGAATCCTAACTAGTTACCTGCCATAGGGAAGGGTTGGAATTTTCACATTTGATGCACCTCAGCTGGTATTAGTCTAAGCCATGTATCTATTTGCACCTTTGGGTTACCAGAAAGTTCATTTCTATGGTTACCTAACGTACTCAGAAAGCAGAAATGCAAGCAAAACATTAGCAGAGAACAGATGTTGCCTTGTGCACATGATGAATGAGCAACAACCTTTGCATTTCTTCATCTCTCCCAAATGAACCAAAAGAGAACCCGTGGTAAGCCTCTGACAGAATGGGGAGGTTATTGACAAGCCCGGCAAATGAACCAAGTTTTGAAGGCTGCCCAGTGCCACCAGGCGATTTTTGGAACTGTGACATTTGCATCGAAGATTGTGTCTGTGCTAAGCATTTCTGCATCTCTTATGACAGTCCTTTCTAATCCTGGACTTTGCATTTGGAACTTATTTGTTTGAGCATACAAAATAAAGCACTGTTTTATCCTTAGCCACACACAAGAAGTTTCTTAATTCTTTTGGAGCTGATCTTGGATAACATAATTGGCTATTTTCTTTTCTGAAATGTAATTATATCACATATTCTCATATTTCCTTCTGCTGCTTCTATGGTGACACCATTTACATATCTCGAGTGACGAGTCATGAAAAGGGGCCATATGTTTATTACATATACTATCTGGATTTCTAATCCTATTAACTTAAGACATGGGCAATTAAATAAATTCTTATTCACTAAGTCAGAAATTTTAAATAACTATTTTGTTAATGAAGCATCAGATGTAAGCAATGGAATACCTAATGATTTCTCCAGACTTTGAAAAGGGATCTTTAGGGATAGGATAATGGATGGGCGCAAACAAAAGCCCATCCCACAGCTGCCAGGTCAAAGGCAGCAGGGCAGCAGCCAGGATTAGGAAGCAAAGACAGAATGGAGCATCTGTGTGAAAACCAGCTAAGGGACGGTAGACACAGTAAGCTACAGAAAAACTATTCTGATTATCACAAAGCTACAATGTGCATGTAAGCCATGCATTTAACATGAATGTCAATGTCAGCCAATACCTACAATGTGATTCATACATTCCTCTTCTGTCCAGTCTTTTACCACCAAGGCTGATTAAAAAGGATATTCTGTCTTGATATAAAGGTAAGTTCTTCTAAGTTGATTTGATGAGTTTGTTTCCTTAATCTAACACACCAAGTAGTGGAATCAAACACTTTTCTCTATTAACAAAAAATATGATGCCATTAGCCTTTAATTAAACCACCATCTCTAGAAATAGGAAGGTTAAAAAAAATTCAAAGAATTAATTGGGCCAACCATTCTTCCCTGAAGACACTAGCCAGGCATTCAATAATTACTTGAAATAACATTAATAAAACTAAATTATCAAGGTCCATCTAATACTTACTAATCTTAGAAAATATTTCCAGAAAATATTGATATTTGTTCTACTTAAGTGAGCAAACAAATTGTTTCTACATTTGCTGTGTCAAAATTCTTTTAGAACTGTGGCTATCCTAAGATTACCTTAGTTTCCCCTGCCCATATGTTCCAAAATGCCCATGGAAGGTCCCAAGACAGGGAAATAAGAGAGCTAGTTGTGCTGGGAATGAAATTCATGTTTACTCAATTTCTAAGAGGGAAGACTCAAACTACAGTCAAAGTTGATGTGAAATGGGCAAGCAAAGAAACCCTCTGTCCACCTACAGAGACCGCTAACGGGGCCCAACAATTCACCACTGCCTTCCAGTGAGTCCCCACAATTCACCACTGCCTTCCAGTGAGTTCCCACAATTCACCACTGCCTTCCAGTGAGTCCCCACAATTCACCACTGCCTTCCAGTGAGTCCCCACAATTCACCACTGCCTTCCAGTGAGTCCCCACAATTCACCACTGCCTTCCAGTGAGTTCCCATTTACTACTAAGGAGCAAAAGCTGTACATTCTCCTCTAAATGTGCTGCCCCAGCAAATCTCTGCCCAGAAGATGCCAACCTGGCTTCAGGAGCTGTATTGGCTCAAGGACCAGACACGGCAGTTCTAGGGCTGCCTTTTTAAAATGGCCTCAGGGGACTTTTAGTCAGAGGCAGACAACAAGCAATTCAATATAAAGGCATCAGACCAATTTGTTTTCCAAGTTAAAAAAGAAATCCTGCTGATATTACAGTCTCCAAAAATCCTGAGACGGGGCCATCTGGAGTCTCAGTGTGGCCTGCTTCTAATTACAGCAGGAGATGAGGGGCAGCGAGGTCAAAGGGACCTTCAGGGTCTGTGAGAGCTGTGTCCTTCCTGGTCTTGACCCTCCCTTCAGGGAGCCTTTCGGGAGGGCGTCTCTCACTGTTTGGTGCAAACTGACATTTGCTGGCGTGTATTAGGTCTCACAGTCTTGTAACAGCCTCTGGAAGCCACTTCAGCTGTTAAGGGGAAACTTAAAAAAAAAAAAAAAAGAAGGCTTTATGTGGAATTGATGTCCATTGTTTTCCTTATCTCTTCAATCCAAATGAACACATGCATATTGACTGTCTCCATCTGATTATACATAAGTGATTCAAGCCAGACCAAATGGTAGACACGCACACACACACACACACAATTAAACTTCATGCACAAGGGTGAGTGCTATGCCTACAAACTCCTCTGAAACTCACTTTCGGGTTGGCAATGTAGCTTAGCAGGAGAGTTGCCTATCACCCATTATTAGGCCGGGGGTTCAACTCCCAGTACCATGAAAAAAGGTTCCAAGGGCTAGGGAGATGGCTTAGTGGGTAAAGGATCAGGACCCACATTTGAATTGCTAGCACCCAGGTAAAATCTGGGCTTGGAGATGGGTACCTACAGGCCCAGCACTGTGGCGAGGGAGAAGACAGGTTGATTCTGGGACTTGCTGAAACAGCAGACTCCAGGTTTAGTGAGAGACCCTGCCTCAAAAAAATAGTGTAGAGAATAATAAAGGAAGACATCAGACAACTGGCCTTCACATGTGCATGTGTGGGTGTGTACATCTATACAAACATGTGTACACACATACAGACACACACACGTCATCCAAACTTCTATTTAAAATTATTTTTTCTCTTTTCCATGGAAATATAAATTTTTGTCATAAAAATTAAAGGAAACATAACAGATGACTCCTGCTGAGCAGAGCTGTGCTGGTTGAAGTGACAGGGAGTTCAGAACCTCCCTTCTGGTCTTCCTCTACTCCCTTTAGAGGGCCTACAAACATTCCCATGGGGCCCCAAGGCTCTGCACAACACTGTAAAACAAACGCTGTAGGACTTCAGTAGGAAAAGATCTGCTGATCTGATGTGGAGCATTGGGGACGGGGTTAAACGGCAGGTAGCGGTGCCCATCCCTGGGCTGAGGGCACTTATGTCAGAGCTCCAAGATGCACAGGGTTAGGAAGCTGGACAACCACTCAGACGGTGCTATGGACAGAGCTGGGGTGGACAGGAAGAAGAAGAACGTGAATGTTAAGCCAAGGAATTTGTACTTTTTCGAAAGGCAGCGTTGGTTACTGGAAGCTTGGAGAGTGATAATAAGGTTTGTGATGTGAAAGGTGCGCGCAGTGGTGATACTGAGTTTATGCTGCAGAATGGAACACAAATCGCAGGACTCGGTGATCACAAAAGGAGAGATGATGAGAGCTTTCCGGGAAGCGTTTGGTGGGGGAGGGGACTTTAAGAGATGTAGTGGGTAGCCATTCCAGCTTGGATCTGGAAGTTCCAACCCCCACTGAGACTCTGGCAACTGTCATGCCTACAAGGCAGGGCTAGGGGCCAGCTAGCTCAGTCGGTAGAGCATGAGACTCTTAATCTCAGGGTCGTGGGTTCGTGCCCCACATTGGGTGCCAGATATTGGTGAAATTATTAAGGCCACTCCATGTAGTTAAAAGGATATTTATTTAATGGTGTAACTTACAAATGAAGGGATAGGTAGGTCGCGGGGTCTGGGGAAGGTGTATCGCAGTCCAGGGGTGTTCTCTGGAGCTCTGCTCGTTCCACCTCCACCATTCAGGGTCCCGGAACAGAGAGAGCGCTGGCCCATCCAGATCTCGGGTCTCCAGGCGCCCCCCCTGGCCCTGCCTCATAGGCTTGACAGTTGCCAGAGTCTCAATGGGGGTTGGAACTTCCAGATCAAAGCTGGAATGGCTACCCACTACAAAGAGTCATTAGTTTTGTTAGTGAACCAGTGAGAGACTGAGCCTATTGTCCAGGCTCTTGACTTTTCAGTGGTGGTCCTGAGGGTGTTTTGTCCACAGCTTCTGGGTACCACGCTGAGGCAGTGTGAACCTCCACCTTCAGTATCTTCCACGTTTTCTAGAGTTCCACTTGTGGCTGAGGCGTATGCCCTTGGTGGGCAAATTCTGCAGTGTGGATTTAGGAATTACTCCTGGAAACTGCTTACAGCATGCCTAGTAGTCTACCCTTCCAAAAATTTTATGAGCACCTAATCCTCCCCACTGACGGGCTTTTCTTAAAGCTAGCCAGCAGCTGCAGCCGGGTGCTGTTAGCTGCAGCTAATCCCTAAGTGAGGCAAAGGGACAGCAGTGCTGGACGTGGTCAGGGAAGGCCTCCAGGGAAAGGTAACACTTGGTGGCTCTTGAAGGATGTATACAGTTCAGACAAGCGGAGAAGCAGGAGATGGCGTCCAGTCAAAATCCAGGAAGGTGAAGAAGAGAGCGAGGTGCTCAGAGAACTGTATGGGGTTTACAAAGACGACCAGCAGAAGGGCAGGCAGGTGTGCATTCCTCGGAGCCTGTGTCAGCCAAGCACGCCGAGTTTTATTCATGGAATTTACTGGAACTTGGACGCCAGGAAGTTATATAAGCATATTTGCATGCTTAAAGGACATGCTTGCAGAGCTGTGAAGGAGGTTAGCAGAGCTGGAGCTGCACCACATCTGAAGGACACTGAGCCGACCCTGAAACACTGAATAACGGGGCCTGGAGAGGTGGCTCGGTGGCTAAGAGCACTTGCTGCTCTTGCAGAGGACCCAGGTTCGGTTCCCAACACCCACAGAGGACCTGGGTTCAACTCCCAGCACCCACAAGGTGGATCACAGCCACCCCCCAGTTCCAGAGGATCCAACAGGCACAAATGCAATTACCCATAAACGTATGCAGGCAAAATATTGACACACACAAAATAAAACAGGCAAGTCTTAAACAATTCTAAAATAAAATACTGAGTAAAGTGAGACCAGCTAAGGGGAAGTAGGAGTGGAAGTGGTGGGGTAGGCTTTGGAGTGGCAAAGAAGCCAGGTGCCAGGGTGGCACCACCTATAAACACGTCTCTTAGTGTGGCTGTGTGGCTCTGCGGTGAAGCTGTCAGCTTCGGGACAGGCTGTCATTTACTCTAGCAAGAGCACTCACCTTGCAAAGAATCATCGAATGCTTGAGAATGCTTATTTGTTTGTTTGTTTTCCTTCTGGGGCCACAAGCAGACTCTTTCTAGTTTCCCTTGCAGGTAGAAGTGACCACATGGCTCAGTTCCAGACACTGGAAGGTGGATGAGAATTGCATCACTTCCAGGGCCGAGCCATAAACGCCACACTGGCCTCTGCTGTCTCAATTATCCTGACCACTGGCTCGGTAGGAATACCTAGAGCAACATTAGAGACCAGCAGATGCCCCGTCAGGATACAGAGTGGAAACTACACCCACCCTCAGTCCCAATATTGCGCCAATGGGATTTTAAACGATTAAAATGTTTAAATATGAATATTAGCAATGTTGCAGCATTGGCTTTATCTTAACGAGTGTCCTTAACTTCTCTAAACTCCAGCTGCCTCTCCAGACTATTCTAGTGTCTACCTTCATGGTGCTGTTAGAAAACAACTAAAAGAGAATCTGTGAATGAGTCAGTGTAATAGAGTGAGCCCAGGTGTGTCCATGCACGGTACCTGAAAGCAGGAAGTGTTCGATAAATGTTCACTATCTATTGTCCTATGAAACCTGCTAGTTACTGTTACCCAGGATGTGTACTATAAGGCACACTAAATACTCCTTCCTTGTAGCCTGAAATGCCATCAGCCCTTTTTGTAAAGCAGTGCCATCTCCTTGCAAGAGTTATTTGTTACATTCAGTTATCAAACTGACACATTTGTATGCTAACTGGGAAAACATGTGAAATATAAAATGTGTCAGTGAGATGACTCAGAGGATAAAGGCGGTTGATGCTAAAGCTGACGACCTGCATTTGATCCTCAGCACCCACACATCACAGGGAAGAGCTGACTCCCCCTACAAGTTATTCTCGGACTTCCATATGTGTGCCCTGACAAACGCACACACATACATCAAATCTTCTTGACTGATGATTGACGTGGAGGGCCCTGCCCGTTGTGAGTGGTTGTTCCCCTGGGCTGGTGGTCCTGGATGCACAAGGCAGGCTCAGCAAGTGAAGAAACGAGTCAGCACTCCTCCGTGGCCTCCGCTTCAGTTCCTGCCGCCAGGTTCCTGCTTGAGTTCCTGCTCTGGCTTCCTTGGATGAGGACTGTGCTATGAAGTGTAAGGGAAATAATCCTCTTTCTCCCCAAGTTGCTTTTTTTTTTTTTTTTGGATTTTTGAGACAGGGTTTCTCTGTGTAGCTTTGGAGCCTTTCTTGGAACTCGCTCTGTAGACCAGGCTGGCCTCGAACTCACAGAGATCCACCTGGCTCTGCCTCGCAAGTGCTGGGATTAAAGGTGTGCACCACCATGGCCCGGCTTCCAAGTTGCTCTTTAATGTGATGTCCTATCCCAGCACTAGAAAGTTAGATAATCTAAGAGGTAAGCGTTGCTAATATTTTGGCACATGTGCCTCCAATTTCTCAGCTGGATAAATGTACACATTTATACAGGGGTACACATTTATAATCAAAACAGGTACAATAATAAACACAGAGCTGTTTTTTCTTCCTAAATTTTTACCTTAACAGATTGTTATTCATTCAAATATGTATTTGAATTGAGAAAAAGATGCTTGATGTGTACTTGTGCGTGAAAACTTATTTAGCATGCATGTGTGTGTATGTATGTATATATATATATATATATATATATATCAGTTATCTAAGAATTCCTTTATTACAGGATATTTTTGTTGCTTCTACTAGAAAACATAATTCTGGAACAAAGCCCCAAGGACGTAAATATTTGACTTTAATGATCTGCTCTTTCTGCTTCCATTCTCCTTTATCTAAACTTCTCCAAAATAGAATTTTTAAAAAATAATTTTTTACCTTCCCAGATGATACAATAACCAATACTTACTTTATCTTGATTGATGTTTTACAGGATTCTTTATAGCATTTTCTTGTCTTTTAAAAACAAAACAAAAAAAAATGCCCCCTTTGTCTATAGACTTCCTCTCTCAGGCTTTCCCATTAATTCATTCTTCAAGCTGTTTTATCTGCAGAATGAAAAATAGAGGTTGCATCTGAGTCCTAGAAGCCCGAGTACTGTGGTTCTGAGCTGAGAAGGCGGTGGCAGAAATGGATGTGAAGTCAGAAATAAAATCTCTCCTTCAAACTTCCCATCAGGGGAAGTCTCTCCTGGATGTCCCAAGCACCCAGGAGAAGAACCACCACACCTCATGCTTTCAGTTGTAGAACAGTGTGAAGGAGAAACTTTGTCTTTCCTGAGGCCATAGACCGCATCAGCAAGCGTAAACAATGGTCTCAATGGAACAGGAGGCTCTCATTGGTCCCCCTGCTTACTGAGAGGTCTGGGCCTGTACACAAGCTAACAATACTTTTGTCTCGGGCAGCTAATCAGTGTTCTTCATTCAAAATATGGAAATGTGAGGGCCTCTACCACACGTATCTTATTAATACACAGGCAGGAAATGCATAGGAATGCAGTTCCCAGACTTCTTGGAAGGTTTTGCTGAATTACGACTTAGTATTCATTCCCGTACCAGAGTGGACCACTCAGCCTGGGATGCACGCAGACCAGTGCTGTGGAGTTCATGTCTGAGGCCCACGCTCTCTCAGCGCATGCGCACTGACCTCTGAGTTCTCACTTGTCCTGGGGAAACCGTCTCATCGCAGATAGTTCTTGGGATGAGCATGTGGCTCCACCTTCCCCTCAGGCTTCTAGTGACGGGAAAAAACAGACACATGTATCTAACAGTCCTTACACAGAGCATAGCCGCCTTTTGTACCACCTTTCCGAATAGAATGGGTGACACTGTGATGTGCAGTCAAGGCCCAGCAGGCAACAGACGGCACTCACCACGATAATTTATAGAGGGCACAATGAAGGGGCCGTTTACACAGGTGTGGGCAGGGTTCAGGGAAAGCAAGCCCGGGTGGTACCCCAAAGACAGCCACAGCGGGACTGTGACCAAGCGTAGGCTTGAAGGAGATGTAGGAGATCCCGACAGGAAAGAAGCCCGTGCAGATGGCTGACTGGACTCCCGCTGAGCGATGGACACACCCAGCCCTGGGCCACCTTGAAGAATGAACACCGTGACTCCGCCCCCATCTGCTGGGAGCTGCATTTGTCAAGGCAGAAACTGCAGAGTAGCAGAGCTTGGGCCGCCCACTCCCCAGGCAGAGAGGGGACAGAGAGAAGCAGAGTGGGGCAGCGGAGGCACACACCCAGGCCACCGGATGTGTCAGATCGAGAGGCTTGGGACACACTGAGGAGGCAGCTGGATCTCCCTGAGCCGGAGAAATGACCCAGGGGCTCAGCAGGCTCGTCAAAGCCATGCATCTGTAGACCATCCGAAAGGGGAGAAGGGAGAGGTGGAGGCCATGGACAGCTGAGGGCCAGACAGAAGGGCAGCAAGAGCAAGGGTCGGAAACGAGGGAGATGCCACACCACAGGCGCCCCCAGCTGTCCCCTGCAGGAGGGAGCAGTCTGTGGACCAAAGCAGGATGCAGAGAGTGTTGGCAGGAACCGGAGCTGTGGACTGCCTGTGAACAACTCTTTGGAGCTCTTGCTGCAGAGAAGAAAAGGAATGGAAACAGGCGGAGATGGGCAGTGGGGAGTTTGGTGATCCTTTTTTTTAAAGAAGGGAGGAATACCTATGTGCTTTGTGCTTGCTCCCAGGAACAGTCCAGAGAAAAGAGGCCACAGGACTGTGACAGCCGGAAGTGCCTAATTCCCCAAGTGAGGGGGCGGAGTGGCCGCCAGTCAGCCTCTGCAGAGTGTAGCCACCAACCCATGCTTTCTCAGGGAGCTCAAACCCGACCTTTTTCTTTACATGAAAATATGAAGCCTCCTGATACCGAAATGCCGCCAGTTAACTAAGTCTCGTTACCTCTGTGGAGGCCAGGGGACGAAACTCCTCTGCAGGCTGCCCCTTAGCACCCGGCAGGCTTTGCTCCCCCACCCTGACTTATCAGGTGCGGCCCCTGTTCCGGGGACCTCCGGAAGACACTGGTGGTTTAAATCTCTACAGTCTCGGAACCATCCGTGCCCAGTGGTGGTGCCTGGCCAGGGCAGCTAATGACACAGTCTTTGTCCCTTTCATAAAAGGCAGCGGAACTGAGGCTGCCAGAGCCCTCCGTACATCCTATACTTAAGTCCTCCGAGCTAATACTTAGGCTTCCCATGTGCCTCTTACCTCCTCCCCCTCCTCCTCACTAAGGAAACTGCCTATTATCTGCAGGCCAATGCAAATAAAGGTCACCAAGAGACACTCGCAGGCCAAACACCAAATGCTGGCGCGCAGGAGAAGGGCCTATTGTTTCAATGTCCCAGCTAATAAAGGAAATGCCAATCAAAGGAGGCCTCTGGCCTGGTCCACACTCAAAAGAAAGCGTAAACTGTCAGCAAGAGCTCTAAACAGGACAGCGTTGGCATCTCCAAAGATGGCCAGCACCTGCTCAGGACCCGGCAGGGCCTGTGGCTTCACAGTCCTTCACAGACACGAAGGGCCTGCCAGGCTGGGAGCAGAGAGTGTTGACTTCGATTTCAGGGCTGCCTTCCTCCAGAGGCAAGAGTGAGGAGCCATCTTGGAGCAAGTCTACATTTGCATACTCATGAGAGGTCTTTTCCTGCACAAAGGGGTAAGTCCTGGCCCTCTCATTTTCCCAATGGAATACATGCATTAGGAACACTTCCTGGGGCCAGAGAGAAGGATCGGAGGCTAAGAGCTCAACTGAGTTTGGTTCCCACACCCACGCCAGGTCGGGAACAACTGCCTGTAGCAACTGCCTCAGGGCATCTGCCACGTCCTGGTTTCTGTGAGCACCTGCACTGCTGTGCACACACTCCCACACGGGCACACATGCCCACAAACAAAAACAGACCTTAAAAGAGAAAATCGCTCCTTAGCTACAGTGCTGGCTTGACCAGGTGCCACCTGCCTCTGCCTGAAAGTGATTACCACCCCCAAACTACATGTCAAATGACTTCCTCCTGTTGAAAAGGAATGACCAACGCCTGGGCGTGGGGAGACAGCGCTCACACCCAGAACATGTCACCGTCACTCATCTTTGGGTTCAGATCTCTGGAGAAGAGCATATTCCAACTATCAACTTATACCCTAGGCTCTAAAGTAGGTCTATTTTAAAGAACTATAGGAAGAATAGGTATGTTCTTCCATTTTGATACAACCTGCCTGGGAGAATGGGGGAGATGGGGGAGGTGTTGAACAGGCCAAAGACAGACAAGATGGGCAGCTGGAGGTATAGCTCAGTGGTAGAACTCAAACTTAGCACCCATGAGACCCTGGGTTTACTCCCGAGCACAAAACCAAACCAACCAACCAAAAAGCCCCAGCTGAAGCTCGGCATGCAGGTGCCCGCCTATGAAGAAAGGTTTCTACCATACAGGTTAAAACATTTCCGTTCTTCAAGAGAGAAGGAAATTGGGATCTTCAGGGACAGGTCTCGAGAAGTCCCCACTGGAGACAGAGTAGGAGGGCAGCAGTGGAGGTGAGCATAGGTTTTCAATGTGACATTTCAACAAAAACATTTCAAGGAAACCCCCCCCCCCCCAAATATGAGTGGTTGGACTCAAGCTACCAATATTATAAGAGCGATGTAGAGGCTTCATCAGTGCATGAGGAGCGAGAGGAGAAAGCAGGGGGCCCTGAGAAAGTCCAATAGCAGGTCCACAGCTACTCAGTGGGAAGCATGGCAGGCCAGTCTGAGAACAGTTGAAAACAGGAGCCCTGGCCTTCACTGCTTGCAGGAGGGAGCACAAGGTACCAGGATGAACAAGCACAAGGATGAACAGCTCCCTGTGGGCTCCCCAAGCCAATTCACCAAGACTCCTTCTTAGGACAAGACCCACACTGGTAAAAGCTGCTGACAGTATAATGAACATGGATCAGAACCAGATGGAGACGAAGGAAATAACGTCGAGAAGAAAGCTGGCTGGAAATCAGGACCCAAACACACAGAGAGCCAGCTGTCGGAAGGTTTCTCTGGTCCGGCCTGGCCCCGAAGTCCCACGGCCGCTTATAAAATAACCATTCAGAGGCTTACAGTAATTGCCAATTGTACGGCCTATGGCAGGCTTCTTGCCAGTAGCTCTTATAACGTAACCCATTTCTATTAATCTGTAAGTTGCCACATGGCTGTGGCATTACCGGTCTGCTGGCATCTTGTTTCTTTGGCGGGGTTGGTGTTTCTCTCACTCCGCTTTTCTCTTTCCTGTCTGACTCCTTGGAATTCCCGCCTGCCCCTAAGCTGCCTTGCCATAGGCCATAGCAGCTTATTTATTAACCAATGGGAACAACATATATTCACAGCGTACAGAAAGACATCCCCCAGCGGCCGAGCACATCTGAATACTACTCAGGTGTCTTAGTTAGCCTTTACTGTTGCTGTGAAGAGACACCATGACCACAGCAACTCTTACAAAGAAAACATTTCATTGAGGGTGGCTCGCTTACAGTTTCGGAGGTTCAGTCCATGATCATCATGGTGGGGAGCGTGGCAGCATGCAGACAGACGGGGTGCTAGAGCTGAGAGGGCTACATCTCGCAGGCAACAGGAAGTCGACTGACTGTCACACTAAGGGAAGCATGAGAAAAAGAGACCTCAAAGCCGGCCCCCACAGTGACACACTTCCTCCAATCAGGTCACACTTCCTAATAGTGCACTCTCTTTGGGAGACATTTTCCTTCACACCACCACATCAAGCTACAGTGGAGGGAGCTTGGGAGAGTGGGAAACTTTCCCCAGCGAGGCAGAGCGTCCCTGCACAGAAGCAGCTAGAAGACGTGTTGTCTCACTCAAAGAACCCAGCCTTGGTAAAGAAACATCAGATTCCAGGTGGAGGGCAGCGAGGCTATAAGGTAAGCCTAGAACATCTCATCAACCAAAATGGGGAAGCCTCACTGATCACGTGACCAGTCATATGGGAGGGACTTGGGAGCACTGTGAAGGGGCTTCTGAGGGTCACAGATGTTGCAGTTTTAAGCTACAGAACATTGAAATCTGTTAAATGAGTTTATATCCATGAGGGTTTTTTTTTTAAATAAGGTTTTTGGTTTTTTTTATGTGTACAAGTGTTTTGCTACATGTATGCCTACACCTGAAGAGGCCAGAAGTAGATATTGGATCCCCTGGAACTGGAGTTATAGGTGTTTGTGAGCCTCAATGTAGTTGCTGAGAACTGAACCCCTATCCTCTACAAGGGCAACACGTGCTCTTAACTACTGAGCCATCTCTCCAGCCTCCACCCCTGAGTTCTTAAGTGATCTTCTAAAAAGCAATGAGTAACCTTTGAAATACGATGAGGAACTAATTCCTTACCTTGAGATTTAGTAAATAAAGGGAAACATGAGCACTTGCCCTTTCCCTACAGGAGCTACGCCATCGATTAGTCAATACAAATGAAATATCGTGTGTGTGTGTGTGTGTGTGTGTGTGTGTGTGTGTGTGTGTGTGTCTGTGCGTCTGTGCATGCACACAAAAACACAAAGTGCACCCTGGCACATGTGTAGAGGTCAGCTTATTAGACAACACCATGAAAATACAATCGTGATTATGGCAAAGCCAGGATATGGTTCCTTGTATTAGGACAGAGGGATCTATGATGGAATAGGGCATATGGGAGGGGCTGAGTGACAAAGTTCTGGTCTATGATTGGGCCACATTTTCATGAACGTTTAATTTAGAATAACTCAGTCAGTCATATGATCGTTGTGTGGCTTTTCTCTGTACCCATGCTTTACTTTTAATAATCATTTTCATCATAGTCTCCCCAAAGCTTAACAGCTGGACCAGACAGGCTATGAGATAGTCTCTTGGACAGGAGTTCATTTGTAAAGCTTGGAGTCTGGCAAATAAAGAGGGCCAGTCTCCACTAAAGACAACGTAGGCATATAATTATCACTGAAAAGACGAGACATGAGACCACTCCATTGGCTCATCAGCCACTGGATATGGGAAATAATGTACTTCCTTGTAGAGTGATGGGACTTAGTGCTCGTCTGTGGGGAAAATAAAGGATAAGAATATGAAGGAAAAAAGGGAAGAGTCACGATGAAGTTACACAGTCAGCTGTGTCTCTGAGCACACACTGACCATGCTCTCCCGCTCTCTGGGTGGGAGCAGACTCTGGTCAGGTGATTCTGCAGTGAAAGCCACAGCGTCTAACCAGGAAAGAAGACACGTTTCCTAGGATGTTAATGGGCACTCCAGCACATTCTTTGACTTTGCTCACCCTGGGGGACAGAGAGTCATGGAACCCTCCCGAGATTATACATACTATTAATACAGCAGATACCTGCTATTTTCCCGTCAGGAGATGAACAGAATCATACTTTAATGGGACAGGTCAGGAAAATGCAGCCTCACTCTGCAGACACCTTGTCAACAGGCTGACTGTGGACAAGGATGGGAAAGGGGTGTCTGACCTTCGGGGAGAGGCAGCAAACCTTGTCCCAGACCCCCAGTCATGTTTATTTTGGTTCAAGCTGCGCCCAGCTCAGCTGTGTACCATGCTATAGTTGTCTTCTTTTAAACCCTATTTTAATCTCTTAAAAAATCATTTAACTTTTTAAAAAATCTGTAAAAAGGAAGCATCTTCCCCAATTGAACAGAAAAGTTCTCATCACAAAAGTCCCCTAGCCACTAGAATAGACAACTAGGTGAAACTCTTCCACGAGAGCCTGGAGAGCCATCTATTCAGAATCCCACAAGGTGCCGGCCCACAAGTGCGGACAGATCTAGCAGCTGCCACACATCTGTCAAGGAGACCAACCACACCGTTCATCACTGCACAGATGTGCCGGCCATCCCAGGATGGCAGGGGAGCTTGATGGTTAGAGTACAGGAATGACCTAGAGGTCAAGTCCTGACCTCTTCCACTTACAAGCTCTGGAACCTTGTGAACATGAATTAGCCCTCCACGAACTCATTTTTCTCACTTGTAGAAAGAAGTAACATCCACGTCACTGAGTCATTGTGAGGGCTGAGTTTAGGGTGAATACAAAGGGCAAAGTATCTGACATCCCACAAAAGCTCCCCTAAATGTGGCCCCTCTCATCACTATTGCCAATGTCACTGTTGTCACTTACAGAGCATCAAGCAACAGGACAGTTTAGAACAAGGTGGTCCTATTGTGCTCCCTACAGTCCACTGCTTCACCTGTGGACGGACCTGTTAGAAACCCCAGTCCGTCCCACCCCGGCCTCAGATCTACTAAATCAGACCACTTGGGTAGGGCACGGGAATCTGATTGAAAGGCCCTTCAGCGAGGCTAGGCCTGTTTGGGTGTGAGAACTATTGATTTGCAGCAACCACAGTGCAAGCCTCTTGGAAACTTTGGTGGCCAGAGGCAAGCTTGACTTTTTTTTCCATGAGGGCTACTAAATTTTGTTTTAATTGACAGAGAACAAAAAGCTGGACATCTAGCCTTGATTCCATTAGCCAGTGAATCCCCACACAGCCTTGGGAGCCTCCTAAGTACCATTGAGGGCATAGACTGGGGCCTGTCATCCACATGTTCCCAGCATCTCACACTGTCTGACAGGTTGTAGATACTTGATAAATATTCATTGCCTCAACAATGGATGAGCAGTTAGGAAAAAGGCCTGAGACGATTAGAGTATTCAATCATCAGGTAGCTCACATCGAAGGTAATCTAATTTAGGATTTAGTTTTAAGAAAATCTTGGTAGAACTTATTTCTTCGCCTTAGTCAGCAACTTAAACATATTTTATTAAAATGCCTGACTTCCAATTGAGATGGAAAAAATATTAAGAGTGATCTGAAGCCTCAGCTAACTAAATCCCCAGTGAAATTGAATTTTAGACAGCACTCAGTGAGCCCTGAGGTTAAAGAGGCAACCAAAGAAAAACAAATGGGAATACAGGAGATTAGTGTTGTTTTTGCTCCAATTCTGATGCTTTATCTTGGAAATAAAGAGAATGTAATTACTTTCTCGGCACATGCATATATGTATATATAGACATTAATTACAGTTGAAACATAAATGATTGCTTATATCCTGAAGCATGAGAAAAATGCAGATTAATCAATGGAAGACAAATAGAATAGACTGAAAATAATTTATGGCAGGGATAAATAAAAATTTTGTTTAGGATGGTTCCAATAATTCAGTATTTCAATTCATCCTCATATCTCATTAAACATGCATCCCTGTTAATTAAAGTTAACATATTTAGAAAGTAGAAGTTGGGCTGGAGAGATGGCTCAGCCATTAAAGGCTAGGCTCACAACCAAAAAAATAGAAAGTAGAAGTCATATTATTGAGTTGAAATACCACATCTTCACAGAGAAAAAAGACATTATTCTTTAAGAATTAATATATAAAATCAACTATTACAATTCCAGGAAGCAGAGGAAAATTCAATGTAGTCTGGCGCATACCCACACCTATAGACTATGGAAAAAATATTAAAGTAATAAAAACCTGTCAAAGGCCATGATGCCAGGATCATCCATATTTGTTTTCTGTCTCCTCTCTGACTATCTGTGTGGACAGCCTCTGTGGAAATGGCTTCACAGCTTCATCAATATTCTTAGCAGAATGTGTTTAGTTTCATCAATGCAAGATCTATTGTCACCAGCCTCAGCAGGCTGGCCCCCTGGCCCAGGGACACTACTTCTCCTGGAATAGTGACACGCAGAATGAATGACAAGCGTATGTTCTGTGGAGGGACTCTATATATTAGAGAAAACGGAGTGAGTGGCACTGGTCCCTGGGTGGCAGAATTAGCTAATGAATTAATGAGAATGTTCGCGCCATCCTTCTTCACTTCCATCTTAGAAATAACAAGGAGCCCCCAGGCTCTAGAGCCATGGCAGTAATTTGTAAGTGGGCTGAGGAGCCTAAGGGACATCCCAGAGCCCAGCTTACTCTCAGGTGATCTGCCTGACTCGCTCCTGCATTCGCCACCTGGTTCTCTGTCATTTTTGGACTTGGGTGTACCGTTATATATACCTCAGTATTGGAAAGTAGGCCAGCTGGCTCTCTATTTTTCTTCACTTTCTACAGACTCTTTTGTTTGGGTGAGTGTAAATGCTTCAAGGATCAGGCTTGTAAGACATCTAGAGGACCTCTCTAGTATTCTGTTCCTTCTCCAGTCTTCCTGAAACTAAAAATAGTTTCAAAGTGTTCCTCATTTAAATTTTGACAATGTTCCACTAAAAAAGGTATTGATCTCCCATAGCGGTGTGTTTACAACAGTGTGATAATGGGAAAAACGTCCGCATCCCTTATTTTTAAAGAGTCATACTGTCTGCTGGAGCTTTTACATGAGAGGGACCTGGGTGCAGGAGACTGTGAAAAGTACCTGAGAAATAACAAAAGCTCTGCCCCACCCCCCAGCATACCATAATCTGTGAGCTCCTGCTGAGGCTGCATATGTACTTGCCATCCTGACACGATCTTTGTGATGGGTCAGAGGAGACAAGGCCTGTTTCAAATGCTCAGCCATCAAGTCATACATGCATGGACACATATGTACATATCTAACACTTAGTATCTGCTATCATTGATTCCAGAAACGGCCATGAAGGATGAGGGCACATCGTCTACACATCATCATGCCTTACCATTTCTAAACATTCTGGAGGTCCCTTACTCTTGAGTAGGGCCACATGTAGGAGTGAAAAGCAGACATCTGGCAGGTGAGTCTATCCAGGACGGGGGTCAGATATAGTTGTCTGAGCACATGTTTTCTCCCAAGCCTGTGTCTGATGCAAAGTCAGTGTTGTCAGTGGCCAAATGATGGACCCCCTCCAGATGCTGTGTGTCCTTGTTACTCACCCTGTTGGTCAACACGTGACAAAGCAATGGTATTGCATGCCAAAAGAACCAACGAGTAGATGGAAAGAGGCATTTTTAAAGGAACCTTATTGGATAATTCCACAGAAACTATACACTAATAATAATAAATAATAAAAATTGCTGGCTGCTGCTATTAGACGTGTCTTCCCTCTGCTCTTAGCTCAGCAGAAGCTCTCTTTACAAAGACCTTCAGCACATTCGCAGTTAGGCAAAGATGGTACGCGAGAGATTATAGAGGAGAGTCGGCTGAAACTGCTGGAGCCAGGGCTTCCCTCTGAAGTGTGTGCATGGCATCCCTGCTGTAAGAGAGACCTGTCAGTTACATAGAACAAATCCTTTCTTGTTTAGGTCACTGGGGTAAGAAATTATCACTGCTCCTTTCATTTATACCTTTCAGATGAAAAGTGTGCCCCTTGTCCTTTTGGATAGGAATTTGATATGGGAATAATAAAAATCCCAAAGAGGTCACAACAGTTACACATGCTCCTCCAGTACCCGAGAACTAACAGGGCCAAACCCATAGATCATATTCCTTCTAACACACCAGCTCCTCTTCCTCCTATTACTCTGTGCCTGGTAGGATCTGCCTGCCTGTACCCACACACTGTCATGCCCTACCACTTCCAAACACTCTGGAGGTCGCTTACTCTTGAGTTGTTGGGACAGATACAGGAGTGAAAGGTGGACATCTGGCAGGCGAGTCAAGTTGAAAGATGGGACAGACTGCCATGGGAGGGACAGCAAAGTCTGGAGTCCAGTGATAATGGCTTCTGGCCTCCAAGGAAACCTCAGGAGTAAGCACTAGAGGATGGGAGAAGTCTCCCGATGTGTGTGATTGCTGTAGACACTGTCTCTGGTTAGATGCAGGGCTCTTCCAATCCTCTGGAACTCCACAGTTCTGATCAGCTGTGTTCTCTGGTGGAACTGAAGCCAGGATATTTCAGCTACTGCACCCTCTGACTTTATGAATGAAGCATCCACAAAACACAACCTTGCAAAAGTCAATGTTCAGCACATTGAGAGAACACTGGTGAGGAGATAATGTGGGAAATCAGTCACCAGGAAAGTTAAAATGGAGACAAGCCAGAGGTGCCCTGGGAGTACTCTGAAGACAAGGGTGTGACAGCTACTGGGCTTTATCAGCTCCCTACTGGTCTCCTGCAGCTGAACCAAGACCATTCAAAGGGCCAGGGCAGGGAAGAAGAGCAGTGAATTGAGATTGATACCTGAGGCAAGGATCTGCAGGATGGAGAGAAGGGACTCCACAGAACTGAAAAGAAAGAGGAAGTTGACTTGGGAATGATGCACTTCCCAGCAACCCAACCCCATGGACCAGGTGAAGCTGCAGACCACACTCTTGTATTACTGTTACATTGGGCTTTTTTTTTTTTTTCCTGTGTGAAGCAGTTTCAGGAGAAAGGCAGATCTGAGGAGTGATGTAAGATCCGAAGAGTGATGTAAGATCCGAGGAGTGATGTAAGATCTGAGGGGTGACGTAAGATCTAAGGAGTGATGTAAGATCTGAGGGGTGATGTAAGAACTGAGGAGTGATGTAAGATCTGAGGAGTGATGTAAGATCTGAGGGGTGATGTGAGATCTGAGGGGTGATGTAAGAACTGAGGAGTGATGTAAGATCCAAGAGTGATGTAAGATCCGAGGAGTGATGTAAGAACTGAGGAGTGATGTAAGATCTGAGGGGTGATGTAAGATCTGAGGGGTGATGTAAGAACTGAGGAGTGATGTAAGATCCAAGAGTGATGTAAGATCCGAGGAGTGATGTAAGAACTGAGGAGTGATGTAAGATCTGAGGGGTGATGTAAGATCTGAGGGGTGATGTAAGAACTGAGGAGTGATGTAAGATCCGAGGAGTGATGTAAGATCTGAGGAGTGATGTAAGATCTGAGGAGTGATGTAAGAACTGAGGAGTGATGTAAGATCCGAGGAGTGATGTAAGAACTGAGGAGTGATGTAAGATCCGAGGAGTGATGTAAGATCCAAGGAGTGATGTAAGATCCGAGGAGTGATGTAAGAACTGAGGAGTGATGTAAGATCTGAGGAGTGATGTAAGATCTGAGGGGTGATGTAAGATCTGAGGAGTGATGTAAAATCCGAGGAGTGATGTAAGAAAGATCCGAGGGATGACGTAAGATCCGAGGAGTGACGTAAGATCCGAGGAGTGATGTAAGAACTGAGGAGTGATGTAAGATCTGAGGAGTGATGTAAGATCCGAGGAGTGATGTAAGATCCGAGGAGTGATGTAAGATCTGAGGAGTGATGTAAGATCTGAGGAGTGATGTAAGAACTGAGGAGTGATGTAAGATCTGAGGAGTGATGTAAGATCCGAGGAGTGATGTAAGATCCGAGGAGTGATGTAAGATCTGAGGGGTGATGTAAGATCCAAGAGTGATGTAAGATCTGAGGAGTGATGTAAGATCTGAGGAGTGATGTAAGATCTGAGGGGTGATGTAAGATCCAAGAGTGATGTAAGATCTGAGGAGTGATGTAAGCGTTGACAGGCACACAGCAGATGTAGTTCTTACACACTGAGAGAGAAAGAAGTGAAGGAAACCACTCACTAGATAGGTCACCGCTAGAAAAGGAAGGACAGTGTGATGGTGATCTTTGTATGTCGATGTGAATGGGCTACGGTGACCAAACATTTGGTCAAACACAAGTGAGGTATATTTGTGAGCAGGTGGCAGATGGGTGGAGATTGTGGATACTGAGCATTTTGTCAACCGTAATGTGGACCTCACTCCATTCTTAGAAAACCTAATGAGAACACTGCTTTTCATCCAAGTAAGAAGGACTTCTGCCCACAGACAGCTATACATTTGAACCATAGCATGGAGTCCTTCTTGGGTCTCTGGCCTGCCGGCGCACCTCTAGAATATGGACTACCAGTCTCTATACTTGAGGAAGCTAATTCCTTAAAATAAACTTCTGCCTATGGCCACACATCCTGTTAGCTCCACTTCCCCAAAGAACCCTGGCTAACATGGAAGTGAGTCAGGAGAGAGCGGACTCAGGGAAGGAACAGAATAGGAGCAAGGCAAGTTGAACGCAGGAGACGGAAGCTGGGAACAGGAAGGCTGGGAGTCATTAAGCTCAAATTTAGGAGAGGCTCAGATTTCAGGTGCAGAGTACACATGAACTGAACAGTGCAGGGGACATGAGGGAGCCTTGAGACTTGAGCTGGACACAATCCTCATGCAGCTGGATGGGCCCCATGAGCTCAGGGGAGCTGTGCCTCAGTTTGAATGATGGGTTTGGAAAGGAGAGAGAACTGTGAGTCATGTCGCAGGCAGGGACAGTGCCTGTTAAAATTCTCCGCTATCACCTGTGACTATGGCTTAATGTCTTCACATTGGATGGAGGTCCTTCCTCCCTGACTTGGCCCTTCGCACCACCCCAGCTCAGCTCTGCCTAGCCCCAGCCCAGCCTGGCTTCAGCCACACTCGTCTGGAGGCTGACCACACTCTTGGCTGTCAAGACGAGTGGCTCTCTCTCCACTCGTCCTCCCGTCTGGCCTTCTACTCCTGCCCTATCCCTTGCTTCCCATATGGAGGCTTTGAACGGAGCCCAGGAGGATGGTTGCACTGGCAAGCACTGCCAGAATTCCAGAGGCTGTCTGGACAACTCAAGAGGCGGTCTTTCTGTGCTTGGGACTAAGTGGACTTAGAAGGAAGTCAACCACATTGTTTGTGTAGCTGCGGGGCTACACTGCTACTAAAAAGTTGTGGGGGGACTCCATCCCAAGCACACCCCAGGATATGAACTCTCTAGTGTTAGTCAGCACAAGGGGGACTCGCAAAGACGGTGATATGCAAGAGCAGGTGGCAGGTGGGTTCATTTCCAAGCCCTTTTCTTTTTATAATCTTGTCCACCATTGTCTCGACCAGATTTCCAAGTCAATGTTTGGTGCAGAAATGTGCTTTCTGCATTGATTTTCTAAGCCTCTCTTGAAGTTGGTGCTTTATTTACCGAGTGGTAAATAAAACATAAGCCTGGTTTTAATGTTCAAAGCATGAAGCAGTATAATAAGTAGATGGGTGGACAGATGCTAATCAGTTACACCTGATTCATCACTTTCCAACGGATACAGGCAGCAGAGGTTCTGGCAACACATGTTAAGGAACCAGGCAGTCTGATTTCCTTTGTGGCACGAGGAAAATTCACTCCTGTGATTCATTCTTTCCTTCCATAAAAACTGTTTGGGGTGAAAGAGGAGCATTGGGCACAATTCCTTTGCAAGTGGCTACCCCTCGTGTGTTTGTTCATCTTCGAAAACCATGACCTCCATGCTTCCCCCACGGCACAGACAACACTGTTAGGTAGCTCCGCCTATGGTTGGTTGGTCTTCCCTGGCTAGCCCTTCTCTTCACAATTAAGCAGGCTGAAGCATTTGGTGGCAGAAATAAAGTATGATTTCTTTCTTCTTTAAACTAAATATTCTCTTTCCTTAATAAACTTCTTATTCACTGTGAAATTGAAAACACAGCCTTTTCTTGATGACCAGATGGCCCAGAAGATTTAATCACTTCAAGCATTCCACACTTCCTCTCCACTAGTATCCACGACGGCAGAGCCAAGAGACAGACTCCTCGTTTCTCCCAGATGCCAACAGCGATTGAAAGCTCTCACAACACGGTTATGAAAACCAGATATGCATGAGAAGTAAAGCTGGAAAAAGAAAATGTTACTAAGCTACACAATAAATCTTTCAGAGAAGGGCTTCAGTAAATGAGTAAGAGCAGTGGGTAAACATATTCTGGATTAATACTTAATTGAAAAAGATTGGCAGTTGAACATTTTTCAATTTATCTAGTAAGTTCGTTTGAGATGAAATTTCTCTTCACATTCATATTTAATACTCCCAAAAGTAAACGAAGGTGTTATGAATGAGTAACACAGAGCAATGTGTATGGCATCCAAGCCACAGAAGGCTGAAGATACAGCTGAGTAGTATAGTGCTTTCGTAGCATGTGGAGGCTTTGGTTTGATGCTACTCATTAAAACAAAGACCTCAGCTGGGTGGTGGTGGCACATGCCTTTAATCCCAGCACTTGGGAGGCAGAGGCAGGCGGATCTCTGTGAGTTCAAGGCCAGCCTTGTCTACAGAGCAAGATCCAGGACAGGCACCAAAACTACACAGAGAAACCCTGTCTCGAGAAAAAAAAAAAAAAAAAAAAAAAGACCCCATCAATTCATACCTATTTTTTACTATAGACTATTCCAAAGAATATAACCTTGCCATAATTTCTGAGTATAGTCTTCTTTAATAGTTAAACCAGAGTAAATCGATGGGCCTTTCTAAACCTGTTTCTTCCACCTGAAAACAAGTATCTTACACTTAACAGTAAGTGGAGAAAATATGGTTGAGAATCACCTCACCATGGCTTATTGGTCAGGGAGCCCCAAAGCAATCCAGATGATACAGGTTGATCCATTGCTCTTAGGTGTCCACCATAACCAGGTGGCAAAAGCCCATTGCAGAAGAAACCGCCTACCTTGGTTGCAGAACATAGAAAAATCAATCTTGAACTGACTGGGAAATTCCCTCCCTACTGGCTAGCTCGCACAGTCCTGGAAGAGCTATGTAGGCTGCTGGAAGAGAAGAGACACTGGATCCTGCCTGCTGCAAAATGTTAGTAGCCTTCAGTCAAGATGTGCTCATCGATACAGTAGTGGCAAGATAGTGAACAGGGTAACCAACCACTCTCATGGCTGGATTTGAGGCCTGCTCCAGGGGAGGGATTTCATGTGTGCTACTGTAAACACCGGCTGTGACTGGGGTCACAGCCTCAAGGTGAGAATGTACTGATACTGTTTTGCTAGGTGGTCAAACCTCTTTCTAAATGCTTATGTTTTTGTACTGCTCCAAACCTTGGTGAGAGATACTTTTTAGAGTGGACAGTGGTTAATACAGAGAAACATTACTGTTGGAAGTGCTGAAAATAAGCAGTTGGGAGTGCTGAGCCATAAATGGAATGTTCTATCAACCCTCCTCCACAAGTGCCGAAGGAACATCGCGGAAGAGATGGCGGAAAGACTGGAAGAGCTGGAGGGTGGGGACAGATGGCTGGGAAAGCTGTCCTCTGGGGATGACATGGCTGCCGCACACAGGTGCCCACAGCAGCTGGGGTTCAATCAGGGGAAGGGGCTCCCCCCACCCAGCTGAGGAGCTGTTGGCAGTGATAGGTCCTGGCGAGGGAAAGTTGCTTTTTGGAGGGGCTTAGCCCCAGGGGATCCACCAGTGTGGATTTACAGACCACTAATTGGGCTCAGTGGGTTTTAAATGTTTTTAAAAAGTGGACATGAAATAAGGAGGGCATTATGTGGGGGAGGAAGCCCTGGGGTACTGGAGGAAGGGACAGGGGTAGATGGATAGGGTCAAGATACATTATACACATGTATGAAATTTTCAAAGAATAAATTTTTTCAAATCCATGATGTTAAGTGTGGTCAAATATGGATAAATTAACCACACAAAAAAGGAAATTATGCCCATGGTTTGGTCTCCCCTATTATCAAGAAATCAGTCCCCCTTCCTTCCTCAGCCAATTTTAGTGCTCTTACTTAAGTGGGAACCAATAACTCTATTATTACATTAAATAATAACCTATTAGGGCTGCTAGGATTTGTCAAAGAAAATTAGTTTGAGACAAGGATTTTTATTAAGAGAGCTGTGAAGTAAAACCAACACCAAAGGGCAACACAAAGTCCATGTCTGGAAAATACACTCAAAAAATATGTAAACAGTCACCCTTGTTTCTAGAAGCTGAGATACCAAAGCACCCTTAAAAGGGCAGCAAAAAGTCATCACTCCAAAATAAGGTGATGCAGGCCCTGGCCCCCGTGCCGAGGTGACATGTCTTCCCAACCAGCATCCGTCCTGTGCTCCCTCTACCCATGAGGAGGGGAAACTGTGAGTCTTCGTTTTTGATAATATAATGAAAACTGTAATTATTCAGAAGCCTGAGACAGATAAAGAAGAGTTGTTCAGATGAAAATTCCTCTGAAGGAAGGACAATAGGCCATTCTGGGTCAATAGAAAGTAATCACTCACTAATTCAAGACAGAAAAACGTCCTTCATCAGAAAACGCAGACAAACTAATAATGGGTTTGGATGGTTGTGCTTCTTGGTGACTTTGTGGATAATGTTTATGAAATAGCCCAGGGCAGACTGAAGGGTGCTACTGATTCAAGCACTCCTGGGGGCTGAGGATGCCAGTGAGGAGATGCAGAGAAGATGTTCGTCTCTCCACCAAACACACCACGACAGAAGTTTCAAGCACAAGCTCTGGCACGTTTTCTTGTCAGTAGAAACACTGGTGGCGCAGAGGAGTATGTACCACCCCAACCCCTACAACTCTTCTGCAAGGAAAACAGTGAGTAAACGGGGGGGGGGGGGGGGGGCACCCTCCGATTTCAGTTCCACAAATAAACCTTACGCAATCACAGGAAGCATTTAGATCCTCCCCAAGCCTTTGGCTGGAAAAACAAAACAATCCGAGTCACAGGAAGGAACAGGAACAGGAATTCAGTTAAATCCCAGTGGTATGAGAGAGAAACCGTCAAGTGTATTTCTGGGTCCCATAAATGCAGTGAAGTTGTGACAACAGATGTGTAAAGATTCAGGTACTCCAAAAAGTACCTGTTCATGCCCAGTGACAAGTCCATCTGAGGATCCCGAGGAGAGGACAGGAGACAGTCACACAAAGCATCATAATCAGTATCAGAATACAGCTGGCTCCATGTTCACTTTGGCAAAACAGGAAACTTCAAGGACAGCCATGACAGACGGCAGAAGTGTAGAAGAAATGAGTGATGAGAGGTGTGAGAAAATGCTGTTGTGGTTTTTAATAAAAATTAGTAGAAAGGTGTGTATGTCAACCTGGATGAGACAAATTAAGAAAAATTAACAATCCCATAATATGTGAAAATCCATATCATAACAAATGGTAACTGGAAACAGACAAAGTTTATAGCATGCTATGATTGGAATATCTCTATAATGCAGCTTAACCCAAAGGTGGAGTCTTAATCAGATGACTAGGACAACAGACCTCTGTTATCAAGGGTTGGAACAATGCCATTATAAAAGTGGTCTGGGGACTGCAGAGATGACTCCACAATCAAGAGTACACAGTGCTCTTCCAGAGGACCTGAGTTCGGTCCCCAGCCACACACAACAGCCAGTAACTTCAGTTCCAGGGGATCCAGTGCTCTCTCTGGCCTCCTCAGGCAACTGCATTCAGACGGTGCACATGAACTCATACAGATACACGCAGACACACACAGACACACACCTCTACAAATAGAAGCCTGGCATGATTCATAATAGCCAAGTTATGGAATGAGTCTATATGACCATCAACAGGCAAATGGCTAGAGGGTGCTATATATCATAACTGAGCATTATTTATCTTTTAAGAGCAAAATCATGTCACTTGCAGGAAAATAGAACTGGACATCATCACAGTTAAAAAAAAAAAAAAGCCAGGTTCAGAAAAACAAATATCACGTTTTCTCGATATCCAGACTCTAGATTAAAATGAAAAAAGACAAGGCAGGGCTGGGATGGAACTCCGTGGTGTGTGCTTCCCTATCAGGCACGGAGCCCTGTGTAATCCACTACATGAAAACCAGGAATGGTGGTGCACGCCTAGAACCCCGGAACTTGGGAGATGAAGACAGGAGGATCATTTGAAGGTCATTCTCAGCTACATAGCAAGTTTGACGGGAGACGGGGCCATTTGAGACCCTGTCTCAAAAAAATTCAATTAAAATACTTTTGATAACCCACTAAGTCCAATTAGCACTGCCCATATGTGCAAGGGTGTGGGGCCATCCCTAGAGCATGGGAACCTACCAGTGGCCACAGCCTCCGAGAAAGATGACTTCCTGTTTTCCAGCAGATTTTAATTGCCAACAGCTCCTCAGCTGGGGTCAGAGCCTGGAGAGTACCTCCCTCATTTCGCAGGAATCTTGGTTGGTTTGATCTTGTGCAAGTAGCCACAGCTACTGTGAGCTCGTGAGAGTAATAGACACATTGTGTGTGTGTGTGTGTGTGTGTGTGTGTGTGTGTGTGTGATGAACTAAGCAGGGGGAGTATAAGGGAGGAAATGGGGGGGAAAGCTGGAGGGGAATTTTTTTATATTTTATTGTAAATATTATAAAAAAGAATTTACATACATACACTGTTTAAAAGACATGAAAACAGAAAGGGGATTTTTAGGAAGAGAAATGGGAAGAAGAGGGGATGAGAGGGGAATGGAGTGACTATTATCAAGGTATATTATAAACATGCATAGAGATGTTAATGACTCATTATTTTATAGAAGTAATAATATATTCATGGTCCTTCTCTTCTGCTACATGAAGATTAGACAATAAGGTGCTGACCTTAAGTAACAGGCAAATCTTTACCAGGCACCAAATCCACTGGTAACTTGATCTTAGACTCTCAGCTCTAGCCACAAGAGAAATAAACTGCGATTATTTACAAATTACCCAGTCTGGGATACTTTGCTGTATTACCCCAAATGGACTAAAACAGAAGCTTCATTACATTTAATTATAGCTGTCAAGAGAATAAGCCCTGACTCCCCTTTCTGCTTAAAAGTCCTTTTGCTTAAAATAAGTGCCCAATTAGAAGAGGGACTCTCACATGGATCCTTAGGGCACGTGGAGAGGCAAATGGTTTTAAAGTCTCCCCAAAAATGCATCAATCAAATCCTTGTTATGATGAAAGCATGGACAGTAGCTTACAGAGCAAATCAAGAAAGATTCACCTCTCTTAACATTAATGTAAAAGGAGACGCCACAAGATCTGAAGACCATTTATGATGTGAGCAGTCATAATCACACCTTGAATCTAACAGGCAATTAATAATAAAATAAATTGCATTTAACAGGGTCTATCTGACCTTTTAGACTGTTGGATTTTGACAGTGGTAATTAGGCAGAGTGTTTGTATGCATGTCTTAGCACTCACTGTAGGGGGCCACACATCCACTACTCCCCAAGCTATCTTTGGTTCTATTGGTCCCTGTTTGGGTGCCAGTTATGTTGTGTAACTTTTCCTGAGGAGACAAATGTCCACTCATTCCAGATAGGGAACAAATGTTCTCTCTGAAGTTGTTAGCAGGGGAGGTTCCTATGGCCCTGGGCATTGTTACTGCTATTGGTTACATGCAAGAACAACATTACAAGTTCCTGTTACACATAACATCTGTCTTAGTCAATATTACATTGCTGTGAAGAGACACCATGACCACAGCAACTCTTATAGAGGAAAACATTTATTTGAGGCTGGCTTACAGGGATTTAGTCCAGTAGCTTCATGGTTTGAAGCATGATGATAATGCATGCCTGCAGCACACAGGCAGACATGGTGCTGGAGAGGTGGCTCAGAGTTCTACATCCAGATCAGCAGGCAGGAGAAAGAGACATTGGGCCTGGCTTGGGCATTTGAAAGCCCAAAGCCCACCCCCTAGTGGCACACTTCCTCCAACAAGGCCACATCCACCTCCTAATCCCTGTCAAATGCCACCACTCTCTAATGACCAAGCATTCAAATATATGAGCCCATGGAGGCCATTTCTATTCAAATCACCACACCATCACATTTTGGCTAGAGGACATGGAGAAACCAAGCTAGAGTTGAATGAGAAGCTCCCTCCTGATGGCAGGCTTTCACAGTGCCAGGAGGTACCAGGAGGGCTGCTGGGGGAGCATTTCCTCAGTAGTCTTGCTGAGTTATTGTTCTAGTTAGGGTTTTATTGCCGTGAAGAGACACCATGGCAACAATTCTCACAAAGGAAAAAAATTAATTGGGCCTGACCTCAGCAGCTTTCCTCTGTCTCAGAAGGAGATTTCCATAACCCATTTCTTCTGTCCTTGACTCTAAAGCCAGAACCATGTGGCCAAAGCTGCCAAGTTCTGCTGCCTCCTGGGGCTGGAACATGGCTCCCTTGTTCAATTACATCTTTATCCGCTTTCTGTTTTCGATGGTTTCCTTCACTGCCCAAGCTTGGCTGTCCTGGAACTTGCTCTATAGACCAGGCTGGCCTTGAACTCAGAGATCTTTCAATTATTTCTTCACCAGCTTTGTGTTTTTAATGATTTCCTTCACCACTTAAGCTTGGAAGTTCTAGAACTCAGTAGACAAGCCTGGTTTCAAACTCAGAAATCTGCCAGCCTCTACCTTCTGTGTGCTGGGATTAAAGGTATGCCCCACCACACTTGGCACTAAATTTTTCTTTGTGAAAATTCCTTTTCACACGTTGGGAGATTAGCTGGGCGGGGTCTTGCCCTGAGGTCCACACTCTCTTTATTCCATTTCTTAATCTGTTTATCCCCTTGCACACAGGACTTAGCTCCACTCCACTTCCTGGTGCTCCTTTTCTCCTCAATCTGTACATGTTGTATTTTTACCTGCTCAGCTTGTTCCTTTTCTTTATAGATCTTCATTAGAGTGAACACTAGTAACCACATGACAGAGTCAATACTAGGCTGCTTTGAGATTTCCTCTGCCAACAGAATGAGGCCAAAACTCTTTACTTTAGCCTAAGGCAGACTTTTCAGACAAGGGCAAAAAACAGCCATATTTTTCACTAAAATACCACAAGACCAGTCCCTAGGCCACATACTAACATTCTTCTCTGAAATCTTTGGAGCTGGGCCCCACAATTCAAATCACCCTCATCATCACTATCTTCCGTGTTCCTACTTGAATAGTCCATTAAGCCTCACTTAAGTGTTCAACTGCTTTTCTAATCCGAAGTCCCAAAGCCCACATCCCTCCAAACAAAAGCATGAACTATCACAATACCCCAGTCCCTGATACCAACTTCTGTCTTAGCTAGGGTTTTATCGCCGTGAAGGGACACCATGACCACAGCAGCTCTTATAAAGGAAAACATTTACTTGGAGCTGGCTTACAGTTTCAGAGGTTAGTCCACTGTTGTCATGGTGGGAAGCATGGCAATGTGCAGGCAGACATGGTGCTGAAGAAGGAGCTGAGATTTCTATATCCTGATCCACAGGCAGCAGAAGGAGACTGCCACACTAGCACTAGCTTGAGCATATAAGACCTCAAAGCCCACCTCCACAGTGACACACTTCCTCCAACAAGGCTACACCTCCTAATGGTGCCGCTCCCTACCGGCCAAGCATTCAAATACATGAGTCTAGTCAAACCACCACAGTTACGGACCCTGTGTGCTACAATACCAATGTGTCAGGCAAGATACATCCACAGGTTAATAGTGGCATGGCTGTTATGGGTACAAACAACTTTCACAATTGGATTTAAGGCCTGCTATACAGGAAAGAACTCACATCTGATTTTTTTTTAAAGATTTTATTTATTATGTATACAGCATTCTGCCTGCATGTATCCCTGCAGGCCAGAAGAGGGCACCAGATCTCATTACAGATGGTTATGAGACACCATATGGGTGCTGGGAACTGAACTCAGGACCTCTGGAAGAACAGCCAGTGTTCTTAACCTCTGAGCCATCTCTCCAGCCCCACAGCTGATATTTTAAGCCACAGAAAAAGCTCATGACTAGGGTGGTCATAGGACCACTGGGAAAGCAACTGGTACCAGTTACTTGAATTGCTGTAATATGTCTATAGATCATTGTTGCCATCAGTATCAGGAAAGGAAGGAAACTTCTGTTTTTCAATGGGAGGTAAACTGTAAAGACTCATAACTCGTCAGTCTCCTGAGATTGACTGTTAGTGTGGTACAGAAGTCAGGTACTCAGCCATCTATTGAGGGAAAAAAATCTGATAATAATACCATGCTCTTCACAGCTCAGGAAACAGTGTGGAAGAGGGAGAAGAAAGAATGTAAGAGTCTAATAAAAGGATGGGATGCTGTGTAGCATTGTCCCCCAAACTGAAATATTCTGTCCTGGAGAGAGGCCCAAGAAGGCTCCAAGACCCAGGAAGTAAACAAAAGTCAACATGTCCCCGAAGGCTCCTGAGACTTACAAGATTCATAAAAACCACTCCCCAAAGTTATACAAACAGCCAACAACGGTTAGGGAGGAGACTGCAGCTGCCTGCAAATTGTGCATGGGGCTTCAGGCATGTAGCTTTTATGGCAGTGGTTCTCAACCTTCCTAATGCTGCAGCCCTTTAATGTCGATCCTCATGTTGTGGTGACCCCCCCCCCAACCATAAAAATAATTTTGTTTGTTTTTTGAGACAGGCTTTCTCTGTGAAGTTTTGTTGCCTCTCCTGGATCTTGCTCTGTAGACTAGGCTGACCTTGAACTCACAGAGACCCACCTGCTTCTGCCTCCCGAGTGCTGGGATTAAAGGTGTGCGCCACCGCCACCACCACCCGGCAAAAAATTATTTTTGTTGCTCCTTCAGAACTGTAATTTTGCTACTGTTATGAATGTTAATATATCTGTGTTTTCTGATGGTCTTAGGTGACCCCCGTGAAAGGGTCATTTGACCCCCCCAAAAGGTTGAAAACTGCCGTTTCATGGGATGTCACCTATGCTTGTGGGGGCTTTCAGTGACGTATGTACCTCTGATTCATTTATACTCCTGTAACTAACCCCCCACCAACAGTCCTATAAGTAGCCCTAATAAATTCACCGATGCCCCAAGTTGCACTTTGATGGAATGGTTATTCTGGTCAATCATTGGTTCCTATCTGGTACAAGCAGACATTTGTTCATGCCTCCCCAGCCACATCCTCTTCCCGGTCCCTGCTCTCTCACAGTGGCATCCCCGTGACAGATTTCACTGGCCTTGTTCCTGATGGTCACTCTCTGTGCCATCAACAGCATCTCATTTCCTACATATGCTTTTCATTCTAAAAAAAAAGCTTTCATAAGTCATGTCAGAGTCTAGAACTTAGGAGTGTCAATTTCTTGGTAATCTTTCAAAGATAAATAATAGTGTGTAGCTGTTAAGTTTTCTCCAATCCCGCCAGGCCCTGCAGTCCCATGGCCTATTACAAAACAATCATTCAGAGGCTTCAATTAATTAACAATTGCATGGCCTATGGCAAGCTTCTGGCTAGCTAGCTCTCGTAACATAAATTAACCCATTTCTATTAATCTACGTATCGCCTTGTGTTCTGTGGCTTTACCTGTACTTTCACATCTTGCTTCTCCTGGCGGCAGGCTGGCGTTCCCCCCTCTCCCTTCTTCTCCCCCTATATCTGCCTGGATTTCCCGCCTGCCTCCAAGCTGCCTTGCCATAGGCCAAATAGTTTTATTTATCATCCAATCAGAGCAACAATATTCATATTGTACAGAAAGACATCCACAGCAATAGTATCCATGTTTTAATGAAAATTGTAGCATTCCTCACGTTTTCTTCTTTATTTTTCCAGCCCAGATCATTTGCATTGCCTCTTTCTTTTGTGAGTCTATGTGTATGTGAGCACGGATTGTGTATGCATGTGTATGCTTGTGAGTCTAGAGACCAGGTCACTCTTATGTTTCTGTTTCACACCCCCAAAATGAATCATACCTGATTCCATGGGTCAGCATGCTTCTGCTGCAATTTTACATGATTTTATTGTTTACCATTCCTAAGCTTTTTAATTTTTTAATCACACACATATTATATATGGTTAACTCAGAAATTAGTTGGACTTAAATTTTATAAAGTACTTTATTGTGAATAGTTTAATGTGCAGGTTTTTTTTCTCTCTGAGCTTCATTCCTTCTTTAAAAGTAGCACTTGTTGGAGTTGAAGAAATGATTCAGTGAGGAAGAGCACTAGCTGCCCTGGCAGAGGACCCGGGTTCAATTCCCAGTATTCACATGGTGGCTCACAAGTGTTTGTAACTCCAGTTTCAGGGGATCAGATGTCCTTTTCTGGCCTCTGAAGGCATCAGGCACCCATGTGATACATGGACATATATGCAGACAAAACTCTCATACACGTAAAGTAAAAATTTAAAGTACCACTGGTGTATAGTTTTCGGTGTGACTCTTACGGTGAATTTATCCACTTTCCTGTCACCAGATGTCTTAGTCTATTTAAGATGCTCTATAAAATGCAAATCTTATGAATTAGAGGCTGAAGTCCAAGATAAAGCTGTCTGCCAAGGGTCCCTACTGTACTGCAGACAGCGATCATCACAATGGTGGGGGGCAGGAGCTAACTCTCTGGGATCTCTCCACAAATCCCACGGAGTCCTTGGAACTTAATCATCTCCCAGAAGCCCTGCCTCTTGATACTTTCACTCCGGGAGTTAGGATGCCAACATGTGAGTTTTGGAGCATCTGTTAGTCAGGTTTTGATCACTACAGTGAAATACTCAAAACAGACAACTTACAAAGAGAAATGCTTACTTAGCTCAGGGTTTTGGAAACTCGAGGGCAAGGCACCTGCATGGGCTCAGTTCTTGTCAGCAGCATACTATCCCAGGAGACAGCAGAGGCAGGAGTGAGCAGGTGAGAGCATCCTGAAGCAGGCGTACTGGGCCGGAGAACACCAGGAAGCCTCACAAGAACTCCATTCTGAAGCACATCCATCTCCAGTGACCATGGACCTCCCACAAGGCCCCACCTCCACTGTCTGTGGACCAGACTATCACAAGGGGCCCTGGTGGGGCAGGGAACTCCAGCCAAACAAGAGGACAGCACGTGCGTTCAAACAATAGCAGCAGACAGCTGGGTTGCCGGAGCTCTTTGCTATTTCCAACAGTGCCGCCATAAACATTATGTGTGTTTGAGTGACATGTATAAGCCTTTCCAGGTGTGCCAGGGGCAGAGCGGTTAGGGACCTGGCTGTAGCATTATACCAGTGTCCTTTCGGCACCCCGGCAAGTCACATTTCTTCCCATCCTTGCTCAGATTTCTGAATTTTTAGCATCTAGTAGGTGTAAAAGGGCATCTCACTGGTTTTGAGTTTTTCTTTTGTTTACTATCTGTTCACGTTTTTTCCCTCTATGATGTGCTGTTCGCTATTAGCTAGTTTTCAGTTAAAATAATTTTTTTTCTTCTATTGCTTTATGAGAGTACTTGGATTATTCCAAATACCCAGTTCCATATCGGCTGTGTCCTGACTGCTCATTTGATATGTTTTCTTTTACTGAAGAGGCATCTTCACTGTGATATAACCTCTTCTTATGATCAGTGTCTTTTGTAACCTGTTTAAGGGTTCCCTCTTTCTTGTGGCCACAAAATACTCCTTTTCCCCTGGGTTTTAAATCTTTGCCTTAAAAATTGATTTTACATAGCACAAGACAGCGTTCATTTTCTTTCTACGAGCCTCAGCAACACCATTTTGTCATAGCTCAAGTGTTCAAATATGCATGGACTATTCCTAGGTTTTCTAATTTTTCAATTTTCTAACCTTTCATCAACCCAAAATGCCTAATCACAATAGATTTCCAGTCAGGCTGGATTTCTGGGATTCTTAGACCTTTTCCTTCATGTAAAAATGAAAACCAATATAGTAGGCAATTACAAAAGGAAGAATTATGTTTCATGGAAGCCATTTTGTATCTTTTAAATTGTATCTCAAAGACATGCACTATAAATATAAAAACTTTCAAGAATCTAGAGAGATGGCTCGTACATTAAGAGTCCTTGCTGTGAGGTCACCAGAACCAGGGTTCTGATGCTAGCACCATGTAATAGTCTGGGCACCACACACATATATGCCTATAACTTAAACTCCAAGGGGAGCAGAGTCTGAGAGAGAACTTACCTCAAAAAGAATAGGCAGGGTCAGAGGTAGACACAGGCATGTGAGTGCCCACACACAAGTGCTCATATACTCACATACTGATACACACAAATGAATGGATGAATAAACACATTTCTTTTTTTAATGTTGAAATAAGATTTCACTATGTAGTCCAGACCAGCCTTGAATTTGTAATCTCCTGTCTCAGCCTCCTAAGAGCTAGGATTATAGGCTTGCTCAACCACATGTGACATACATACATACATACATACATACATACATACATACATACATACATGATAATTGTGGCGATATATTGTGTATCCTAATAAAGCTTGCCTGAGGATCAGAGGACAGAGCCAGCCACTAAATTAGACACAGAGGCCAGACAGTGGTGGCACACACCCTTAATCCTATCACTTGGGAGGCAGAGATCTGTGAGTTCAGGGCCACACTGGAAACAGAGCCAGGCAGTGGTGGCACATGCCTTTAATCCCAGTACTGGGAAACACACACACACGCCTTTAATCCCAGGAAGTGATGGCAGGGCGGAGAAAGGTCTATAAGGTGTGGAGAAAGGTAGATAAGGCATGAGGAAACAGGAACTAAAGCAGTTCAGCTGAGACCCTTTTGGGTGAGGACTCAGAGGCCTTCAGTCTGAGGATTTGCGGAAACAGGACTGGCTGAGGAGTTGGCGAGGTGAGGTTGGCTCTGGGTTTTTTATTAAAAGACCATCTAGATTTGAACAACAGATGATCTATAATATAATATATACATATACATATAATAATAATCCTTGTGACAAGGTCAAGCTTATTGCACGTCACCCGAGGCCCTTTATATCCTAGCTGGTCCTGCTCTATCACGGGAGTCTCCATGGACTGCAGATAAGCAACCGTATCTCTCAGTAGGCTGCTTTCTCTACAGCTCCTTATACCTACCTGCTCTTTCCAGCACATTCCAACAGCCTGCTATTGTTTGCACATATCATTTCCTCCTACTCAACCACCCATTCTTCAAGCTTAATTCCGGATCTTCTCTCTTCTGTCTACTTCCTTTAAACAGTGAAGATACTGGAAGTCAAAATTTGGCTTAATTAGTTTTAAATTTTACTTTGTTGTTGATAGTTTGGCGTCTTCATTTAAAAGAAGTGATCCCAGAAGAAAGTATAGATTGGAAAAGAGCTGAAGGATATTTCTGGTGGTTCTTTTTGACATTAAATGCATTTTTTTTTTTTTTTTAGATCAGTCACTATTGCCAGTCTCCAGCTGTAATCACAAAAGCTTGACCTGGGGTATGTATACTTAATCTAGATGAGCAGCTACGACTGGGAAGCTACAGGAGAAGGCCAACGTTTAATGGGTTTATTTGTGAGTGAGTTTTACAGCACAATTCAAGAACACCTTCGTCATAGAGACAGCCTAATAATATGTTCCCAGGGTGGTTTACACAGCATCTGTGGGGTCCTCCCTCTGAAGGGAGGAGGAGGAAACAACTGGGGAACCATGACTAAAGCCATTAGGCACAGTGTGGGGGACAATGTTTAGACAACAGTTCGGCAGCTGCAACACCCCCACTTCTAAAGTGGGCTTTACGCTCAAAACAGATATAGTTGAAGGTAATTTCTTATTTTCATCTTACTTATCAATTAAAGTGAGAATCACTTTGGCTGGATGTACTTAGTTGACAAAAGACAACTGATGTCACTTTAAACATGTAGCTGACGTGCAAGATAAAAATGACCAAAGGCAGAAGGTGTTAGTTAGATAATGGCAGAGCTTTTTTATTTAGTTGTTTGCTTATTTTACGCCCTGGCCTCAGTTTCTCCTCCATCCTCTCCTCTCAGTCCCTCCCTCCCACCCACCCCTATGTCTCGCACCCTGGTCCACTACTCCTATGTTTCTGTTCAGGAAAGAGCAGGTTTCCCTTGGATATCAACCAAACAGGACATATCAAGTTAATTGCAGAAGTTTCAAATACCTATGAATGGTTAAAAATCATAAGCATCAGCAAACACTCCTCTATACAGACTCTTTTTTGTCTTTTATTTAAATAATACTATTCTGTGTTACAATCCTTTTTTCAATTGGGTGTGGTAGTTAATCCCAGCATTAGGAAGGCTGACACAAGATGATCAGCAGTTTGAGGCCAGTGTGAGCGACACAGCCAAGACCCGGAACCAAGCGAATAAACATACCAAACAAAACAAAATCCGTTTTCTGTTAACCAACTTACCTGTTGTCACCAGCTTGATCTTCAAAGTGGAAATGGTACTTTTCAATGAATGAGTTTACATCAGTTATTTTTCTTGTTGCAAAAGCAACGTAAGGAAGGATTTATTTTCTCTCACAGTTCTGGGGTACAGTCCTTCACAGTGAGGAAGTTTAGCTCACAGTTCAGGGGTATAGTCCATCACAGTGAGGGGGTACAGTCCATCACAGTGAAGGGGTACAGTCCATCACAGTGAGGAAGTTTTAGCTCACAGTTCAGGGGTACAGCCCATCGCAGTGAGGAAATAATGGTGGTACATGCACGAGGCAGCTTATTAAACTTCATCTGCACCCAGGGAGCAGAGACAGACAAACGCTTATGTTCAGCTCATGTTCCCCTTTTTATTCATTTGGGGTCTCCAGCCCAGGGAATGCTGCCATCCACATTTTGGGTGGGTTTTCCCACCTCAATTAATCTAATCTAGAATAACCCCTAATAGGTATACCAAAAGATTTGTGTCCATGACAATTCTAAATCTTTTTTAAATTATTTATTTATTTCATGTGCATCAGCATTTTGCTTGCATGTATATCTGTGTGAGGGTATCAGATCCCCTGGAACTGGAGTTACAGACAGTTGTGAGCTGCCATGTGGGTGCTGGGAATTGAACCCAGGTCCTCTGGAAAGAGCAGCCAGTGCTTTTAATCCCTGCGCCATCCCTCCAGCTCCCGACAATTCTAAATCTTATCAAGTTATAACAAGACTAACATTACAGAGCTAGAAAAGTGAAACATCGATAATATAGACCAGACTGCCTCAGCTATTTCTTTGTATGGACCCTTCTCACCCAATACATTTTACGTAACTTGGTAAATAGAAAAAACAAAAAACAAAAATAAAAATGTATACAGACCAGACATTTACTGATAATTCATAATAAACAAGTTTATTTTAAGACAATTCTTTGGTATACATATACCTTTACCATTTAGCAAAGATTTTGAAAGCAAATTTACATATGAATGAGGTGGGTGTGCTTGTCTATTTTTATAAGAACTATTAGCTGAATATCTGATACTTAGGATGTAGAGCATTGTCTTAGTTACTTTTCGGCTGGTGTGAAGAGACACCATGACCAAGGCAACTTAAAAAAAAGCATTTACTTGGGGGCTTGCTTACATTTGCAGAGGGTTAGTCTGTGACCATGATGGTGGGGAGCATGGCGGCAGGCAGGCAGGCGTGGTGCTGGAGCAGTAGCTGAGAGCTTACACATCGAGACAATAATCATAAGGCAGAGAGACAGAGATAACCAGAAATGGCATGGGCTTTTAAAACCTCAAGTCCACCCCAAGTGGCACAACTCCTTCAACAAGGCCACATCTCCTGATCCTTCCCAAATAGTTTCACCAACTAAGAAACAAGCATTCAAATATATGAGTGTAAGGGGATTCTCTTTCAAACCACCACAAACATCTTCAACATTTTTCAGAGTTGATTAATATCTGATTTTTAAACGTCAGTGCTGAGAAGGCCACTGAACGTTAAGTATGTAGTACAAAACAGCACACGTATGTTTAGATCCATTTCAGAAACCACTGAAAATTGTCTTAATCACAGGCTAAAATTCATTTAACTTTTTTTTCAATTCTTCTTTTTAAAACTTTTAAAAGTTAATTCTGTGTGGATTTCATATCATATATCTCAACCCTACTCATTTCCCCGTCCACTTGCTTCCGCCCTCTGCCCTTGCAATCCACCCCCCCCCAAACAAAACAGAATTTAAAAGTAAAACTGAAAAAACAAAACAAACAAACAAAAGAAAAAAATCTCGGTGTGGAAGATGTAATGTGGCTCAGTGAGTCACACAGTATAACCTTGAGTCTGAACATCTTTACTTGGGTTTACTACAATGAGTCACTGGTCTGGTTCAAGGCCTCTGGTTTCTGCTACACTATCCATGCTGGGCCCTCGCTGGGACTCCTCCTGGATATCCTGCTGTTGCCCTGTGTCGTGGAGATCCTGCAGCTTTGGGTCTGCAGGACTGGTCTCTTTACATGCTCTCACAGTTCACAGATTCAGTAGATGTTGGGGTGGGCCAACTCACAGTCCTGGTTCTGGGCCTGGGTGGTAGCTGGATTGGTCATCCCGCCAGCTTTTCCTCCTCCTCATCACCAGGGTAAGCTCTCCAGCACTGCCCCGACTAGCTCACCCACTGCAGCAGACAGCAAGGAGCACGGCCAGTTCTCCTGCTCTCGTGACCTCAGGTCTGGCCACCCTCACTCACACCAGGGCCAGCTTTTCTATTTTGCCCAGACAAGGTGCAGGACCCTCTCTCTCTCAAGTGCTGCTGCTGGTGAGGGACAGGGTCAGCTCTCCCACTCTTATGATCCAGGGACCAGCTTTTCCGGCCTGCAGTAGGTGGCGGGGGGTGGGGGGGGGTGGGGGGGTGGGGGGGTGGGGGGGTGGGGTGGGGGGGGGTGGGGGAGGACGGACCTACATTATCACATGACAGACAGTGGGGCCAGCTTTCCTATTCTCATGCCTTCAGGACCAGCTCACCTGCATCCCCACTCACAGGGCCATCTCTACTGTGCTGCCCAGGTGAGGTGCAGGGCCTGCTCTCCCAAGCGCTGCAGTTGGTGAGGGGGTGGGACCAACTCTGTGCAACCCGATCCTCACTGCTTTCAGTGGTAACAGGAGCCATGGACATTGACACAGACCATGGCTGCAGTAGGGCCACAGACCCAGACATGGCCCTTGGTGACAGCTCAGGCCCAGATAACACCATGACCCCCGCTGGCAGTGCAGGCCACTCAGATCAGAATGAACCCAGCAGCAGCATGGGCCTAGAACACCCACATGGCATCAGGTGGGGGCCCAGATTCCAAGCATCTGCACAGCCTTGGATGGCCACAGGAGCCTCAGACATTAATACAAACCCTGGCTGCAGCAGGGGCCGGGACCCAGACCTGGCCCCAGCCACAGCTCCTGCCCGCATGTCATTCAAGTCTGTATGAGCAGTGTCATGGACCTCAGACACCAACATGGCCACAGGTGGCAGCCCAGATCCTGGGCATCCATTGTGGCCTTTGATGGCAACATGAGCCACTGACATCAACACAGACTCAGGCTGCAGTTAAGACCACAGACCCAGACATGGTCCTTGTCAGCAGCTTGGTCCCTGATGTCATTGTGGCCCTAGCTGGCATTGCAGTTTGCCCAGATCAGCATGGCCCCAGTGGTGGCATGGCCCTATAATGCCAACATGTCATCAGGTGGTGGCCCAGACCCTAGGCATCTGCTCAGCCTTTGGTGGTAACAAGAGTCATGGACATCAACCCAGACTTTGGTTGTGGTAGGGCCAGAGACCCAGATATGGCCCTCAGCTGCAGTGTGGGTCTGGATAACACCATGGCCCTGAGGCAGCTTGACAATCAAGGATCAACATGGCCCCAGGTGTCAACCCAGACTGTGGGTCTCTGCATGGCCCTCAATGGCAACAGGAACCATGGACATCAACTCATACCCTGGCCACAGCAGGGCCATGGACCCAAACATGGCACCCAGCAGCAGTCTGCCCCAGACATCACCATGGTCCCAAGTGGCAGCACAGGCCTCTTAGATTGGCATGGCCCCATGGGGGCTCATCCCTCCAACACCAACATGGTCACAGGTGGTAGCCTAGACTACGGGCATTCGCTGGGTCCTTGGTGGTAACAGGAGCCACAGACATCAACAGTACCCCTATGGCTGCCTCAGGGCCAGAGTGTTAGGGTCCTGAGAAGTCCCGCTGACTCTAGATACATATGATATATGTATTGGGGGAGGGGTACACATGCCACACTGCACATGCAGAGGTGGGGACAACTCTGTGGAGTCAGTCCTTTCTACCAATCTTTCCCTGGGTCACAGGGATTGAACTCTGCCAGGCTGGGTGGCGAGAACCTTTGCCAGCTGATCCATCTCTCTGGCCCTGTCCTGTCCATGGGATTTTGTGTTTGTATTTGTGAGAACTATTTGGCTGGATTCTTGTACTGCCTATGACAGGCTTGAGTCTCAGGTCAGTGGCAGCTTCATAATGAGCTGGGAACGGCTTCCTCAAGTCCTTTGCTAGAACTGGCCCTCTTCCTTCCTTCCTTGGGTAGACTTGCCAGCGAAGGTATCTAGGCCTGAAGTTGGAAGTTTTGCTTCTGTGACTTACACTGTTCAGCTTTATTGTTGGAAGGAGCTTTGATAACTTTTTCACGGTCTTTATTTCACCAAGTTGCTAGTTTTATGGCATAAAGTTGGTAACAGTTCCAATTGTTCTTTTAATTAACTGTAGGACCTTGGCGCTGCCCTGTTCATTCCTGATTGGGTGATTTATGTCTTTGTCCTATCTCTTCTTAATGAATCTGACTACAGCTTATTGATTTTGTTCATCTTTTCAAAATGCCAACATTTGATTTCAGTATTTTCTTTATAGCTTTTCTTCCCAGTTTCATTCTTCTTCCGTTTCCTCCACCAGTTCAGGGTTAATTTGCACTCTGTCTCCAGGTTACTAAGATGGGAGGTAACCTCACTGGTACATCTGTCTTCCTTTTGGGTGCAAACAATATTATAAATTTACCTTCACATCTCACGAATGTGGATCCTCTCTGGTCTGTTCAACATATTTTATGACTTTACTTCTTTCTTCCTTTGACTCATGGATAATTCAGAATTGTTTTGTTCTGGTTTCATATATTTGTGAGTTTTCAGGTATCTGTTTTATTATTGGATTCTATTTAATTCTGTTATGAGAAAAGAACTGTTTTATATGGGGTTATTCTAAACATGCTGTATTGTCTACATAGCAAATGTTGTGCTTGCATAAGAAAGTCATATATATTTTGTTGTATGGGACTAGAGTGACCTCTAACTGCTGACTGTTAGTGTTGGTCAGCTCTTCACTACCCATTATTTGTGCTTGTTCCATTGGTTACTGCAAGAGTAATATTAAAGTCCCCAACTACACAACTGTGAATTTATGTTTAGTTTACCAAATCCTGTTTTCTGTATTTGAAGACCATTGTGTTATGTGGGCACAGAATTGGAGTCATGGAATCTTTATCGTCACATGGTGCCCCTTTTCATCCCCGGTAACACTCCTTGTTCTGAAACCTAATTTTACACACACACACATACACACACACACACACACACACACACACACACACACACAATGGTCATTTCACTCGTCTTTTGATGTTTACATGCTATACCTTTTTAAAATCTTTTTCTTTTAACCGATTTGTAATTCTCTATTTAAGGTGCTTAGCTCAAGCCAGCTGACATTCTAGTGTGGCGCAGGGAGGACTCTCGAGCCTTCATCCCTAACTGAGGTGCCATGGACAGCTGATAGCTTCTAGGGGAGGAAGGGTCAATTGTCTTCAAGGGTTTGACAATCGGTAGGCCAACTCCACTCCCGTGGATGGCCCCGGACTCAGATGCGGAGAGCAGGACTTGGAATCAGTAGGTTATGGGAAAAAGAAGACATGAAGTTGGGGGTGGAGGGAGAAGGGCTGGAACTGAGGGAGTTGAGGGCGCGCAGGAGGTGAATGTGTTCAAAGTCATGGTATGAAATGTACTTAGTACAAATGCATTTAGAAGAACCCAGTAAAAACATTAATAAAAACCCTGGCTGCCGGGTGGTGGCGGCGGCGGCGGCGGCGGCGGCGGCGGCGGCGGCGGCGGCGGCGGCGGCGGCGGCGGCGGCGGCGCACGCCTTTAATCCCAGCACTTGGGAGGCAGAGGCAGGCGGATTTTTGTGAGTTCGAAAGGCCAGCCTGGTCTACAGAGGAAGATTCAGGAAAGGCACAAAACTACACAGAGAAACCCTGTCTTAAAAACCAAAAAAAAAAAAAAAAAAAAAAAAAACCCTGGCTATGGAATTGTGTGCTTGGAGTCGTGGTTGCTCATGAGGCTGAGGTAGGATGACTTGAGCCCAGGAGTTAGAGGCCAGCACTGGCAGCAAATTGAGAACGCATTGTTGGGGTGAGGAAGAGAAATGGGGGGACAGACGGCTTTCTTTTAGACAGTAGAGAGTTAGGTCTTTTTTTTATTTAGTCTGAAAATGTCTTTCCATTGGTGGATATTTTTGGTTACTGAGATTATGCATATGTTTGGATTAAATTATGCCACCATGCCACTGATTTTGTTTCCTCTTTGTATTTTTATTTCTGCTTGTTTTTGGATCAAGTTTAGTTGTTGTTGTTGCTTTTTAATAATTCCATTTTTATCCCTACTGCTGACTTACCTTATTTTTGAGAAGTTAATAGTTGTTCTAAAGTTTATACTGTCTGGCTTTAATTCTTTATGCTCTACCTTCAAGCATGTGTTTTACAGTAGCACACCTTCAGTCCTCATCATTTTTTTTTTCATGCATATGTGACTGCCATATATTTTGTTCTCGCTTGCTATAAAACCACAATACACTGCATTGTCCAAAAGGCTACACTGTCTTTTAGAGTGGTTGAAAATAAGGCACCAGATAATGATGATCACTCCTGCATCCTGGCACTAAGGACACAGAGGCAGGAGGATTTCCAGTTCAAGGCCAGCCTTATCCACAGAGCAAATCCTGTCTCTAAAATAAAAACTGGCGGAAGATTACAGGAAACACAAGAGAGCCACCCTCTTTGAGGTGAATGCCGTGGGTATTATATGAGAAAGTCATTCTGAGAGAGAATGGGGAGAGCTCGCAATGGTGTAGGCATTTTCATTACGGGATGAGGCAACTCCCAGACAGCCATTTTGACGGGCAGGACACAGCTCCTTGGAGCCCAAAGGTCAGCCTTGGTCGTTACATAACTTCAGCGTTTGAGTGGTTGGGAGAAAACAAAAATCTGTGGTTCATACAGTTTCCCCTGCCCTGTGTTAAGTGTGGGTGTGACACTGTTCCTCACCCTCCCATCCTTAGTCCAGTTGAAATTCTCTCCAGGAGTTTCGTTGTCGCCCTTGAATTTCACAAGCTATTTATATGGGAAGGTAAAGAATCATGGATTGTTAAAATAGTCTTGAAAAACATGGTGATGATAAACAAGTCGGTGAGTTATCAGTAGGAAGAAACAAATAGCCAGTGGACTAGAAGAGAAGCCGGACAGGCCGCCACCGACTTTATGGGGCAAAAGAGAAAAGACCTTGTCGGTGGTACTGGAAGATCAGACACCCACGAGGAAACACAATATTCCAAGTGGTGCTTTCATGGCCCTCAGCTAGGTCACAAAGTCAACAGCGAAAGGAAAGTATGGTGAATTTGAAACAGCGTAAGATCTGTTGTTCAACAGAAGTTAACGTCATGAGAAGAAAAGGCCAGTGGCAGATTGGGAAAAGAAATTTTCAGCACATACACCAAGAACACAGAGAGTGCCAACTATACGACGCCAGCAAAACGGGCCCCAAGGCTGGCGCGGCTCTACCAAAAAGAAACTACTCCGTTAGCCAGCAAGTGTGCGTAAGGTTGTTCAAACTCATTTGTAGTTTGGGAATTTCTAACTAAAACTCAATGGCAGATCAGTTAACAGCTGTCAATAGTTCCATTCTTAAGTGAACAATTCAACAGAAATCCATGCACAGACACCAGGAAATTATCTAGGGAAGTTCAGAGCGGCAGGATTTGGAGTTATCGCTGGGACCATTCAAATGTCCTCCTTCAGTGCTTTGTTGTGTATTAATTTCAAGACAGCCCCCTCCATTGAGGTGGCTTAGCAGGCACAGGCGTTTTCCACCAACCCTGACCACCCGAGCCTGATCCCTGGGACCCTAACAGTGGAGGGAGAAAACTGATTCCCAGAGGGTTGTGCATGAGCATGTGAGCACACACACTCACAAACACACACGGCCCATGCATGCACTAAATAAGTGAACAAATATTTTTTAAAAGCTTCTGTCCATTGGTAAACTTATTTTTTCAGAAGAAATACTTGAGTGGAGTGATGGAGATACGTGGATTCTACATACAGACGGTTTTAATGTTCCGGGACTCCCAGGTTTTTGTTTTCTTAAAATAGGGTAGGAGCTTGGGGATTATTTCCTTGTTTGGAACTGAGAAAACCAAATCAGACAGAGGCAAATGCTGTAGCTTCAGCACACACAAACTTACCTCAGAGGGCATGTGACCACAGTGAGCCACCACGCGCCTTAAGTTCAAGTTAGCAGGATGCACCCACTCAAATGCAAGGCGGAGCCACAAGTGGGTACATATCTGAAATCCCAGCCCCTGGAAGCATGAGGAAGGGTCAAGAGTTCAAGGCTAGCCTAGGCTACATAGTGAGACTATCTCAAGGGAAAAAAAAAAGCCCAAAACCCCACCAAGGCATAGATGGAGAACTTTGGGCTTCCTTGTGGCCTGCCTTAGAAATCTCAAGGTTTGGCTGGAAAAGAAATGCAGAGGTGCAGCCATCGCCAGGACAAGCAGCATGTAAAGACGCCGGTAAGCCACCAGCCACGTGACAAGGTATAGATTTATAGAAATGGGTTAATTTAAGATAAAAGAACAGTTAGCAAGAAGCCTGCCACGGCCATACAGTTTATAAGAGATATAAGCGTCTGAGTGATTATTTTATCCGTGGATTGTGGGACTGCGGGGCTTGGTGGAACCTGGAGAGAAGCCCTCCAGCAACATTTGGGGAAGAGTTTTTGCCCATAAGTTGGGAGTTTACTTTTCCTCTTGGACAGTGAAGCGTTAATTCTCTACACTCAAGGAAATATGACAAATGAGGACTCAACATCCACCTCTGCCAACAGGCAGACTAGTGGCACTCGGACGTCGTCTGATGATGGCTCTTTGAATCGTGACTAGCTAGAGGGGACTCTTAGATGGGCTCACTTCCTGGCTTTCCTCCTCCACTCTTCCCGATTCCACGCCGAAGCTCGAAGCCGGCTTCTCTCCAGCAAGCAGCGCTCCTTCAGGCATCCGCGGACACCACAGCAAGGAAGCAGGGGGTTGTGTTTGCTGATCTTCTCTACGCCAAGGACTGATGAGGGAAGCCTCCCCCACTTCCCCGTTAGCTGTTCAGTCACAGGGCACAGGTGAAAGCGCCCCTGACGCCTACTCCAGGCTTCCTTCCCAAAGTGAGTTTGGTTTCAGGAGTCGATTCTCAGTATTTACACAGTGCCCCTTACTAGAGCAATATAAGACACACATAAATATCTGCAATTTTAAGACTTTACTGTCTTTTTAGTGATGAATAATGATTACTGTGTGTCCATGAAGATTTTTCTTAAGAGTTTGTATGGATAGCTTGCTTGGTCCAAACATTTCATCTTATATACAGATTTCTTTTAATTCAATTTTTACTTTTTTTTGAGATAAATACAGATTTACATGCAATTTTTAAGAAGCAAAACAGAGATCCCATGTGCCTGTAACCAAGTTCCTTCAGTGAGTATTATCTTGTAAAACTGTAGGAGCTCGAAATCACAAAGAAGCAATAAAAAGCAAACTAGAGAAGCCTTTTTCCATCAGCTAGGCCTGGTGGCGCAGGCTGTAATCCCAGCTACACAGTAGGCTGAGGTAGGACAGCGTAAGTTCAAGGCCAGCCTGGCTTACAAAGCATGTTCAAGAACAGCCTGGAGACTCAGTGAGATCTTGTCTCAAAAATAAAAAGTACACATATAGTTCAGTGGTAGATCCCTTGTGCGGCATGTGTGAAGCCCTAAATTCTCTCTCTACTACTGCACTGGGGAAATATTGCCATCCTTACTAGGATCCCTCATGTTGCTCTTTTATAGGTTCACCATCTTATGAGACTGTTGCAAGAATCCTCACTTTTCTAATTTTCAACCGTGGAGTACTATCATGCTATAGAGATTTTATACCTATGTAACCATTCACTCATTGTAGAAAACCTGACTTTCCAGCTCTCCCGTATAAGGTGCTAGAAATGTCCATGTAGTTGTCTGAAGGTATATTTGCCCTTTGAGTAACTGTCCAGCTGCCAATTAAAGAGCAGCATCATAGGGCATCACAGGCTTTGCCAAAGGGCAGAGACCACTTCCGTATAGCTGGCCGTAAAGCAGGGATGCACTCCAGCATTCTTATCAGTACTTGCAGCTTTAGAGCTTCCTGACCTTGGGGTGTCTTTGGCTCTGTATCCGTGTTTCAATTAGACAAGACACATGTTTTTCAAAGTGCATCCTTGGAAACATGAACACCACGGAATACTCCTAAGGAGGGGATTGGGATGCCATGACTACAGGGAATACTAAGCCTTTCTTTTGCAATCATTATATCCTTAGTGTCGTACAAGGAATGACATCAGCAGCAAACTACAAACGTGGCCGAATGCCAGCGTGGTCATCTGCTAGAAATAGGAACTGACCAACCACAAGGCATTTACCTTCCCATACCTTCACTCCTCATTCATAAAATGAACAGTGCCCACCAGTATGAATGAAAGAGTCTAAGGCTATAGAAATCACTTGACAAATGTTATTTTTATTACCATAATTATTATCTCTGGTTCTTTGAATATGAATGGCCGCCATAGGTTCATATCTTTGACTGCTTAGTCATCAGGGAGTGGCTCTACCTGACAGGGCTCAGGAGGTGTGGCCTAGTTGGAGGAAGTGTGTCATGGGGGGTGGGCTTTGGGGTTTTAAATGCCCAAGCCAGGCCCAGTGTCTCTCTCTTCCTGCTGCCTGCTGATCCGGATGTAGAACTCTCAGCTGCCTCTCCAGCACTGTATCTACCTTACCTGCTTACCACCCTGCTTGCCACCATGCTGATAATGGACTAAATGTTAGCAAGTCCCACTGAAATTCTTTCTTTTAGAAGAGCTGCCATTGGTGGTGGTGGTCTCTTCACAGCAACAGAACAGTGACTCAGACACTATCATAACCAAAATCACAACCACACTGCCTGGTTGCAAGGTGCTCCATTTCCATCCATGTCAGCACTCAGTAAACACTTGGAGTGACTCTCCGTGACTGAGCAGGAGTGCAGTCCTCTCCGGACCTGGGACTGCAGCCTCACGGGTCACGGTTCCTCAGGAGGGGCTGATGCAAAGGACTGCAGTGACGTGGACACAGCAGCTGTCTAACCCCAAACACAGCTGTCAGCAGACAGACACACAGACACAGACACAGACACAGACACACACACACACACACACACACACACACACACACACACACACACACGCTTTATTTGTGAGTCATGGCCTGTCAAATCGAATCTGAACATGAGACATCATTTCTTCAGAAATGAAAGAAAATCATCACGATTGTCATTATTTTTGTGGGTTCCACACTACCACAGGGCTCCTTTTTGACAGTCTGTGATTATCAAACACCAGGACATTTCCAGGGCGCTTGGGAATCATTCTGGAGGTGGCTGCAATCTTCTCACCACTTCTGAAGCAATGTGCAGGTAAGCTCTGGCCTGGAAGAGAACAGACTCATTGTTCCATGTTTCCAGCAGACGCTGCATGACTCCCGAACTGTGCACACAGATGGCTGCTGCTGCAGCTGAGGGAAAGAAGCATGCTGGGCCGCAGTCTAACAGTGAGGGCATGCTGCAGGTGAGCAGAGGAGAGAGGGTCTCGCACTCTTTGAGGGTAAATACTTAGAAGGTGACTTTCTGGGAAAAAAACCCCTCGATACCAGGAATTGATATATTTCAAATTCTAATTCTAATGTCAGTAAATTAAAAACTACTTGAGCTGCAGAAAATTTAAACTTTCCTCCTCTGGGAAATCCTGAGTTAGATACTGCCAACTCTTGTTGGGCATAAAAGGAATTAGCCAATTGAAAGAGAGGTATTTCTTACTACTTATGTTTTCTCTTTAGAAAGATTTTCTTCACTCTCTCCGAGATAGTTCAGAACTCCAGAACTGAGCACAAGACAGTTCTTTCCCAGGAGAATTTGGGAATTGTGCAAAAACTTCTGGTTCAACAATCACATACCTCTTCTCTGGGATTCCCAGCACAATGCATTGCTAAGGGTGGATCCAAAGACACAGGCTAACACAGCGCCCCTTGTCTGGTTACAGCAATGGCCATGAGATTGAATTTAAAGAATTCCCTTCAACAAGTGCAATACAGATATTTATAAAAAGTAGCTGCCGATCTTGTCCATAAATGGTAACTATGAAACAGTGAGACTTTATCTTTTGAGACAGGGGGTTTCACCATGTAGTCCAGACTAGCCTTGAATTTATAATCCTCTTGCCTCCGCCTCCCAAATGTGGGCCACCATACCCATATGAAAATTTTGTAAAAGCACAAATTTCTACTCTGATATAGCTAAACTACCACTATTATTAAAAACTACCCAACTTATTACTTGCCTCATACCCTCAAAGTTACCTAGAAGATAAATTCTATAGTCAACTTCACTTTACAGATGAGGAAACCATGGCCTAGAAAAGTGGAGACTATCTAAAACATTATGACTACTTGGTAACAAGTTGGACTCTGAGCCCAAGTGGCCAGTCTCCTGACCCCAGCCTCCAGAGCTGCACACTACAGAGAGGTCCTGTTGACTGATGAATGACAGGTGTATCTCACAGACCTTTATTTATGCCTGAGCCTTAAGAGCTGGATCAAGGACTTCATTCCATAATCATTTAGCACTCGCCTATGGTAAATTAGAGACACAAGCCTATCATAATAATAATAAAAAAAACCTTCTGGATTACTGCAGAATAATTAAATTTGTCACATTCAGCCTTTGCTCTTGAATGCTTTAATTCCTGGTGTATCACACTCTGGCTAATGGGTAGACTGGCATTCACTGTGGAACCCTGAAAGTGCTGATTTGAACAGTTTTGATTTCTACAAAATTGTTGAGACTGAATTTTTTTCAGGCAAAGCTGTATCATTTCAACGAAGCCATTTTGGTCCTTATTGCATCTGAAGCACCATGCTGGGGAGTCTGTGAGATGTAATGATTTAGAAGGAGGCAGAAGAGCTCATGGGAGAGGACTGAGGCCCTGGAGTCACACAGGCTGGGCTGGGAGGCTTGGTGTCAGTACTGACTAGCTGAAGGGTCTTGGGATAGTTTCACAGCCCTCCTAGGTTGTTCCTACCACGGTGAAATGGCTGTGGGACCAGCACACACTTCCCAGGGTTTTGAGAAGGCATGGAAGGTGCTGGCGTGGAGTGTGTACAGCTTCAGTGGCCATCGCCATTACTAGTATGCCCTAAGAAATGGGCAGCCTGGCCAGGCATGGTGGCACACACCTGTAATCCCAGTGGTTGGGAGTTCAAGGTCATCCTCAGCTACAGCAAGTTCAAAGCCAGACAGGGCTATACCAGATTTTGTCTCAAAATGCCAAAAACAGAAGGGAAGGAGGGAAGGAGGAAGGGAGAGAGAGAAAGAGAGACCTGCAGTCTTGTTGAATAGCTCATCCGAATACTTTTGGAGAACATTTCTTCCTGAGGAATAATGAAATCCCTGTCTCTGTCATGTAGCATAAACATCACAAATACATCTACGTCAAAGCCATACTTAAGATTTCTCACGCTATTACTACTCTGCATTCATTACTTCACCTTCCCTGCTATTATTGCAGATCTGTCTATTGGGCCATCTAAAGGCCCTCTGTCTGTCTGTCTGCTCTGTCACTACCAGGCAACAGGGAACAAATGAGACCAGAGGGAAGGGAATTGTATGGAAGTTAGTTTCATTTTTATTTTGAAATATTTGGAGTTGGTTCATCATATTTAGTTTAGATTAAGGCAGTGGGGAGATGATCTAGAAATTATAAGACAATAAATCTTCCATTTATATTTGAAAATCTTCATCAAGAATATCTTCTAAGAGGATATCACTCTGTGTGCTAATTTTTTATTTGATACAAAAACCATAAAAACCACCTGTCCTGGGTCCATTCCATGTGTGCTGTTCTCGGTCAAAGGCAAAGGTCAGCGACAGTTCTGCCGCACGAGGCAGTGCTCTGACCTCTAAGAGCTGAATTCAAAGCCCCCGCCATCTGCTCTTCCTCTGCTGCAGCCTGGCTGCCAGGTCTCCCACATGTGGAGTTTCACTCACTCTGCCTTCCTAACTGGCGCACATGCCAGGGTTTAGGCCCGTTCACTGGGTAGGTAGCAACTGTTAACTTCTTCTTAGTGTCACTTCTTAACTAGTGTCACAAGCCCTTCCAACTCTTCAAACGATGCCTCAAATTCACCCACACCTTTAACTAGTCACCACCACTGTGGCGTTCATCTCTCCCGAAAGTTAACGCTACTGGAGAGTTCAACTTCCAGAAGCAAACTTTACTTGTGTTGTAGGAAAAAGGAAACAGCTTTCAGGAGGCAAGATTCACCTTAGGTAGAGGCAGACTCCAGGACTCAGTTAGAGCCTTTTAACATCAAGAAATGTTATCATTAATGCTGATGCTGGGCACCCGATTTCATGACTCAAGTCTTGCTATTCTGAACAGCAGGTCGTCAGAGGAACATTTTCTTGATGCTGTGTCAGGGTAAGGGCATATGCGGACCTAGCCCTTTAAGGAGGGGAGAGGAATGGCACTGGTGGCTGGGACACCTTAGATAGCCCGATTCCAAAGGCAGGAGGGACAGCTTGGGTCTATTTGGCATCTTCCAGTGTGATCTCACATATCTCATTTACCCCCCCCCCCACACACACACATCATGATATCAATATATAGATGGGGAGAAAGATTCAAGAGCGTAGGGAAATCTTTTTGGTTCCACTTAGATTGTGGGAAGCTTGGCGATCTCTCCACATAGACTCTGGTTCTGTGCTTTTCCATCCCTTCAGAGATCCCCTTTGTGACTCTTAACATAGCTCTTGGGCAATTTCCCAGAAAAAAAAAAATGCATCTTGACACATTTTGGACAAGATTTCCAGGGACTCTCTGACCAGGTTAGAATCCTGTGCCTGACCTGTCCTTGCCAGGAGAATCTGAGGGCAGATTCTCCTCGGCCTCTCCTCCAGACTCTTGCTGTGTGCAAAGGAAGTGACCCGGAAGCCAGCTCCCAGGCACTCTGGCCACAGCGCCCTGGCCTGGAATAATTAGAAAGCCAGGCAGAAACCGAACCGGGAAGAGAAACTGTGGGTTGTGTAATCAGCTCAGTGTGCAGTACCTTCTAGTTCTATCCTGGACACACTTCCTCATGTAAACAAACTCCTGCCTAGCGGGTAAAGGAGACTGAGCTGCTTCACAAGGATGCTCTGGGAGCCAGGTGAGAAGGGACCACTGGACCAAGCATTGTGCCAGTCTCCTAGAAGAAATGGAAGAAGTCGGGGCTGTTAATATGGGAGCCAGAGGCTGACGCAATGTGACGTGTCAGTCTGGGAAGAGCAGGCTGGCTTTTTACTATTTTACAATTTACTAGCTCTGTGACGGTCCTGGGGAAATGATTCATCTTCCTTGATGGGTTTCAGTTTCCTCATCATACCACACTGAGCTGTAATAAGGATAGAAATCATGTACAAAAGCCTGGCTGGCATCTGCTTCTCTAACTACTATTCTTAGAAAATGACCAACACCACCAAAAGCATCTGCAATCTTAGGACAGGAAGAAACGGCTTCCACAGGTGGAAAGCAGTAACCAGGAACTATACGCTCTCCTATTCATGGCAATGTCTATTTAAAATTGATCAGAAGGCCTCATATTTGACACTGATGATGAGCACAGGGAACTTTTATTATTTTTGGAGAAACGTCACCCAAACTGGCCTAGCCCAAAAGACTGAGGCTGTTTTCGGACCCCCAGCACCGTCACCGAGGAGCAGTGAGACCCAGTGACCACACATGTAGAACATGCTAACTCCAAAAATACCACAAGTACTACTGCTTAGCATTTAAAACTGTGCTCTATTTGGATGGTTTATCATATGTTCTCTGTTCAATGACATTCCTCGAATTCAATGTACTGCTTCTTATTTTTGGAGTAATTTAAGGGGGTAAAAAAGCAATAATAAACAGGTAGAAATACCTTAAAATCTCAGCTCATAATTGCAATTAATAGTAAATACTATTATTTGTAAGGAATCACCATAGAATACCTTTAAATATTCTGCTCCTGGAAGTCACTTAAATGTGCATAATTTTTAAACAATTCTTATTCCAAACTTTTCATATAATGTATATTAAAAGTATACTTTTGATAGTTGGGATTACCATACTTTAATATGAAAGCGATGAAGAGTTATGGATTTGCTTATCTGAAAGTTCTTTAAAGAAAAAGTGGAAAGGAAATTTAATACCCGAAAGACAGAGAAAAGGGAAACAATGTTAAGTGCTATATTGTATTTACTCTAGGTCACAGTCCAGCAGCTGCACCACATCGGCTGACAGGAAAGGGGCTGTGCGCCCACCTATGGGTGACTCTAAATGAACCAGTGCTGTTTATTCACGATTCTAGATCAGGTCTACCCTCACTTTATCCATGGCATTAATCAGGCTTGGTTCTTACACTTTCTTGTTCCCAGAAGATTAGAGGAGTGCACAAGAATGATCAGGGTTGCTGTCGCGAGTGGACAGGAACAGTCCGGTCCACTAAGGCAGGGCTGGAGTCAGGGGACAGAATGGACAGGAACAGTCCGGTCCACTAAGGCAGGGCTGGAGTCAGGGGACAGAATGGACAGGAACAGTTCGGTCCACTAAGGCAGGGCTGGAGTCAGGGGACAGAATGGACAGGAACAGTCCGGTCCACTAAGGCAGGGTTGGGGTCGGGGGACAGAATGGACAGGAACAATCTGGTCCACTAAGGCAGGGCTGGAGTCGGGGGACAGAATGGACAGGAACAATCTGGTCCACTAAGGCAGGGCTGGGCTCGGGGGACAGAATGGACAGGAACAGTCCGTCCACTAAGGCAGGGCTGGAGTCGGGGGACAGAATGGACAGGAACAGTCCGTCCACTAAGGCAGGGCTGGAGTCGGGGGACAGAGGCTACTGGAAGACTGGAATGTTGACAAAGGAACACAAAAACTATATATAAACAGACACACAGGGGATAACTGGGCTTCCAACTTAACTTGTAAGGACTAAGCAGGAAAGAGGATACATACATGACTGATTTCATGTCTATCTTTCAAAAAAATTATAATAAAATGTTTATCTTTAAAATTTTCATATTTTGAGCAGGGCAGTGGTGGCGCACGACTTTAATTCCAGCACTTGGGAGGTAGAGGCAGGCAGATCTCAGTGAGTTCGAGGCCAGCCTGGGCTACAGAGCGAGATCCAGGACAGGTACAAAAACTACATGGAGAAACCCTGTCTCAAAAAACAAAACAACAACAACAAAAATTTCCTGTTTTGGCAACTTAGAAACTCTATCAGTTATCCCTTACAGTGTTGACTAAGGAAACACTGCTAGGTTTTCTGCCTTCCTCCTGATCATATTCCTTCAAATAAACAATGAATTTCTCATCCCTACTGACCAGATGCTCCATGTACCCCCTTTCTCACATAAGGCTCCCTTCTCTCAGTGACGAGCTGAAGGTGCAGTGCCCAAGTGTCCTACTCTGGAGCAGTTAGAAGCTGCCAGCCAGAGGTTCTCATCCGGGTTCCTCATGAGAAAACTGCCGGTGGGTCAGCTGTCCGTTGTTTGAACCCACACTTGCAGCCTGGCACACACATGATGAGTGACTTCAAGTCAAGGTGAGCAGCCTTTGTCTATTGTATGTCCCGTGCACAAGCAAGCTTGACTTGACCCCCCCCCCCTACTTTCTGCACAGCATAAAGGATGCATCACAAAAAGAAAGACAGACATACGGAAAGGTAACTCACCTCCTCACTCTCGGGGTGTGCGAACACAACTGGCTGACCCGTGTCTGAAGCTTCCCTGATACTGAGGTGTAAGGGAACGTCTCCTGCAAAAGCCCATGGGAAAACATTAGTGCCGGAGAAGCTCACCCAGGCATGCACAACGTCCATACTCCAACTTCAGAAAGAAATAAAATCTGAACCATAGTCTCTCAGACTAAGTTGAATTATGCCTGTCCTCGATTTGCTAAATGCCTAAAAGAGGAATTCCAAATGCAAATTAAGGGTGAAAATGTCCACTTAGGGCAGTCCGGTGACTATGCATGCATAGGGATAAGCTCTGGGGCAACCACCCAGGAAATGAGGCATCTGACTGGTTCTTTGCTGACTGGCCCAGGCAAGGACTAGCTTAGAGGACACGCCCCTGTACTAGCTGACAGAGACATACTGTGTTGCATGCTGAGGAGGAGATGAGCGAGGAAAGGATGCAGAGGCAAAGTGGACCCCAAAAGGCACCCAAGACTCTTCCTGATGTTGCCAGATGTGTGAGCGAAGACAACCGTCATAAGGTAAATCAGGGGCTGGCATGGCTCAGCAGGTAAAGGTGCTTGCCCCCAAACCTGATGACCCAAAGGTAGATCCCCACGACCTACACCGTTTAAGGAGAGAACCCACTTTCAATTGTTCTCTGACCTCCCCATATGTGCCAAGGTACCTGCACCCGTCCACATATACAAAAACACAGACGATGTGTAACAAGAACATTTTAAAAGTCGGACATGGATCCCAATATTAACAACCTATTCTTGAGACGCTGTTCTTTTTGTACCGTCTGCTAACCCACATGGCATGACACGTAACTTGCAAGCTTGGTGTGTTCTTGGGGGGGCACTGCCAGTCCACAGACTGCGGTGCAGCAGCTGTGTACACGTGCCAGTGCTGTACCAGGAGGTGGGAGAGCAGAGTGCCTTGACCCAGCCTCCTGAAGGCTGAGCACTAGGATGCAGTATATGGAGTTGTAGTAGAACTGCCCTGTCATGCTTCAGCATTCTCAGAAGAACCCAAACTCCCTGCAAAGGTTACCAAAACACGCGGGCAAATGTGTTTATGTCAGTATCTCACATGGTACCCTGCCAAGCAATATAAACAATGCAGAAGTCTATGTCACAAAATGTTGTAATTTATCACACATGGTATGGCAGAGGGGCAGTTATTTCAGGCTGCCATTATCAGCCAACTTTGAAACTATATTTCTTTTTGTTCTAGTTATTTTTATGGTTTTTAGTTAGTGTACAAAAAGGGTTTTACTATGATATTTTCACACATGTATATTGTGATATTCTGCTCATATAATCTTCACACTTCCCTAAATATCCATGATGCTAATCTTGGTTGTCAATTTGACTACATCTGTAACCAATCAAAACCCAAGCAGCTGGACACACCTGTGAGAGATCTGCTAGACTGGATCATCTGAGTTAGGAAAACACACCCTAAATGTGGCCCCACCTTCTGGTGGCAGACCACATAAAAGGTCAGGAAGAAGGAAGCTTGCTCTTTGCCTGCTTCTCTTCACTCTTGCTGGCAGGTTCATCTACTCTGTTGCTGGGGCATTCCTTTGCTGATATTAGAATATTCTTCTTTAGGATTCCAACATGGACTGAAGACCAGATGAGACATCCAGCCTCTCAAAATGAACAAGTATTGGATTCTTAGCCATTTGGTCCAGGTTGAGAGAAAGCCATTATTGGACCAGCCAGAGCACAGACTGTAAGCTACTCTAATAAAATATACATAATCTCTCATATTCTCATTCTCTCTCTCTCTCTCTCTCTCTCTCTCTCTCTCTCTCTCTCTCTCTCCTCCCTCCCCCTCCCTTCTCATCTCCCCTCTCTCTAACACACAGCTCTGTTCCTTTAGAGGATCCTGACAAATAAAATATCCAACAGCCAAATGACAAATATATGATTATTTCATTTAAGGATTAGCTTTGCAGCAAATTTGATGTCCCTTCTACAGATCAATTTAAGGCTGTAGGAGATTCTCACAGGAGCAGACAGGTAAATGTTACCTAAAGTGCTCAGAAACCCAGAAAGTTTTTATCTTGATTGATGAATAGCAGGGAAACCAGAATGGCTTCTTTCTGCTGCAGAAATGGAGCAAACAGACTAACCCTGTATTTCATACAGTCACCTGCTGAGGTGGCACTTGCCCTCCAGAGAGTCCTAACGCTCCACACGGCCACAGAAGACCATGGGACGCCACAGTGAGAATGGGAATGAAGCCCAAGGAGCAGCCTGGGCAGGAAGGGCATCCTGGAAGAGAGTCGGGACCCTTCCAGATGCTGGAGGACTTTTCTCTAGGATGGCCTGAGACTTAACTGCTGAGCATCAACTACTCCTTTCGGCTCCCATGGGTAAGGGTCTAAAGAGCCACCTCAGGCCAGAGGTGTGGCTCAGTCAGTAAAAGCACTTGGCCCTGAGTTCAATTTCAGGGACTCATGTCATGGAAGGAGAGGATCGACTCCTGAAAGTTGTCCTCTGACCTCCACGTGAACACACTGGCACATGTCCCGCCACGCTTTCACCCCAACACACACGACAGAAATACATTTGAAAACATAGTTTAAAAAATTCAAAGAGCTGTTTTAGGAATAACCAACCCAACAGGTCAGAAAAGAACGGGGGTGGGGTGTGAAATACAGGAAGCCTTAGCTGAGAGAATTCCTGGCCAGGCCAACCCTCTTTATAAGCAGACCTCCTGCTGCCGCTCCCGGGAGACCTCCCTGGGTTCCCTGACCACACTAATAGGTGAGTGGGAACTCCTCGTTATTTCTCCTGTGACGGTTGGAGATGCTCTTCCACAGCAGGGTCCAGCAGCCACTACTTCTGACACACTCTTAGGGCATCACACATTTGTGTGCAGCTTAAGAGAGAACTTCCAGTGTACAGAGTCTTCAGTATCTAAATAAATGGCTTACAAAACTGTTCGAAGTTAGGGACTTAGACCGCCAGCATAGTTCAATAATGCCATTATAATTACACATTTCCTTTATTACATAAGTGAAAGTCAATCTGTTACATTATTATGCAGATTTGGAAAATTGGACTTTCTAGGTTAGTTAAATGAAAAATAGTTTCAGAATATAATTAGTGGCTATAATTATAGTAATATATCAAAATAGATCATTAGCATTCACCTGGTATTGTAGTTGCTACCACAGAGCAATGAATAATAACAATAATACATTTAGCATTAACTTTCAGAAACTTACAACAATGTTTTGAAATTCTTTCATCTCTAAAGGATCTTAATGTTCAACCACCTGAAGCTAGTAACATCCACCTTTGCTCAGAACAGAAGATCATTCCTGATTACAACAGAAAAGCTTGTTGTTTGAAACATCTATAGCTTACTTGTGGGTTTTTTGAAAAATCATGTTTTACCCAAAATCTGGAGTTGTTTTTCCCACTTATCACATGATTTTTTTCACTCCCTATATCACATAATTCTTGGATTCAGTGTAATAAACAATGTATACAATGAAAATTCAGGTGCCATACTGTATAGAAATGGCAATTGCATATCACAGTGACCAGGAGGAGAGGTTGTCATTCAGCAGCTGAGAGACTGACAAGCAGAGAGCTTCTTAGGAAGGCATTTCCACACAGTTAGAGAGCGTGCTCTCAGAAGGGGTGCAGCACACACTGGGGGAACACGTCTGTGTACACCTACTTACTGGGTACCCTCTATGTCCAATGTCACAACCAAGCCAACTCCCACCCTTTAAAACATGGCTTCCAACCATGGCACCTGGACCACATCTCTCTCCTCAAACTGAATATTTAGGCAGTTTTTAGTCTGTCATAGAAATCGTATCATGAATGAGCCTACTCAGATGCCAGAGAGCGCTTGACGCACACAGCGGGGCTACACTAACACAAAGCTCCAGACAGCTACTTCTGTTAGACTTCATGCCAGACTCCATTGCCATCTCCCCGCCGACATGTCCCCGTGAGGTCTAAGGTCTTACCTAGGACATCAAGGTCAAGGGTCTGTGCTAGTTTTCTTGCACCATCAGCACCAAAAATATGGGTTTTGTGTCTGCACTTTGGACACTGGAAGACACTCATGTTTTGGACAAGGCCAAGGACCTAGAATAATACAAACACACTAAAATTAAAACACAATTACAGCATGTCATAGTATATAATGTTAGCACATTTTTACTGAGTACCCACTAGTCAGTGATATATGGTGAGTAAGGCAAGGCTCTCTGCTCTCATGGAACTCACAAGCTAGTGAGAGATGCAGATAGGTAACTAACTTAGTAATAAAGGCTGAAGGGTAAGTGGGAGATGAAATGCTTGGCCTGAAAAGAATGCTCAGAGACAACTGTTCCTTCAGATTGTGGGTGGGCCACCTGAAGAGGCAGCGATGCCTCCCACAGGACAGTCAGGAGCAGGCCCACAGTCAAGGCTGCAAGTGCAGGGGTCGCCACCTAGTGGGTGGTCAGGTCAGAGGGTGGTGAAGGTCGGGGTCAGAGGGTGGAGGGGAAGGTCAGAGTCAGAGGGTGGTGAAGGTCGGGGTCAGAGGGTGGAGGGGAAGGTCAGGGTCAGAGGATAGTAAAGGTCGGGGTCAGAGGGCGGAGGGGAAGGTCAGGGTCAGAGGACAGAGGGAAGGTCAGGGTCAGGGGGTGGAGGGGAAGGTCGGGGTCAGGGGGTGGTAAAGGTCGGGTCAGGGGGTGGTAAAGGTCGGGATCAGGGGTGTATGTTTTGAACATTCAGTCTCCCGGAAGCTCTTGATGGAAAGCCTGCTCCCCCACTGTGCTCCTGGCAACTCTTGGAAGGGGTCCAGCTTGGGGAGTTAAATGCCTGGAATAACTTGCTATCCTGCTCTAGCCTCTTCAGTCTCTGTTTGCCTGTCTGTCTGTCTGTCTGTCCTCTCCCCCTCTTTCTCTGCGTCCTGTCCAACACAAAGTGAACGACTTTCTCCTCACACGCTCCGCAACCACATGGAGCCAACACCTGTGGCCTGACCCTCGGAGACTGTGAAGCAAATTCAACCTCTTCCTCTTTCAGGCGTTCTGGTCATAGCAATGAGAACAGCCACAGATCACAAGAGCCCAGTGATGCTCATCTGACACAAGAATCAGCAAAGATTTCTGAAGCTGAGAAGATGCTGGAAAAGAGGTGGAGGTAAGCAAGAGTGTGCTGTGAAAATGTGGCTGGTGAACAAGAGAGGAGGACTAGATGAGGGAGGACGGAAGTCTCCAGCCGACGGCAGCTCGCACTCCGACTCGGTGAAGTCACGTGCTGGAACAAGGCTGAGGACGGCTACTTTCCCCACACACGAACGCTGTTGACCAACCCCACTCTCTGAGGAAACGGAAGCTAGCAGAAGATTCTCTTCAGCTCTTACTGCTGCCATTTGAATAAAATTTAAATTTAAAATTTCACCTACAGTTCCTGTCTCTTTCTGAGTTTCCATGGCTTTAGGTGTAAAATAGACCTTAAAGGAACATTACCACTCAATGGTACCACGGAATAAGCACACGGGCTCTGCCAATACCGGCTGCATCCATGCACTTGTAATCCCGCACTCATGCGGACGTAGGGAGTGGTCTCTTCTGGGACAGGAAGCAGAGCAGCACCGTGAGAGCAGAGGTAACCTGTCTGTACTGTCCCATCTGCTCCACAGAAGATGTCACTGGAGCAGAGTAGTAGGTCATTTGCACCTTAAATGAAGACTACCATGACGGCCCACGATGACATCAACAGACAGAAAGGTGATAGATTATCACGGTTTTGAAGGGAGGGGCAGAGAAGATGAGGGCTGTCCACACACACACACACACACACACACACACACACACACACACACACACACACACACACACACGGAGTGAAGACAGCCAGTGACGGAGTCGCGTGCAGCACAGCTTTTCAGAGCGGCTCATACACACCCTTTTACTGATGCAAAGTACTACAAAAAATAGATCACACCATGCTTTGGTAATTCAGCACCACCTCCAGAAAGTGAGGCGAAAACACAGCTTAGTATCATAGGGTTTATTTGTTTATTGACTGTGACTACATAGTGTCCCCTTTGCTTGGGCAGTTTAAGTGCCATTTATGTTGAATGTTATATATACCCTGACTTTAGGGCTTTCAACTTAAACATAAAAAACATTACTCAATAAAAGAGAACATAAAAAACACTTAAATAAAGTGAAAATCTAGGTTGCTGTATTTTAATTTAGAGAGACTAGGAAAAGCATTCTGAATCTGGAAGGTCTTGGCCCCATGGCATAGAGGCGTAGCATGAATGCACCTGCAGTCTCTGTGATTCACTTCTCATGATCAAACTGTCCCCTGTGGACTACAGAAACACCCACACACATTCTCTGCAGACTGCATAAATGTCACAGACATAAAATATACAGATAGAACCAAATAGCATTTAATGTGCGCTTACATGCCGCTAACTGGTCTAGACCCAAGGGAGAGCATACAGTGGGCGAACAGAGCTGTAATTGGAGAAATGGATTAAACAACAACAACAAAAAGGTACAGAGTGTTGAGAGGACAGATTGGAGAGGATTCATCGACTCCAGCATCTGAGAGTCTCTTTGAGGAAAGACCTGACCTAAAAGTTACAGAAAAGCCAGGCAAATATAAGGAAAGAAAAACATTTAATCGTGAGTAGGAAATACATGTCTCCCTTTGGAAACTGCAAGGCCACGTGAGTCCTGGGTGGTTGGGGTGCGGCCTGAAGCTGAAGGGGAGAGCTTGCAGTGGGCATTCGGATGTCTGCAGTCTAAGAGGGCAGAGAGAAGGCAGGGGAAGGGTGTGGATAGGAAAGGCCTCCAGGCCTGTACTATAGTCATTTTATTCAGAGGTTTAGAAACATGATACGATGAGAAAAGAAAACGAGTTTATTTTTCTTAGACAGACACAAATTCAGGGCCATGTGCTGTTCCAAAATCAGTCATGTGGGAGATGATCATCCATCTAAAATATACCGAGTTCTCCTGGGCACAAAGTAAGGATTTTCCCCTTTCTAGTGAGGTGAGGACATGCAGTGTGTCTAGACCAGAGTAAAGTGGGCAGAAGTTCCTGTGTCACTTACAGTCAAGATCTAGGGGCTAACTCCCGTCTGTCCTCTGTGTCCTGGTGTCCAGCCAGTGGCTGCTGTGTCGATATCGATTCGATAATTGAGTATGATACAGAGAAAAGGGACATGTAGAACAAGAGAAGCCAGCTACCATTGACCGAAACCACCAGATAACTAATGACACTCATAACCCCACCCTGCCGTAGCTGATACAAAGATAGGAAGAAAATAATTTTCTTTCTAGAGTTTCTACTTTATGATTTCCATGTAATGCCAATTTTATTATGAAATTAACATAATAATACTATAAAATACATGTGCTATAACACATGAACACACATAAGTAAAGCATAAATATGCATTGGGATATGTGAAGCACCATTTAGTGACAAAAGTGAAATTAAAAAACAAACAAACCATCATGTGAGGGTTGAAACACTGTGCTCTCATACTAACGTGACATCATCCAACTTGGGTGTAAACACCCTAAGACTGCTTCCTCGTTTGTCTGAATAAACTAACTGCACTTGACTAGAATTTCTGTCTCAAGAACTTCATCCATATACCACTTTGCTCCAATATTAACAACAGCAGCAAAGTTGGCAGCAATGGAACAGCATGGAGCCTAGAATAGACCTCTGTCTGAATGTCATTGCTTTATAATGGGAACCAGACCGTGCTTGCAGGGCAGCTGGGTGGCCATGTGGAAACCAGCGCATCTTAGCCCACCGTTTGCACCACACAGACACTAACTTCATGCAAACAAGATGCTAAATGTGAAAGGCAATACAACACACGGGAGAAAACAGGGGTAAACCTGTAACCTCGGAGGCAGACACAAAGAAACTAGAGATAAGCTCAAGCATTTATAATGAAACAGGACTTCAATGATATTAAGAAACAGATATCATTTACAGGAAAGGGAGAGTACAGAGCAGGGCATGAATCTATAACACAAGCTTTGCAATGGACTCTGTACTGGAATATACAAGAAACAAATCAATAAAGAAAAATCAGACAACACAATGAGAAACAGGTAAGAGCTTTCCAATTACCTTATCCAAGAGGACATCCAAAGCACATCTGAGTTAGAAAAAAATGAGCACCGGTATGATCAAAACCAAACCAAAGAGAAGACACCCAAGGCCGTGAGGGTGTGGAACAGCTTGGACTCTGGCTGTTCGACATTCTGTAAACCTGGTGGGCCATGTCTACCTACTGAGTTAGACTATGGCACACTCCAGGTAGCGAACCAACACAGATGTAAACACAATCACAGTAGAACACTTGCAAAACTACCCAAATGTTCATTAAGAGTAAAACAGGCACATTCTTGTATGGCCCACAGGGCAGCGAATCGGGAACCACAGCCACCATCAATCACCTATATGAATTTTGCAATCATGACCCAGGCAAACTGTACTAGATTCATAAAGATGAGCACTGCATCACCCCAGTCACAGAAAGCTCACGGACAGGCCAGACGGCAGCTTTATGAGCTGCGTTCCACGTGGGGAGGCAGTGGAAGGCAGGAGGCCCTGGGTCACTCGTGAAGTTCTACTTTGAAGTGTTACATCCTGTGACCAGTATCTTCCCTGCCCTTCTCCCGACCCTGAGAGCCACCATTTTATTCTCTTCCCCGGGGAGTTCAGCACTTTTAAATTTTATATAAAACTGAAATCATGAAGCATTTGTCTTTCTGTGCCTGGGTGATTTTACTTGAAATGATGTCCTCCAGATTTACCTATATTGTCACAACAACAGGATTTTTAAGGCTGAACAGTATTCCACGATGTACACAAATAATGCTCTTTATTTGCTCGTCTGTTGATGGCCATTTACACTGGTCCCTTATACTGGCTTCTGTGAATGATACCGAAAAGAACTTCAGAGTGCAGACGTGTCTTTGGCATGCTGACTTTGGTTCCACAGGATGTATGCGCAGTAGTTGTTGGATCCAGGGTTGCTGGATCATATGGCTTTTCTCTTAATAGAACAAATCATTTTAAAGGGCTGGAGAGATGGCTCAGCACTTCAGATCCAGTACTGCTCCTACAGAGGACTGGAATTTGGTTCCCAACACCCCTGTCAATTGCCTGTAATTCCAGCTCCAGCGCACCCTATGCCCTCTTTTGGCCTCCATGGGCATCTGTACTCTTGTATGTGCATACCAACCCCAACACATATACACATGATTAAAAACAAAATCTTTAAAGATTTCAGCAGCTCTATATCCTCCCACAATGCTGTGGTAACTTACATTCCCACAAGCCACATGCAGGAGGACCCTTTCTCTACTTCCCTCAAGCTCATCCTTTATCTCTTGTACAGCATCCCGTCCTTTATCTCTAGGACCAGGATGCTCCAATGGTTTTCCTTTGCATTTCCAACAATGAGTGGTGTTGAACATTTTTCATATACCTGACGGTCATTTGTACGTCTTTTTTTAAAAAACTCTTTTCCTTGCAGTTAGGTTTCGAGTTCTTTGCATAGTTTGGATAATAGCCCCTTATGCTGGTTGGTTTTATCAACTTGACACAAAACCAGATCATCTGGGAAGAGGGAGTGTTAACAGAGGAAATGCCTCCCTAAGTTAGCCTACAGGCAAGTCTGTGGGGCAATTTTTTGGATTAAGGATTGATGTGGGAGTTGTCCAGGTCACCAAGGGTGGTGCCAACCCTGGGCAGGTGGTCCTGGGCTGTATAAAAAAGCAAACTGAGTAACCCGGCAAGCATCATCCCTCTCCATGGTTTCTGCTTCTGTTACTGCCTCTAGGTTCTTGCTTTGAAGTCTTTCCCTGAATTCTTTCCATGATGGACTATGATGTGGAAGTGTAAGATGAAATAAACACTTTTCTCCCCAAGTTGCTTTTGGTCATGTTTTACTACAGCATTAGAATCCCTAACTAAGACTCCTTTATCAATACACAGTTTGAAAACTCACCCATTTCACAGATTTCTCTCTGTTCTGTCGATTGCTTTCTTACTTGTACTGATGCGATGTCATCTGTCCATTTCTGCATCTTTCAACTCCAGAAAGTCCCTGCCCAGAGTAAGGTCACAGGAGAGCTTTTCTCGGGTTTTCTTCTAATAGCCTTATAGTCTCATGTCTTATAATTATGCTTTTAGATCATCTGAAGTTGGCTTTTGTGTAAGTGTGAGGCAGGGTCTAATTTAATTCTTTTCATGTGATCCACAGTTGTCTCTACACCATCTATCAATGACTGTCCTTTCTCCATTGCATACTCTTGACATTTTGGTTTAAAATCACTGATCAAATGTGTATATTTATTTCAGAGCATTTAGGTGCTTGGTTTCTTGAATACAAATAATAAGTGTGCTCATCTTATAAAAATTACTCAAGGTATTCACTCACAATAGTGCCGTTTATGTAGGCATGTTTAGCTCAATAAAAGTTGTTTTCAAAGAAGGAGGTGCTCACGGGCTAAAGAGATGCTCAGTCATTAAGAATGGGAACACAGGACTTGAGTCTGGTTCCTGCACCCACATCAGGTGGCTCTGAACGACCTATAATTCCATCTCCTGGGATCAGGTGCCCTCCTATGGCCTCTGTGGGCACCTACACTCAGGTGCATGTGGTCCCTATTGCTCCCTGCCATGCACATAATTAAAAACTCTTTACCATGAAAATAATGGTAATAAAGCATTAAGAACAAATAACCGAGATGATATATTAGACATTTGTGAACTACCACAAACCAACCATCTGCTCCAAATGGAAATTTTCCATAAAAGCAAAGAAGATAGGGTAAGATTATGATGAGCTCCCGGGAGGACCAGTCTCCTGCTCTTACATAACACTGCAGTGTATACCTGAGACATCTAACCCCAGAGAAGCTCCAAAGTGACGGGGGTATGCAATCCATCAATCAAGCAGCCATCAGCCACATGTGGCTACTAAACACTGGTGATGGAGCTGGTCTAGATTGAGACGTGTTTAAGTAAAATTCAGGCTGTCAATGACTTAGAGGATTAAGAACATGGAAAACATTTCTGTAACTTAGGTTCACAAGTTATTTATTATTATTATTATTATTATTATTATTATTATTATTATTGGTTTTTCGAGACAGGGTTTCTCTGTGTAGCTTTGCGCCTTTCCTAGATCTCACTCTGTAGCCCAGACTGGACTCAAACTCAGAGATCCACCTGGCTCTGCCTCCCGAGTGCTAAGATTAAAGGCGTGTGCCACCACTGCCTGGCCACAAGTTCTTTATTTTTAAGGATTTGAATCAAAGCATACCATGAGCATGCACACATACACAGGTACACAGACAGAAGTGGATGGCTGTATAGTCTTGTGAAGTAAGCACACTCCTGTTACCAAGGTTGTGTTAAGGAAAAACCAGCGACGGGACTCTAGATGTCTCCTTGTATACCTCTGAGAATACTTCTCAAAGAAACACACAAACCTGATTTCAATACAGCAAATTAATTTGATCTGATCTTGAACTTTCTAGGAGTGAGTTATACAATGAAGCTCTTTTCTTTCCATGTGATTCATCTCTTTGTAATTTATTTGTAATTCATTTCCATGGAGCCGCAATATTCTATAATCCATTCTTCTATTACTGTACATATGGGCTATTTCTAAGCCTTGGATATTATAAATTAGCATCTATGAATGATTTTATATTTCCTTTTTGAAGTCCGAGTACTATATTATATCTAGATATCATTCCCACGGTGGTTTGAATTTGCATGGCCATAACTGTGATGAAGCTAAGCACATTGTAAGTGTCTTTCGGTCATATGTGGTCAGCGGCCACAATGTGCCTTTTCAGGCATTCTGCCTGTTTTTGCAAACTCCTATTCTTTCTTACTGAACAGTAACAGTTGCCGGGGGAAGGGTGGCAAGGTGGCTCAGTGGGTAAAGGCAAGCCTGACAACCTGAGTGTGAGTCTCAGAACACAAAGACGGGCCGAGAGGGCCAGCTCCACAAAGTGGTTCTCCAATGTTCACACAGGCGGCATGGAACATGAATTCCCCAGCCACGTTATGTACTTGTTTGTGTCCACACAAAAAAAATTTAAAAAATCCTTTGGATAACTTTTTTTAGTTTTTAAAATGGATTTCATATCAAAATTTTATTTTTAATGTATGTAATTTAAATAACTTTACCTGTTTTGTCTTATTTTTACATTAAAAATATAGCTACCTCAAATTTTCAATTTATATTTAAAGCTTACTTTCTATTTCCATTGGACATTGCGTCCCTAGACAACGTCTGACCATGAGCGTTCTTTGGAAGTCATTCTATCTAATGGCAAATGTACAAAGATGCACAAAAATATGTTATTAGGTTCTGAGGTTTATTATAAGTATTTTAATTAATTGTTTAGATTTACTATTAATGATTGTTGTCATTGTGTGTGTGCATGTGTGCTATGGTCACACATGGAGGTCAGAGGACAACTCCATGGTAGCAATTCTCTCCGGTCATTTATGAGCATACATATGCATACATGTTATTTATGTGTATATATATGAATACTAGATGCACGGTTTGTCATATATATATATGTCATAAATTTTCTCTTTAAATAATTAAAAAGGAGAAATCCATTATTAACAAATGCAGACTGCATGACAAATGACCGTTTAGACCAGGGTTAGTTATGGGAAAGCCTGTAGGGAGAGTGTGAGCTTAGAAGCTACTGTACTTCCTGACGTGAGAGCATCCTCCAGCCACTGAGGTCTGGAATGGAAGAATCTAGAACATCCATATTCCAATTTTGTTTATAGAGACTCTTCTCCTAAATAGGAAATAACTGATGTCTACATGATCCACACTAAAACAAAACAGCCTGCTCCCACCTTGTGAATGCTTTCGACATTGCTAAGCTGTTTATGTTTATTGCGGAGCTGCTGTGTGTGTCCTTTGACAGCAGACACATTAAAACAGCAGCTCTGTGCTAGCTTCATTTACATAACGCCACGAGCTGCAGCTGTAAGGACGCTCAATCATGTTTAATGCCTCATCAAAGCATAAGCTCCCTTTTTCCTTTTTTACCTCAGCTAGTTTTACTGGAAGAAAGCAAATATTACATGGCTGACTACCATCAGCCACCACCCCCATTTTACATGTTATTCCTGCATAATTCCTATCCATCACTGGCTCGGAATGCTACTTCTTTTATTAACATTTTAAAATTGACTCTCTTGAAATATCAACATTGCTCTGAATATTGGAGTTTTGTGTCTAAATGGACTGAATTAAGCAGGCTCAAAATTTTAAGTCCTTCTCTCCATTTAACCTCTGATTTAGGTAAGCAACAAGTAAGGTTGTCAGGTCACTATATAATCCAGTTTCTCAAGGTTACCATCAGGATAAATGCTGGCTGGAACCCGTCACAAGCATTAAAAGCTATGTTTTAAGAAACAGCGTGTGTGGTGGGAGAGGCAGCATGCTGGTAAGTAGAGAAATGAACAGTGGTAACGGAAAGAGACTAGATTTGTAAGTGCTTTTCTGTTCTCCATTGGCCCTGCGCCTGCGTTGGGTCGATCTGAAGCATGTGTACAGATACTATATATATATATTTTTTGGTTTTTCTGAATAATTTTAAAAATGAGATGATGATCTTGTTTTTTCCCTTTACAAGCAGTCTGATATGGAAAGAATGGATGGAGATACCGGTGTCTACACACCTCTCAGGGACCAGAGAAGTAGCCACAGGGACAACTTTTCGAGACCTTGCATTCTTAAGTCTCTACAAGGATTTATACTGGTTTCTGAAGTCTGCCACTGAAACAGTAACAGTCAGCCACTAATCATAATACTACACGCTACATTATGCCAAGTACTGGATACACGATCTTATTCGATTGCTGTTATGACCACTGGGGTGGGGATTACTGCCCCTCTTTCATGGATGAGAAAGCTGATGCTGAATTATCTGCTCTAGGTCACATAATAAATTACAAAGCTAAACTTCAGTCCAGGCCACGGATTTGTATGTGGGAACAGGACGACAAGTAAATGGACTAGGGGACTTTACTCATGGGGGCAAGTGGCCTTGGATAATGATAAGTCAATACGGTTTAGTAGAGCAATTTAACATAATAACTAAAGGCACTGCTACAGACGGGCTGATTCTCATCCTCCTTTGCACTCAGGACCACTGTTAAGCCTCAGGCTTCTCAACAATCGTAGTCATGTCCGTCTGTCTCTTGGCTATTGTCCCAAACCTAAGGGTCCATGGCTGCAACCCATGCTGTTCCTATTTCCTCTACTTTCTCTTTCTTACTTGAACAAGTGAAGCTCAGGGAGAAGCAGATACTAGACTCCTAGAATGTCTCTGATATCCTAGATATTCCAGGACACCCACAGCACCAACCTCAATTCCAGGTTGGCTGCACATCACAGGGGAGACTGTGAGCCCCGGAAAGAACAGACTGCTTGGGGGTGACTAGTGGAACTCAGTGCCCCACTAAACAGATGGACAAATCCGTGTATGTTTCCCTGTAAGATGGAAGAAACGATATCCTCTTCCTCTAGGGGTGTTGTGAGGGTAAGATGAGCCTAATTCATTAACTAACTTAGAAAGGTCCTCTAGCTTAGAGCACATGAAAACTTCTAAGAGACCTTGTGGAAAGACAAAGATGAGCCTGTGTCTATTCTCTAAGATGCAATTATGGCTAAGATGCAGTATGTTTTATTTTATTATTACTGGTATATTTTTATAAAGGGTAAAAGTCATTTTTCTTAAAAGTGGTAAAATTCCTTGCTGTCAAAAGGAAGTCATGGGTGATACAATATTTGCAAAGTAGTCAACATGTATTGCTCAAGAGAATTTAAACAGTGTGATGCAAGGTCCTCTTTGAGGCAATAACTTCTTTTTATATACATATAAGTTTATTTATTTTACATCCCAGCCCCAGTTTCCCTTTGCTCCTCTCTTCCCAGTCCCTTCCCCCTCCCCACTCTGTTCCCATCCCCCAATTTATTCCTCCATTTCTGTTCAGGAAAGGGCAGGCCTCCCATGGATATCAACAAATCCTGGCATATTAAGTTGCAGTCAGACTAAGCACCTCCCCATGTATTAAGGCTAGGCCAGGCGACCCAGTTGAGGTGTAGGGTCCCAAAGGCATGTAAAAGAGTTGTAGACGGCCCCTGTTCCCACTGTTAGGAGTCCCACAAGAACACCAAGCTACACAACTGTCACATATATGCAGAGGGTCTAGGTCAGTCCCATGCAGGTTCCCTGGTTGTCAGTTCAGTCTCTGTGAGGCCCTCTGAGCCCAGGTTAGTTTATTCTGTGGGTTTTCTTATGGTGTCCTTGACCCCTCTGGCTCCTACAATCGCTTCTCCCTATCTCCTGCAGGGTTCCCCAAATTCCGCCCGTCTAACATTTGGCTGTGGGTCTGCATCTGTTTCCATCAGTTGCTGGATGAAGCCTCTCCCATGACAATTAGGTGAGGCACCAATCTGGTCACAGGAGATGGCCAGTTCAGGTTATGTATCTGCTATTACTAAGACTCTTAGCTGGGGTCATCCTTGTGGATTCCTGGGAGATTCCCTTGTGCCACATTTTTACCTGGCTCCCAAATGCACCCCTTTCTAGTAGTCTCTTTCAGTAGTTTTCAGTAATCCCCCTCTGTACCCCACAACCTGATCGCTCATGTTCCCATCCCCAACCGCCCTCAGTCTATCATGAAATCTCTTCTATTTTCCCTTCCCAGGGAGATCTGGGCATTCTCCCCATGATCCCTCCTTATTACCAAGACTCTGGTCTGTGGGTTGTAGCATAGTTATCCTTTATTTTATAGCTAATATCCACTTATGAGTGAGTACATACCATGTTTTATCTTTCTCAGTCTGGGTTACCTCACTTGGGATGAATTTTTCTAGGTCCATCCATTTGCCTTCAAATTTTCTGGTGTCCTTGTTTTTAACAGCTGAGTAATACTCCATTGTATAAATGTACCACATTTTTTTTTTTTATCCATTCCTCAGTTGAGGGACATGTAGGTTGTTTCCAGATTCTGGCTATTACAAATAAAGCTGCTATAAACATAGTTGAACAAGTGTCCTTGTAGTATGATTGAGCATCCTTTGGGTATATGGCCAAGAGTGGAATAGCTGGGTCTTGAGGAAGATTGATTCCCAATTTTTTGAGAAACCACTGCTCAGTCTACAGAATGGGAAAAGATTTCACCAACTCCACATCCAACAGAGGGCTGAATTCTAAAACATATAAAGAACTCAAAAAACTAGATATCAACAAACCAAATAATCCAATTATAAATGGATTATTATTTACAGAGCTAAACGTAGAATTCTCAACAGAACAATCTCAAACGGCTGAGAAACACTTAAGGAGATGTTCAACATCCTTATCTGTCAGGGAAATGCAAATCAAAATGACTCTGAGAGTCCATCTTATACCTATCAGAATGGCTAAGGTCAAAAACACAAGTGACAGCTCATGCTGGAGAGGTGTGGAGTAAGGGGAACACTCCTCCATTGCTGGTGGGAGTGCAAAGCTACTTTGGAGCAATACTTCTTTAAGCACATCTTTATTTTTCTGTTTTTTATTGCTATAACAAAGTATCTGATGATAAATAAAGAGACTTTGTGCTCACAGTTTCGGAAATTATAGGACATGGTTATGAATATCTCATGGCATATGGAAGGAGCTTGTAGAAAGGGGGAAATCATATCTGAGAGCAGAAAGCCAGAGGATGATTTGGGTTATACTTACTCTTATAATTAACTGGTCCCACAGTCTCTTCTGAGAACATGGCCCTAGTGACCTAACAAAGGCACCGCCTCTTAGAGGTCCCCCCACCACCCTGAAAACCAAGCCAACTGGTACAGGGCCCTCGGAAGGACAAACCACACCCAAACCACAGCAGCACGGGAGGGTGAACAGGTGGGACTGAGGCCACTTCACACACAGAGAGTAAAAGTACTTCATTGTCACGCTGAGCAGAAGATCAGCTCCTGGTAGATGAATTTGTGGAAAGCTAACTCCCCAAGTTCCTTTGACTTCTGCTTGTTTGGTTTGAACCCCGAGGCAGTCAACTCTAAGCCTGCCAATCCTCCTCCAATATGTGAGGCCCTCCTTTTCACTGCCACTATTTGGGATCAGGCTCTGACTGTCCATCACCCTGCCAGTGTGTTTCACACGGCGATCCCCTAGAAAGGCACATGGAGGTGTGTTTATAACTGTCAGTGTCGGGAAATGAGGGTTTCTCTTAAGAACTTAGGCCGATGCTCTGTAATACCTTTGGCTATATCTTTTTCTGTACTGATTCATGACCAACGGTGCATCACATGACGCCTCTGACCATTCCGCTACTTCCTTTCTGCTCCGTGCGCTCTTGGAGCCCGTCCTTCCTAGAAATCTCTAGCAGATGAAAACATGCTAAAGCTCCGTCCTAGGTGCATCTACTTCTTGGCCAGCTTTTTAATGGGCTCCCTTCATAAGAAAAGTCCAGATCTCAGTTACAGACCAACTGAGCGATCCTCAACACTGCTGGACTTGCCTGAGTTTTCAGACTCAGTATCCCTAGACCTAATAAGAAAGATCCTCCCCAGATCATTGATCTAGTACCTATTTAGTAAGCAGCTGCAGGTATAGACATAGACTTAGCATCCCTAGACCTAATAAGAAAGATCCTCCCAGATCATTCATCTAGTACATATTTAGTAAGCAGCTGCAGGTTTAGACGCAGACCAAGGCTGGTGGTCCCTCCATCGACGGAGCTTACAGTGTGGGGCTGCAAAGGTGCAAGGTGAAAGAAGAACACATGAAGCCATGGACAGGAGGAGCTCTCCTAGTTAACAGTGCTACGTCAAGTCCAAGTCCATTTGTTTAGTCTGGGTACCTAAGGATGAAAAGAGATTTCCTAAGTGAAAAGTGAGGGTAAAATGTGCTCAGGTGGGAAGCGGCATGCTGAAGACTCTGAGGACACGTGGGATGCAGGAACGCTGCAGGAGTGGAACACCAAGGTGACTGTGACAGAGGACAGGGCAGAGTCACCTATGTACAGGGGAGGACGAACAGTGGGCAGGGGATGGCATCTACCCTGGGTCGCAGTGACAGTATGTCTGTGTGCCAGGTGGCTGAGCTGGGCAGGATGGTTAAGGCAGGTTCCCTTACCACCCAGAAACCTGGACTGTTCTGTGAAGACAGTCAGGTAAACCTGTAATGGGGTGAGAGGCAAACTGGACGTGTGTATAAGGAGTTGACAGCAAGCATCATTAACTTCATGTGGCCTATTAAAAGGAGAAGAAAAAAAAAAAAAAAAAAAACTAGGGCAAGTAACTCCTGAGCTGAAATCATAGGTTCCCCAGGATGGAAATGACTTCATCAGGCAACAGGCCACCATGTCGGAATTACAGAACTATGAGAAGAAGCAAATCGAATAAAGGCTATCCCAATACCAGCCCGCTGGTCCAGCTGAGAAATGTTCTTAGTCTCAGAATGTAGGTCCCACCCCCACATCAGAGCTAATCAGCGGGTCAAAAGTACTCAGAGAAAGGCACTGCTTTCCTTTCTGAGGTCATCACAGACACTCAGTCCATGCAGGCCAGCAAAAGTCAACCTGACATGGGCTAGAGTCACCAGGGAAGAGGAAACCTCAGCTGAGTAATTATGAATTACCAACTGATACAGGAGCATCCAGCCCACTGTGGACTTGGGCAGGCAGGCCTGGACTGTGTAAGAAAGGCAGCTGAGCAAGCCAGGGAAAGGAAGCCAGGAAGCATCATTTCTCCATGGTTTCTGCTTTGGCTTCCTTCAGTGCTGGAGAGTGATGCTTGAGATGAAACAAACCATTTCCTCCCACGTTGCCCTTGGTCATGGCATTTATCACAGCAACAGAAAGCAAACTGGAACACAATGCTGAAGCAGAAAGAACATCAAGTATCAGCAAAAACGTACTCATGGAACATGTCCGTTAACAACCGTTTGCTGAATTAAAGTTCTACGAGCCCTTATATAACTAAGAAATAAGAGAGTAAACACACATTGTGGTACTTTTCAGGAGCTGTGTTAGCTCCCAAAGAAAGGACCAAGGAAGAAAATGCCTGTGAGGCCAAACATTCAGGCGTTAAAACAGTAGCAAGGAACGTGAGGTGCTCTTGGAAAAGGATGTAAACAACGTGGGTCAGAATGAAACCATAGACAAATCACTCATTATTAAAAATGGATAAGGCTAAACATTCTTATGTGTCTGAAAAAGAGTCTACCTACAAATCCTGCCATAATCAAAGATTTGTCATAGTTTTTTATCATTTCAGGCAGAGGGCTGAATTTAATCCTTCATCTCTTTCCTCCTTTCCCAAGCTATGCATGGAGTTAAGAAATCATTTAAATGGACTCCAAAACGTTCTTGCAGACATCACTAAACTCTGTCCATACCAATGAATTCCAATGACATCACTGTTTCCATGGTAACTAATGTACTTCAAAGGGGGGAAACAGAACAAGACTGAAAACCAGGGATAGGAAGACAGTGGAATAAACAGTGTAGCATCACCTCTGCATTTATGGAACGCATTTGAATTCCCAATGCTCGGCCATTTCTTAGACTCTGGGGCTTTTAAGAGCCACCAGGCTCTCTGAAGTCGTCACAGTCACTTCTCACCGATAACCAAGACCCACTTTTCTAGGGAGCAGTACCACGTCTGTCAGGCTGCACACAGTGCTCAGGGCTGGCAAGTTCTCGTTCACTGTGAGCCTTACTACAGCACACACAAGCTGTTCCTTGGGTTTACGAGATGATTAAGACATTCTACCTGTTTTTAAATTGTTTTTGCAGCATAGAGGACAAATGATTAAAATCAGGGCATAAAAAGGGGGCTGTCATCGTGGAGATACAGCAGGCAGAGGTCCAAAATGCCAGCAGGAGGGATGAGTAATTCCATCTTGGAAACAGCCAGGGAACGCGCAGCCCCAGTGGCCTTCACTTCCATGCCATTTAGTCCCAACACACCCATGACCACATCCTGGCCCTGTCAAGACCCAGGACCGCCCTAACGCTACAGTCTTAACGTCACGGGTGTGATCCCAGGCAGCTGCCGCCTCTTTTCATTAACCCTGGCTGCAGCCCCATGGGCTCATGCAGCCCGCTACCCCTCACTTCCTGGTGATACTCCCTTGTTACCATCCTCAACTTTTACCCTTACGTGGCATCTAGCCAGCAATATCCCAGCCTGAGCTCAGTGACCAGCCTCCCCCCCCCCGCCCCCCCCCCCCCCCCCCCCGTTCTGTTCTGTAGGAATTATCTGGCCTACTCTCTGTCTTGGAGACCAGGGGGAAAAAAATCCATCACAACATATGAGACTCTTTTCTTCATTATTTATAGGTCAAGAAGTGTTGCAGGCGTCAGAGGGACGTAACAGCTGAACTAAAAGTCTACATGCCAAATGTGGCGGCTATGGTCATCAGACTTGGAATAAACAGAGTCCAGGAAGGTCCCGACCCACAGCCACTAACATCTCAAATGACAGCGATGGTTGAAATGACCTGCTACTATAAAAATGATCATTTCTGAGAGGAAACGAGAGAGAAAATCTGATTCCTGCTCTTTGAAAACCAATCTCCTTCAAGGAATTGCTCATGTTGAGTGTGGTAGGCGTATGTCTCTACCTTCACCCCAGCAGTCACATGCAGGCAGGCAGAGGGCAGGCTAGCACCGGGACCCTGAAGTGATAGTAACAGGCCAATGGTCCTCATACCTACTTTCTGCCAGGGAGGATTACAGATCACTTGTTAACTTGGTGCATCAATTTTGGTAGGAGGCTGCTTGTCTCTTTGCCGCTTTATATTTTAATCTCACATTACTCAGTGACCTGCAGAGCCATTTCTTTATCTAGTTTATCCTGGAGGACAGTACAAAGTCACACTGCTCCAAACACAGGCAACAGAGAAAGTTTTCTGTCTGCAGTGGCCATGTGGTTATCATCGCCTTACATTTCTTCCCAGCTCAGTTTCAGAGCCTAGAACCCTGGCTCTAAACTGACTAGTCACGTGTTTGGGTCCGCCAGTGAAAACAGCCGCGGTGACCTGGAGAGAAAGCAGACAGGCGAGTCCCTTACAGGCTCCTTCTCTCTCAGCAGTGGCCGTTTGTCTAGTCAGGGGACACAGCTCCACTCTAGCTGGCATGGGAGTAGACACACGGCGGGGAAGGTCACCTTCTGTCTTCCATGCATACCGGCTTACAACTTTCAAGGCTCCTCTCAGAGAAAAACACTTAAGAAAGCATCCCTGAACTGCTTCCTGTGTCATGGTCTCACTGAAGAATTTGAGGAAAGTTGTGAGTTCTTTCCACACCCGAACAAACAAAACTATCACATAGTTTGTGGTGGAGAGCAGGCAGGTTAGAGAATTATGAGAACTGTGAAGATAATACATGGGCCTGAGTTTTTATAAATTGTTATTGAGTATTACGGTGTATAAACACGTGAACACAGGCATGTACTGCATGATGCACATGTGGAGGTCAGAGGGGAAATCTGTGAGTCGGTTCTCTTTTCACCTTTACCGGGTTCTGTTAGATCTAAAGTGCACTTGGGGAGCCACATGGACAGACGCATCACAGAGGTCTTGTTCTAACTGACCTCTGGTACTCCTCCAGGGCTTTTGTGGAGGCACCCAAGAAGACAGACCCTTTTCCTTACAGGAAAAAGGAAGAGGAGTGTGATTAACATATAGTTTCTTCCTCACAAGAATCTAGTGAAAGTCTGTGTCTGGTCTCGGTAGTGGCTCTCTCGAGCAAGCAGCTTGTCTTAACCATGTGCAAATGGACAGTGTCTTAATTGGTAGCATGTGTTCTTCCTTTGGCTGCTAGAAAATTCATAGCATATTTAAGTTCCTTAATGGCGTGCAATTTGTTTGCTGACTTTACTTTGGGCTCCATCTGATCTTAATTATTCTTTGTCTATTTTTATTACATTCTTACATTATTTTGTCATGTACAGAATATCCGGAAACACTCCCCAGAAGAACGTGGGCTATGGAGAGTTAAAATGTGGGCGGCTGGAGGAAAAGGAGCTCCCTTTCACCTCCTTTCCCACAGGTGTCCAGTCTATCAGGAAAGCATTTCCTGAGACAGACGCTCACGTGACTCTGGCAGCATTTGGAGAACAGAGCTCTTTAGAAAGCTTGCAATCCTGGAACCCTGCTTCAGAATTCTTCCTGCTCGGCATCATGTTTGGACACTTATGTAGCTTTAAGTATGTTTTATAGTAATGGGAAAGATCAACCAGCAGCCTTATGAAGTTCTACAAAAGGTTCAACTAAAACTCGGATGCTGCTTTGTTAATGGCTTGGATCTTGGGCTAGACAAGCTTCATACTTTTACCAGTGAGGGGGTAAATGCTTACGGGCACGTGGACCTTTCGAAACATCTCTGCACCCTTGCGGGCATCCATCAATGCAATGTCCTGAGGTGTGGAGACGATCACAGCACCTGACCAAAAGGGAAACACAGCAACACCATCTTTTAATGCTTGAGAGAGAGCTTGCTTCCAACATGATTTGATTCACATGTTCACAGAGTCTGCCGTGTTACCTGGCCAATTCACACAAGTTTGACACAAGCCAATAAAATGGTGTCTACTTTTCCCTTTCCTGCCCTTGACTCCTGGCTTCCGAAATCAGCCAGAGCATTGCAACCGCTTCCCATTCAAACATGTGTTAGTGAGACGTGTGCTGGGCCGGTCTGGCTGCCCAGAAGCAGGGGTCTAACAGCACGCCAGAGAGAATGAGGATTGTCACATACAGTTCCAAGCATTGTACAGGAGATGGGCTTGAGGCCATGAAGTTCTAACAGAGGGACAAGAAGGAGCGCTCCCAGGAAGAGGGGGTGGTGAGGACGATGTGCAGCGCGGAGAAGTGGAAGACAAGGAGCGCTCCCAGGAAGAGGGGGTGGTGAGGACGATGAAGAGGGGGTGGTGAGGACGATGTGTAGCGCGGAGAAGTGGAAGACAAGGAGAAGCAATAGGAAGGGGTTCAGAAAGAGGTCACTCCTAAGCTGAGTTCAAAAGCTGACGTCGTTCTGAAACACTCGCACTGTGGCAAATGGTTTGGGGGAGGATGTACAGCCAAGGGCCGGGGCAGAAGGACGGATGAAGACTGGCCAGGCTTAAATGGAGTCTGCACGGAGTGATGGTGTTTCGGGTCCCCACTATTACCCTGCCCAGGCAGATGGCCCTGGAATAGTGTTCAGGGGGAAATGCAGGACTGATCTTCACTAAGTAGAAACAATGAAGGTCTGGTATGATTAACAGAATCTGAGACCTTCTTGAATTCTGTGGTTTCTTCTAGATACTCCAAAAATGAGGCTATTACAGATCACATGTGACCATCAGCTTATAACGACACAGAAACACGACATTTCTATCAAAGCAAATGAAAACAGAGGCAGGATTAGCAATAGATAAAGTTCAAACAGTGCCACACAGTACTGTCTGAAGGTCTAGTGGGAGATGCTAGGTAAGGGAAAGTGGCAGGGGCCTAAGTGACCACAACACCCGCGTGGGGAGACAGGCGTACCAAGCTAGAACAAGCAAGATCGCATGGCACTTCAACAGGAAGCCATAAACTCTTCTTAAAGTCAACATTTCTTCTCATCAAAATCTTTATCTTTCACATTAATGTCAATACTTTGGATTTCATTGATTTTTAAAAAATTTTTGGTTGCACTTCATTGCTAAACATCTTGCTTGTTTGTTTGTTTGTTTGTTTGTTTGTAGCTAGAGTTTTTCTGGTTCTTTCCTGGCCCACGGTCAGGACAAATCTCTCTCACCTGCCAGTCCCACAGCCGCTCAGACCCAACCGAGTAAACACATAGAGACTTATATTGCTTACAAACTGTATGGCCGTGGCAGGCTTCTTGTTATCTAGTTCTTATATCTTAAATTAACCCATTTCTATTCATCTATAAGTTGCTACATGGCTCGTGGCTTACCGGTACCTTACACCTCGCTTGTCATGGCGGCGGCTGGCAGTGTCTCTCTACCTCAGCCTTCCACTTCCCAGAATTCTCCTCTCTCCTTGTCCCGCCTATACTTCCTGCCTGGCTACTGGCCAATCAGTGTTTTATTTACTACAGCTCTGACCTCTTGGGCTTTTAACTCTGAATTTGGCTCTGTGTTTCTTATTTAATAAGACTGTTCATCTACATTTGTTTGTTTAATTTAGAGGAAACTTTAAAAGGAGAGTTGTTAGCCATTACTGAAGCTTGAGACTCAAATACACAAGGATTCAAAGTCTGATCCAACAGCTGATGGGCCGTGTGAACACGGAATCACTCAACCTATGTGGACTTCCGTTTCTTCACCCACAAAGCGGCCCAGTGACACCTGCTTCCCACAGTTGCTGCTCTTCACACCACTAGACGCAATGTCTGATACGATGACGCCTTGCATCCAATGAGAGATACTTGCTGTTAATATCATCACTACTATGTTTATTACTATTAATAAAATGTTTCAGATGTTGCCAGAAAGGTAATTTCCTTGTGCCATTAGACAGATCATCATGAATGGCTGCAGCTTTCTTTTCTTAATTTCTCTGCTTAACAACCCAAAAGCTAGTCAATAGTTCTTTTAAGATGATGAATCACATCTCTGCAAACTTATTCTCTACACATACAAAGTATTTCCACCATCTGCCACCATCTCGGTTCTGTTATTAATATATTTTCATATTCAGTCATGTGGAAGGAATCAATCCTAGCTCTGGCCCCATCTAGCTGTGACTAATCCTGGGCAAGAAACTCAGAAAGACCCCAGGTTTCAGATTCCTTGACTGTAAACTGGTGTATGCATTAGACGGTTTCCAAGGTCTCCTACGACGGCATTGCTCCTAATTGTATTTCTAAACCCAGCCCCTGTTCAAGCTCACTGCCCAGGTTATCTTACTCAGAGAAGTACTGCCTCCCCTTCATCTCAGGTTGATCTCAGCTCATTCTCCTCATACAGGAACAAGCAGCTTTGTTGACTATTTCCTCCCAACCTTCTCCCTCACAATAAACAACTATGCAGGGGGGTCTGTATTGCATTAGTTCTAAAAAATGCTCCCAACTCTAGTCACAGGACATAAATGCATTCTTGCTCAACCATTCTTGTCTACCATCTGCATCTCATTGCATAACACGGGTTCATGTGTTTATGGTCTGTTTGTCCTCCAAGGACTGAGTTATTGGAGTCTTGGTCCTCAGTGTGATGGTACTGAGGTGACAAGACCTTTAAAAGTCCTTCTCTCCTGCTTTCTGCAGATGCATACTCATATCTAAAGATATGAAGGGGAAATGGGAAAATGAGTGGGGGACTTTATCTGGAGGCAGTGGATAGAGGGAGTCACTAGGCAAGAGGGGGTGGGGAATGGAAAAAAGAATACTAGGGTGATTGAAAAAGCAATAGGGAAATGTGAGTTTAGGTTTATTTAAAAACACATTTAATATACAAGTACATGTGCACTTTGGAGATACCAGTACCTTGGGATGATCACTAGAAACAAGTCAATAAGCAGCACCCCTCCATGGCCTCTGAATCAGCTCCTGCCTCCAGGTTTCAGCCCTGCTTGAGTTCCTGTCCTGACTTTCTCCAATGATGAATTGTGCTGTGGAAAGGTAGGCCAAACAAACCCTTTCCTCCCCAATTTGATTGTGGCCCAAGTGTCTTATCACAGCAAGAGTAATACCTAACTAGGACCATGTGTATATGTATATAAGTAATTTAAATGAAGTTATGCCACTAGGGCTGATGCCCCAAGAGCCAAAGACTATTTAACAATAGAGTCAGGCATGGAAACTTCTCTTTGAGTTGTTGGTCAAGGGACTCCAAGAGACACCCCAACCAATACAGGATATTGGTGTTGTCCTTGACTGCCTCCCAGAAGTAGAACCGATTGCTGAGGACTCCGCACACTCAGACACAGAACTCAGAAAAATCAAGCTGGAACTGACCTGGAAGCCTTCTCCCTGAGGACAAGCCCTCACAGTACTCAAAGGTGCTATGCCAACTGCCAAGGGAGAAAAGCGATCAACACCAACCAACCACAAAAATGACTGGATTGGCAAGGCATACATAATAGTACAATAGTAGTCCTTTATCTCTGGGGTAACTAAAACCTGTCTAATTGGACTTAAAGCCCACTCAATAGGAGGGAAATCGTACCTGGTACTATAAACCTTGCCAATTACCCATGGCTAGAGAGGTCAGAGACCGGAGAAGAGAATCTACCACTGCCATCTTCCTGAAATAGGATAATTTCTAACTGTATTCTAAATACTCATCCTTATCCCCACAAATATGTGTAGTGCTCACTCTCCACCAAAGAAGGTTCTTATTTTGCAATAAATGGAGACTACTAGAGAGATCCACAACTGGCCACTGTGCAGAGAAGGAGTCACTGAGGAGTGCAATGTAACCCTGCACCTAGGGCTCAGGGAAAGTCACAATGAGGGGCGGGGAGGGTCTAAAAGCCAGAAGAGCAGGATGTCTGCCGGGAGACAGTGTCTTCTGTGTATGACAGGGCAGCAGCGCCCGTGAACACGCAATAATGTGGCTCCACAGAGCAAAAAAAAGATGACACCAACTGACGCCCCAGCACCGACAGGGGAGATTCCACACGGTCCCACCCACGAAGGAGGAGCTGCAGACGTCAGCTCTTGTCGAGAAACACAACCTCGTCCAGGGATGAGCTTCCGCATAGGTCGCCAATCCCACGTGGTCAGCCCTGGACATAGGTGCATGATGCAAGCAAAGCTAAGGGACTCAGCAGGTTATACACATGTGTGCACATGTGTGTAGTACATACACGTATGTACACACATGTAACAGTAATAATTAGAGAAAGATCATGAATGGGGACACAGGAGGAACTGAAGGGAGGAGGGTGAGAGTAACGTAAATGTATCGCTCATGTATGAAGTTCTCAGTAAAATAAAATTATTTAAAGGGGCAGGCAGGGGAGAGCCCTGTGGGAGGCGGCAAGGGAACTGTCCTTAGAGGGCTTAAGGTAGTTCTTTCCTGTGGTGCCTCACGAGGGCCGTGAGAAGTAGTTATTACCAGAGAGGCAGGCCCCTGAATTTCTAGTTTCCTATCTGATGATTAAATCCCTACTTTTTGCATAAGCTCCTGGCATGATGCCTGCGAGCACATGGTAACGTTGCCAAGGGAGCCCTCATCAGAGGCCAGTCGATGGGGATACCTAAGCTTGGGCTTTTAGATTCTAAAATCATGAGTTAAATAAACCCTTTTCTTTATAAAGTACACAGTCTTGCATTTTGGGTATTTTTGTTTGTTTTGTTTTGTTTTTGAGACAGGGTTTCTCTGTGTAGTTTTGGTGCCTGTCCTGGAACTCATTCTGTAGAGCAGGCTGGCCTTGAACTCACAGAGATCCACCTGGCTCTGCCTCCCGAGTGCTGGGATTAAAGGCGTGTGCCGCCAGCGCCTGGCCAGAGGCTTGTGCATTTTGATACAGCAATGGAAGCAGACTAATGTCACAATCAATTCTATTTATTTTAATCACCCAAAACTAAATAACAAAATACCCTGAACAAAATGGGCACTTAACAAAAGACTGTGATCTGAAAAACTTCTGTTATTTTCAAAATCATCTATCTTGCATTGGAACAGCATGAAATTTTAGTAACTCTTTAAGCCAGATGTCAAGAGCTCTGAATTCTGGTTTTGTTAATATGTTCTATAACTCTGATTAACTAACTCACTGAAACTCACTAGACCTCAGTGTATAAAATGAACACATTTACACTGGCCCTATTTAACTCAAAGAAGCAGTTTCATTTTTTAAAAAAAAGAATATAAAAGTGATTTAAAAATGTGCAGTGGCATTATTTTGATAGCTGTAAGAGTCTAGAGAAAGATTAAAGAGATTTAACTGTAACATCATTAGCATCCATTCTATCTGAGTTTCTTTGTACCTAGAATAGTGTCATTTAACTGTAATTGGTCATTTTTCTTTTTCTTTCTTTCTTTCTTTCTTTTTTTTTTTTTTTTTTTTTTTTGGTTTTTCAAGACAGGGTTTCTCTCTGTAGTTTTGGTGCCTGTCCTGGATCTTGCTCTGTTGATCAGGCTGGCCTCGAACTCATAAAGATCCGCCTGGCCTTGCCTCCTGAGTGCTGGGATTAAAGGCGTGTGTACCACCACTGCCCAGCTAGTAATTGATTTTTTTTTTACAAGGATAGCAATCATTTTTCATGCTATCAAATCCTCATCTAAGATGTAATATATCACAGAAACTACCAGCCAGGTTTATCAAAGACATTTTGGTATAACATCTTTTTTTTTAAACAAAAGTATATACTGTTTTTTTTTTGTTGTTGTTGTTTTGTTTTTTAAATAACTAAATCCTTAATTCCAACACAGCTTAGGTACAATCATCTTGGTCCTTACATAGACCTTATGGTTCCAAAATTTTTAGCATTTCATATAAGCCACCATTTCAAATAGTCCTCTAATAATATTCAGAACTGAGGAGAAATGCAACACAAACAGACAAAGCTTCCAATAAAATGGCATTTTATTCCTTAATCTACACATTATCATCCAAAAATGTAAATTTTAAAGGAATTATGCCAATTTTCCTTGTGATTTATCTCACAGCTTAAAATATGACCTCTAAATTTGATGATGTAATCTATCTTTGCAGTTCTCGACTTTCTACTTGACACTATTTAATTTTTTTATAGCTGGTAACACACGAAGCAGTAAGGCGGAGCCTCGAACTCCCTGCAGGAGGCCATCACTAGTGATGTCACTTCCGGTCTCTGATGGAGGAGCTGGGAGGAAACCTGTGCTCCCTCTACTGACCACAAGGAAATGTCGGCAGGAAGTAACCAGATTGTGACTATTTGGGAGGTTAAGAGACTCTCTTGGGATCTCATGAAGAATCTCTATTCACTTCCAATTCTATTCAATTCTCTATTCACAACCAGTTAATAAATGTCTAAGCCCAGTTATATTGGTTGAATATACTTCTGAACTTGAACCTTTTTGGACCATCTGAGATTTACCACCAGAGGTTCAGAGTCTGGTAGATTCTGACAAATATATAAAAACCTCACAAAATAATTACTGAGTACTGCCTTAATTGTTAATTCCAATGACTAGAGAAAAATCTATAACTGCGTATCTGGATTTGGGTCGGAGTTCAGAGCAGTTAAACATGTAAAGTTAATTATTCCAGAGCTTAGCTGGTCATCATCACAGAGATGTAGAACTACTCAACAGTACAGCACAGTGGGGCACAGATCATATGCGGGCTGAGAATCTCAGTGTGGGAGCATAATAAACACGTACAGAACCTGCTCGAATCCTGCCGGCAGGACAGTGCCGCACCTTTCAGCTTCTGAGCACATTAGCATAAAGGCAAAGGAGTCTCAAAGGCCATGGGCGCTACCCTCCATGTTCACAGTGTTAGTGTTCACTGCTGCTGATTCTACTTCATCTATTTAGATAAAGATTTATTTAGATAACACTCACAACAGAGGATCAGCATACACTGTGGATGTAGCTTGGGGCAGAGCATGCGCTTAGGATACATGAGAGCCCCAGAGCCGCATGTGAAAGGCAAACGGAAGAGCCACTCAATGTGATTGCTAGAAACTGTAGACTGGGGTCGTTATTGTTAGCTTGCTTACATCTTCTGTCATATCTGAATTTTCTGAATTATAAACAGCATTATATGACACCAAGGAATGACCACTAATATTAGTTATCAGATTAAATAAAATCTACCTCAGTCATGTTCACAGACTGTTTCAAACTATAACTAATTCTTGAATGAGTCACTGTTGGGGGCTGTATGCTTTTTTCAACCAGTTAATAAGGGACTAGAGTTACAAAGCACACATGTTTTATTAATTCAAACATTACTATAGTTTGCTAGCTTTGGAAATAAATTTCCAAGCCAGGTGTGGTGCACATGCTGGTAATCCCCACAGAGAGGCAGAGACAGGAAAACCCCACAGGTGTACAGTCATCCTGGTCTACCTAGCGAGGACTAGGTCACCCAGAGACAAGGAGGGAGGCTCAAAACAAAACATGGCAGAAAGGGGAAGCGGGTGGGGAGACTGGGAGGAAAAGAGGGAAATAATTCTGTTAACTGCTCTGAAAAAGAACTGTCAAAGCAGTAGTGGGTGAAAACCCTACTATTGAAGTGACCGGTGGAAAAGGATGTTAAACTTCACTTCATTTTTCATAACAGAAACGGGATACAACTCTAAAGCCCTCAACAGAGAATGGGCTTCCAATCTCTCCAGTTACTAACATCACCAAGAATTACCCCACTATCCTGGCTGTAGCCCTGGCTGTCCTGGATCTCGCTCTGTAGCCCAGGCTGGCCTCGAACTCACAGAGATCCGCCTGCCTCTGCGTCTTGATTAAAGGTGTGTGTCACCATGCCTGGCTTCCTTTTTATTTATTTTTTAAACAGTGTCTTAATTTTTAGCCCAGGCTGGCCTTGAGTTTGTGATTCCCTTGCCTTAGCCTCCTGACGAATGGATCGCAGCATGTGCTGACACTCCTGGTTTACGGCTTTACGTTTGCTCATTCTCCTGGTTTGACTCTAACCCAGGACTTGTGTGTGCCAAGCAAGCTCTCTACATGGAGCTACTTCCCAGCTGACACACCAATTTTTATTCTATCTTCAAAAAGAAACTCCAGCTAAGAGTGACTGCTCCTGCTTAACTAACTGTTACTAACCAGGTATGTTAACTAACTGTTATTAAGCAGGTATGTTAACTGTTACTAACCAGGTTTGTTGACTGACTGTTACTAGCCAGGTATGTCTCAGAAGAGAGGAATGAGGACTGGGACTTTACAGAGAAAAGCTTTGGTTCCTAACAATGTAATGCTCAACATGTTCGGAACACCTTTCAGATTCTCATCAAGCCTGGAACATCTACAACCAGGTGAAAATTTAGATTGTGGGCTTGTTCTTTGTCAGTGTCTAATGGGCTTACATGTAGATTTTGCTGTGGATCTGACCATACATTGGACATTAAGCTACTTCTGAACACTAAGCCAAAGGGATTTTAACTGTCAAGTAAGCCGTGAAGGAAATTCTCAAAAATTCCTCAACAATGAAATAGAATGGACTATTATAAAAGCTTCTAGAACAAGCCCAGACAAGATGAGCATCTGGGAAGGGTTCAAGGAATTTAGACACCTGACAGCTGGTTCCCAGTGACTCTGAAAGTTGACTAGTTAGAACCATCTGCAAATGCTTTCACATGGGCTCCTCCATGTAGCAGTGTAGAAAGGTACTCAATGTTAGGCTACTGTATCCAATTTGTAACTGACGCACTATAATTTCTATTTGTAAAATGAATGTTCAGCTAAGTAAAATTCAGCCCTAATTAACTTTGTTTCTTCTTAAATTAGACAGGAAACATTGCTGTTACTATTGGCATTACATTTAATTTTGGGAATTTGAAGTTCAGGTTGGGGGTAAAGCTCAATGCTGGAGTGTCTGCCTTGTGTACAAAGGCCTAGCAATCCCCAGGAATAAATAAGTAAATAATGAAATATCAGAAATGCCCTAAAATATAAAATCCTAGAAGAGGTTCTAGACTTCAACAGCTGCTTACATTGTTGTCCAACTACAAAAGAAATTTATTCTGGAAATAGTTTTCATAATTCAGTGACTAAAACAATAGCTGTCTATACCGTGCAATTCTTGCCAAGCATCTGTGAGAGCCGGTCTTGACTGTCAGGTTGACTAGATTCGGAATCACCTTCCCAGAGAAGTTTAACTGAGAAAGGAAAACCAATTCTGCATGTGGGTGGTGCAATCCCATGGGCCACAGTCCAAGATCGAATAAGAAGGAGGAAAAGGAGAACAGGAACTAAGGACCAGCATTCATCGCTCGCTTTCTCTGATGTGATAGAAGCGTCTCGTGCCGCCGCCACCATGCTGTCCTTGACTGGGTTGGGCTCAACATGTCCCTCCTTCCTCTCCTTAAGTTATTTCTGTCAGGCAATGAGAAAAATCACGAACACAGCATCCACTAATGAAATTCTAACCAAAGTTTGCATGGATGGTCAGCACACCCAAAGAAGTCTAAAATAAAAACATAAATAATGATTTAAGGCTGGAGCGCGGCTCAGCAGCTATCGGCACATGCCGCTCTTCCGAGAACCCATGTCAGGCAGCCCACAGCTACCTGCAACAGCTCAGGGACTCCAACACTTCCTCCTGGGCCTTGCACAGATGGATACATGTGAATAAAAGTATAAATCAATCTTTTAAAAATAAACAAGGATTTAATGTCTCTGACAACCAAAAAGCTATCACTTAAGTCTTCTACATATTGCGGGCTTTACAGTGGGAGGTCATTACAAGTTATATAATTATAGAGCAAACACAGCCAGCACTAAAATTAAAACTGGGGAGGACCTTTTCTTTGACTTTACAGTGATTTTGCAAATGATCAGTATCAGATTATCTTTAAAGACCTCATTTTACCAACTTAAAAATGATTTTTAAAGAATTATAATTTTTAATAAAAGATTTTCATGTGATTTACATAAGTGAAATCACTGTTCTTTTTGCCTTAAAGAGTAAACACTAGAAAAATCAAGGAACCATTTCAAATAACGGTCCATAGGCATTCCTTTATTTATTTAACACAGCAGCAATAATTTCCAGATCTGCCAATCCCAAGCAGACTTCCATTTCATAAATGACTGTTCAATTAGCGAAGTGTGACCACAGAAGAAAAATCTGATCAGGCCAAGGAGCCTGCTGATGGAGAGGGAAGGGAGCAGGTGAACGGCATAGCTTGTTCTCAGGAAGGTCTGTGAGTCAGTAGTTCGGTCGTCTGGGCACAGGATGGGCACCTTTGTAAGCAGCACATGCCTTTCAGTTTACACAGTGACTGAATTATTAAAGTGGCTTCATTTACATTTCCTATCCCATCTCACTGAAATGAATGAGACACAAAAGGCTACTGGCTTCTATCTGTGGAGCCCAGACAGGAAGGTCCTAGATGGGAAGAAAGGACATCACCTCATTACCATACCACAGTACCAGACTGTTGTGCAGCCTCTCAGAAGCCCACAGATGGTCAGAATCTGAACTAGCTGTCCACCCTGCGCCTCACACACAGCCGCTTCTCCTGGCCCAGGAGATAAGAAATCAAACCAGGACTCACACTAGGCTGGTGGCTCTTTTCTTTCCTGTGAACAAAGAATGAGCAACGTTTCTCCCTCGGCCACTTGGTCTTTGTCCCTTCTATTATTTGAATAGTTTCCCGACATTTTATTTCTCTATTAATCTTTACTTAATAAGGTGAAGATGAATGTTGGCCTGACTATACATTTGCTATCACATTAAGTGATTTCCCCCTAACTCTATGTAATCAAAATAAACTTTATGTCTCTTATTCCTTACCATACAAAACAAACTTGATTCAGTTTTATCTACAAATAAATATTCTGGACATGGAATTGATGACAGTACAATTTTGTCTTGTGAGTACAGGCTTTTTACTAATTGGACTGAACTACTGGTGTCCCTGTTAGCCTGTAAGCTTTTGATGGCCATAAATTCCATCCGCTGCTTGGCATTTCATCTGTGTCTGGCCACTAACATGCAGGGAAAAGAACAAGCGACGCGTCAGTTAGTCCGAGTGCCTTGCCAACTCCTCCCCCATCAGTCTGCCCAGAGCCCTTCTCCACCCATTACTGTCGTGATCAGTGGCCTGGGGAACTGATCTCTGTGGACTGTCTCCCCTGAGCTTCCTTGCTTCCTGGCTCACCAAGGGTGTCTGTCAGCAGCAGGGACCAGCAGGAGATGAGTCTGTGGGAGGAGAGATGGTGTGGTATTACCTCGAAGACTTCCTTCCTAGCCTGCAGTGGGAGTGGCTATCGCTTCCATTAAGCACCTCCTTCAAAGGTTCCAAGACTACAGGATGGAACACCCTCGTCTTCTCAGGTGGAGGAGCAGGAAGAGCTCCTGCCATGAGTCCCTGGGCGCGTCACCATCTTCTAGTGTCACTAATGCTGCTGCCCACATCCCTGTCCCTAGACTCTCCATTAAATTAAGATGTACTGTCTGATAATACAGCACTTGGAGCTACTAAGACTCTTTGGAAAAAGAAGACATATTTCACATACTTACTATGAAGCATAAACTCTTTGCTTAATTCTAAGAGTTAAAATAAAGCCAGGACAGTCTTCAGATGGTCACTCGGAAGACTTCAGTTGATGCCAAGAGTAAAAGAAAAAATCTACGAGAATTTGAAAACTGGAACAGTTTGAAACAGTATATGTTTTCAAAATCTTTAAGAAAATTATAATGCCTCTCAGAGAAATATTAGTTCTCTCCCATTATGGAAAGTAACACATGATCAGTAACTCCTAGAGAACATCAGCACACATTTGGGGAACAAAAGAGAATTCAGCTCTGGAGTCAAGCCAACCCAAGATAGAGCAACAAATACTTCACAAAATAAACCACCAAACAAAGGCCAGGAAGCGGTGTCATCTATAACAAGGTGAGAAGCACAGTGGAGTTGGCATTGACGCCAGCTCTTGGCAAGTTCAGTAAGACAAGAGCGACTCTAAAGCCGTGACCTCACTCCCCATCCTTTATCCCACCTCTCTTCTTTCTTGCAGTTTACATGGAGGCGCCTCTGGTCTGCATTCACAGTACGGAATGATTTAGACTCCATGGAAGCTCAGATCTACACGCTTCCTCACTGATGGGCCGTCCACACAGCCCTCTGCAGCCGCACAACACATTAACACAAATAAGAGGATAATTGTTCTTTTGAAATTTCTTCTTACACTGAGCTCGTCATCTACTCATAGAACAAAATGGAACACATACAAAGAGTTGCTAATTAGCAGTTGGAAAAAGGATCTTTTTGTTTGTACAGGTCTGCAATGAACTCCCAAAATAATACCTCTTTCCAAGTATAAAACATTTATTTTGTTGCCAACATGGCTGGGAGCAATGTGAACTTGATATAGACTCTAGTTCACAACATTTCAGTAATGCCCTGTATCAGTCGACTTTCCGCCACCGTGGCAAAATTATTGAGAAAAACAACTAAAAGGGTTTATTTTAGTTCATGGTCGAAGGTTTATGTCCGTGGTCACTGGGTCTGGCTAGTTCTGCACCACCGTAAGGCCCAGCAGCATGGTGGGGAGATGGGAACAAAACTTCACATCTCACAGTGGCCAGGAAGCAGAGAGGGATGAAGGGCAGGGTGAGTTACTAAGCCCCATGACACCAGCACCCTCACGACCCAGCCATCTCTCAACAAAGCCACTGGCTGGGACCAAGCCTTTAGCACGGGAGTCTGTGTGGGGAACACTGGATCAGACCTCATCCCCCTCAGCAAATACCTGTTTTAAAGCATTTAAACAGTTTCAAAAAGGTACTATGCATTTAGGTAAGAGCTTTTATATATCTCACTTGAGCCTTATAAATTGTGGGATAGGCGGGCCCCTTCGGGAATGGTACAAACAGAAATTAGCATCATGGCAGAAGGGGAACTTCTTTCCTGAGAATGGAACAATGCTAGTGATTCTCACTGCCACTTAATATGGAGCCTGTGAGTAACCAAGGGACATGCCCTCCCCCACCCCAGTGTAACAAGAAAGGGAACAGCAAACAGTATCAACTGTCCACAGGAAGTCATCCACAGCAAAATAAAAACCTAGGCTGGAAGGACTTTTCTCTCTAGCTTTAAAGAAATGTCTTGTTTAACTTATACATAGAAAAAGCACTTGTGTGAAAACAGCAGGGTTTGGGGGGGCAGGGAATCCCAGGAACGAGCAGAATGGCAGGAAAGGTAAAGGGACAATGATCTTTTCACATGGACAGTGCCAACTGGTCAGCCTAGCACTGTCAATGGTAACTGCGCATGCCACTGTCCAATAATCTAAGAGACACAAGGAAGAACAGGAAAGGAAGGTTGCAGTCAAGCAGCTTACAACCTAGCTGGAAAGATATCATACACAGTGATAGAACATCCATTCACTGATGTCCATTTGCAGGAAGTCAATGAGTTTGGTTCTATGGGAAACGTAAAGGTGAATGAAATCCAGGGAGGAGACCTGTGCAGCCCAGGTGTGCAGGCTTCAGATGAAGGAAATCTGAGTGCCGAGGAGTGGTCCAAATAAAATGCTATGTGAATTTCAAAGAGGGATAAATGGATCCTATCTGGGGAGAGTTGGGGACAAGGCAGGGGCTGGGCATTAGAGCACATGGCTTTGAAAGGTTATGCAGGACTTGGGCATGCAACTGACTGCAATGAAAGACACTGGGAATGAGACTAAATGTGTGTAGTGACACAGATCGGCAAGTCAAAAGGAGAAAGTGAGGGGCTGTGAGGACGTGAGCAGTTGGTGCCAGGAGTTGGGTGGGATCTCGCCTTATGTGAAGGGATTTACAGAAAGCCAATCACAGGCTCACACAGTCTAAAGGGTTTTGGGGACTTAGAGGAATGCAGAACAGAGGAAAAAGTAGAACAGACTATCCTAAAAGAGTTTTAACGTCCATGATAAAGAGAGAAAGGAAAGCAGGTTTATACAGAACAGATAATTCTGAAGGACAACTGATAAACTGAAGGGCAGACGTGACTGGGACAGGCTGGTCCAGATAATACAAACTGATGCCAGTCCTGGTGCAGCCAAGCCAGAAACTAACCCTGGGGCCAACCAGGATTCTGGTGTCCTCTTAGATAAGCTTGCTATGAAATAACATTGGCCCAAATAAACCAGCCCTCAAGAGCCAAGCCTTGAAACAAACATTTTAACAAACCCATAGAGAAATGATCACATGTACCCCCAAACTCTCTTGGGCATCATTTTGGCAGGGCATTTTAATCGTTTGATACCCCTAGTCCCTGCTTTGAGGACTGAACCCAAGATCTCACATATGCAAAGTACAAGTTCCACCAGCTGCATCCCTCTCTTGAGTGAGACGATCCACTTATGCTCACCAGAGAAGACAGAGGCTTTCCACTATCCGCGTCAATACTGGCAAGCACAGCACATGCGCAATAATTCCAACTGCTCTGACTCTACACAGGGCTGCAGTGGTCACAGTGATCAAGACTAGCACAGGTCAGCACAAAGGCAGAAGGGTGACTCCTTCCGAGGGTCACTTGGAACTCTACTGAAAATCAATGGAGCTGCTTTTCGATTACCTTCAGGCTTTCCTGGAATGGGCGAGTTAAGGAGGCCCAGAGTAGTCTCTTGGGGTTGAAAACATGATTCCTCACCATACACCCCAGTGCAGACCACTGGCTGGACACTCACTTTTTGGGTGCACAGGTTTGAACACATTCACTGTGAATGTAAATTATCACAGAATCACTGACATTAGTTTCACTTCAGCTTACATGAGTTGGACGAGCTGAGGCTGAACTCAGCACACCATGACTCAGATGTTACCAGGGACCTTGATGCAGAGGTTCCAACACAAGCTTTAAACTCAACTAGAACTGATGAGAACTTCAGCTACAACACATTGTAAATGTGGGACCTCAAAGAAGTCAGTTAACGCCTCTACATTGAAAAAGGAAAGGCACGCTATATCGTAGAGCCATCATCTAAAGGATAAACTATTTATTTGCCCCTTTTACCAGTTTCATCCTTTATAGCCTGCCTTACCAGAATACTCCATTAAAACAACAAATACACTAAAATGTTTAATACCCATATTAATGAGGTTCTCCTACAAGTAACAAAAACATCTATAGCTTGCCAAAAAATGTAGCTTTAAGCCTTTTGATAATCAAATGTCAATAGCAAAGCTGAAATAACCAGTAAAAATGTATTTGCAAGGATATTTTAAATTTCCACTGTCTTCCTAGAAGCCTAATATGTGCAGACATTTGCAACTGTTCCAGAGAAAGTTTTAGACATAGATTCAAAATAGAGAGTAACTACCAATTTTTACATTCTGTGTCAGACAGGTACCCATTGCTATGGCTTGTACATTTGACCAAATAAGCTATTATATTTATTCTCTTGACTTTAAAACATAGGAAATAGATAGCAGAATATAAACATTTCCCAAAACTATATTTGCCAAAGAGCCAATTTTCCTACGATTTACTCCTCCTCAGTTTCATTAACTAATATTTTCTGGGTGTCTGTTAGCACTTTGCTGTTAAGAGTTGGACAGCAGTCTGCATGACTGAATAGCCATGAGCTACCTAAATATATTTACGTACTGAAGTTTTTCTAGAATACAGATTTATATTATTACCTTTAAAAGTACCTTTTGTTTTTATAAATACATATATTTATCATCAAAAGTTCAATACATAATTCTGACCTCTAATGACCAATTTATAAATAATTTTAAGACAGAAAGTTTGTCTACAATATGGTTTATTTTTATGTATAGTAACAGCAATACATCAAAGAAAGAAAAAAATCAAACTTTTAGGATTTACCTGAAATAGGAATATTCTGTGAAACTGATAACTGCACGTCTCCTGTTCCTGGTGGCATGTCAACAACCAAATAGTCCAGTTGACCCCAATCGACCTAAAATGATACAAATGTCATTAAGTAACAATTTCTGTGAATGTTGATGTAAATAAATTTAACATACAAACAACACATCTAAAACAACAGCTACCCCGAGTCCCCTCTAGGTACCAATGCTGTGCTGTGGGCTAAGGACACGTGGTACACAGAGGGAGGCACTACCTACTGGACCTGCCCCGAAGGGTAAGCTTGAGATTCCAGGTAATGGGGCCCTAGACATACACGTTAATGGCCTCTTTCACTACGGTCTTCTAGTCAGGATAAATCATTTATTTTCAATGGATATAACTTACATTTTGTCTAAGAAGGTCTTAGCTTTTTGACTCATAGAGGTTTAGCTTCATATTTATTTGTTTGTTTTAGTATAGCATTTCTTATGTGAATAAATTTTTTTGTTACTTTTCTTTCATAAAAATAAACACACTAATAATGAAAACAAAAACTTAATAACAGGAAAATTCTTTAATTTTAACATGACTAATTTCCCAGTCCCAGTTGATTCTTTCTTTATAAGCACTGAGTTTTAAGAATTCACCATACAACCGAGTCTGTAACACTCAAGTTCACTTTAGACAGAGAAGCAGCCTGCACCCTTTCTCCTCAGCCACTTCTCCCTCGGCCTCTCTAGTCCCCGTGAAAGGCCTGGGGTCCTCTTAGTCACCTAAACTAGGAAGCTGACCTCATCATTAATGCTTCTCCTTTCCTCATTGCCCCCAGCCAGTTACGCACTCTGTCTGTTAGAACTCTAACACATCCGCTTCTTCCTTCTACTCTCAAGAAACAAGGCCATACCCATCTGTTCTTACTAAAGTCTCTGGACCACTCTCTGCTTTTCTCATGGCCAATCCGATGTGTCCCTAGCAACATACACACACACAGAGACATGCACACACACACACACACACACACACACACACACACAGACATGCACACACACAGACACACACATACAGATGCACACACACACACAGACACACTCATGCGCATACACACATACACACCACACACACACAGATCTCATACACAGAGATCACACACACAGATGCACACACACAGACACATACTCATGTGCGTGTGTACACACGTACACACACAGATGCATGTACACACAGATGCATGTACACACACACAGATGCACACACACAATCATGTGTGTGTACACACATACACATACAGATGCATGTACACACAGAGAGAGATCACACACAGATGCGTGTACACACACACACACACACACACACACACACACACACACACAGAGCTACTGGGCTAGTCCTTAATTGCTTCTACTGCTCTTAGAATAAAGCCCGAGCTGCGGCTCCCCAAACTGCCTGGTCTTTTTCACTGACTCCACCTCAGTCAAAACTCACTTCCTCGGGGAGAACTGCCCAAGTCCATTAGACTAGACAGTGGGCCCACTGCATGTCACCAAATCACTTTTGTCCTTATCCAGTGAGAGTTAAAGTACTCATATTGGGCACTGCTTAATAACTGATAATTATATGATTATAAAATTTGCAACATTGGATATTAACAGGTAGCCATCAAATAGATATAGTATTTCCAGTTCTACATAAAGAAGGCGGTAAACTGTGAAACCAAAGGCCTGCTGACTTTCAGAAACTGAAGTGAGCAAGGACAGTCATCCTACTTCCGTCTCATGATCCATCTCTTGTGAAACCTACACGGAGTTAAACACCTTACCAAGAAATGGATAGCGCAGGAGCTGCTTGCTGCCCTTCAAGATTGAGGAAATGCAAGGCGTTGCGACTTTCTAAGCTATCCGGAAACTGTATAAATAATTCTATACTGTCTCACAAAAAATGCACCATGACGGTCTATACCGCTTTTTAAAGCACAAATGATTTAGTTAGTTAAACGTGTTTCTTCATACAGTACATGGTAACGTATCTTTTCAACACAGTTATTAGAATCTGTTAGGTATTTGGCATTGTTCTAGGTGATTGAGATAAAGCAATGAATAGAACAAAGTCTCAGTCATCATGGAACTAACATTTAGGGAAAGAAACAAACAGACAGGCCAATCAGGAAGCGGTGTGTGTCAGGAAGAAGACTAGAGAACATGGTCTCGTTCATCACGAAACTAACATTTTAGTGAAAGAAACATAGAGGTGGCCAATCCAGAAGCAGTGTGTGTTAGGAAAAAAAAGCTAGAGGCATCCCTCATTATAAAAAATTATTTGGTCCCTGATTTGGAATTTAGATCAGATAGGAAGAGGTTTCTGAGAAATCTCTTCAGTCTGAACTGTGGATACCAAGTGTGACAAGGTTGGATGGCAGAAGATTTATCAATGGATTTCACTGACTCTCATCCCCAGTCACGTGGCAAAGAGGACTCGCAGAGGAGGGTGAAGGGAGGCTGGAGGAAGGGCCTACTCAAGAGGTGGTCAGGACCCTGGTCAGGACCTGCCAAGGCAGAGAGCTGACGGACAGCTCTCCAGCCGGAAGTCCTAGAAATGAGAGAGCATGGCACACTGAAGGCCGGCTAGGAAGGCGGGTCAGTCCTCCTAAAGTGGCACCCACCCCCACAGCCATTCGTCCCTGCCCTTCCCTGACACCATTTTTATTCAAAGCATCCATCAGTAGCTGACACATTATACAGTGATTTGCTTTCGGCTCCCTTGTGATTTCATAAACAGATAGTGGTAGAATGATATAGTTTAAGAAAATAATGAATACAGATTGATTTTCAATAACTTAGAAAACAGTTACCCTCAAGCTACTCTTAGTTGCTGTGGTGGTTTGAATGTAATTGGCCCCCATAAGCTCATAGGGAATGGCACTGTTAGGAGGTGTGGCTTTGTTGGGGTAGGTGTGGCCTTGTGGAGGAAAAGTGTCACTGTGGGGGTGGGCTTTGAGGTCTCCTTTGCTCAAGCTCAGTGTGACACTCAGTTCACTTCCTGTTGCCCGAGACCAAAGATGTAGAACTCTCAACTCCTTCTCCAGTACTATGTCTGCCTGCATGCTGCCATGTCCCACCAGGATAATGGACTGAACCTCTGAACTGTAAGCTACCAATTAAAGGTACCCTTTATAAAAGTTGCTGTGGTCATGGTGTCTCTTCACAGCAATAAAAACCTAACTAAGACAGCTGCCATCTATGAAACTCTCCCCAGGAAGATAAAGGACATTTCCTCTTTTTCTGTCCTCATCTGAGACTGCTAGTATTGGCAGATGGGGCAAGTCTCTTCATTTCAGAGAATACCAGATGCCTAGTGCCAACAATTGATCATTGTTGTTCCCTGCCATTTAAGCATATTGATTATGATACTTCCAATTTCTTATTTCAGAGAACCAAGGTTCCAGGGAACTAAAAATATGTCACTCTTACAGTAGTTCATTTCAAATGACTCTTAAATTGAATTCCAACTATCTGAAGAGCGAGCTGGCCCAGGACCTCTGTGATGCATACTGACATTCTGTAGAAAAGCTTACTGACTGGAACAGGACTGAACTCCCGTCAAGAAGCTAATAACCACGGCCTTCGATCAGCAGACGGGTGTGCTGGTGCCATGGCCTTTGGATGTGGCCTGTTGAGTGCTCATGACAGGAACTGCTCTGCTGGGACCGACAGTGACAAACTTCTTGAACCAGCTGAGAAGTTCATTCATGGGCCCTTTCTATTAGTCTACATCTACAACCGGGCCATAAGTGTATTCATGTTGCTAGCATCTTGTGGAAAGATGTCTAAATGGTTGCTAGTCTGATCTGATTTTACTGTTGTTGTTCATTTAAAAAATTTAATTTTTCACTACTTTTGACAATTTCATAATTCATACAAAGTACTTTGATGATATTTGACCTCCTCCACCTAACTTCAAGATTTACCCCTAAACTCTCCCTCCCAACTTCGTGTCCTCTTTTTTGTAATAGTGCACTGATTCCAATCAGTGTTGCTCCTAACTCGTGAGTGTGGAGCCATCCATGGGAGTGTGGTCTGTCTCTCAGGGATCATATTAATAAAGAAACTGACTCTCTGTTCTCCAGAAGCCATCAACTGCTAATAGCTGCCTAGCAAAGGGTTTGATCTGATTCTCAATAGAAAATGTCCCTGGAAGAAACTGACCCATTTTTTTCTCATTCAAAGCACTTTCTCCATCCTTACTGGTATCCCCCAAAAGTTCACACACTAAAAGCTCAGTCTTCAATGTGACAATGTTGAGAAGTAGTATGGCTTTTAAGAGACACTGTTATGTAGTTATCCCCCACCCCCGCCCCAATAAAGTGCATCCGAGAGAGAGAGAGAGAGAGAGAGAGAGAGAGAGAGAGAGAGAGAGAGAGAGAGAGAGAGAGAGAGGACTATTAGGACTCAGAAAAATCAAGGAAAAACAAAAGGCGGTAAAAATCACAAGTCTTAGGAAGTTGCTGAAACTTACAAGATTCACAAGGCCCTTCTTCAAGGTAACAACTGCCAGAAAGAGACTCTGATAAGCTAAGCTGTCTGCATGTCATGCAGGAAGTTCCAGGGATTCAATTCTGAGAATCATCATCATTGCTGGGGCAGACTTTTCTGTGAGTCATCCATGTGCTGTGACCTCTCACTCATATTCCTCTAAATATGCTCAATAAACTTACTGGCTCACCAAGCTCAATTTAGGTGGAAAAACAAGCTTCTTTGATATGTCATTGGTGCCCTCTGTGGGGAGTAAACAACTCTCCGTGCTCCACCTCATGCTGCCACCACAAAAGTCACACAACCAGTACAACTTAGTGCCCAACAATTAGGTCAGACACAACTACCCATAAAGGATATCCACACTGGTCTACTAGAATGGGGCGGGTCTTAGAGAGAGCTGCTGTAAAAGAGCAAGCCTGTGCCCTGGATCTATTTATCTAGCTTCCTGTCTCACATGATACTCTTGCATGGGTTCCTACCATGATGGTATCCACCATATTGTGACGAACAAGGGGGCCCCCACCAGAAGTCAAATAGATAGAACCAGCTGATCTTGAAATCTCAGCCTCCCAAACTGTGCGTTAAAAAAGCATCTCTTTATAAATTATTCAGCCTCAAGGACTTTGTTTTAACAACAGAAAATGGACTAGAAAAGTGGTAGAGAAGATGCATTTAACCTGACATCAGCTCCCATAGTTAAATTTTACAGACAAATTAGCAAGGGCACAAATTTTTTTTTTATTTACCTGATTTCTAAGATATAAAACAGCTCTTTTGGGTTTTAGAGTTGTTATTTTTATAAAACTATCTCCCCAACTTCAGAAGAGATTGAATGTGCTCAGAGTCATATGTCTATAGACATATTTCCAAAGATTGCCCCTTAACAGAAGAGATCACCAGCAGGCATGCCTTTCCATAGCCAGACTCTTCTCTGATAGCTGACCAGTGTTAAATAAACAGGTACTGAATAATTGTGAATCAAGCTGTCACTTGCAATTATATTATAAAACAAAAATAAAAATCTTCTCCATGTAAGAAATCTTTAACACACAAAAGAAATCTAAAGTAGAACTTTTTTTTTTAATGTCTGAACTATGCACCATCCTCATGGCTTATTTACAAGATCATGCAACATTTTATTTTGGTTGCAAGAAGAAAATTGTTACAAAAGAGAAATTACTTAAATATAAATTCCTTAGCAAAAACCTGAATGATTAAAAAAAGGTTTTACTTAAGTGATGGAGCAAATAAATGGCACAGTGGATATAATAAACCCATCCTTGTAACCGTCTATTAAATGCACCCAATTGTAAGAACACATTGCTCAAGTTACAACAGAGTGTGTTTTTTGCAAATGTTTTCATTTTTCCCCCAAATAATTAAATTCTCTGATCCATTTTCAAACTGCTTCCCTTCTGTAGGAAATGGGGGAGGGGGTTTTCTTGACAGTCTATAAACCCAACAGAGCAGATAATGTCCTGAGGAGGAGAAAGCCTCTTCATGTCAACTTCCTTTACCTAAGTTGCTCTCTAGCAGAGGTCTAGAGCAAGCTGGCTCTGACAACTTGGAGACAGCATCGATTCACAGGGCGCTTGTTATCCAAACCTGAGTCATGGGCTCTCTTCGCTCACCTTGAGCCCATGACTGAAATAATACTTAAAGCAGTACATCCCGCAGAGACCTAGTAAATCCATAGTATGGATAAAACAAGAACATTTCAAGTACAAAAATAACAGCATTTCCATAAAAGCCATGGTTTTCTGTGATTTATAGGAATATCTAAGTTCTCTAAAGGCACAATTTAATCTAACTGATTATATGTACAGATATTCATAACTAAGAAGTAGATGTTAATGAAGTGTAGGACTATGACCAAAGATGTCTAAAAATCATAAACCTGCTTTAAATCAAGATACTTTGATTTTAAGCTCTCACCTTTAGTATTAACTGTCCTTTCCTGTATTCTCTCCTGTGCCTTGCCCTCCCAGTCCCATGCCCACTGAACCTTCCTGTTTTAACTTGCTCTTTATCCCTATATGACACTCTATTCTGTTTCTCCTTCCTGGGAAGAGGCCCCAGCTTCCCACCCAGTCCCTTACTGGTTATCGAACCTCTGTGGGCAGGTATTTTAAATGAAATACATATATCCAAAGCCTAAAAACTAACATCCAAATATAAGAAAAAACGTACAACGCTTATCTTCCTGGATGGGGGTTACCCCTCTCAGGATAACTGTTACCAGCTCCATCTACTACCTGCAAATCTTATGGCTTCAGTTTTCTCTAACAGAGTGGCCTGGATAGACATCAGTCACACTCCAGGGCAGGCTTCATCTCAGGTGTAGTTGACCCGCACAAGATGGACTCTATTTGTTGTTGTTGTTGTTGTTTGTTCTCCCCCTTGGGTTTTTGCTTGTGTGTGTGCTTTATTGTTTTGTTGTTTTTGTTTTTATTTTTAAGACGGAGAATAAACGTGAAGTTGGGTGAGGAGGAGGGAAAAGAATATGAACAAAACATATTGTATAAAAAAATTGTAAAAGTTAATTTTTTTTAAATTGCCAAAATAATTTTAATCCTTTATAGACATTTGAATAGCTAAAGTTTGAGAATATTTTCTCAGTAGGAGTTACAATTCACTTTACCAATCTAATACGCAGCACTTTGTAAAACATATTTAGATATGTAGCACTCTAGGCAAGTTACAAAATTAATATATACTTTGATGAAAATTTTAAAAAGTATTTTTTTGGGGGGTTACTTAGGACAAAGGGCAAGATTATAGTTCCCATAGAAGCTGCTTTCTGGATCTGCGTTAAAAATATCTACAGCGGGGTTGGAAAGATGGCTCAGCGGTTAGGAGCACTGGCTGTTCTTCCAGAGGTCCCGAGTTCAATTCCCAGTCCACATGGTGGCTCACAACCATCTACAATGAGATCTGGTTCCCTTTTCTGATGTGCAGGCATACATGCAGGCAGAATGCTGTATACATAATGAATAAATAAATCTTTAAAACAAAAATATCTACAGCCTTACACAGAGAAACCTTGTCTGGAAAAAAAGAAATATTTACAGTCATTGCAGAAGTTCAGGTTCTGCCAGGCATCAGAGCACCCAAAGAACACTGTCTCCCCAAGAGACCTGAGCACCCCCTGCACTGTGTGCAAGAGCAATCCAAAGAGCTGCCCCGTGAAGAAGATGCCTCCCGCCCACTCCTTACAGCAGCTTCCTTTGGGGCTCGGGGACCATCAAGTGGAGCCAGGCTGGTGAAGGGGAGAAACAGAAAGTGGGGCAGCAGAGGACGGGGGGGACACAACAGGGCGAGATGAGCAATTACTACTTCCACTGGTAGTCGCTGAGAGCCGAAGTGCGGTCAGCACTGGATGCTGTGGACATGCAGACTCGGTATAAAATGGCGTTATGATCCCTGTCTCACACATAAGAATTCTAAAGGATTGAAAGTCGGTAACATTGGTCAAGGTCATGCTGTTGTTGAGTGAAAGACCTAGGGTATCACATTACTATCCTCCAAATCTCTGCAGAGTTCTGCTAGCAAAACCTCATGACCCCAAGAACATAGCTTTTCAGTATGTGATTTGTGATATATGGGTACATAAGATAGAACCCACTTAGATTCACAGGAAGTCAATTATTTATATAAAAGATAAGAATTATTTTCACATTTTCCCTTTTCAGGTCATTATTATGATATTCTCTCTGTCTCTCTGTCTCTCCCTGCCCTCTTCTTCCTGCCTGTTTTTGGACAGTATTCATTCTGCACACAATCCTTGAGAGTTTTTATATTAGAAAGTAAGGTCCTAGTAACCATGGAAATCTTAGGCACACATTTCCCAGCGTTGTGCTAATGAAGAAGATTTCAGCTTTCAATAACCTGCCATCAAACAGGTCTTGTTTGAAATCAGTGTCATTCTACCAAATATATAGATAAGAAAATTATGTGCGGTAATCATTTAAATCCCAGTAAACAATCTACAGGAACAGATGGAAATACTTAAATAGTTTTCTCAGAAATATCTGTAGCTTTTGAACATATTTTTGAAACTAGGTCAGTAGATTTCATGTTTAAATGCAAAAGATCAAAATCATCAAATAAGAAACCAACTGTGAGAATTCTAGCTGCATATGAAGTTATATTTTAAGTTTGACCTATTATATTGAGGTTTGTGGATTTTAAATTCTGATTCTACATTAATTGTAATTTTTTAAAAAAATCAGAACACCGAAAAAGAAATCTAAGAAACATGAAGCATCTGAACTAGCACATAAGAACTGAATCTGGGCATCTAGTCACCAGGAAGAGCTTCAGTTTGGGAAACAGTGAATGTACATTGTAGCAAACTTGTGACAAATTAGCTGTGTGCTCAGAGACAGTGGACTTTGCTCTCACGTCTGTAAAAGACAGTACTCCAGACTAGGTGAGCATTCAGATACTTTCAACCACAGTGATCTGCTGTGTTTCAATCACAGTTAATACCTGTGGAGAACTGCGGATCGAGAAGGTGGATAAACAGTACAGTAACAAAATGAACACTTTACAAAGAAGGAGAAAGCAGGTACATTCCATAAGAAAAAGAATGGCTCCATCTACTTAGCATATTTAAGACACTTACTTCTGGAACGATCACATTTGATCGGACAATTTAGCTGAACTTTACAAAATGAGATTGAAATTCACACCGAACCACAATCCTAAAATACCTTAGTGTTCGTCACCCAGGGGCTGGTGACTATGGCCACATTCAATACTGTCACTGGCACAGCAGATGCTGTCTTCAGTTGCTGAGGAGATCCCCGCCCCCCCACAGCTCCCCAGGAGCAGAGCAGGGAGGGGCTCCATGTCCGACCCTGAAGGTTGCAGACCAAGCAGAACCACCCAGTACACGTAGAGATTCTTTGTACCCACATATGACAGGCACATAGTCAGCCAAAAAAAAAAAGCAAGCAGCAAGCTCTTATTCTCATTCTGTGACTGTTATACACCTAAACACCAATGTTGGAGCAAGGAGAAGAATGGAACAGAGTCACGTAAGAACCCGCTCCTCACCGTGCCTTGCTGATCTTTTGATATGTATGGGATCTGTTTACTTTATGAATGTATTTTGATTGAAATAGAATTACATCACTTTCTCCCCTCCTTTTCTTCCCTCCAGTCCCGCCCACCTGCCCTTCCTCAAACTCTTCTCATGCCCCCTTCCAGCCTCAAGTTGGAAGTTCCTTGTTATTATTATTGTTACATGCACATGTATGTATGCATGTGCATACAATAATATGAATAAACACAGCCTGCTGAGTGAACTTTTGTTGTCCATGTGTATATGCACATGGAAGCCTCTCTAAAGGAGACACGTGGGGGAACACAGAGCAAACCTTAACAAATAAGAAAACCTGAAACAATCCCATGTGTTCTATTCAACCATTATGCAATAAAACTTCAAATCAACAGCAATAAATCTCCAGTAAGAGTATGTAAGTGCATAAGCTCACGAAGATTAAACAACTCATTACTGAATGGAATGATGGATCAGTCAAAGAAGGAATCAAAAAAGAAATCAACATATTCACAGAACTAAATGGAAACAATGAAACAAAACCTCTGGGACACATTAAAAAGCCATTATGAAAAGGAATTTACAGCTCTAAGTGTCTACATTAGAAGATCAGAAAAAACACAAATAAGTGACTTAATGAAGCAACTCAAAAACGTGGAAAAGCAAGAACAAGGCAAATTGAAACCTATCTGACAGGAAATAATAAAAATCAAAGCAGACATTAATGAGATAGAAATAAAATAATACAAAGAATCAATGAATCTAAGAGCTGGTTCTTGCAGAAGATTAAACAAGATTGACAGACCCTGGCCCCAATTAATCACAAGAACTAAAGAGAGGATCCAAATTAACAAAATCACAAATGAGCAAAAAAAAAAAAAAACATTACACCAGACACCAAAGAAACACAGGATACTATACAGAAATACTTTAAAAGCCTGTACTCCATTACATTGGAAAAGCTAAAAGAAATGGATAAATTTCTTGATTCATCTAAACTACCAACTTAAACCAAGAGAGCAACAACTTAAACAGACCCACAACAAAGAAAATTGAAACAAACAAACAAAAAAAAAACAAAAAAGCCTTCCAACAAAAAAGTCCAGGCCCTGATGGATTCAAAACAGAAGTTACCCAGACTTTCTAAGATCTACAAAGATTTTTCTTAAATCATTAAGAAAGAAACAAAGAAGCAGAAGGAATACTCCTAAACTCCTACAAAGCCACCATCACTCTGCTACCCAAACCAGGTAAAGACACACACACACACACACACCAAAAAAAAAAAAAAAACCCTTCACAAAGATATTCCTGATGAAGATAGATGCAAACATCCTCAATAAAATACAGGCACATATCAAGAAGATCAGCCATCATATCAAGTTGGGTTTATTCAGAAATGCAGGGTTGGTTCAACATACATGGGCCAATAAACAGAATACATAATAATAAATGAACTTAAAAAAAATAGATGCAGAAAAGGCCTTTGACAAAATCCAACATGCCTTCATGATAAAAGAGAGAATGGGACCAGAGGGAACATTCATCAACATAATAAAGGCTATTTATGACAAACCCACAGCCAGCCCTATCGTAACTAGAGAAAAACGCAAAGCAATTCTATTAAAATCAGGAATGAGACAGGCCTGCCTACTATCCCTACTCCTTTTCAAAACGGTGCTGGAAACACTACCCAGAGCAATAAGGCAAAAGAGGGAAATGAAAGAGATACAAATAGGAAAGGAAGAAGCCAACTACCCCTATTTTTCGATGATATGATACGAGATCCCAAAAGTTCTACCACAAAACTCCTAGAAATAATCAACTATCTCAGCACAGTGGCAGGGTTCAAAATCAATTTGTGAACATCAGTAACCTTTTTATATACCAACAACAAACAGACTGAGAGATGATCACAAGCACACCCCCATTTACAGTAGAATCAAAGACAATAAAATATCATGGACAAACACAACCAAGGAGGTGAAAGACCCCTACAACAAAACTTCAAATCTCTGAAGAGAGAGATTGAGAAAGATACCAGAAAATGGAAAAACATCTCATGTTAATGGACTGGTAGAATTAATATTGTGAAAATCCTACCAAAATCAATTTACAGATTTAATGCAATCCCAATCAAAATACCCACAGAATTCATTACAAAAATAGCAAAACTCATTGAGAACTTCACATGGAACCAAGAAACCTCCAGTATAGCCAAAGCAATCCTGAACAGAAAAGAATCATACTGGAGAGATTGATAGACTTCAAGATACATTATAGAGCTATAGTAATATAAATAATATGGTACTAGAACAAAAATATTTGTATAGTATTACAAATAATATGGTACTAGACATATAGACCAGTAGAATAAAATAGATGAGCCAAACATGAGTATATTTGCCATTAAAAAAAATACACTGGGGGGAGAGGGGAAGCAGCATCTTCAACAAATGATGCTAGGAAAACTGTATGTCTAAGTGCAAAAGAATGAAATTAGACCCATATCTATCTCCTTGTACAAAAATTAGATCCAAGTGCATCAAAGACTCAATCTGAAACCCGAAACACTAAAATTGCTAGAAGAAAACATAGGCAGGATGTACCAGATACTGGTGTAGAAAAGGACTTTTCTGAACAAGACCCCATTTGCTAAGGCACTGAGGCCAATGATTAGTAAATGGGGCCTCAAAAACAAAAACAACATGAAACAAAAAAAGGCTCCTGTACAACCAAAAAAACAATCAAGGGAGAAGAAACCCACAGAATGGAAGAGAATCTTTGCCAGGCATATGCCTGACAAAGGATAAATATCTAGAATATACAAAGAACTCAAAAACAGAGCAAAGGAAACATACAACCCAATTTAAAAAAATCAGCTAGGGATCCAAACAGAGTTCTCAAAAAGTGAAATAAGAATGGCTAAGAAGTACCTCAAAAAGTGTTCGTCATCCTTAGCAATTAGGAAAGTGCAAATTCAAACAGCTTTGAGATTTCATCTCACCTCAGTCACAATGGTCAAACACAAAACAACTAACAAAGAGCTTTGCTGAGTCCTGAAGGAAGAAGCCACATTCACGGTTGGCGGTTCACAACTAGACCAGCGTGGAGACCCACACCCCTACCACCGCCCCGACAAAAGCTAAAATAAACTACCATGGCAAGCTATCCCACTCCTTGGTATACCACAGCCATCTGTTCAGCCATGTTCACTGCCCCCCTACGCACAACAGCTAGGAAATGGAAACAACCTGAATGTGCTTCAAAAGATGGATACAGGTTATCGCCAGGAGGGAAATCCAGGAGAGAAACAAGAAGAGGAAGGCTGAGTCAGGAGGAGCCAGCCAGACACAGAGGAAGCAAGATGACAAGGTAGAACTGAGAAAAGGTACCAAGCCACATGGCTAAACACAGATAAGAATTATGGGTTAATTTAAGTGTAAGAGCTAATCAGTAATAAGCTTGAGCTAATGGCCAAGAAGTTATACTTAATATAATCTTCTGAGAGATTATTTTATAAGAGGACCATGGGACTGTAGGGGGTTGGTGGGACCGGAGAAACCTTTCTGACTACAGATCTGTCTTTAGTTACTGGGGGAAGTGCTGCTATGTGACCTCCTTCCCTTTGATAAAATGTAAGAATCTACTGAAATACAATGAGAATTCTAAAATGTAAGAATCTACTGAAATACAATGAGAATTCCTTGGCATGCAAAATATACCTGAAATTTAAAACAGTTACTTATAGCTGTAGCATAATTAAAAAAAAAAAACTGATATATTTCACCAAGGAAAGAACTCAACTAAGGTTCAATGACAGATGAGAGAGTTGTGTGTGGACATCCACCAACATGCTAATTAGAAACCCAGACATCGGAGTTTTATTAGCAACCTGCCATTTCAATCTGAACAGCATGTTTCGGCTTCTTCATTTTATAGTGGAACAAACAGAGACCATTAGATCGATAAGTACCCCAGATGATCATCCTAGCACTTCGCCTTTTACAGATAAAGATGCTGAAACTCAAAAGTCAAATATTTGTTCAAGAGTTACCCTGCAAAGTAGGACAATAAAAACATTCTTTTTCTACCTTTCTGTGTTTCTTCGTTTTTTATTAAGAAATTTTCTATTCATTTTACATACCAACTCCAGATACCCCTCTCCTCCCTCCTCTAGCCCCCCAGCCTTCCCCCCAACCCACCCCCCATTCCCACCTCCTCCAAGGCAAGGTCTCCCATGGGGAGTCAGCAGAGCCTGGTACATTCAGTTGAGGTAGGTCCAAGCCCCTCCTTCCTGCATAAAGGCTGTGCAAGGTGTCCCACCATAGGCACTGGGCTCCAAAAAGCCAGCTCATGTACCAGGGATGGATCCTGAACCCACTGCTTGGGGGCCACCTAAACAGTTCAAGCTAAACAACTAACTGTCTCGCCTATCCAGAGGGCCTAGTCCAGTCCCATAGGGGCTCCACAGCTATTGGTCCACAGTTCATGAATTTCTACTAGTTTGGTTGGCTGTCTCTCTATGTTTTCCATCATGATCTCGATGTCCCTTGCTCACAGAATCCCTCCTCTCTCTCACTGACTGGACTGCTGGAGCTCGGCCTGCAGCCCGGCTGTGATCTCTGCATCTGCTTCCATCAGTCATGGAATGACTCTGGATGAAGGCTCTGATGACAGTTAGGGTATTCACCCATCTGATCACCAGAGTAGGCCAGCTTAGGAATCCTCTCAACTATTGCCAGTAGTCTAAGGTGGGGCCATCCTTGTAGATTCCTGGAAACTTCCCTAGCACTCTGTTTCTCCTTATTCCCATGATGTCTTCATTTATCATGGTATCTTTCCTTGCTTTCCCACTCTGCTCCTGTTCCAGCTCGAACCTCCTGGTCCCCTATGTTCTCATCCCCCATCTTTTGCCCTCCATTAACCCCACCCCCCACCCCCAGTTTGCTCATGTAGATCGCATCTATTTCTCCTTCACTGGGTGATCCATGCATCCCTCCTAGGGTCCTCCTTGCTAGCTAGCCTCCCTGGAGCTGTGGGTTGCAGCTGGTTATCCTTTGCTTTACATCTAGTATCCACTTATGAGTGAGTATATACCATGTTTGCCAGAACCTGGAAACAACCTAGATGCCCCTCAACCAAAGAATGGATAAAGAAAATGTGGCACATATACACAATGGAATACTACTCAGCAGTAAAAGACAATGATATCATGAAATTTGCAGGCAAATGGATGGAACTAGAAAATATCATCCTGAGAGAGGTAACCCAGACTCAGAAGGACAAACATGGTTTTGGTTTTAAAGGGAAAATAAGATTATAAATCTGAAAACAAGGACGCTACTAATTCAGTAGCAGTATCACAATGAAAAGTGGCTCTTAGTGTATAATGCAAATAAAATAAAAATTTCTTGTAATGAAAACAGTTCTTACAGATGAGTACTATGAAAATATTTATGCATTTGTGGTATTGCCATATTCTAAAATTACCCAAACAAATAATCTCTAAAACTCTTTCCCAAATGCCTAGGTGATTCAAACAGGTCCACTCTTTTTTGAAAACCAAAGGAACAATTCGCTAGAGTAAGAGTGAACACGGAAATATGTGGTTAAATTTAACAGAAAATGCAAGTAACAAAAAATTGGGGCTCAGGGAAAGAAGTCCGACCTGTCGTCGGAGTAACCAACTCCTACATTTTGAGGACCCATGTTTGACTCTGGAAAAGGGACTTGCCACCCACACAGCTGTACCGAAACCACTGCATCTACTCTCCTAAGCACCATGGAGCACACCCTAGCGTCACACCCTGTGACTGTGACTTCTTTGAACACAGAAGACACTGAGAAAGATGAAAGATTACAGGCATTAGAATTAGGAGAGGGATGTCAAAAACAAAGAGGAGAACAATCCTGAGGCCTGGGGGGTGACGAACTCACAAAACAGCCTGATTCCCAAGTCACAGGCATAAGCATGACAGAACTTCCAAAACCACAGAATTACTTCAGCACTACCCCAAGAAAGCCAAGAAACCTAGATGGTGAAATTACGATGGAATAAGGTAACGGACGAGTTTCACACATCCCATTCAAAGCCCATTAGAGGAGCAGCTGTTCCTCCATTTGTGATTAAGGAGACAGTCATTACACTGAGCTGCTCAAAATAAATTTGCACCCGATGAGCAGGTAAACGTGGTAACGTATCTAGATGTTGCTCCTGCCTCAACAGGTATATGGTGAGTTCACACTTATCTAATATTATAGATCACACATTAGAATGCATGCTGAAGCTATTGTGTATAAATAACTGAGTGTGAAAGATAATTAACATGGAGTCTATCCCTAAATCAAAACAGAGGCTAACACTCACATGTACCAGGCACTGCTCTCGACACTGGGGATGCGGCCATGTATAATACCTCTGAAGTCCCTGCCCCCAGGAGGGAGGCGAGGAACACAAACAAACCAGTGAGTAGACCGTGAGTGGTCCTGCTGAAAGCTATCCCTATTTGTTAGCAATAAAAGCAGTAAGACCTACGCTGGTATGTAAGTCCTTTTCAAACAAAAATTGTCAAACATCAGTAAGATGTGTACCCCAATTTTTCTTGACCTGTCAGCATCTCCAGGGATGCAAACAACAGACTGCCAGCCAGAGTCTGACCAGGAAGTCATAGATGGCAGGGAGGAATTAACTAGAGAGATTCCGAGATGGCAGACAGGAAGCACCATGGATCACCTGGTACGACTCTTCAGGACAGGCAGCTGGGAGAAGGTGCTGAAGCTTAGCTGTCATGAAAGACTTGAAGAAAGTCAGAAACTTTGACTGGGAGAATAAAGGGCAAGAAAAATAATGTCCAAGCACTGAGCACTGGGTAGTGCAGCCCGCACAAGAGTCAGAGGAAGAGATTCAGGAAGTAGCACTAGTACCCGTCTCAGCACCACACCGACATACAGCCCAAACAGACAGGGACATGGATCTGAACAGCACCCTGCCTTGGAGAACATATATATCCCAACATATAACCGAGGAACAGTGTCAGGGAGCTGTGTTGAGAAAGGTCTTGTCTTTGTAGGGTTTTTTATTGCTGTGTTGAAACACCATGACCAGAAGCAAGTAGGGGAGGAAAGGATTTATTTGGTTTACACCCGTATCACATCACCAAGGAAGTCAGGACAGGAACTCAAACAGGGCAGGAACCTGGAGGCAGGAGCTGATGCAGAGGCCATGGAGGGGTGCTGCTTACTGGCTTGCTCCTCACGGCTTGCTCAGCTTGCTTTCATATGAAACTCAAGACCACCACTGAAGGGATGGCACCGCCCACCATGAGCTGGGCCCTTCCCCATCAATCACTAATCAAGAAAATGCCCTGCAGGCTTCCCTACAGCTTGGTCTTATAGAGGCATTTTCCCATCAAGGTTCCCTTCTCTCTGAAGATTTCAGCTTGTGTCAAGTCGCTATAGAACTAGCCAGCACGGGTCTTGTCTGAATTTCTACTCTGCAAGTCAAAGATTCTACATTTTTCTGTCTCTGAGAACCCCAGAAAGTGTCATATCATGATCCAAAGAATATTAGCCTCAAGAACTACTTTGGCTGGGGGAGGAGGGGGCTTCTAAAACTGCTGAGTGCTCCATGACATACAGGCAAAGGGGGATCACCTTTTATTTGGGACCATCAACTTGCCCACTCCAGGGTCTGGGAAGAGGGGCAGACTGCTGAGCATCGTTAAATGGGAGCTTACTTTCTGTAATACTGAGGGAAAGAGGTAGAGTACATGCAGCTCTGTGGTATTTTCTCATGACCCCTCTAGCAGGCATCACAGAAATCACCAGAGACCTAAATGTGACCTATAGTGAAAGCTGAGCTCTAGAACTGCGTAAATAAAAACCGAGCAAAATTCTGCTACTGGAAATCTTAGATCCCACCCCAGCTGTACTGATGAGCAGGGCAGAAAGGAGTTGTTATAACTCTGTCAACAAATTACTTCATTGCCAGACTGCATAGCCAGAGGTCATGGGTTCAGAATTTTCACTTCTGTCTGCATAACAACATAATAAAACTCTTTGATGGAAAGGAAATTTATACTTTGATTATTAAGATTAATTTGGTTATACCTATCTGGTTCTATAAACACACACACACACAAACACACACACATACACACACACACACACACACACACACACACACACACACACGCAAACACGCACGCACGCGCGCACACACACGCACATGCACGTACACACACATGCACATGTGCACACATACATGTACCCTGCAGAAGAAGTTGATATTAAGATCTAATGGCTTATTAATTAGGCTTCTCATTGAAATTATGGCTGAGAATTTCCCAAAGCTAGAGGAAACAAAAATGGACACCCAAATATAGAAAGCATTTAAAAGAATTTAAATGCAAAAAGCATTACCAAATAATAATTTCTCTACAACACATCAAGATATCTAAAATACAAAGCAAAGAAACAATAATAAAAGTTATAAGGGGAAAAAGCCAACTAATTTAAATCACATCTGTCATTAGCAACCCTAAAAGCTAAAAAAAAGGGGGGGAGGAGATGGGGGTGATATATTCCAAGTCTTAAAAGTACACAGTTGTCAATCACGATTGCTATAACCAGCAAGGTAACAAGTTCAGCATGTGGACAGTTTACAGCAAAGGCAGGCAATTCATGACAGCTCAGCCAGCACTGTAAAGAAATGAAACAGGAATCTGAAAAAGGGACATAGGGAGAAAATAAAGTTTCACATCGACAACACAGGACAGAACGTCAGTGAAAGCAGCAGACGGACAGAGGAGAAGGGAGCAGGAACAGAATGGAGAAGGAACCAGCGATGTCCATCAATGCAAACGAGCAGATATGAGACAGTACAAGGAAAGGAAGCACTAACAATTAAGCAACCAACCAGAGCAGTAAACAACAACATCAGAAACAACAGACCTTCCGATTGTAATCTTCAGTGTCAACGCCCCTAACTCGCCAGCTGAAAGAGATGTCTCAGCAGGTGGAGCAGTCGCCATACGCCACACAAGCATGAGGACTGAGCGTAAGACTGGAGCTCAGACGCCAGAATCTATGTAAATCCTAGACAGGCATGGCCGCCCAGGCCTCAAGAGCCAGTGAGAAGAGACCCAGAGCCAGCGGGCTACCTAAAGTAGTTCAACATTTAAGCTTCAGCAAGACCATTCCTCAGTATACAAGGTCGACATACAAAGTTCATTTCTGGCCTCCATATGTATTTATGTACACATACCCCCATACACATATACATGTTTGTTTGTTTGTTTGTTTTTTAAAGACAGACAATTGGAGCAGATTAAAAAAAAAAAAAGACAAAACAACACCCAACCATCTGCTGCCTGCATGAAACACGCATAGCTAAGAAGCACAATCAGACACTGCGAGACAAAGGCTAGAAAGGAGTCTGCTGAGCCAATGGAAGCTGCCTACAAGTTGGTGCAGCAGCTCTCCTACCCAACAAAATAGATGCCTAAACAAAACTAATCAGAACTGACGTAAAGGCCTAAACATTGATAAAGGAACTATTCATCGGAAGGACATAACTATTGTAATCATTGCACCAAATTTTGGGACTGCCAGTTTTATTAAAAATAAAAAATAAAAAACCACATACACATGAAAAGGCATAAAAGACTTCATAGGCTCAGAGCTCAGGGAGTTCTGCAGAAGAGGAGGCCGAAAGATTGTAAGAGTCAGAGGGGATGGAGGGCACCAGGAGAACAAGGCCCTCTGCATCAACTAAGCAGGGCATCTGTGAGCTCCCAGAGACTGAAGCAGCAAGCACGGGGTGTGTGTGTGGGTCTGCACCAGCTCCTCTGCCTGCTCTTGGGACTCTTTTCCTCCTGCTGGGTTGCCTTGTCCAAACACCGATATGAAAGTTTTTGCTTCATCTTATATTTTATTTTGTCATGTGTGGTTGTTATCTCTTAGAAGCCTGTTCTTTTTTTTGTTTTTTGTTTTGTTTTGTTTTTTGTTTTGTTTTGTTTTGTTTTTTTGTTTTTCGAGACAGGGTTTCTCTGTGTAGCTTTGCGCCTTTCCTTGGGACTCACTTGGTAGCCCAGGCTGGCCTCGAACTCACAGAGATCCGCCTGGCTCTGCCTCCCAAGTGCTGGGATTAAAGGCGTGTGCCACCAACGCCCAGCAAAGCCTGTTCTTTTTAATGAGAAACACAAAGAGAGGGGATCAAGAGGGGAGGGGAGGTAGAGGAACTGAGAGGAGCAAAGGGAGGGGAAACTGTAATGCATGAGAAAATAACCTATTTTCAGCTTTAAAAAGAACTGCATAGGTTCTGACACATAATATGAGAGACCTCAATATCCCACTCTCACATCTGGATAGATCTTACAAATAAAAGGCCAGGAAAGAAACCTCAGAGCTAGATTATATCATGGACCAACAAGACTAAACAGGTCTCTACAGAGTATTCCACCAGACAGATAAGGAAGACACATTCTTCTTAGCAGTGGGAGCCTATTCTAACATTGACCATATTACAAGTCACCAAGCAAGCCTTAATAAGTAAAACAATAGAAATAATTTCCTGTATTCTATCAGACTACAGTGGAATAAAACTAGAAATCAGTAACAAGACTAGCCTCCGAAAATCCATAAATATTTGGAGAGTGAACAATAAAACTTGAACAAATAATGAATGACTGCAGAAGCCAAGAAGGTAAGCTTTAAATCTCTAGAGTCCTAATGAAAATGAGCACACAACCCATCAGCAAGTGTGCAGCACAATCAAGGCAATGCTTCCAGTGATGTCTATGGTTCTAGTGTTCACAACAAAAACTTGGTGGGTGAAGGAGGGGATTGGGGAGAGGGAGCACTGGATAGATGATTTGGGGTTAAGAGCACTGGCTGTTCTTCCAGAGGACCTGAGTTCAACTCACAGAACCCTCATGGTGGCTCACAGCTGTCAATAACTCCAGTTCCAGGGGATCCAACACCATCTTCCAGTCTCTGCAGGCACCAAGCATTCAAGTAGCACACAAACATATATACAGGCGAAATACTCAAACACAAAACATGAAATTAAATTGAAAATAAAAAAAACCTCAGCGATATCTCATTTGAATAATTGTATAGAAGCCCCAGGAAAGCAGGAAGCCAAGCATCCATGCAGCAGCCAGGGAGGAGTGATGCTCAGGACAGAAGCTGATGAGACAAAGGCTGAGAGAACAATACATAGAACTCACCAGACAAAAAGCTCTTTAAAAAGATGAACAAGATAGACCTTTAGCCAAACCAACCCAAAGAAAGACAGGATCCAAATGAGTAAATAAGAACTAGATGACAGGGGGGTTGTCACAACAGACTCCAAGCAAATCATGTGATATTCGGGGCTACTCTGAAAATTATATTTCAACAGATCAGAAAAATCTACAAGAAATGGCTAAATTTCTAAATACCCATGACCTACCATGACAAAAGCACTCCCCAAAAGAAAACTACAGACCAATCTCCATTATGGCCACAGATGCCAAAATACAAACTAAGTTCAAACATCAATATCAAGTTGATTGAATCTTTATCCCAGGAATGTAAGATTAGTTCAACATGTGCAAACCAGTAAGTGCAATATACCATATTAACAGATAAAGACAGAGATCGCATGATCATCTCCATGGGCGCAGAAAGGAATTTGACAAAGAACATTACTTTGTAATAGAAGTCCTGAAAGAACTAGGAAAGATGGACCACAGTGAAGACTATACATTAGCCTACAGTCACGATGCTAGAGGAGGAAAATGAAGATCATTTGCCCTAAGACACAGCTTGAGATGGGTGGCTGCTCTCCCCACTCTTATTCAATACAGCGCTCAAAGTCTTGGGGAGAAAAACAAAACAAGAGAAACACATCAGAGGCTTCAGACTGGAGAGGAATAAGAAAAACATCCCTATTTCAGGATACTGGGATTCTTAAAAGACTATCTGGATTCCACCAAAACAAATAAACAAAACAACCCACTGCATCTGATGAATACTTTCAGTGAAGTGGCAGGATATAAGTCACATACCAATAATTAACTTGCTGATAAAGAAACCAGAACAATTTTATTCATAGCAGCCTCAAACTTAAAAGAAATCTAGGGAAAAAACCTAACCAAAAAGAAGAAAGGCCAAAAATGAAACTCTAAGAAAAAATTAACTGAAGAAGACCTTAGACCTTCCATGTTTCTGAACTGGCAGAATTAATATTATGAAAACGGCTATGCTACCAAAAGCAACCTACAGACTCAATACAATTCCCATCAGAATTGGAATGACTTCCCTCACAAAACGAAAAACTCCCCTAAAATTAATATGGAAATACAGAAAACCATGAAGCCAAAGCAATTCTAAATAGTGAATATAGTCAAATCTCAGACTACAGTACAGAGCCATAATGATAAAAACAGCATGGTACAGGCACAAGATCGGACGTGTACAACAACAGAACATAACAGAAGACCTGGAGATAAACCCATACAACTATGGACGCTTAACTTTTGATAAAGGTGCTAAAAACTTGCACTTGAAAAAAGACAGCCTTTCAACAGACATTGTTTATAAAACAGTATATTCACACAGAGAGTGAAATTAGATCTAAATCTCCTACTCTGTACACAAATCAATTCAAACTGGATGAAAAGACACATTACTTTAAAACCAGAAACATTAAAACTGTTAAAAAAAAAAAAACATAGATAAAACACTTCAGGACACAGGTATAGGCAACAAATTTCTGAATAGAACTCCAGTAGCACAAAAAAATTCCCAAAATTGATAAATAGAATTACATGAAATTAAACTTTCTGCACAGTAAAATAAACTAAAGATGGAATGAACAGAAAGCCTACAGAAAAGGAGGGATCTTCACCAGCTATACTTCAGACAAGAGGTTAACATTAAGAACACAGAAAGAAATACAAAATTTAAATGCTCCAAAACCCCAAACCTCCTGTCAAGAAACAGGCCAATGATCCCAATAGACAGTTGTAGAAAAAAGAAAGACATAAAATAATTACATCATTTCCCTCTTTCCTATTCTCCCTTCAAACCATACCATATACTCTTCCTTTCTTTCAAGTTCATGACCCTTTTTTTCATTAATTGTTGTTACATGCATATATGGACATACATACATATATATTCCTAAATATAACCCACTCAGTCTGTATAATGTTACTCATATGTATGTTTTCAGGGCTGGTCGTATGGTATTGGATAACCAACTGGCATCTTCTGACCCGAGGGAGACCATTTTCCTCTCTCTCAACGTTTTTTATCTGCATGTAGTCCTTCCTGTGGGATTGAGGCCTTGTGGTGCTGTGAGATGTTCTGTATGGCAAATGTGTTGCTCTGATTGGTCAATAAATAAAACACTGATTGGCCAGTGGCTAAGTAGGAAGTATAGGCGGGACTAACAGAGGGGAGAAAAGAAAGAACAGGAAGGCAGAAGGAGACACTGCCAGCCGCCACCATGACAAGTTGCATGTGAAGATGCCAGTAAGCCACGAGCCACGTGGCACCGTATAGATTTATAGAAATGGATTAATTTAAGATATAAGAACAGTCAGCAAGAAGCCTGCCACGGCCATACAGTTTGTAAGCAATATAAGTCTCTATGTTTACTTGGTTGTGTCTGAGTGGCTCTGGGACTGGTGGGTGACAAAGATTTGTCCTGACTGTGGGCAAGGCAGGAAAACTCTAGCTACATCATGGTCTTCCCCATTGACTGTTGATGCCCTTGTTCAGCTCATGTGTGGCAGTCACACAGCTGAGACTTTGTGGGTGTAGCTTCTGGCACTGCTAGGAGACACAATCTCACAGCAAACTCCCAATCCTTCGGCTCTTACAATCTTTCCATCCCCTCTTCCCCAGGGATCCCTGAAGCCTTTGGTTAGGGAGTTGTGCTGTAGATGTACCCACTGAGCCTGGGCTCCACAACTCTGCATTTTGAGTGGTTATGGTTTTCTGTAGTCTCCGTCTGTTACAAAGAGAAGTTTCCTTGATGAGGGTAAGGACTATAATTACCTGTAGATAAAGGACAAACATTTAGATTGTAGATGCTGGTTTAATAATGTTGTAATTGTAGGTTCTTCTCCAAGATCCATGACTTCATTAGCCCTGGGTAGCTGGGTAGGTTTCCAGCACCAGGCATGATTTTCCTCTTGGTGAGCAGGCCTTAAGTTCACCTAGAGAGCTACTGGTTATTGCCAAGGACTTTATATCCTGCTACAGACCCTTGTACATCCATGTTTATTGCTGCTCTTTTCACAGCACAGAAATGGAATCAGCCTATAGGCTCAACAACAGATGACCAGATAATGAAAATGTGGTACAGATACTTATATACATTCCATATATAATGGAATTTTATTCACCCATAAAGAAAAGTGAAATGATGAAACTTGCACGAGAATGGATGGAATTGGACAACAGAATTTTGAGTATGGAAACTTGGGCTCAGAAAGACACATACCATATATTCTATCTCATATGTAGATCCTAGTCTTTAATTGTTAAATATATGTATGCTTGTGGGGGAAGATACGGGTAATGGTTAGGAAAGAAGAGAGAGGCCCATGTAAATGGGGGAAAGTATGATCTAGAGGAGGGGTGTGGAGAAGATGCTAGAAGAAAGTGAAAGGGGAAATACTAGGGGTGAAGGGTAGAGCAGTGTTGGTGGGGCAGTTACAAGAGAGGACAGGGAGCTGAGAGGGGAGCATCAGAGAAAAGAATCAACCCAAAGGAAACATATATACAAACCTCTATGGAAACTATTTTATAAGCCAGTTAAAAATTTTTTTTTAGTTTTTTAAAGTATTAAAAAAAAAGAAAATGATATCAAAGGAAAATGGAATCCCAGAGCAAGCAGGAGCAAATGTGCTCATATCTGATAGATTCTAAGCCAAGTAGTCAGAAAGTTTATCAAGAAGATATCATGATAATCAATACATATGCATTGAAAGATAATCCACTTTCATAAAACAAACACCACTGTACCTAAGAGGAGACATTGGCCCCTACACAACTGATTTCTGCTAATCTCTCAGACAAGCAGATAAATTTCTCCACCCCTACCAAATCAACAACAAGAAAACTAAGAGTTAGACTAGACTGGACTGGACTGGACTAGGATTCCAAAGATATCTATATAACATTACACCCAACAGTGGCAGAATTTGTGTTCTTTTTGTTGGTTTATAAAACTTTTACCCAAATAGATCATTTTATGCCATAAAAGAAGTCTGAACAAACACAAACATCAAAATAATTTCTTTTATCTTATCATAACACAATGGAATTAAAATAGAAATCAACAGCAAGGAAACTATAAAAAATGTACAAACAACTGGAGATTAAGAATGCAATTTTGAATAAGCAGTGAAGTCAGGAAATAAATTTTGAAACACCTAGACTCACATACAAATCTGTAGACTACAAGAAAAGTACTCATAGGAAGACATTTTATAGCTATGAGTACCTGTTATAAAAAGGATACAGCCGGCGGTGGTGGCCCACGCCTTTAATCCCAGCACTCGGGAGGCAGAGGCAGGCGGATCTCTGTGAGTTCGAGGCCAACCTGTGCTACACAGTGAGTTCCAGGAAAAGGCATAAAGCTACATAGAGATATCCTGTCTTGAAAAACCAAAATAAATAAATGAATAAATAAATAAATAAATATGATACATAACCTAATGATAGATCTTGAGATCTAACAAAAACAACAAACTGAATTTAAAAAAAAATCCCCAAATATAAAGAAACAGTGAAGATCAGAACAGAAATAAATGAATTAAGGACCAATGAAACAAAGAGTTTGTCCTTTGAAGTGATCGTCAAGATTGACAAACCCTCAGGCAAACCAACGACAAGGAAAAAAAGAAAACGCAAATGTGGCTTACCATAACAGAAGCTATAATCAGCAAGCCTATAGCCAATATCAAACCGAGTGGGTAAAGGACAGAAAATATTTCTTCTACATCGGGAACAAAACAGACAAGTGTGCCCACTCTCACCCCCATATTCAATACACTACTTGAAGTTTTAGCCAAAGCAAAGAGAAGCAAGAGAAATAGAATACACACAAATAAGAAAAACAATCCTCTATCTCTAAGTCTTCAAGGATTTTTATCATAAAGTGGTATTGAATTTTATCCAGGGCTTCCCCCCTACATCTGTTGATAGGAATATGTGATTTTGAACTTGATTCTGTTCATGTGCTATATTACTTTAAATGATTTGCATATGTTGAACCATCTTCCTATCCTTGGATTGAAATTAACCTGGTTGTGGTGAAGGATCCTTTTAATGTGCATTAAATTAAATTTCTATATATCTTAACAAGAATCAGGAAATTGGCCTGTAGTTTTCCTTTTTAAACTTTGGCATTGGGGTAATACTGCCACAAACAATGAGTTTCAAAAGTCAACAGAGTGCACTAGGGGATTCTTGAAATGTACGCTTTGCCACCTAAGAATGTATACTGTGAAGTTCGTGTAAAAACTCAAGGGAGCTGTCCAAACAATGGAGTGAATAAGAATGCTGCATGTAGAGCTTTACAGACCATGTTGATGGGAACCTGGAAGAAAAGAACACTGAGAAAAACATAAACAGTACACTTCTGTCTCCTGAGATTTCAGAGGGGAACAGAGACTCTGTAAGAAACTGGTCTAGGGGGCATTTGTGTGGAACTCTGACAAAACAAAACAAAAACCATAGCTGCATTCTACTTGTGTCCTGAGAGTTTGACTGAGGCTGAATACAGGAGTCAGGGACTAATTGGTTTGTCTGGGATATAGGAGGGTAGGATGGAATTTAGGCTGTGATGTAGCTGCCTCCCATCGCTCCTACCAAGTTCTACAGTCGGAGGTGGGGGAAAGGTAGAGCAGAAAGATGTTTTAAAAACATGTGGCTGGGTGAGGAGAAGGAGGGCTCAGGAGCAGACAAGTGCATTCTCACAGAGACTGGTCCCATTAAGGAGAAGCCTCCTGCTCTGTCATAAGGAGGGCCTGGTGACAGGATGACACCCACCAAGGGCTCTGACTTTGAAATGCAAATGTATTTGAAGGGAGAAAACAGGACCTAAGTTCAAGGATTTCCAACCAAAAAACAACCCCCCAGGAAAGCCATCTTGCAGGGCTTGGCATTTCCCCTGCTGGTTTTATTTTAGTCTAATGCAGTGGTTCTCAACCTGGGGGTCGAATGACCCTTCACAGAGAGCACCTAAAACGATGGAAAAACACAGATATTTATATTATGGTTTATAACAGTAGCAAATTACAGTTACGAAGTAGCAATGAAAATAATGTTATGGTTGGGGTCATCACAACATGAGGAATTGTATTAAAGGGTCGCAGCATTAAGAAGGTTGAGAACCACTGGTCTAAAGATTCTTCACTATGCCCTAGTCCTTCCTTTTAGAATAGGAATGTGTATTCGGTGCCACACAAAGTGGAAATCTAACACTTGTTGTTGTTGTTGTTTTTTAATTGTTCAGGGGCTCGCAGTTAAGGCACTGCCTGTTGGTTTTTTTTGCGGCGCTCTTACCCTGCGAGGAATCGTCACAAAACATGACAGAATCCACTAACGAGAGTTTTATTAAGATAAGGGAGAGAGACAGATGTGCACAGGCCTGCGGAAAGACACGTGAGTAAAGTGGGGCCTGAGCACACAGGCCCATGTGGCTATTCCACGCATGGGCGTAGATCACATGGTTGCGCTTCGCACTTTATGCAATCACGCAAAGCCATGGGGTCCTGGTCACGTGAAACGTTTTGACCCGGAAATGACTAGGCAGAAGTGACTAGGTCCAGCTGGGCATTCACGACCATGCCCAACCATGGGGGCGTGTTGTAAATCCATATCACTGCCCGAGTCTCTGAAGAAACTCTGTACTTTTTAAAGGCATATTTTATTTTAAGGTGTGTGTGTGTGTGTGTGTGTGTGTGTGTGTGTGTGTGTGTGTGCACGTGCAACACCTGCAGAGGTCAGAATAAAACATCAAATTCCCTTGAGTTGGAATCACAGGAGGATGTGAGCCATCTGATGTGGGTGCAGGGAACCGAACTCAGATCTACTATAAGAGCAATATGTGGTCTTAATTTCTAAGCCATCTCTCCAGCCTCTGTACTCACACCTTTTAATGTTGGAACTGCCAAAGACTATGGAGACTTTTGAAGTATCAGACTGATGCATTTTGTACTATGAAATGGCTGTGAGTCTATGGGACAAACAGCTTAAAAGGAATGTTAGGAGACAGGTTGACAAAAAATAGGTTTGTGGTGGTAGATACTGGTTGTGAATTTGACAGGGTCTCGATCATGTATGACACGGGCATTTAGGCATAACTTCGGGGGTAATTTAGATTAGATTAATTGAGCTGGAAAAACCCATGCTAACCACTTAAAACCCATGCTAACCACTTAACTGGAAGGTGAAAAGGAGATAAGAGGCAGCATTCATCACTCCCAGCCTCCTGACTGGATTCACTGTGACTAGAAGCTTCTGCTACCATGACTTCCCACCACCATGAAGGATACCTTTGAACTGTGAGCCAAAATAAGAATATGATCCTTTATGTTGCTGTTGTCAGGGTATTTGATCACAGCAACAAGAAAAGTCACTAATTTGAAATGAACAAACAAGTCAAGCTACCTACAATTAATGTGTCCTGGCAAAGGGCCAGACCGAGGAAGTTTCCAGATATGCAGCACAAGGAGCAATGAAAAAGAGAAGGAAATTGTCCCACCTTTCTGGTGAAACAGCCATGATCCAAGAGGCTTCTTTGACAGGCATGCAGATAGTAAAGAGACCCACTATGGCCACGGCAAAATGAACATGACTCTGCAGTATCCACTGTGCTGTGGAGGAAGACACAGGGCAGGATGCATCCGCTGCTGAGTCTCTGTCTCTGTGTCTGTCTGTCTGTCTGTCTGTCTGTCTCTCTCTCTCTCTCTCACACACACACACGTATATATCAAATGCACACACACACACACGTATATATCAAATGCACACACACACACACACACACACACACACACACACATATATCCCAAAGTATGGATCCCATATAGGATAATGGCTCCATAGCCTATAACAAAACTGAAAAACTCCTGCCGCCTAGTGACATCTTAGCCGTTACACTCTGCTAGCTTAACACACTACTTGCACCTTGTGGGGATGCTGGTATAAAGAAACCTACTATGCCTCCAGCCGCATCCAGCACAGCACAGCTGTGTGCTGTGCAGAACTGACAGCGATAATGAATGACTGTTACTAGTCTCTGTGTTTCTTACGGTTTACTTTGTATCTTTTGCAGAGCAGATTCTTACTTCAAAGGAGCCTGGGAACAGTACCTGGCTCCCTAGCAGAGGCCTCACAGCTCACCTTTTCATATCTTTCCTTAAATCAAGGGGCTCCACCAAGGGATGGGCCTGTCCCATCTGGGTGTGTATATGGACAAACTGATGGTCACACAACGAGGAAATTACTAAGCAATGCATTTTAATCGCTGTGGTTGAGTGGTGTATACCTGGGTAACATTTTTATGGTGCTTTCTTTTAATAAGAGGTCTCATAATTTTACAATTTCATCTCTTCCCTGCATTTATTTATAAAGTATTAGTTCCCTTTTGATAGAAGGTATAATTATATGTATTTCACTGACATTCACACGAGCCAAGAACTGTTTGCCAAATTTTCATATCATATATAAACATACCTCATAAATGTTAACCTCTGCTTATCTACATATAAGAAACAGCTTAGACAAGATATGACATTAATTATCCAAACTACAAATATTTTTATATAAATGCTATGAAAGAATTTGACATTTTTAAATTTTTCTGAAGCTTTGCTAACAGAGCTAATTTTCTCATACATGAGCCTTTGAAACACATTAATAATGAGAATGCCAACTGAATTTTAAATACCTCTGCTAGGCAACAGTGGTATACATTATTGATTCTACATATGAATAATGCTCTTAAGATTCAACAGCTTTGCAAGCTTGGATTCACTCGATTCCTGGGTATCAATCAGCCCTATCTGCCAACCATATGAAGTCCCTGGAACTTAACAGTGGACAAGGCAAAGAGTCAGCACCATCCCACAGAACTGATACTCCAGTGGGTGGAAACAGCAATAATCAATATATAAAGAAAATATCAAATCCCAGTAGGCATTCTAAGGAAGATGATACACAATGACACTGACCGTGAAAGCCAGAACTTCTGGGGGGTAAATGAAACTTGAATGTCAAAAGGAGACAGGCAGTCAAGACCTGGGCAATGAAGTTTCTAGACAGAGAGAACAGCATACATTCAACAACCACGAAAGATGAAAAGAAGCGGGGTGTCCAGGAAACAGATAAATTACAACCTCTTGCTTTGGGATGTCTTTCTGTATGCTGTGAATGTGTGGCTCCCATTGGATAATAAATAAAGCTGTTTTGGCCTATGGCAAGAAAGCTTCCAGTTAGGCGGGAAATCCAAGCAGAGATACAGAGAGAGAAGGGCGGAGTCAGGAGAGACACTAGCCGCCACCCAAGGAACAACAAGATGCCAGCAGACTGGCAAAGCCACAGCCACGTGGCAACATATAGAATAATAGGAATGGGTTAAGTTAAGATGAAAGAGCTAGTTAGCAAGAAGCTGAAGCCACGGGCCATACAGCTTGTAATTAATATAAGCCTCTGAGTGATTATTTTATCCATACAGCTTGTAATTAATATAAGCCTCTGAGTGATTATTTTATCCATACAGTTTGTAATTAATATAAGCCTCTGAGTGATTATTTTATAAGCAGCTGCAGGGCTATGGGGCTGAGTGGGACCAAGAAACTTCCCACAACAACCTCTCCCTGCCATTATAAGTGACATTTAGTGCCTAATTAAATTATAACATTTCATTAAAGGTTATAAAATGCTGATATTAAAATTATAATATTCCTTCTTTACTTAGCTGAAATACTTTCATAGAGAAAAACTTTCCTTTAACCAAGTTTTTTGTTAAGAATTATAAGTATTTAGTTATAAGAAAAGCAGAATACTTGATCCTGGCTTTCTTTTTCTATTTTTCTGGTGAATGTGTCTGGTAATTAACACAATGGGGTGTGTATCTAGGAAGTGTTTAATGACATTCTAACTACTGTTTAAAGAGCAGAATGAAATATTTTAAAAAGTGAGATGGCCATTAGGGAGGTACCACCACAGCATTCTACATAAGAAATTCAAATAGTAGGAAAGACAAAGGAGACATATTTCAGACACATTTGCAAAGTAAAACCTAGCAGACTTGTCAGTAGATTCTATAGGTACAAGCAGGGGAAGAGAAATTAGGACTGAGTCTTAGGACTGAGAATGCCATGCACTGGGAGGGTGTCTTCTGAGATACTGGGGCTCCAGACAGGGAATCCCCAGCACTGGAAAGGGAGAGGGAGAGAGACACCTCGATATCTGACTTAAGCAACCTGATTTATAGGACACACAGGGAAGAGAGGCTTAGGAAACAAGATTCACCTTGTTTTGACCTTGATGAAATTAAATAAATACTTACCAAGTCATCATGACTGTCTGTCTGTATCTGTCCTGGTTAGTTTCATGTCAACTTGGCACAAGCTAGAGTCATCAGAAAGGAGGGAGCCTCTGTTTAGAAAATGCCTCTAATAAGATTGGGCTGTAGGCAAGCCTGTAAGGCATTTTCTTAAACAATGATTAATTAATGATTGATAGGGGAGGGCTCAGCCCATTGTGGGTGGTGTCATCCCTGGGATGGTGGTCCTGGTTTCTATAAGAAAACAGACTAAGCAAGCAATAATGACCAAGCCAGTAAGCAGCACCCCTCCATGGCCTCTGCATCAGCTCCTGCCTCCAGGTTCCTGGCTTGAGTTCCTGCCCTGACTTCCTTCATTGATGAACAGTTATTGTGGAAGCAAAAGCTGAATAAAACCTTTGTTTCCCAACTTGCTCTTGTTCATGGTGTTCCGTCATAGCAATAGAAAGCCTAACTAAGACAGAAGCCTACCAAAAAAGACCTGTATTCAGAAAGTACAAAATAAAACAGTGCATTATAGTTTTAAAATATATACTTTTTATGAGCAGAGTATGCTGCTTCATGCCTTTAATCTCAGCATATACATACATACACACATACATACCCATATACACACATACCCATATATATACATACATACATACCTATATACATACATATATAATTCTTACTAAAATAAAAGTATAAGACAGGATTAATGTCTCTTTCATTTGACATAATTTCTACTTTTCCTCCTATTGTAGTATATAAACAAAAGATGTGCCGGGCGGTGGTGGCGCACGCCTTTAATCCCAGCACTCGGGAGGCAGAGGCAGGCGGATCTTTGTGAGTTCGAGGCCAGCCTGGGCTACCAAGTGAGTTCCAGGAAAGGCGCAAAGCTACACAGAGAAACCCTGTCTCGAAAAACCAAAAAAAAAAAAAAAAAAAAAAAAAAAAAGATGTACCAGGTAAAAACATTTGAAAAGAAAGAAAGAAAGATTTTGACCCTGACTCTCAATCCCTCATATCAGCTAAGAGATCACTGCAAACTGATGGGCCACATAAGAAGCCATAAACCAGAGCAAAGGAGGAGTGGAACTCAAAAACAATAATCAATTAATCAATACTAACATATTGATCTTGGAAAAAGATGGAAACACCAATTCACTTTTAGAAGCTAATTTTCCATTCTTTTTCTCTTCATTTCTTTTTTGGTTTTTCAAGACAGGGTTTCTCTGTGTAGTTTTGGAGCCTGTCCTGATCTCACTCTGTAGACCAGGCTGGCCTTGAACTCACAGAGATCCACTTGCCTCTGCCTCTTGAGTGCTGGGATTAAAGGCCCGCACCACCATGCCTGGCTAATTTTCCATTCTTAATGGAAAACTAACAAAAATCCAATCATCCTGTTGATAATCATCTTCATGGAAAAAGAGAATATGGAATGTTTGAGGAGAAGGTAAAGAAAGCTCAATCTCCATATAAGGAAGATGATGACTGGCGTTACTTCCTAAATGACAAAGTCCTAAAGACACATCTAAGTTCTCACACAGAAAGGAACTTATGTGGACAGCAGCATGATAGCATGATGGCCTGAGCAAGACCCACGGGAGATCAAGCCAGTCAAAACTCCAGCACGGATGGAGCCTCACCCCCAGCTGAGGAGCCATGGACAGTGGGCAGTGCTGGGGCAGATCAGCCTTCTTCAGGGGCATGGCCCCTGCCCAGGTTCCAGAGGAAGGCTCCACGCCTCTGTGCGTGCTAGCAGCACTGATCAGTGAGTTATATTTTAAAAAGAGCACATGGAGACGGGAGAGGTACAAGTGAAGGGTCTAAGGAGAGGTAGGAGGACCGGGAAATAGAATACATATGAAACTCGGGAAATAGATACCATCAAGGTATACTGTATACACGTATGAAACTCAAAGAAAAAAGAAAAATATCCATTTAAAAAGAGTATGCAACAAATGATTCCTACATATAAAAATTTTAGGCCATTACCCCATTTTGATAATACACATTTATGGAGTATTTGAATAATTGTTAAGATTAAAATGATAAATAAAATTACTATGTAATCAATCATTTATATACATTTTATGCATAATAGTTAAATACATCCTATCGATTTCCATGAGGCCTTTATACATTTATGCGTGAATACAGCTTATTGAATAATAACCAGGTCCCAGGACAGATTTTTTTCATGATAGCTCTGATTATATTCCTCAGTATCAGTGCTCTCCCTGCTAATTGGACGCTGCTGACTCTTTTTTCATTTTATATACCAACCACAGTCCCCCCCTCCGATACCTCTCCCTCCCCTACCCCACCTACCCCCTGATCCACCCCATCCACTCCCCCAAAAGGGTAGTCTCCCATGGAGAGTCAACAAACCCTGGTACATTCAGCTGAGGCAGGACCAAGCCCCTCCCCCCTATAACAAGGCTGAGCAAGGCATCCCACCACAGGGAATAGGCTCCAAAAAGCCAGCCCATGCACCAGGAACAGGTCCGGATCCCACTGCCAGCGGCCCCTCAAAACAGACCAAGCTACACAACTGTCTCCCACATGCAGAGGGCCTAGTCCAGTCCCATGTAGACTCCACAGCTGTCGGTCTAGAGTTCCCGAGTTCCCAGGATCTTGGTTCAGTTGTCTGTAGATTTCCCCATCATGATCTTGACACATCCCCCATCCCTTGCTCATAGAATCCCTCCTCCCTCTCTTCACCTGGACTCCTGGAGCTCAGCCTGGTGCTGACACACTCTTAAGGAGAAGAAATAGCCATACCACTTGACAAAAAAAAAAACAGCGGGAAAACAGAAACACAAATATAATTTGTGTCAAATACCTCAATATTTATGCAAACAGATAGGGTAGACAGAGAGAAACTGTTGAAAGAAAAGAGGCCGGGTCATTTACAAGGAGGAAAACTGTAAAAAATACTCTCAACATAATGCATTCGTTAAGATATATAAAGCAATTCTATTATCCTTTGTGGAACACAGAATATTGTGTAGCCTGTGCACATTTTATTTTTAAATGCTTTTCTTGACATTTATTTTTAAAGAAACATAATTAAGTGCTTTATGCTTCTGTGTCTTTCTCTTGCTCAGAACCATCATGAATGTTTAAATGCAAATTGGTTCCATCAACCATCTTCACAGATGACAAATTGTATTGTGAATATTAATTATTCAAAAATGCATAGTCAGAAGATTCCAAACTGCTTGTTTAAAATCTGAATGTGCAAACACAGAAGACATAGCTATTCATGTTCTTTGTAATACAAACCAGGTTCTTAATATTTATGTGACATAAGCCTGAAAGAAAACTTCCTGCTAAGACATCAATCTCCCTTCCTCCCTCTCTCTCCTTTTATCCCTCGCCTTTCCTTCCCCCTCTCTCCTGCCCTGTCCCACCCCCTCCCTCCACTTCTTTCCCCACCATTTCTCGAGTTAATAGACAGAGACAGGCAGGAAGCTCTTCACTGTCCATCTCATCCTCACTGCCCCAACCTGGGTAAGAGACAGGACTCAGACACATCTTTTCATCTTTCCAATCACAGTTTCTTTTACCTCCTCTTAAAAAGTTTCACTAAAGCTTTCTCTGTGTTTATAAGAATCAACACAATGTAGTTTCTAGGAAGTTGGATGGCCTAACCCCAACCACTTGGAATGAGTTGAACTACACAGAACCTAAACTTCAGAGACTATGGCTTCTGGGGAAACTCTTGTCACAGTTTACTTCCTGTCCAGCCACATCACAAGTTCCATACCCGAGTGAGTGACGGTATTCATTCACCAGGAGTATTTAGGGTTCTTAAAATGGGAGCTGAAGAGGTGGCTCAGCAGTTAAGAGTACATACTGCTCTTCCAGAGGATCCAAGTTCTGTTCCCAGCACCCAGGCTGGGCAGCTCACAACCCAATTGGCTGTATGTAGCCCTAGTTGTGAAGGATCTGATGGTGTCTGTCGGTGTACTCACACTCTGATACACACACATATACACATAATAAAAATTAAAAATAAATATAAGAAGATTTGTAAATTGAACAGTTAATTCAAAACTGAAGCAAAAGAACTAGCTGATGCAGGATATCACCACAACCCACAAGGAACCGTCAGACCTCATTTGTTTAGAGGGTTACGTGAAACATACACAAATAACATAAGCCATGGCCACCTCTAAAGAATCACTGAAAATGTCACTCTCCAATTTCCCTTTACTAAGGCATTAACTCCATAATCTTGCTTAATTCAACATACCTTCATAAGAACTAATAGTTTTCACATAGACACCGCACATTATTTACCTCCCCCTTAAGGCAACGGTGTCTTGATAGCATGCGTGAAGACAATGTGGAAGTCAGTAGACGCCGGCTGGACCTGAGCATGGGCAGGCACCCGGCACACTGCGCCTTCACTGCAGAGTGCAGCCATTCCACGTGAGCATGGGAAGGCACCCAGCACACTGCGCCTTCACTGCAGAGTGCAGCCATTCCACGTGAGCATGGGCAGGCACCGGGCACACTGCGCCTTCACTGCAGAGTGCGGCCATTCCACGTGAGCATGGGCAGGCACCCGGCACACTGCGCCTTCACTGCAGAGTGCAGCCATTCCACGTGAGCATGGGCAGGCACCGGGCACACTGCGCCTTCACTGCAGAGTGCAGCCATTCCACGTGAGCATGGGCAGGCACCGGGCACACTGCGCCTTCACTGCAGAGTGCAGCCATTCCACGTGAGCATGGGAAGGCACCGGGCACACTGCGCCTTCACTGCAGAGTGCAGCCATTCCACGTGAGCATGGGAAGGCACCGGGCACACTGTGCCTTCACTGCAGAGTGCAGCCATTCCACGTGAGCATGGGAAGGCACCGGGCACACTGCGCCTTCACTGCAGAGTGCGACCATTCCACGTGAGGTGCTGGCTTGTTTACTTCTGTGTCTCACACGCTTCCCTCTTCTGATGTCAAAGTAACGGGAGGAGATTACCCACCATGGCAAGATGTTGGAGAAGTTAGGAAGAAACAGAATTATAAAAGCAACACAGCTTTGAAAGAGCAAGAACAGCAAGGCAGACGTGTGTTAAGGCAGATGTGCAGGACCATGAGCCGTGCCAGGCTGACACCGGCGCTGAGCAGTCCAGGAGCGGCCCCACATCCGGTTCTCGCGTTGGTTAACTGCCGCGACAAAATAAGGTTCAGTCTGTATCTTTGGGAATGCAGCATCTTTACTTTTATATGTGTTTTCATGAAAAAACAAAATAATAAAGCCTCTGCTAATTCTTTGAAAATATTTTTTCTAGAAAAATTTCATATCTACACACACAGAAAATTGCCTTCTTCATAGAGGAAATTGTTGGGTCACAAAATACAAGCATTTAGGGCCCAGCTAAATTTTCCTGCCCACAATTCAATGGTGCCTATCGGAACAGTTCACGATTCCGGCAACCTGGCTATGGAAATGGAGGCACCAGCACCAAGTCGGACACAGGGATGGGAAGCTAGACGCTGGGGACAAGGGTGAGAGAGTCATCTAGAGGCCGGCGATGAGCTCCAGTTCAGCAAGGACACACTGTACGGAGGACCTCTTAGGCTCAGAGAAAAGTCTACTAGGATCTGAAGTTTCACAGAGATCATGTAGAGCCAGCTGAGTACGTCTGGGAGCAAGAAGGCTGGAAGGGGAAAGTGAGGCACGCGGAAAGAAAGTGAGAAGACATTAATGGCAATACAACCTCAGTAAGATCTCGGCAAGGGCCTGCTGGGACAGGAGTAAAATAAAATGTGCACAAGAATGAACAGGGCAGGCACAGGGTCGTGGCTGCAAGCCGGATGCCCAACCTCCCGGTGAACAGTGAGGCCCCTGGGCTGCCCCTTGGAGTCCAGCGGCTCCCCTGGGAAGCCTGCTAAGAACGCCGGAAGGGATACGAAAAGGCCCTGTGAAGGATTTGTGCTTAAGTTGTATTTGTTTCGACTGAGATGTCCTCAAGCTCAAAGATGTGTTTCTTAGCTGTTTGAAGACCACTCTCCATTTCCTTTTTAATTTTAGTTATTATTTGTCATGTGTGTGTATGAACATGTGCATGCACACACGAGTGCTCTTTTGTGTAGGTGACACACACAGTGCAGGTGTGGAGGGGAACTTTCTGTAGTGGGTTCTCTTCATCTTCTGTTGAAGAAGGTTTCTCCAGCTCTGTCTGCTCAAGGCTAGCAGGTCTAGGAGCTTCCTGTTTGGTGCCAGATTTGAGCGGCCACACCCAGGTGGGTTTAAGTGTGTGTGTGTGTGTGTGTGTGTGTGTGTGTGTGTGTGTGTGTGTGTGTTTCAGGAATAGATGTAGGTTGTCACAAGTGCTCTTGCCTGCCGAGCATCTCTTTTTGGTTGTTTCTCAGAGATTCCACCTCTCTGCTTTCCACCTCTTTGCTCCACAGGCAGCTGTTTTAGTGTTCAGCATGTTAGTCAAAGCTTTTTCAGCATCCTAACCGTATGAACGGTTCGAATGATCCTGGCTGTCCATTTTCAGAGTCTCTGGCTTGAGTGTGGACTGTACTTTTCTCTGGATAGCCTGACAAGTGCTGTGTAGAAAGAGCTGCTGGGAGATAAGCCTTTGGTGGATTGGTGAACTGTGGATGAACATTCTGTGACCGGTGAGTGGGTCTCTGTCAAGTAATGAATCCGTGCATATAGAATATGACCTTACAAGCCTTTCCCGGACCACCCCCTCACCCCAGATGGAGAGTCCAGAGGCGGCTGTGGTTGTATTTCTCTCCTCTCGGGTGTGTTGGGCTCTTATCCAAACCCGCAGGAGGCCCTGGGGGAACAGTATGACTATGAAAGGACAGAGAGCTCTGCTGGATTTCAAAATGGCTTCCTCCCCCTGCCAGCGGGTCCAGGGGCGGCGTTTTTCCTTTTCTCACTCGGATATTCACTATAAGAATCTGTTTGAGCTCCTAGAGATAAAGACTCACAAAGTATGCAGACTTTAGCACAAAAACACAGCGTGAGAGGTGATTACAAAGGCAAAAACCACAGGAATGGGAATCTCAGAAAGAAAAATGAGAAAAAAAAAAAACCCAGAAAAAATGTATAGAGAAAAACAGAAAAATCTTACCAAACTAATACTTGATACCAAAGCAAAGAAACTCGGGGACTGTGGACAGGATAAAAGGAAAACAGGACAAAAGCCTTCAGCTGGGCATTTCATACCCAGGCTCACATAAAAGAAAACCCACAGCTGGGCAATGGTGGCACACGCCTTTAATTGCAGTCCTCAGGTGGCAGAGGCTGGCAGATCTCTGTGAGTTCAAGGCCAGCCTGGTCTACATAGTGAGTTCCAGGACAACCAGGGCTATGTAGAGAGACCCTGTCTCAAAAAAAAAAAAAAAAACAAAAAAACCAAAAAGCCTTCAAGAAAAACATGTCAGAGAGAAAAAACCAGCAGCTTCAGAACAAACAAACAGCACACACACCTGACACTCAGACACACTCACAGCAAAGGATGTGTGGATGAGGGCTGCAGACGTCCTCAGTGGCAGAGCCCTTGCCACGCGTGCGGGAAGCCCTGGTTTGACACCTAGCATGGGGGGGGGAGAGATACTTAAACTACCAACCAAGAATTATGTACTGCACAAAAGTCATTAATATTGACAAACCCTTAGCCAGATGAGCTAAAAGATGGGGAGAAAGACCTAGATCAATACAATTAGAGATAGAAGGGGAATATTACAATAGACACCAAGGAAATCCGGAGAATCTTAAGGAAATCTGTTTGTCAAACTGGAAACCTAAAAGAGAATGGAGCAATTTCATGACATATATGATCTACCGAAGTTAAATCAAGACATAAACAATTTAAAAACACCCAGAATCTCTACTGAAATAGAAACAGGTCTACAGCCATACCACCCTGAACGCGCCCGATCTCGTCTGAAATAGAAAAAGTATTACCTTACCCCTCCCCAAGAAAAGTCAAGATGGATTTGGTGCAGAATTCTACCAGTTCTTCAAAGAAGAACTAACGTTAATACTACTCAAATTATTCCACAAAATAGAAACTGAAAGAACATTTCCTTATTATTTTTATGAAGCCACTACTATGCTGACACCAAAACCATACAAAGCCCCAAAAAGTGCAAACTATAGACCAATATCCCTTATGAACATAAACACGAAAGTTCTCAAATACTTGCAAGCTTAGCCAGGTGGTGGTGGTGGTGGTGGTGGTGGCGGCAGCGGCGGCGGCAGCAGCAGCAGCGGCGCACGCCTTTAATTTCTGCATTTGGGAGGCAGAGGCAGGCAGATCTCTGTGAGTTTGAGGGCAGCCTGGTCTACAGAGCGAGTTCCAGGACAGGTTCCCAAGCTACACAGAGAAACCTATCTTGAAAAACCAAATATAATATATATAAATATATATATATATATATATATATATATATATATATATATATATATATATATATATATTTGTGTGTGTGTGTGTGTATATGTATATATATGTAAGCTGAATTCAAGAACACATCAAAAAGATCATCTACCATGATCAAATTAGCATCACCCCAGAGAAGCGGGGATGGTTCAACATTTGTAAATCAATAAATGTAATTCACCACGTAAACAGACTGAAAGGTAAAAACCACATGGTCGTCTCAGTAGATGCAGAAAAGGCCAATGACAAAATCCAATACCCCTTCATGATAAAAGTACTGAAGAGAATATAAACAAATACACTACATGTTACAACCTAGTAAAGATAAATTTACAGCAAGTTCACAGCCAACATGTGAAACTCAAAACATTTCCAGTAAAATCAGAAACAAGACAAGGATGGGTCAGCTCTCCATACCTATTCAATATAGTACATGAAGTTCTAGCTAGAGCAATAAGTCAACTGAGGGAGATCAAGGGGATACAAATTGGAAAGGAAGAAGTCAAAGGACCATTATTTACAGATGATATGGTAGTATGCATAAGTAACCCTAAAAACTCCACCAAGAAATTTCAACAGCTGATAAACACTTTCAGCAAAGTAGCTGGATACACAATTAACACACAAAAACCAGTAGTTCACAAACTATATACAAACAACAAAAAGACTGAGAAAGAAATCAAGAAAACAATACCTTTCACAATAGTCTCAAGAATAGTACCTTTGGATAACTGTAACCAAGCAGGTGAAAGAACTGTATGATAAAAAAAAATTTAAACACTTAAGAAATAAGTTGAAGACGACATCAGAAGATGGAAAGGTCTCCCACACTCATGGATTAGTAGAAATAGTATTGTGAAAATGGCCATCCTACCAAAACCAAACTATAGATTCAGTGCAATCCCCATCAAAGTTCCAACACAATTCTTCACAGGAATTGAAAATAAAACTCTTCAGCTTCATATGGAAACACAAGAAACCCAGGATAGCTAGAGCAATCCTGAGTAATAAAGGAACGGTTGGAGGTATCGCCATTCCCGATGGCTGCAACCCACAGGGCTTGGGTTCCAGAACCCTGGCCAGGGGCAGGAGGGACTGAAGAAAGGACAGACTCACAGGATGCAGCTGCCATCAGATGGGGCTCTCCACCGGACAGCACCACAGCCCGGAACCTCACCTTTATTAGCTGCAGCACAGGGGAGGGGCTGGCCAGTCTCAGTACACAAAGGGTCTCAGGCTGTAAACATCCGGGAAGGAGGCTGCAGGCACTGTGCTATTTGTGCTGGCTGGATTTATGTCAACTGGACACAAGCTAGAGTCATCAGAGAGGAGGGAGCCTCGACGGGAAAAACAAACAAACAAAAAAAACCGACTCCAAAAGATCCAGCTATAGGTAAACCTATAAGGCGTTTTCTTTTTTCTTTTTTAATAATTGTTTTTTATTAAGAGATTTCCTATTCATTTTACATACCAACCACAGATTCCCTTGTCCTCCCTGCTCCCGCTCCCAGCCTCCCCACTGCCACCCCCCATTCCCACATCCTACAAAGCAAGGTCTTCCATGGGGAGTCAGCAGAGCCTGGTACACTCAGTTGAGGCAGGTCCATGTCCCTTCTTCCTGCACCAAGGCTGCCCAAAGTGTCCCACCATAGGCACTAGGTTCCAAAAACCCGGCTCATGCACCAGGGACGGATCCTGATCCCACTGCCCGCCCCCCCCCCCCCAAATAGTTCAAGCTAAACAACTGTCTCCCTTATCTTATCCATAGGGCCTAGTCCAGTACCATGGGGGCTCCTCAGCTATTGGTCCACAGTTCATACATTTCCACTAATTTGGCTAGTTGTCTCTGTACTTTTTCCAATCATGGTCTTCATATATCTCTTGCTCATAAGAATCCCTCCTCTCTCTCATTGGTTGAACTCCTGCAGTTCCACCTGCTGGCCATGGATCTCTGCATCTGCTTCCTTCAGTCACTGGATGAGGGTTCTATGATGGCATTTTCTTAATTAGTGATTGAGTATGAGGGCCCTGCCCACTGTGGGTGGAGTCATCCCTGGGCTGGTGATGCTGGGTTCTATAAGAAAGCAGGCTGAGCAGCCATGGGAAGCAAGCCAGTAAGCCGCACCCCTCCATGGCCTCTGCATCAGCTCCTGCCTCCAGGTTCCTGTCCTGCTTGAGTTCCTATCCTCACTGCTGTTGATGATGAACTGTGATGTGGAACTGTGAATGAAATCAACGTTTCCCTTTCACTTTTGGTCACAGTGTTTCACCATGGCAATAGTAACCCTAACGAGAGCGCTATTCTTTGCACACACTGGTCAATTATTCATAAACCCTCAAGGAAGCTCTGCCAATCCTCTTGAGCCTGGCCATATGGGTAATGGTGTGGTTGATATATCATGCACCCCAATAAACTTATCTGGGGGTCAGAGAACAGAAGAGCCACTATATTAAACATAGAGGTTAGGCAGTGGTGGCACATGCCCTTAATCCTAGCATTCCAGAGGCAGAGATCCATCTGTATCTCTGTGAGTTCAAAGCCACACTGGAAACAGCCAGGCATGGTGACACACGCCTTTAATCCCAGGAAGTGATGGCAGGAAGCAGAAGGTATTTAAGGCGTGAGGACCAGGAACTAGAGCAAGTTAAGCTTCTAGGCTTTTAGCAGCAGTTCATCTGAGATCCATTCGGATGAGGACACAGAGGCTTCCAGTTTGAGGAAACAAGATCAGTTGAGAAGTTGGCAAAGTGAGGTTGGCTGTGGCTTGTTCTGTTTCTCTGATCTTTCAGTGTTCACTCCAATACTTGGCTCTGGGTTTGTTATTAATAAGACCTTTTTAAGATTCATGCTACATAATGGCTTTGCAAATTTACCATGGACCAATTTGTCTTGAAGTCCACAACGAGCCTTGCTCATGTTAAAATATACATTCACTCAGCACTTCACTCACACAGGTAGAACAGAAACATTTGCTAACTAGCCTCTAAGCATTTAAGCCAACTCTAATCACATACAATTCACCTCCTTACCCAGTTTTCTTCCTAAAGCCTTCCTTTATAAGACAAGGATAAGATAGACCTATTTGATAAAAGTAATAATTATAATGAAGATCTGTTTACAAATCACTACCACAAAGACTCTGGTATACAGCAAAATCAGAAAGTCTCTTTAATTTTAGAAATATTTTTTCATATGGAAAAAAAAAACCCACTTCTCAACCAAAAAATGCTGTAAGTGCCTCAAGTGAGGTCAGAAGTCTGTTTTATAGTGGAATCTGAAAGGACTTTCTCTCTTCAGACCTCAGCGAGACACATTCTGACCTGGGCTGTCCATATCATCATTGACTTTTAGACATAAAAAAGGTACAAAGATAATATTTAAGTCCATTCCTTGAAGCAGCCAAGAGTGAGCCAAATAATAGAGTATAAACTAGTCATGTAGACAGGATTCACTGAGTTAAGTCTGTAAAAAGGCAGAACCACACTACAAATTCACCAAGAACAGCTGTAAAGGTTGTAGCCTTTTGTGAAAAGAAATTCCCTAAAGTCCGTTAACTGCAACTTCTTATGTTCCTGTCCCAAAAGCCTCACTTCCCATTATTTTCCTTTCTTGGTAGTTGCTAGAGTGCCTGCTGTGTCTGTGACATGGCCTAAAATAAAACCAGTCCAAATAATTTAGTGACAGCAAATATATTCAACACTGTTTTCAGGATATGTGAATTAAAAGCAACAATAGTTATTTTAAAGATTGGCTATCAAAAATTTATGGCTACCAAACTCCCATATTTATATTTAAATATTAAGGCAACATGCAGGATTTATACAAATTCATCATTGATACATTTCTTAAGTAAGACATATATCTAAAAATGAAAATGAAAAAACTATTTCCAAACTGTGGTACAATAGAACGTCGAAGGTCTGAGACAGACTCCAGTCACTTAAGTCTTCTCAAAAGGGAGAAATGGACACTCACCTTTTAAACGCAACTAGGAGGAGCATAATTAGAGAGTTGTGGCCACAGAGAGAATAAAGAGGTGTGGTGAGACACTCATGGAGACGGTGGCCAAATATCAAGGTGACCACCACATGGATGAACACTTGGTTACAACCAGCATGTCACTGTGATACAGTGTTGGAACAGCCTGACATCCATATGGAATATATGATTAACCTTGACCCTTCATTTACTCTCATTATAAAATAATTTAGGAGTGACTATAGTCCTAAATATAAAGGCTGAAATGAGTAAGCTTCTATAAAGAAACACAAGTTAAGGAAAGATTTCTTAAATAACAGATATAAATAGTTCAAAAGCTTCAAGTTAATTGGAAGAAATCTTGTCATTAGAAGAGTGGAAACAATCCAGAGATTGAGAAGATGTCCGCAACACATGTGCAAAAGTACACGCCGAATTCACGCACATCAGGAAGGAAAGGGCCAGCAGTAAAAATGCCCAAACGAAACAGACACCTCACAGAAAAGGAGAGCCAAGAAGCCAAGCAGCGTTTTTCAACAGAAAATTGTACTTTTAAAACACAGTGAGGGCTGGAAAGGTGGCGCAGTGGTTAAGGGTGCTTGTTACACTTGCAGAGGACCTGGTTTCATTCCCAGCACCCACACGAGGCCTCATAACTGTCTGTCATAAAAGTCTAACCTAGTATATACTTTTCTGACCTACACAGACACATATATACAGATGCACAGGCATACATGGGGGTAAAATGCTCATACACATAAAATCATAAAGTTTTAAAATTAAAAAGACCACAATGAGACACCAAAACATACTCAGCAGAACTGTAGAGGGACAGACATACAAAGTGTTGGTAATCAAACCTCCTTCTACGAGTTAGAGATTGTGGATGTGTCCTCTTTAGAAAGCGCTTAGAAATGTGTAACATACACAAACACACAAACTCAAATCCAGCGACCATCCCAGGAAGGAACGAGTATATCTAATTACTGGAAACACACACAAGAATATTTATATTCTTTATTCGTAAAAGCCCCAAGTAGGAGACTCTGCTAATGGTGACATGAGGGAGCAGTGAGGGTGATCACACACGAGGAACCATTGCACACATGCCTGGGCTGGAGTGGAAGCGCAGCTGGTGAAGTCCTCGCCCTACAATGAGGCCACGAGTTCTACCCTAGAGCCTGCAGGCGGGCGGGTAACAACAGCATGGAGACACATGCTTGTGACTCTAGCTCTGGGGGGGCGGGGGGGGGGAGTGGGTCCCTGGAGCTCACTGGCCAGCCAGGCTGGTCTAATCTGTGTGTCCCAGGCCACTGAGAGACCCTGGCCCAAAACAAAGAGAGTATCTTCGAAAGAATGCTACTCAAGGTCGGCCTCCAGTGCCCACTTCCTCACATGGACACAAACACATAAATATTCAGACACTGGTCGGGTTATGTGATTATGCATAACATACTAAGATTAATGCATCTCCTCATATTATTTGTCATTACATAACTTTTAACATGTGGGTTTTGGTTGTTT